>NC_134651.1:40086029-40797279 GCF_030463565.1 Pelecanus crispus
GAAAAGAGAAAATCGCCCACCCAGCCCCGTACCGCAGCCGTGTTTTACAGCAGAGGTAAGGCCCGAGGCAGCTCACAGGGAAAGCAAAGCAGAGATTTCCTCGGAGGACGGAGGAGAGGAGCTAACCCTTGGCCGGGGCAGCACCAGGGTTTCACCTCATGCATCCCGCTGTTGCTGCTTCCAAGGTTTATTTGGGAAGGGTCCTGCTGGCAGACGTCTCGGGGGGGCTGACGGCGAAGCGTCGAGCGGGCGGGGCGGGGGCAGCTGCTGGCTCTCCAAGCTCTGCGGCTTCCACTCCTTCTTCTTGCCTTGGCTTGGCAACGTAACTGCTCCACTTACCGGCTGCTTCCGTTGTGCTCCGAGTCTGATGACAACAGAACCGGTCATTTTTCAGAGAGGACCAAGACACCTCATCCGTGCCAAAAAAGCTAAATCTGGTTCTACTAAACGGTTTTTGCATTTTGCTCTGCAGCTTCCACAAGGTGGGGCCTGGGCTGGCTCCTCCACGCTAGCGGGAGGCGGATTAAGCAGCAAAGTCAGGACATTTCTGATAGTAAACATTCTAATAGTGTAGTCATTCCTTTTTTTTTTTTTTTTTTCTTTCTTTCTTCCCTCTTCCTTGTATTTGGTCTAAATCTTCTGGGAACAGGGAATTGCAGCGCGCCTTCTATCTGACCGAAGCAAACCACGGCGTCTTGTTTGTGTCCACGAAGGCCAAGCGGAACAGCAGCAGCGCCTCGAGCAGCTCTGCCACAGATAAGTGTACTGGGTCCTCAACAGGAGATTAGATGGCGCTGCCTTCACAGGAGATAAGAAGATTGAGAGCTTAAATTTAGCATCATCAGAAAAAGAATAAGCCTCACGGCTCTCTCCAAAACATATTTCTTACTGTGCTTGTGAGGGGAGTCGGGCTAAGGAAACGCGCCGGCGCAGGCGGGTGGTGATGAGCGGAGGTCGAGGAGGTGCTGCTCGGTCACGCTGCTCTTCCACGCAGTCCACCCTGCGGATGTGCCCGTGGGGCCGTCACGGCCACGGTGGCAGGAGGCTCAGCGCACAGAATCATAGAATCATAGAATCATCTAGGTTGGAAAAGACCTTTAAGATCATCCAGTCCAACCATTAACCTACACTACCAAGCCCACCTAAACCAATCAAGGGTAGACTAGACTAAACCATGTCCCCAAGTGCCACATCTACCTGTTTTTTGAACGCTTCCAGGGATGGGGACTCCACCACCTCTCTGGGCAGCCTGTTCCAATGCTTGACCACCCTTTCCGTAAAGAAATTTTTCCTAATTTCCAGCCTAAACCTCCCCTGGCACAGCTTGAGCCCATTTCCTCTCGTCCTATCGCTAGCTACTTGGGAGAAGAGACCAACCCCCACCTCACTACAACCTCCTTTCAGGTAGTTGTAGAGAGCGATAAGGTCTCCCCTCAGCCTCCTCTTCTCCAGGCTAAACAACCCCAGTTCCCTCAGCCGCTCCTCATAAGACTTGTTCTCCAGACCCTTCACCAGCTTTGTTGCCCTTCTCTGAACACGCTCCAGCACCTCAATGTCTTTCTTGTGTTGAGGGGCCCAAAACTGGACACAGTATTCCAGGTGCGGCCTCACCAGCGCCGAGTACAGGGGGACAATCACCTCCCTGCTCCTGCTGGCCACAGCATTCCTGATACAAGCCAGGATGCTTGTAGGTGTCCCCTGCCTGCCTTCAGCCTACAGATGGGCAGTCACGGGGGAGCCTGAGGAAAATCGAGGCGGGGTAAAGGGTATCACGCACAAATGGCTGCTCCACTGGCCACCCACCAGGAAGGAGGCTGGGCAGCAACACGCCCTGCCTGGGCTGTAAATCCCGGGGCTGGGACCCACCCCGGCACCTTCAGCAGCAAGGAGAGCCACTCGCCCCAGGGCAGCGCCAGACGGGGGCGGGCAGCAGCAGGCTGCCCCAGTTCAGCCCCCCTGCTCCCATGAACGATGCCACGGGCTCAGCGCACCCAGGGCTGGGTGTCCCTTTAAAATGCTCTGGGCACCCAGAAGGTGCTGACACCCGCGGGACCCACGTGTGGGGAGCCCCGCTGCTGTGCCCTGGACCCACGCACCCCACGCAGGGAGCCCCCACTGCCGCGTCCCGGATCCACACACCCCACTAGGGATGCTCTATTGCCATATTCCGGATGCATGCACCTGGCACGGGAGCCCCATTGCCGTGTCCCAAACCCACACACCCCACGCGGGGAGCCCCCCTTGCCATGTCCCGGACCCATGCACCCCACTAGGGATGCTCCATTGCCGTGCCCCAGATCCACGCACCCCCACTCAGGGAGCCCCAGTGCCGCGTCCCGGATCTACACACCCCACTAGGGATGCTCCATTGCCATACTCTGGACTGATGTACCTGGCCAGGAGCCCCATTGCCGTGCTCTGGACCCACACACCCCACTCAGGGAGCCCCACTGCAGTGTCTGGGACCTACACACCCCACTTGGGGAGCTCCCTTGCCACATCCCAGGTCCACACAGCCCACTAGGGATGCTCCATTGCCGTGCCCCGGACCCACACACCCGGCTCGGGGAGCCCCCTTGCCATGTCCCAGACCCACACACCCCACTAGGGATGCTCCATTGCCGTGCCCCAGCCCACGCACCCCGCTCGGGGAGCCCCACTGCCATGTCCCAGACCCACGCACCCCACTATGGATGCTCCATTGCCACGTCCCGGATCCACACACCCCACTAGGGATGCTCCATTGCCATACTCCGGGACCCATGCACCTGGCGCGGGAGCCCCATTGCCGCGTCCTGGACCCATGCACCCCATTCAGGGAGCCCCCTTGCCACATCCCGGACCCATGCACCCGACTGGGGATGCTCCATTGCTGTGCCCTGGACTCACACACCCTGCTTAGGCAGCCCCACTGCCGTGGCCCAGACTGATGCACCCCACTCGGGGAGCCCCACTGCCATGTCCCAGACCCATGCACCCCACTAGGGATGCTCCATTGCCACATCCCGGATCCACACACCCCACTAGGGATGCTCCGTTGCCGTACCCTGGACTGATGCACCTGGCGTGCGAGCCCCACTGCCGTGCCCTGGCCCCACGCACCCCACTTGGGGAGCCCCACTGCAGTGTCTGGGACCCACACACCCCACTCGGGGAGCTCCCTTGCCAAGTCCCAGATCCACACACCCCACTAGGGATGCTCCATTGCCGTGCCCCGGCCCCACGCACCCCACTCGGGGAGCCCCACTGCCATGTCCCAGACCCACACACCCCACTAGGGATGCTCCATTGCCACGTCCCGGATCCACACACCCCACTAGGGATGCTCCATTGCCGTGCCCCGGACCCACACACCCAACTAGGGATGCTCTATTGCCATACTCCGGACCCATGCACCTGGTGCAGGAGCCCCATTGCTGTGTCCCAGACCCACACACCCCACTCGGGGAGCCCCACTACTGTGCCCCAGACCCACGCACCCCACTCGGGGAGTCCCCTTGCCACGTCCTGGACCCACGGACCCCACTAGGGATGCTCCATTGCCATACTCCAGACCCATTCACCTGGCGCAGGACCCCCACTGCCGTGTCCCGGCCCCACGCACCCCACTCGGGGAGCCCCCTTGCCACGTCCCGGACCCATGGACCCCACTAGGGATGCTCCGTTGCTGGGCCCCAGACCCACACACCCCACTAGGGATGCTCCATTGCCACGTCCCGGATCCACACACCCCACTAGGGATGCTCCGTTGCCCACGTCCCGGATCCACACACCCCACTAGGGATGCTCCACTGCCATACTCCAGACCCATTCACCTGGCGCAGGACCCCCACTGCCGTGTCCTGGACCCACGTACCCCATTCAGGGTGCCCCCTTGCCACGTCCCAGACCCATGCACCCCACTAGGGATGCTCCATTGCTGTGTCCTGGACTCACACACCCTGCTTGGGCAGCCCCACTGCCGTGCCCTGGCTCCACACACCCCACTTGGGGAGCCCCACTGCAGTGCCTGGGACCCACACACCCCACTAGGGATGCTCCATTGCCGTGCCCCAGCCCCACGCACCCCACTAGGGATGCTCCATTGCCGTGCCCCGGCCCCACGCACCCCACTCGGGGAGCCCCACTGCCATGTCCCAGACCCACGCACCCCACTATGGATGCTCCATTGCCACGTCCTGGATCCACACACCCAACTAGGGATGCTCTATTGCCATACTCTGGACCCATGCACCTGGTGCAGGAGCCCCATTGCTGTGTCCCAGACCCACACACCCCACTCGGGGAGTCCCCTTGCCATGTCCTGGACCCCACACACCCCACTAGGGATGCTCCATTGCCATACTCTGGACCCATTCACCTGGCGCAGGACCCCCACTGCCGTGCCCTGGCCCCACGCACCCCACTTGGGGAGCCCCACTGCAGTGCCTGGGACCCACACACCCCACTAGGGATGCTCCACTGCCGTGCCCTGGACCCACACACCCCACTAGGGATGCTCCACTGCCGTGCCCTGGACCCACACACCCCACTAGGGATGCTCCATTGCCATACTCCGGACCCATTCACCTGGCGCAGGACCCCCACCTGCCGTGCCCCAGCCCCACGCACCCCACTATGGATGCTCCATTGCCATGTCCCCGGCCCCACGCACCCCACTCGGGGACCCCCACTGCCGCGCCCCGGCCCCACGCACCCCACTCGGGGAGCCCCACTGCCATGTCCCAGATCCACACACCCCACTAGGGATGCTCCATTGCCGTACCCTGGACTGATGCACCTGGCGTGCGAGCCCCACTGCCGTGCCCTGGCCCCACGCACCCCACTTGGGGAGCCCCACTGCAGTGCCTGGGACCCACACACCCCACTAGGGATGCTCCACTGCCGTGCCCTGGACCCACACACCCCACTAGGGATGCTCCATTGCCATACTCCGGACCCATTCACCTGGCGCAGGACCCCCACTGCCGTGCCCCGGCCCCATGCACGCCGCTCGGGGACCCCCACTGCCGCGCCCCGGCCCCACGCACCCCACTCGGGGAGCCCCCCTTGCCATGTCCCTGCCCCACGCACCCCACTCGGGGACCCCCACTGCCGCGCCCCGGCCCCACGCACGCCGCTCGGGGACCCCCACTGCCATGCCCCGGCCCCACGCACGCCGCTCGGGGAGCCCCCTTGCCATGTCCCGGCCCCACGCATCCCACTCGGGGACCCCCACTGCCGCGCCCCGGCCCCACGCACCCCACTCGGGGAGCCCCCTTGCCATGTCCCGGCCCCACGCACCCCACTCGGGGACCCCCACTGCCGCGCCCCGGCCCCACGCACCCCACTCGGGGAGCCCCACTGCCGCGCCCCAGCCCCACGCACCCCACTCGGGGAGCCCCCTTGCCATGTCCCGGCCCCACGCATCCCACTCGGGGACCCCCACTGCCGCGCCCCGGCCCCACGCACCCCACTCGGGGACCCCCACTGCCGTGCCCCGGGCTGCGGCCCGGCCCGCGGCCCCCCCGCTCCGGCGCTGGCTCCTCCCGCCATGATGCGCTCGGGGGCGGCTCCGCGGCTGCTGCGCCGAGCGGCGGCGGGGCCGGGCCGGGCCGGGCCGGGCAGCGCAGCACGGTGGGGGCCGGGCAGCACCGGCGTGGGGCGGGGGGCACGGGCGGGGGGTGCGGGGAGCCCTCGGGGGGCTGCAGGGGTGGGGGTGCCCCACGGGGTGCGTGCAGGGGCAGGAGGGTGCAGGAACCCCCCCGGGAGCGGGGGGGGGGTTGCGGGGGGGGCGCGGTGCCGGTGGAAGGGGGTCGGGGGTCGGGCGGGAGGCGGGGGGCACGGTGGTGGTGGGAAAGGGGCCCTGGCAGGGCAGGGACCCCCGCTGCCAGGCCTCGGGGTGACCCTCGCCGTGCCCCCCAGGCGAAGCCCCGCAGCGGTGCTGTCAGGGGGCGATGGGTGCCCCAGCTCGGGGGCCGTAACGGGGCGGGGGGGCAGCGTCGTCCCCTGCCTCCCCGAGTGCGTGACTCGCCGGGCTCCGTCCGTCCGTCCGGCATCAGCGTGAAGAACTCACGCACGGGCCTGGGCGCCGGTGACCTCTTCGGTCTGACCTCTTGGCTCTGCCTTACAGCTGCGGGGTCCGTTCTTCAGGGAAGCTAAACTCACCCGGAGCCGCTCGGCCCTGGCTGCGGAGCAAGCCCACCGCCCCGGAGCCAGCGCCCGTGCCCACCGCGATACCTCATGGACTCCCAAGCAGCCCGCCTGCGCGCGGTCCCCTTTGCGAGATGGGACACGTCGCGGCATCACCACCGCATGAGCTTTCGGAAGTCCCGGCTTGTTATTTAAGCGAGGCCAGGCTGCCCGTTGTGATTTTTGGGTGCGCGTGTCCCCTCTCCCTTTCCTGAGCGGCGCTGACGTCCAGCGACACGAGAGCCGTGCCCCTGGGGATGTTCTCCCTCGAGCTCAAAGCAGCAGCAGTCGACCGGGAGCGAGCCGGCGGGGTGCATTTCAGAGCTGCGGGGAAGGAGCTCTCGTCTTCGAAGCTACCCCTGAGCCGATGACTGACAAAGTAATGAACGGGAGGGTGCCCCTGCCAGAAAAAGCCTTGTCCGAGGGCTACGCCCGGCTGCGGTACCGGGACACCTCTCTGCTCATCTGGCAGCAGCAGCAGCAGAAACTGGAGTCGGCCCCCCCCAACACGTACCTGAGCCGGAGCCGGAGCATGTGGTACTCGCAGTACGGCAACGAAGCCATCCTGGTGCGGGACAAAAACAAGCTGGATGTCTCCAGGGACACGGGGCAATCTAAGTTTTGTGCTATTATGTAATTCCGGTGGCTTTGCATTAGAAATCCGCGCGTGGAGACAAAGCAGACTTGCATCAAGCTGGGGGAGATGGGTTTGCGCCATCCTCAGACCCGCGGCGAACGCGGCGTGCACGGGATAGGCCAGAAAGGCTGGCTGAAGCGTGTGCTTGTTTTCGCCGTTGGTAGCATCAGATTTTGCATGTCACTGAGCGCGTGTAGCGAAAACAGTCTCGTCGGGGAACTCACGAGCCTGTGTTTGCTGCCTAGCATCTTGGCAGGGTCCGTGCTGGACCATGTGTTGCTTGTGAGTGGCTTGTGTACCGTGCGAAACACCCGCTGTCGTGCGGGAGCCATCCCCAGCGGGCACTTCCACTTGCTAGTCCTTACGCACCGCTAAAACTCTGCGAATGCTGGTGGGAGAGAGGCGAGCGCAGCTCCGCTTCCATCAAGGCTAAGATTTTAGGAAGGTGATCTGTAACTACCCGGCCATTCCTTGTTCTGCTTGCCCTGCCTCCCTTTAATTACTGCCCTGGAAGTCTCTTAGAACCAGGTAAGGAAGCGATTTCTTGCGGCACGCTGCAGTTTCATCCTGTGCAAAGCAAAGGGCCTTTCAGATGCTACGGGACTTCTGGAGTCGGGGGAGCCGTCTCCCTTCACGCAGGTAGATTCCCAGCCCATGCTTCGGGAACAGATCACCAAGTGAGGGGCAGGCCCAGGAGAACAACAGGAAGAAAGCTCCTGTAAATGCACCCATCTCCTGCCAAGGAACATAAGGAAACTCCTACACAGTACATACCTGCCCCGAGATCACTTAACGAAGAGAACAGTTTACTGAAGTTTACTTCGCGCTTAAGTTTTAATGCATGCAGTAGCTTGGAAGGGTTTATCTTCTAATTCAGGTTGGAGAGTAGATGTGGCGCATGTATTTTCAAAGCTGTGCCTGGGAGTGTTTGTTTCAACTAGCTGAAGGATTTCAGAAGGAAAAATACTACAGTTGCACTTCTTGGGAATAGGGACTGCTTTCAGGTTGTTTCTGTTAGAGGTGAATCCCTCACTTGCTCAAAGCAAGATCAAGCTGAGAAACTCAACCCAGCAAGCACCTAAATCTTTATTACAAACAAAGCAGTACCACTTCCAGGGGTGCTAATTACGTGCCCAGGGTTCAGCATTAAAGTTTAACGTTGGGCTTAAGCCATAGACTCCCTTTATGTCCTGCCTAGGACGTCCTCGGGCAGCCCCATGCACCTAATCCAGCAGCACTTAGGTATAGGCTTAATTTCAAGCAAATCAGTATTTGACATTAAATTCAGTGTTGATTATTTGCCTGCCTAAAATGAGGCATATCCATTACTTCTATTTACCTAAAACCTCTTTTGCATTTTTCAAGCACTTTATATTTTTTTTTAATACAGTGAAGAAGAATCTCTTCCACCTCTCCCGTGTGGGTTAAATCCTGCAACACACACTCAAGTTTGCTGAACTCAATGTGCTGAGCAGAACATACCTGCTTTAACGTGAGATCGTAGAGGTTTGATGTACTCAGCCCCGATCCGTAGCACGTGTATGCACTGTAAACCATAGGCAGCTCTTTTTTTTTTTAAGTACTATTTATGCATGTGTTGATGTTTCGTACGTTACGTGTGTGCTCATACAACTAAACCTGCTGATGGACCTCAGTGCTTCGCAGACCCGCACGTTGCTCTGCACGCTCAAACAGTCCTCTTGGTCTTGCCAGGGCTAGCTCTGAGAAATATTTTGGTGAAGAAATGTTTTTCAACTGGGGGAGAAAGCATTCAGCAAGATTCACAAAACCAGCGAGACTCAGAAAGCTGCCGGCAGCGGTGCTCCTGCACTGAGCGGGCTGTTGAAGGTAGAGCATGCAAACTCCAGGAGTTTAAGGAACAGCACATCCCCAAAACCAGCTGTTCATTTTCTTTTCTTACAGAAAAAAAACTTTTTTTTTTTTTTTAATTTCAGTAAGAAAGTTAATTATTTTGGGTATAATCAGTCATTTTTTGTTTATGTGGCTGGTAAACCAAAATTCAGCTATTTGAAGAGCGTTAACTGGACTATGTGAGAATAAAAACCTCAAGTATGTGCATAAATTCTTCCAGGATTGAGGCTGGACATGACAGTACAGGAAGAGCGTGACTTGTTCTTCCATCTCTCCGTGAATGTGACTGTACTATTTTCCATATCCCTGTGTCCTTATTAGTCACAGCGGGTTTGTGGAGTGGCTGCTAGGAGCGAGCATTTCTGTAAGCCAGTTGCGCAGCGTTGATGCACTTGTTTAAAATGCTGTTGTAGCCTCTTTGATAAAGTGCATTAAAATGATTCGAATGCATCATCGCGAGCAGCTGTTTTTCTTCTGCACGTTAATCGCTTTGGCACATGTGAGGATTACAGCTATTCCCACTCCCAATCCCCACCCGGGCAGAAGAGGGAACACGCGGGGGATAGGCAGCTTCTCCCAGTTGGGAATTACCTTGGTTACTGGTGGGGCTGTGGGTAACTCCCTCTCCAAAGTCGCACCGCTGTACCTGCTAAGACTGGCCACGTCTGGAGGAGGCTCCTCCAGGTTCCCCAGCCCAACAGCCCTTGTCAAGTCCTAGGGGTGCATTCGGCGACGAGGACAGCCTCCGGCTGTCACACATGCGATAACCTCTACAGACATCGGCGTGAGACGAACCTCAACTGTGTTCCGCCTGTCCTCAACCTCCTCCAAGTCTGTAAGAAGCAGCGCTGCTCGATGCACCTAGAAGTAACTCACTAGTAAATGCTAAAGAAAACATCCTCCTGTGGGGCAACCGCCTCACAGGAGATTTTTAGAGGATAGGTTGAACAAACATTTCCTTTGGGGGTATCACTGATACAGCACGCAGCTACGCTGACACACCAGCTAAGCAAAACACGTTTGCTGAAACCTTGGCGAGATCACGGCTTTTAAACCCAATGAGCAGGAACAGGGTTAAAGAAAGATTAACCCTGGGGAAACGTGGCTGTTGTAACCCTTACCTTATAAATAAACCATCAGGCATGCATCTGAGAAACCTAACAGCAAAACCAACCTGAACCCTCTCCAGTGACCAAAATAGATCTTGGCCACCATACAGTAATGTCAAGACTCTGCTGCGAACGTGACCAGCCCCTCCGGGCCCCCCTTCCCCAACTGCGTCTGCCCCGTCCTGGCCACCCCGGGCCCGCGGGGCCGGCACCCACCGGTGGAGCGGGTGCCGCTGCCAAGGCTGCTGAGAAATCCCCTCTGGTTCAGTCAGGTCTCGGTGGTTTGAAAGCAGTCAGCATTACACCTGGGTGAGAGTTTCACCTCCTTCTTTTCAGCTGAACTTACCTCAATCGGATGCAATTCTCACAGAAACTAAGACCCCTTTAGATTGTAGGCTTCTAGGAAGAGCAAAGTCCTTCCTTGGCTGCCCCGGTGCATTAAAGCAGCCCGAGGGTTTCCCTCACCAACAGAAAGGTGGATTTAGAGCACGTCTACGCCAGGTACTGAACCGTGATTCGGAGACCCCAGGGCAAGCCGGCAGCCCCAGACTCGCCCCCTGCTCCGAAGGCAGTGTGCCCCATTAGTGGGGCACCCCATTGGTGCCAACAGCTGGACTTCCAGAATTCCTTCCAAATTATTTCAATACTCATGGCCCTAGGACTCTTAGTATATTTATGTTTGTCTCTTAGCAATGCTACTCAACTGACTGCTTGGTCAAAGGCCAACAAGGTTTTCAACTGGAGCAAGGTCAACACCTGAAAAAGGAGATGAGGGCAGGGAAAGGGAGAGGAGAGGGGAAAATATGGGATCAAACTGCACACACAAAACAATTTTTCTTTTTATTATGAAAACAAAACAAATGCCCCAGGACCAGGGTCCATGATTACCAGTAACATCAAAGATTACTTTCTAACTCTTTTTTTTAATTCTCTTGTGTTTGAGGCCAGCAATTTGCAATAAACAAGCTAAACTACTTACATTGACTCATTTCTTTTCAGTAACTGACATTTACAGGAATATACTAGAAATGGCACTAAAAAGTTTTAAGAAAAAGAGTTACGGTAAATTTGCATGCACATCATACAGAAAAGTAACATTTTTTTAAATATTAAAAAAACCCAGAAAACAAAACAAAAATACAACAACAAATCTTTCTGGATTGGTTATGCCAGTATCAGGGGTGAGTTCTAAGTGGCCTGTGTCAAATCCTAGCTGGTGGTTTATTTATTTTTAAAAATGACATTTAAAAAGATATGCAAATACCATTTCTTTAAAAAAATGCATCTCATTGTTTTACAAGCAAGATAATGCTGCCAGCGTAATGAATCCTCGCCCTAAATTTATCTTCAACAACGCAGAGCCTGCCCACAGTTAGCCCTAGTGGTAAGTGCTCATGTTCGACAATACGTCTTTTTAAAATCCAGTACTAAAAAGGTTGTGTGTTTTTTTTTTTTTTCTTTGTCATGCCCCAATCCCTTCCCCCTAGCTCCAACCCCAGCTTTAAAAAACATCATTCCTTTCAAAACAAGGAAAAAATTAAAAACTGGTCTAAGAGTCCCCAAAACAGAGAAAGAACTAGATTAGGTAACTGCAGTCTGCTTCTACCACATAGAGAACATGGAAAGAGACCTCACTGGGTAACTAATTTGTATATATTTACACGCACACACGTGCTTGTGTATGTGTGTGGGTGGGTGCGTGCATCTATCGCACACGCACTCACAAACAACAGTTACATAGTCCTGAAATATCAGTCCTACAGTTACAAACCCTGTCGGTAGGAAAGTTTAAAATCACATCAATACAAAACTGAAATGATTTTGTACAGACAACATTTGGTTAGCAGAAAACTCTTGTAGGCAACAGATTCCTTTAGTAGACGATCAGGGCCTGAGCCCATGGGATGCAGATCTCCCTCTGGTCCCACCGAGCCTACATCTGATGGTTTGCCAAGGAACAGGCTGATCTTACAATCAGGTAAAATTTAACAAAGTTTTTAAAGGTGCGGTAATGCTGGTTGATTGATAATAGGTCTGGTCAGATATTGTTTTGTCAAACAGGAATTCGTCAGAAAAAACAGTTTCAATAAAACTATTCGTGTGTATGTATACATAAGAAATCATACTGATTTCAGTGAAGTTTCCCCTGGAAAACAAAGTTAAACTTTGTTCGTTCAAGAAAAATTCTACCATAAAAATGTCAATCTTTTTTTTATTCTTAAGTTTAAAAATGTCCTTTCAAATGTTATACGTTTGATCATTTTAAAGTTACTTCATGACATCTGTACTGACATGTCATGCAATACAAACTCAGTTAAAGAAATGCTCTGTTGTTTCAGTTTCCAGCTCTTTAAGGGCTGCTGCTACTTACTATGGACTGAAAACATCTCTTCTTTCCTGGAGACACTCTGATCTGGAGATACAAGAGGCACCACTACTGACATGTCAGGAGAGAACGAGCGCTACAAACAATGCGAAAATGAAAAAGCGTAAGAACAACATTTGGAAACGAAGAGTCACCAATTTCTTTCCTGAAGCGAAGGTCATGTCAAAATGGATTTCTCCTGTGAACTGCCCTTTCACAGGGAACACCTTACTTTCCACGAAAACAAAGCTTCCCACTAAATGGTAGCCCAAGTCGCAGCTGGGGATTATCAAAGATATGCAGGTGGTTCTTCGTATTCCTTGGCAGGTTTGGTTGCTCGTTTTCCTTGCAAATGCCCAAGCTAGGACAGGGTTGCCAACTAAAACGGGGATCCTCCTCCAGCACTGCAGACAGTCCCAGGCCAGGCCCCCTTCCATCACTTCACGCTCGGTCCCCAACCCTTTGGCTCTAACCTTTCCACTGATTTCGGTGGGACAGACCTACGCGTCCTAGAGGGACGTCTGTACCCTGGCCGCGCTCAGCGGGGTTGTCCCTGACGTCGGGAAGACGGCGGCACGCTGCAGAGCCAGGTCCCTGGGCTTTGCACGGCAGCGATGCTGGCGAGAGCGGCTGCCGGGTGGGCTGCTACGGCCTCCAACGCCGGCCGTGGTTTGTTCTCCGCACGGGAGCGACCACCACGTCACACAGCTCAGGTTAATGCACACAGGAAAAGCTTTCAAGCAGGGAAAACTGGGAGCTTGTTTATCCAAGTGGTCATGGTACTGAATTGGCTGTAATTATTTTAATTAAAATACTAGTTGGTTTTGATAATGCAAGTCTCAGACAGTAAGAGAAACACAGATGAAACCTGACCCCATTAAAAAAAACCTAAGCTCTTAATTAGGTGTATATTACATTTCCTCATAGTAAATTCTGAAAATATATTACTAAGGATCTGTCTAGGGAAAGATTTTTTTTAAGGGCAGAATTTAAAAAAAATAGAGGAACTAAAAATAAGTCCATTGTTAATGGAAAAGAAAAATCATTAATTTCAGTAAGAATTGGAATACCCTAGTTCATCCACTTTCAAATACTATGGGAAACTATCTGCAAAGACTCAAGAGCCTCCTGCCAACAGGCAAAGCACCCCGGTGACTGCAAAACGAGCTGAAGATGCCCAGCAACTTATAGGAGGAACTCAGTGCCTCACAGCAACACAGCATCGCGCTCTCAGCCCTCAGCAAAAAAAAAAAGGGAATTCTTTTCTACAGCAAACTGTGGAGAGCGTGTTACTGCCACTACACAGATGCGACATGGACAGAGGCACGTCAGCTGCACGAGACGCACAACTGAACGCTCTGAAATGCTGATCTTTGAAAGATGGATTTTTTAAAGACAGATGCGTAAGCGTCTAGCTAATAAAACCTCAGTCAATGGGCAGTGACGGGCAGCTGAGCGTGGATGCAGTCTGAAGTGCAAACCATGGAGTGCTAATAACAGGCTGGCCCTGCGCTTCCCCGGCTTTCCAGCAAAGGGACATCCCCCACACCCCACGCATCCCAGCACACAGTCTGCTGTCCTGGCTCTTGGAGGCTGAGCGTGCAATGAGAATCGTGTGCTGGGGCTGAGTCGTCCTCCAGGGCCACTCACCTATGTGAAAAATAAAAGCTGATGCAATCTGCACCACGGGGCCTCTGGCAAACCACTAATAGAGACGGCAGCAGGGTGAATTTTAGGGCTACCCCACAGTACAGGCAGCCTTAGGGGCTGGTGCTGGGAGAGGGAAAGGCATAACTTTCTGTTAAACTCTGTATATTTTTTTTCTTTACAATAAAAAGTTAAGAATTTACAATAAATTTCTGCCCCTCAGATTACAAATTTTATATAATTATAGAACTAGTGTTTTCCTAAAATTGGATTATAAAAGAAAAAACCCACTGTTCTAAAAAAACAAAACAAAAAAACAAACAAACAAACAAACAAAAAAAACCCAAAAGAGAGAGAGGGGGGAAAAGACCTCTGCAAATATTACAGCGAAAATAATAATGTGCTGCATCAAGAAATTGTATCTACCTGTATGTCTCCAAAATCTGTACAAAACAGGAAAAAAGGGGGCTGGGGTGAAAAGATAAAGAAGAGAGAAAACAAAACCAACAATGAACACAAACATGACAGAGCACCAGACGCATGATAGACTGGACTGTAGCACCTGTAGGTATAAAGTCCATTGGATTTAAATAAAGTGTCAGATTTTTATTTGCTTTTTTTGTTGTTTTTTTTTTTTTTTTTTAAATCTGGTTTAAACCACATTAAAAGTCTGCATTTCTGCTGGTCTGCATAATGCAGCTTTGTTATTTTTTTTAGTAAGTTTTAAATGACCAATGGTGTTTAATAAATAAAGTACTTGTATATACATGAAATTAGGGACAGTGAAAACAGTGTATTGCAGCAATGCAGGTCAAAACATTAGGCTAGACTAAAAAAAACTGCAAGCCTTAAAAAATTGTCTCTTTTCTTTTTTTCTCCCTCCCCTCTTTTTTCTTTTTATTGAGGTAAGCATTTCAGTGTCTGGAAACCTGCACCCTGCATGACACAGAAGTAGCATTCCCTTTGTAGGAGCTCACTACTGAAACGGTAAGGAGGGGGGAAAAAAAAAAACAAACAAACCCCCAAACACACACAACATCCCTCTCCAATTCCCCTGCCAGCTCAGCCTCAGCTGGAGCTCAGTGCTCCTTTATTTTAAGCCCAGACTGAGGTGCTTGTCAAGGAGAAAGTACTTAAGCATGTGTCTAATAACGAGCACATGACTTGCCTTGGTCACTCTGCAGGGATCACTCTGAGGTCCAGCTGAGAACTTTCAGCCAAAACCCGTTTTCAATTAAATGAAAACTTTCATAGAGAGTGGCCATTTCCTGGAAATTATCTATTTGATGTTAAAAATAACATTCCCAAGAAACTTGAGTGTCCCTTGCTCCCTTCTTCCCAACATATCCCCAAGAAAAATGAAAATTTTGAGTGGAAAACCAAGAAATGCAATCACTTGTATTGCTCATGTGCTTAAATTCATGCTTAAATACTTTCCTGAACAGGTGCCTATGCCTCTACCAAGATTAAAAAAAAAAGCATGTTAGCAATCCACAGTACATGAGAATTTTTTTGTGTTTTTGTTTTTATGTAAAAAGATGATAGCATCTGACATTTTCATCACACTGTAGACTTCGAGATTAAGAATACTAGTGCTAATAACAAATACACCAACTAGTTCA
The DNA here is from genome assembly GCF_030463565.1 of Pelecanus crispus. Lineage (NCBI taxonomy): Eukaryota > Metazoa > Chordata > Aves > Pelecaniformes > Pelecanidae > Pelecanus > Pelecanus crispus. Next base: position 40,101,453 of record NC_134651.1, read on the forward strand.
AAAGCTAACATCTTTCAGATACAGTACCATTTTACAGAGATTTCTTTAAAAAAAGATTTTTTTTTTTTTTTTTTTTTTACCTTGTGTGAGCCAGGCAGGCTTATTAAAAGAGAACATTCTGGGGAGAGGGAAGGGGCGGGAGGGAAATGTACTACAAACCTTGCAGAACTTTCTATTTATCTCCTGCTAAGAGTTCAAAGTTCTTCCATTTTCAACCAATCTTCTTCAGTTAAAATGTATTTTAGAGACTTTATGCAAAGGGAACTATTTGTCATAAAGTCTAGTCTCACACACACACACGCAAAGATCTTTGACCTATGAAAAGAGGGCCCCCAAAAAAATGGAAGATACCTTTTATAACACTGAATTAAAAAATAAAATAAAAAAGTCAGAGAAAGAGAGGGGAAAAAAACCTGACCACCGTGGAACAAGAGCAGTATATTAAGGAGAGAAAGAAACACTGCAGAACATCGGTGAGGGTGATGTCCATTTTGTGTTTTGTGTGTAAGTGTCCATAACTCATTCCGAATCGCTGCTGTCCGAGCTGGAGCCGCTGGAGCTGCTGCTCCCAGACTCGGAGGAGCTGCTGCTGCTGAGCCGGGAAGGGCCTCCGGAGGGAGCTGAGCCAGATTTCTCTGCGGGGAAGAAGGCAGCGATGTGGTTACTTGCAAGGAACTGAACTAGAGAAGGTTGGCCCACATCTTTCATCCTCTGCGGCTTTGTTCACAACTTCCTTTTGCCTGGGCAGCTTATTTACCCACAGCCTTTGCTTGCTGCAACGAGGCCTGTCCCGTCAGTGGACACCAAGGTTTCTCAGGCTGCAGGCGACCATGAAAGTTTGGGATCCGTGCAGGAGAGCAGAGCACCTGGGGAGCTGTGTCCACAGCCTTGCATGCTTCAGTGCAACCTCTGAACCCAAGAAAACCCTGCTTGACTTGCGCGAAGCTGGAAGAAGCTTAGTTCACGCTGGAAGAACCTTTTGTACCATTTTTCACACTACTGCACTACAGAGGGGCTTGGGCTTTTTTAATCCCATGATGGAGAAAAAACATCCATTAGATGCTCTGCGCTACTGGTCTGCACGCACAGTCCTGCACAGGCTAACACAGATGATCCTCCTCCCTCTGAAGGACGAATCTCCTCCAAGACACCTCACATTTACAAGCCAGGAGAGCTTCCACCTGGACAGGGACCAAAGCAACCCCCCCAGGGAAGCTCAGCACCCAGCAGTAACTCGCTGTGCCCTGACACTAGTGACCAACTGGGGTAACCATCACAGAGATAAACCCAAAGCTACAAGGCAGCAGTTTTGCCTCAGTGAGAAAGCCTACCTACATACACAGCTTTTAGGGCACTGTTAGCATAGTAAAACCAAAGCCATTACCTTTCTTTGCAGGTTTCTTGTTGTTGTTTAGCTGCCCACTGACGTCCTGTAACCGTTTTTCTAGTTCTTTCTTCTTTTCCTGAGCTAACTCTTCTTTTGACTTTGCTGCTTGCTTTTTTCCACTTGCAGCTGTAGAGGAGGAACGCACAAATTCTGAAACTGCATGGTTGCAGGCGAAAAAGAGCGGACATCACTATTTTACAGGGCATGTCAATCTGTGCAGCCACTCTGCAGTGACACTGCTAAGAACACGTGACCACACGGTAACTACACATCCCAGATAGAGGACAACACATGAAGTTGTCTAGATCATCCAATCACCATCATCATGTAACATGCACTTTTTAAGAGAGACCTTCTGGAAAGTATTTTAGAAGATAGAAATATCCATGTAATAACCTTGTAGTTACAGGTTACTTACCAGCCAGTTATATGGTCAATAGTTACAGATTTGTAATTACAGAATTGTTACATGGGTTTTCTGCCCTGTAAAATAAAGTGTCCCATTAAAGGTTGTCAGAAGTAAGCATCTGCCATTATAACTTAAGATACCTCATGCAAGAATCTACTGTGTTTTATGCTGCTTTAAATATAAACCAAAACAAAACAGACAAATTAAAAACCGAGGTGAATGCTGGCAGACAAGAATGTAACCGCATCAGTTAGGATGCAAATAGTGAGAAGTACCAGCAATACTCATCCTTCTGAGCAGAAGAAATATCCCTCCAAAGGAGGAGTAACTGAACATAGGTGCAGGCCAGTATCAGAAGCACAAGACAGGGGCCAGACGTTTTGCCTGATCCAGCAAGGAAATACCTACATTTCTGTGTGCTGTTTTAAAGCAATGATTTTTTTTTTAAAAAAAAAAAGAGAGAGAGAAAGAGAGAGAGAGGGAGAAATCCGGAAAGCACGGTCCTAAGAGGGTGCACCCCTGAACACTCAGCATTGCAATAGAGAGCAGACAGCAGGAGAGGCCAGCTGGGGTCAGGCACGCCAGCCTGCTAGCCCAGGGTGTACCAGTCTCAGAGGAGTGGGCAGACAGACATCTGAGGTTATCTGCGTTATTCTGTGCTTTGGTTCCAAAACAAAAGGATGCTTCTTGTTCCTAACCACTCTGGAAAATCTTTTCCTGAGCTATTCCAACAGTGAAGGATGCGGGGGGAGAGTGTGTGTGCGTGTGTGTGTCAAAGCAATGTATTAAAAAAAAAAAAAAAAAAAAAAAAGAAGGATCAAAGTCTGAGCTTTGCTTACGCCTACCTGAAAGTCCTGTGGTGAGGAAATGGAGGTGCTCTGCAAGAGCTGCGAGTAACTATTGTGTTATACTCTTACAGGACAGCTCCCTCTTAAGCGACAAGCAGATGGACAGAGCCCGGACCACTTCAGGTAAGTGATCCTACCGCTATTCAGCTGGAACTAAACTCTCAAGGGAGCGCAACAATTCACACTCTGTGGGTGAGGCACAGAGAAAAACCTGTCCCATACTGAACCGTACACTCGGCAGTGCATTAACATTAATCCTCTGATCTGATAGAGACTGCGGGCAATATGGTGATCAGGCCATCTAGGAAGAGCAGCTCTGGGGTGAATATACAACTCAGACACTTACACGCAGAACCCACAGGTTGCCCAGGTAACTTTGTGCAAGTCATTTATTCCCTTGGTGTTTTGGATCCCAGCCACGCTTTTTGTTTCCTTCCTAATTAGATGCTAAACTATTCAGGATAAGAAACTGATCCTTCCAAATGTGTGCACATAACACCTAACACAATGAGACCGAAACCTTTATAGTGCCTTCTAGATTCTAGGTAAGTGATAAAGGTATCACACAGATCTTGTAGAGGAACACAATAGTCCTCCAAGCCTCCACAGCATGACATCGTGGGAAGAAAAACCAGAAAGTTTCTGTACATATTCTTGGGAGAAAAGAATCTCTAAAAACCCCTGTCATCACATACCCAACAGCTGGGTAAGAGAATCCCAACATACATGCCCTACCCTGACTCCAAAGCTGAGCCCAAGAGCTGGTGGGGGAACACATGCCCCAGGAGATAACTTACAAAATGGTTTCCTTTGTTTTTTCTGTAAACAAGATTTCACGTATCTCTCCAGTTCTCGTAAAGTTGTGGGCTTCAATGTTTCAAAATCTATTTCTATCTCATCGGGATTGGAGTCTCTGAGGGAAGGTTCCCGTGACTGGATGATGTGCACCACCCTGCCTAGCTTCTCCCCGGGAAGGCGGTTGATGTCCAAGCTGAGCTGTCGTTTCTCATCATAGGTCATGGGCAGACCTTCCTCCTCCTCGTCCGAATCGTAGGTTGCAGATGCCTGTTTGCCTCCTTTCTTGGGCTGCCTGGGGGGGTTGGCAAGCATGGAAACATTCATGGGTATATAGAAGCAATGAACTCTTTTTTCCAACACCCCCCCCCCCCCCCTTGTAACAAACATCCCAATGCTCTTGGCTTTGAACCTCTAGCCAGATGGCTTGAACAGCACCACAACTTCTGAAAAAGTTCAGAAGTCTGAGATCAGCTGTTCTATTATATTTTAGCCCTGTGAGGCATGACAACAAGCCCACATAGCAGCAGGGGGGCAGCAATGAAACGGCACGTTCTTGCTGGCTGCGCAAAAGGCAAAAAGCAAAACTTTTATCTGAGAGGGATCAGGCAGGGATTCTGAGAGAGTTGGATGGTGGAAATATGATGGTTCCACTGCCAGCTCTAACTTAAAGACTCCCTGGAGCTGTCTGGGAATGGGGACACTATTCAACAGCAAATTAACTGCTCTGACAACCAAGCTTCACCAGGAGTTCAACGGAGACAGGAGGGACAAGAGAAACGGGCTGGAAACTCTTGGCATTCCCCTTAAGGCAACTCGCAGAAGGCAGGCTCTCACCTGTTAGCTGTGGTCGTGCTGTTTGCTTTCTTAGCTGGGGCTTTCTTCTGTTGGGTTTGTTTTGGTGGTTGAGCCACCTTGGGTTTCTTCTCCTCCTCAGCTTTTACTTTGTGCTTTTCTTTTTCCTTCTCTTTATCTTTCTTTTTCTTCTCTTTTTCCTTCTTCTCTTTTTTTTTCTTTGGTTTGTTCACTGGCGCTTGTGACAATGCAGCTAGCTGCTCATGGACGGCCTTTAGCTGGGGGAGAACAGTGGAAAAACAAATCAGACTTCAAGGCAAGATAACTGATGCCGCCACATACCCTTCCTCTACATCCCAACGTGTAAGTATTTCACAAAGTCAGTGATCAAGCAGTCTAGTGACTGAACTCAGGAGACTTTGCTTGATTTGAAATTCTTTAAAAAATGCAGTGCGAATATGCAGAAGTTGACTCAAATGAAAACATCATTGTTGTTTTATAGGGGCAAATAAAAATTAAGCTCAATAGCGCCATCTAGAGAGCTGACAACTTGGCCTCTGGAATCCTGGGTTCACTTCTTGGCTCTCTTACTAGCTTGATTGGAGACACCAGATAAGCTACTTTGTTAACACTTCATTGTATTACGGTAGCACATGTAAGCACTGTAGCATCTGGCATTGTGTATCTGCATAATAAGAAAGGCCATGGCTTAATCATTTGCAACCACAACAGTCAAAACAGCTCACTTCTACAGATGGGTACAGGGGGGCAATATCCCACAGGAAGCTTGCAACAGATTTCGTTATGCCTGAGCTCTCACACAAAATGGAGGTCTCTGTTCTTCCCAGACCCCTAGTATTGTCTGCACCTTCATTCATACTCTGGGATCCCAGAAGGAAGCACAGAGCATCAGCACCGAGACCGGCTATCTCAAAGAAAATTAACATTACATCGAACGTGCACTTACTTCACAGCTGAGCATTTTTCCCCTTTAGCTGGCAGAAGGGGAGATTGCTTTGCTGCATACCAGCCTAGATGGGATTTTTAAGAACAAAATTAAACCCTTCCTCCTGCTATGTCCTTTCTACTGCACAGACACAGACACACAGCTTGGCCGTTGCAATACCTGCTCCTGGAGCTCCGCCAGCCGAGTCGCTCGCTCTTCTTCTGAGTCTGAGCTATCCGAGTCGGAAGAGCTCTCCTCACTGCTGTGACTGCTCTCTGTGCTTTTGCTCACCACTGGTGCTGTTGGTGGAGGTGGAGGTGGGGCCTCCGCAGGCTCATCAGGCATCTTTGCGAACCTCATCTCAAAGACATCCTACAAAAAGGGGGGAAAAAAACTGGTGACGAAAGGAGCCTCAGCCACCAAGACCATGTTTTGGCCTTTTAAACACACCTGACACCCCACTGCGGGTCAGGGCCTTACTGCACTACACATGGTGCTGTACAAGTAAATAATAACGTACAGACGGGCATACATACTCTGTAAGCCCAAGACAATTCTCCCATTACTTTATACAGCAATGAATGTAACGTTTTAGGAGCGGAATGTGGTGCTGGGTCATGCCATGTGAAGAGCGTAACAGTTCTGCAGCAGAGAACATGGCTCTTTCCAAGGGCTGGAGGAATCACCAACTCTCGTCGGTGCCAAGAGCAGATCCACACTTGGATCTCTGAATGGACACCTTGAAGCTGAACTACGTGTACTCTGGAAGATGCATTTGCCAACACCTTTACCTGGAGCTTCCTGGCCATGGCTACCACTTCGTGGTCTGGAGGATTGTACTTGTAACAATTAGAGAACATTAACCGAATATCTGCTGCAAAACCTTGTGCATCCTGGTATTCCCGACTGTCCATTTTTTTCTGCAAACAAACAAGCCAAAGGGAAAGGGGAGAAAAAGCCATAAGCAAAAGGCATTTGTAGCAACTGCATGGAGGACACGTGCATCTTGGACACAGCTCAGAACAGCCTCAAAAGTCACATTTCTCTAAGAGAACAGTAGTTCGATCTGGCTTATTGGTTCCTAAGTAACATTCAGAGTTTCTGCTTTTTAAAACAAGGAAGCAAACGAACACCAGATCACCAAAGAAGTTGATATTGCTCCGTAACAGTTTAAACACTTTAAGATTCTAAATTTGGGTTGTATTCTTTTTCTAAGTAGTACTATATAAATCTGTTAGGGTCCACATTCCATTAGAAAATAGAGGGATTTAGAAAAAGGGTTTGCTGGATCAGAAACTAATGTAAACAAGAATCATGGACGGGAAGGGCAAGAGTCAACAACCAAGTTACAATTACGGGAGTACCTTAAGTGTGTATTCCTACATGCTGCTTGGGTATATTTGCCCTGTAAATCTGAAAGGGCAAAGATCATGACCATCTAACTCTGACTTCCTGCTAACACAGGGCATGAATTTTGCTTGGCAATTCCTACAGTAAGATAGGCATTTACAGTTAAACTACACCACCTACTCTTGATTTAAAAGTCCAACTGATAGAGAATGGATACAGAATTCACCCTTTATGAACCTGTTTATAATGTTATTTCCTAGTGTAGTGAGGATAAGTTTCAGGAGCTAAATATTTGCACCTTGTTCCTTTCTCTTTATTTTTCAGCTCTCACTTTCATCCATTTCTCTTGCTGTTTGGGACTGAATAACTTGGGTTTAGAGAACAGTTTATAGCATTCCTAGAACTTAGTTGATTTTATGCATATATTACTACTATATACAAAACCTTAGCTCCAATTACTCCTAACAAAAGGAAAAAGAAGCTAACACTAGATTTCATTTGCATTTAAAAGAGCTGGGTTTAAAGAAATTCTCTATCTGCCAAGTGCTTGCAGGCCTCCCTTTTGTACGTCTTGTGCACCTGTATCCCCCTGTGAAGGGAAGGGGCTGACTGGCAGACAGGCTGCAAACGTGATCGGGGAAGACACATCCCGCGTCTGAGCGGAGAGCAGGGCTGCTTAGGGTCTGCAACCCACGCTACAAGCCTTAACGGAAGCAAAACTACCGTTTGTTCAATGGAGGCCAGTGATATTTCACAGCTACACGGCAGACCTTGTAACTATCTCGAAACACTGCAATGACTCCTAAAACTGGTTTTGTTCTGAATAGGGCAGAATTTCACCTCCAGGGATGCAGCTTCAGAGGGACCTGCACCCAGGTGGTGACATTCCTGCAGCCTTACTCTCTGCTGTGCTGCAGCCAGACATCTGTCAAACTTTTGTCAGAAGACCTCATTCTCTTGGTGAATAACCTAGAAGAAAGCCTCCAAGCCACAGCACAAAGACAGAGAGGGAAATAGGTTTGTGCTTCTGTCTGAAGGAGAGCTGGCCTTGTCTGAAGAGCATCTCAGGCCAATTCCAAAGCAAAACATATGTCTGAACGAAAGGGCCCATTTATTTTAAAATACGTCTTACTGCATGAAAGGCCTTTTTGATGCGCTTATATTTGTTTGGCACACTCAATGGCTGATTACTGCCTGTGAAATACATTTCAGTGTCTGAGGCTTCGCTTTCATCCAAACCCAACGGTTTTCTAACCCAACAGTTTTAATCTGTGGATTTTTGTTTTGTTTTCTTGTAAAGAATAACTTAACAAAAGAAAAAAAAAGGACTTTAAATTGGTGGGCTGGAATATCTTCAGTTACAAATTCACTTTGAGATATCCAGCTGCTTAAAAAAAGTTATTACATTTACAATTGCAAATCAGGAATCATAGACAAGCAGGACTGGCAGAGGTGCTGGGAGGCCAGCTAGTCCATTCTCTGCCCTACGCAATATCTGGCACAGCAGACTCATTTTTCCCTCAGCAATCAAATCAATTGTTTAATATTCTTTAACGTTCAGAAATTTGTTTCCTAATGTCTAACGCGTCTCTTGGTCCAAGGTAAGCCTTGACCTGCTCACAGACGATGCAGAGATGATGTTGTTCCCTGCCTTCTTGCAGCAATCTTTTACATTTGAAGGCCTAACATGTCCCCTTTCCATTTTCTCCTCTCCAAGACTAAACTGGACATCAATCTGTCCTCAAAGCACATGTCTTGGGCACGGCATCAGGGCAGGTGCTGACAAGGGACAGGGCCACACAGGTCCAGCGACTTTAGCAGAGAAAACACCATCTCTACCAGCTAATGAGGACTTAGCCTGATTTCTGGGGGTCTAATTGCATCTTACAGAAACCACCTCAGCAAGAGCAGTTGTGAAACTGTGTTTGTACTCCAAAATAGGTGCAAGTAAAGAAATCTTTAAAAATTCCACCAAAGAATGCCTCCTCACATTCAAGACCCTAAACTCAGCTGCTCTGAAACCACAGCAATTCCCTGCAAGGAAATTAACCAGCGAGCACAGCTAGATCACTGGAGGCAGCACTTTATTGTGAAAGCAAACACCTTGTATAAATCCTCTCGCATGGAGAAGATCGTTGCTTATTCGCCACTGAGCAAACTGAAGGCAGAGACATCCACATCACTGCTGCTGTGACCTGGCAGCCAGGGGACAGAGTGGGAGAAGAGGTGCTCCAGGTTCCCCCCAGCTCCATCACGGGCACAGCACCCTGCCTCCCCATGCCAAAGCTCCCCAGCGTCAGAGAGTGCAACGTGAATGTACCACGACCGGGCCCTGTCTGCCCGTGGAAGAAGGCAGTGGAAGCACAGTGCTGCTACAGCTTCACAGCAAGCGTTTCACCTCCTACGGGGAATTAGGGCTGCTGCCTCTTAATTTTTTAAGTGTAACCCATGCCTCTGCCTCCCTCTCCTCCAAGCAGTTCTGCTCCTCCCCTCCCCTGTGACGACTATCAGAGAACTGAGATGAAGATGTGCTCACCGATCCTGTCCCTTCAGCTCTTCCCGCTCAGTCCCTGCCCCAGCACGGCACTCCAGCGTACCACCGCTCCAATCCCAGCGATGACAAGCTCGGCTACAGCCCCCCGACCTCTCACCTGCCACCAGCACAATCACAGCCACCAACCTGCCTCCTCCACCACGCACACGGAGAAAACAATCTCCAAACCCTTTTGAAGCACACCTCTGCTGGGTGTACAGTCTGAAAAAAAAGACCCACTTCTGGACATGAAGGATATTCTCTGAAGAAAAGTCAAACCTCATATAACCAGAGAACCAAAGTGACAAGCAACCGGGTATTGGGGAATCTATTATAGCTGCAGCAACGCTTATCTTTTACCTTCTCACATAATTCCTTCAAGATTAGTCTGAAGGCCATTAGTTGCGCCGCTTTACCACAGCCATTGTCACTTGTGCAGAATTAAAACTAAAACCTTTCAGAGCCACAGAGAAAGCCCCTGACACTGGAGAATTATACTCCCTGCAAATGGCAGGTTTCCGTTCCATGCAGTTAACGTATTATAGGCTGCATCTCAGAGAAGTCACGCTATGATCTACAGGCCAAGAGCAATGATAATAAAACACTCCATAAAAAAACAGTACCAGGCAGCACTTCAAACAAGTTTATTAAGAAAAATACTACCACGTGGAAAGACAAATCCAGAGTCTTTACATGCAAAAGACTCCACTGGGTCTCCAGTGGAGACCAGTATTCTGTCCTACACTAGTCTCCAGTTTTCTGTCCTACACTAGTAAGGCACAGAGGGAGAGTATCACCTGCACTTGCAGAGAAAGCGCAGAGGTGTACACTTTCTAAAAAGAATGAAGTTAGGACTATAAAGAGATTTAAGTGTGAAGAAGTAACCAACCCAAGAAATCACAGTTTTGCACCTAGATTTTGCAGAATACAGCACAGAATCCCTTGCAATAAGAAGCCACCTAACCAGACATGGAAATACCAGCTTTGACAGAGTCAGGATTTCACACTCTCCACCTCTAATCTTACTGCATTCACCCAGGGCTTGATCCACCAGGCTGCAGGTATCTCTGGAGATGCACAGCATCCCTAGAAAGTCAAGGGAACATGACTGAGCTGACAATCGGTCTGAAAGGAATGGGCTTACCAGCAGTCTCATTAAAATCAGTACAGTAACTAAATGAGTTCATCTAGGACGTGATCATCTAACAAGTTGTGTTCACAGGACTTGCAGAGAAAAGGCTATCGATAACACTTCATCATTCTAATGCGATAACAAAAAGAACAGCTGCACTCAGGAAGAGATGCTGCTTCTCATCTTAGTCATTTCTGCAAATCAGATGTATTCTGAAATTCCTTCAAAGATACTGGCCAGTTTATAGACTCCTAGAACAGATTTTGATGTGTAGCCTATGACAAGCATGGGCGAACATCATACATGAAGGTTCCTGATGCTGCTTAAGCACTGCGCCTCTGATCTGACTTAGAGAAGAACACCAAAAACCCCATTTGCAACCTGTTCCTGCTCCCAGCCCACTCACTGGCATCAGAGGGGCAAGGTCAGCTCCACTCAGCTGAGAAGGTGGTGACCCCTGGAAGGGAGCAGATGAGAGCGCATAAGCGACCCTGCTTTGAGCAGGAGGCAGGCCTCCTGACCAACCTGAATTATCCATCAGCCTATGATCCAAGCCATGTGGATGGACTGCCAAGCTGGTGGAGAAGAGCAACTCCAGTGCAAAGTGAAGCAAGCAGACCTTAACAGCAAGTCATATAATTAAAACAACGTACAAGGATTAAGTAGGCCTTTAGCACTGGGCATGCAAAATCAGCAGCATGGCGAATGCACTGCAGTACCAAAACTGAGGTGAGCTTCTTCCTTCCTCATCCACACTTAAGAGCAAGAGAAAATGGAAACTTACACAGGAAAACACTGGGACCTTCCTCTTATCAGCAGAACATTAGTCAGACAGACAGCTTTGCAGACTACCATGTTCAATCTAGCCCTTTCTCCTGCTTTTACCACTGCATTTCAGGCTCCCTCTTCTTGCCGGCAGCTCAACTCACCCTTTGTCTCGCCCTCTTCTCCTCCCAGGAAATTGCTGTAGGTGTTTAACACAGCTCAGCTTAATTGCAAGTCAAAATTACTGCACGTCGCACTGGCTTTTGTAAACAAAGCAAGCGCACTGCAAGCTCAGGAGAAGAATGGTCTCCAAGCCTAGCTCCACCAGAGCCTGCGTCCAATGCTTTTGTGAACTCAGAGACGTTCTTTTCTGTACAAACCAAATCAATAATAATAATAATTAGTACGTAGATAGTGCCTTCCAGATATCTGTCCTCACAACAGCCCTGTGAGGTAGGTTAAGTATTATTATCTCCATTTTATGACTGGGAAAACTATGGCACAGAGCTGCAGGGAAACTTGCCCAGGACCATAGGATCAAAACAGCAATTAGAACTCAGACACTGGTAACTCCTGGTCTAATCCTCAATGCACAGACCGTGACAACTATTCTCTCACCACTAAATAATGCAACTAAAATACTCGTAAAAATATTGGAGCTGTAGGAATAACCCTTGCAGCATCATGGCTGAATGGCATGGCACATCAGAGCGTGACACACTGCTTCCAGGTACTACGGAGGATTTGCCAAGGAACATGGAAGGTATCACAAACACAGCTGCCCTTTTGTCACCTGGGCATTCAGACAACCCCAAGCATTGGCTCGGGTGACAGCAAAGCACTTCTGGCACGCTAACGGAACCCAGCAGAAATACCTTAACTTCCTGCACGTGGAAGAAAGTCTCACCTCCACCAACACTGATTCCAATGGCCGGCTGACAAGCAGAAGATGAAAACTAGAAAAAAACACAGCTTTGCTCCATGGATATTTAGGAGGGATTCAGAGAAACCTCCCAGTCTACTGGGAAAAAACACCTTTAATATTGGACCATACTAAGCTAAGCTCTTGAAGAGCCAAGCATGAACTGCACAAGCATCACAGTATTTCCTCCCCTCCCTGAGTACCAGGTGATCATCACGTTCCGGTTGGAATTGCTCAGCGTAAGCCTATCTGGACCACACATCACGCCAACAAGTAGGCAGGCAGCAGTTTCTGGAAATGGGATACTATCAATCGAATCCTATGAAATACAGCACCTCTTCTTCTCAGTGCAACACAATCCCAAGACATAAGTTTAAATAGCTGGACTATCCACAAAGAGGAGAGGATGCCATTGTACAGTCTGCTTTGCAGGGCAGAAAAAAAGATGTCCCAGGTTACAGGGAAAAAAAGGAGAGGGGAAGGAAACAAAATATAAAAATATCCAGACGATATCCAAACAGGTTCAGTTTTCCACCCTTGTCCCTTCCCCCTCCCCCAGAAGGAGCCAGTCCTCTGCAACCAGAGGGCTGTGACACCCTGCAAAAGAGGTGGTAAATGTGGACGTACTTTAACAGTACTGAGATCCATGGGGTGTTTGATAATATCATGATAGTCATGTAATTCCAAGGCCTCTGCATCAACAGGCTTGTAAAAGGGCCATGCATAGGCTGCATGCTTCTTCGAGAGCATCTCCTTGAGAATGCTGTCACAGTACTTGAGGTGCTCAGAGAGTTTGCCCTTCTTCCCTGCATGCTGGGGGACCTCTCCGTCTTCAAGGTCTTTCTTTGGTGGTTTGATGGGCCGGCCGCCGCTCTCCCGTCGAGCGATGATTTTGGCCTGCTTGGGGTCCGAGAGGGGCGTGGGCGACTCGCTTCGGCTGGCAGTGATCGCGGAGGTGGTGGGGGTTGTCGTGTCTGCTTTCCGCTTCACTCCTTTTTTCTGAAACAGCAGAGGGACAGGCCTCATGAGTATGTGCCCAGCTTTCGTGCTACGCTAGCAGAAACCTAGCACAATTCATCCCTGCTTTTGACATCTGCCTGTCCCCCGACAGAAAATACAATTACTTCACCGGGACAAATGGGACTTGTGACTAGAGGCTTCAACACACAATTCAGTGACTACAACACGATGTATTACTTACTACACATCATCTGAGCCACAGTAACCAGCCATTTGCACGTCTCCAACCCAACCCCAAACATGATGCAAAATGTGTTAGCTCTATGTATTTCACTGAGATTTAAACTAAGGACTCTTACCTCATGTTTGCCAAGGGAAAGGAGTGCGCCCAGTCGATTACTGCAGCTCAGCTGATGCATCGTGACTTAGTAAGTGTCAGTAACTTAACCACATGTCTGAGTCCCCAGTGGCAGGATCAGGCTATAAGTTCTGAACCAAAGCATATTAATCACCAAAGACCCATGAGCCCTCACTCCCTTGTATTTAGTGGGTGTGCTAAGGTAGCTTGCTTATTATGGACAAGAGCAAGAATTTAATGTTTTTGCCTTAAGCAAATAAAACCTCTCTCACATAAATTCAAGCTGTGACTGTCCAGTCAGCGCTTTCTTATGGTCCTATGAAGGATTTATTTCTCTGGAGAGAGAGAGAAAAGGGCAAAAAAAAAGTTCCTTAGGGAAATCTAAGAGAAATCTTAAGTAAATCCCAAGCAGAATTACTTTTGCAGTGTGTATTTAGCAAACTCACTTCTGGCCTCATCCTTGAGTTATAAAATTAAACTGATTCTCAGAAGCAAGTTATTTGGACAGAAACTGAAGTATGAGACAGGCTTCTGAGGAGGACAGCTTAGCTGCAACAAGATCTGACTTACAATTTCTAGTAATTCCCAAACTACAGGGTTAAATAAGCAAAACAATTCTGCGGCTCTGCTGGCCCATGCAACCTCACATCAGAGAACACCCATACTGTTGCAGTTAATTTCCCAGTTTTGGGGAGGAAGGGAGTAAGGGGGACTTTCTCTGAGCCATGCTTTCATTATTTTTAAAGCAATACACAGCTTGCTAGGAAAATTCTGATTACTTAAAGCAACATTTTCATATACCCATAAATTAACACAGTAAATAGCGAAATACCAATGGCAACTCCCAGAAAATTCCTCAGTGAGGAAGACAGAACTAATGCACCCAAAACCTGCAGGCAACATCAGTCTCCTCCAACTGGAGTGACAGGCTTGTCTTGAACTTGTTTATGGCAAAGAGGAACATTCCTAGTGCTGGAGTCTGCAAACCTTAAAGGAATAGTCCCAGTGAAATGAGGGGGTCAGTTACAGAGGGAAGAGATGCTTTGGGCTATATGGTGCAAAATGGGGGAAACCTCCAACAGCCTTCTGGTTCATGGAGCACCAGCACTGGCTAAGGGCTATGGTCAGATGAGAGCTTGGAACCAAGTTGGAGCAATTACAGTTGACATCACCTTAGCTGGGGTGTGGTAAAAATGGCAAAACTCTTCTCAACCCTCTCAAACTCGACAGCAAGCACTTGTCTGAGCACACCCCAAAGGGACAACGATGGTCAGAGAGGCAAGGAGTCAAACATGAAGAGAAGGAATGTACGTAACCAGCAGTGAGGGGATGAAAATAAAGCACTGCTTAGCAATATTGCCTTCTGAAGAGGAAGGGGTCGAGTTCTCCATTTACCTTGACTACCGGTGGCGTAGGAGGCACCACAGGCATTATCGGAGCAGCAGGCAGAGGGGGAGCAGCGGCAGGAGGGGCAGTGACAGGTGGGACATTAGCAGTGATGGTTGGCACAGGGGTGGCAGCAATGACGGGCGTCTGAGACACGGCTGGAGGGACGTTCTGGAACGGGGCCGTCGGGGAGACGGAAGACACGGCCACTGCTTGCTGCGCTCCTTTCAACGACAAAGTGAAAACACACTGAAATGTACTGACGGTTACAAGTGCCGACAAGACATTGGGAACAAAGTGACACTGGTCTGTGCGATCATGGTCTTGGCAAAAAGCTCCCAGTCCAGGGCCACAGGAAGAGCACAAAGGACACAGTGTGATTTACTTGGTGCTGTTACCCAGGGGTCAACAAAAAACGAGAAATCACTGACCTAAGTCCTCGTACCATGAGCTTTAGGCCAGCCACATGCAAGCAAAATACTTTGAGCTTTACACATGGGCTGTGTTGCTCTGGGACAGTCTTCACCCCTCTCGTGCTCTCAGCACAACCCTGCGCTCAGCAAAAGAGCAGGAGCTCAAGGAGGGGGAAAGGAGAGAGATGGCTCTTTTGGACCGCTGCTGTCCTGCACAGACCTCAGCCTGGGAGTGTTTTTAATATGCATGACAAATGGTAACAACCACTCCCCTGTTGCCAGCTAAATGCCCAGGAGTCCAAAGCACTTCAGATTTGCCACAAGTTATACAATGAAAGAAACAGAGCTGGGAGTAGAGCTTAAGTAGGCGAGTGTCTCTTATGCTACAACTGCGCTGTTAAAGAACAGCCTACTAGTGTAAAGTTAAGGGGGACAAATCTAGTAACTAATAACCAAAGTAGCAATATCCCTCTATGTTTGTATAGCAACTTTTATCAAAGGATGCTGAAAAGACATCATCACAAATTTCTCTGAACTTGGATGAAGTTGTAGCTCCATTTAGCACCTAAGAGGCAAGAAAACAAAGAGGAACAATTGACTTTCCCAGAGCAACAATTAGACCTTGTTTACAGAAAAAAAAAATTGCAACAGTTTAATTCAGCCCACGCAAGCTCCTTTATGAACCGTTTTACTGTGCTTACAGACATTCTAGTCCTAAATCCATTTAAAATCAACTCTAGGCCAGCTGAACTAAACTTAGTTTCTACTGATATGCAATGGTCCACACAGCTTTCTGCAACGGCTTAATAAATCCTTTCTGCTGATCAAACTTTATTCTATGATATCGCAACCGTGTGTGCAAAAGAAAAATGCTACATGGGGCTTAGGAGACTGGCAAGATTTACGTCCAAGCCTCTGCTGTGTCAGACTCCTGCCAGGACCTCAGGTGAGCTGTATAAACCTAGGTGGATAAAGGCATTCCACGCCACGGTCTGTCACCTGCAGCAGACTGGCACGTCTAACTACCTTGGCCTCTTCTTGCCTTGGTTTCTTCTTTGCATACAGGAAGCAACAGCATTGCCTTCCCTCACAGAAGTGCTGCCTGGATGGGTAAGTCACAGATGGTACAATGTTTGTATGACAAATGCAGAGCGGCCTTAAGACAGACAAGCCCTACAGGCCCATCTTGCACTTGCCCCCACTGCTTTAACCATCAGACTACACACTCCCTTTCTAGCCTCTTCACCATTTGCAAAGCCAGGAGGCTTGAAAGGTGGGTCAGGCCTCAGCGACAAGCTTGTAACATTTACTGTCACTGGATGGGGTTAATACCTGCACTCTGTGTGCCCGCTGACGGCTTGCGACCTTTGCCTTTAGGAACTGGGGGTAATAATTCGACTTCCTCCTGAGGCATCTGGGCCACCTTCTGCAGAAATATCTTCTCCAGGGCTTGGGCCATGAGGACGATGTCATCTGTGGGCTGCAGAAAGAAGAATACAAGCCCATGCTGTACCATCCACATATTAGAAGCAGAGCGGTTCAAGACCAGGTTTTGAAATCCCCAGTGACACTGCCCTTGAAATAAATAATAGTATCCAAGCTCCAACAATAAATAGAATGGCTCTTCTCCCTCCTTGCATGTTACCCTCCGGCTCTTCTATTCTGGTCTAGCATGCAATAATTACAGCCTCTAAGTACACCGCATTCAGAGAGTTATAAGGACTTCCAGTAGGAGCCTGATAACTAGCATCCTGTGCATGAGCGTGGAAGCAGCAGACTGGAACAGATGAGCTGTTCTCCTCTGCCTGCCAGCAGGTCCAAGAGAAGAGTGTAAACACATACTGTGTGGCTCAAACTAATTAATTTGTTTATTATTGTTCTCCAGTATGGGTCAATGATGACAAACCATTGTAGAAAACATAACACAAAGAATACAGGCTTTTAACAACCTAACAAAACAGCAAACAAGCCAAACCCAAAATAATAATAAGCGATCTAAAGGTGTGCAAGTATGGACAAGACATAGGCAGAGAACAGAGTTATACTTCCTGAACTGCTCTCTGCTGCCAAGAGATACTATTTACTGCTAGACAGCCAGTGTAACACACAGCAATAATACCCCACATAACACCTGCAAAGCACTGCACAAACTTTAGCTCACCTTAAAGAATTCCCAACTGGAAATAAAATGAGTAAAAATTTGCTACATAACTCCAAAGCAAAAATCTACCTGTAATTAAAAGGCACATTTGCCATTTGAACTAGTCTGGGGGAAGAAAGACACAGCATAAAGACAGCCTTGTGCATTTCAAGTAATGTGGTTGCAATTAGTGGCATTTCAAATCCTTGCAAGGAGGGCCCAGAGCACAGCAGAGCTGGCCCTGCTCAAAACCTGCACTGTAACAGTTGTAAGTGGGTCTTTTCCAAGCAGTGCCCCAGCTAAAGGCTTGTCTGGGCTCTTTACCTTGTTATAAATGTAACAATTTGTAAACATGGTGTTGAAATCCTGCATACATTCACTGGCACTCCAGTAATAGTTATGTTCCAGGCGCTTCTTGATCGTCCCCATGTCCATTGGGTTTTTTATTATTTTGTGATAATCCTGTTGGAGAAACAGGAAAGACGTTACATCTCCTGATACGCAGAGAGCGTTGTTCACATCCCTCTCTAGTCCCAGCTTTCTCCTCATTCCCCTTCCCAAGAAAACACATCCTAAAATTTTTGTGGAAATCGCAAATATCATCTCCGTTTTCATTTATTTTCTGATTTGTAGCCTTTTAGTCTATCATTATTATGAACTTGACTACAAAGCACAAGAACTCCTTCCACAACCACCAACCTTCCACAACTCCCCCTCAATACATGCTCAAACACACACACACAAATGGCTACTTGGACATTACCAGCTTTTTATACAGCTGGACTGAGAAGGCACTAAGAGTAACGTGTGGAGGAAAACATGCTTTCCAAGCAGCTCTCGCTGGAAGCTGTTTGCAGTCTTGATGCCCCTTACGAGGCTGTAGGTGCCATTTTGGATTGTGCCGCAGAGTGGCACAAGCCACGCTTGACAGCCAGACTGACACTGCAGCGATGCGCTTCATGCTCATGTGGGACCAGAAGTTGGGGCAGTGGGGTCAGCACGAGCTTTGGCAGGGTGCTCAGTTTAACGGTGGACTGGCTGCAATTTGGGAAACAGCATTTCTGTCTCTCTTTTTAAAAGGCTGCCTCTAACTTACAGGAGTTTATCAGTGCCAGCACTGGCTAAGACCGTGCAAAAAGCTTCAGTCTCCCTTTTAAGGGTGTTTCAGCCCTTAAAAGGCTTCCACATGTTAACCCAGTTTCTCTCTGGGCTGGTCTCAAGCATCTGTGATTAGCCTGGAGACGCTCTAGGCACGCAAGGTTATACGCTGTAATTTTCTCATTCTGGAGAAGAGCAGCAAGCCCTCTGGCCGCAGGTGCACATGAAGCCATGGGCAGCCACTGGCCACTCTCTGAGCCCAAAACCCTCAAGCACGACCCAAGACACCAATATTCCCAGGCGAGGCACGCTAGGGCAGAAAAGGCAATCCTGCTGGCTACTGGGCTTGTGCAGATTTAGGCCACACATGAAAAACACCTATTCTTCCAAATGACTGCTCCTTTACATTTTCTGGCAACCTACCCTAAAACCACCTCAAAATGCCTCACTGAGAAACTAAATCCACAAAAAGAAGACACAAAGGAGCACAGACCTAGAGAAATATTATACAGCTGTTAAGCGTTTTACCCTTTTGGCTAGCACTTTAAACAGTACCCATCAACAACATTACCGAGTTCAAAAGACTCCTGATCCAGGCCATAAAACTGGGTTATAACCTGGGGTAACTGGAGCTCTCCTGACCTTACATCCCAGAACCATGCTCCCTCAAATCCTACACGCAACCCTCTTGCTCAAAGCAGCCAGAGTTAATTTACAATGGGCTGCCCGGCTGAGCCGACAGCAGGGTGGGGAGGGGAGTGGTGGTGTCCGTATTCAAGTGAAGCAGGTGGGTAGGGGTATGCCTCCACTGCTGAGTTTTTACACCCTACGGGACCCCTTTGAAGAGGTGAAGAGCGTGTGGCTCTGTTCCCTGGAAGAAAGCAGCTTAGTAAATTTTGGTCATTTATGAATAACCGGGCTGTATCTTGCACTATCCGGTCTGACAGAGACATGGTATCATCAGGCACAGGAGGCAGATGGGTAAATGCAACTGTTCTGTTATTTCTACTTCCAGTACAGGATTTGAAAATATCTAGCTCCAAAGTATCCTTGGTAATTAGCTTCTCCTGTCTTCCTCAACACTGAAGTCAGTGGCAAATCCAGGAAAACCTATCGGAAACACAAGTTACATTGAGCCCAATGCCAAATGCTCAGAAGAGCGTGGGCTTCAAGGCTCTCACTCAAATTGGACAGAGGTGGGATAAGGGGTGAAGACACATAAAAGTAACCAGAGGTAAGCTACAAAGCACCATGCTTCAGATGTTCTAAGACAGCTTGCCCGTGTGCTCTTCTCTTCCCTCACTAATTGAGAAGTAGGTTTTCTCCTTCAGAGACCTGCACCTCTCCAGCTCTGAAAGACATCATCTTCTAATTCAGCAAGTCTAAGAGCATTCAAGGAAATCCCCAAGAGCAACCTAACCATTCTGATCCAGTGATCAGAAAACAGATGTCACCAACACAAAGCTTTTAAGAACAGAATACAGAGCAGAACATGATAGATACATACCGGCAAATTCAATTTAATTGCATCAACAGGCTGGTAGAAAGGCCAAGCAAACTGATGCTTCCACAAGGTCTTTACCACAACATTTTGCATATATTGCAATTGGTTAGTCTTCCGGCCAGGCTTATTAGGATTAGTGACCTCCGGAGGCGGCGGATTCACAGGGCCCTGAGGAGCCTGAATTGCTGATGTGACTGTCGACATTTTCCTGCTCTTGCTCTCACTCGCTGTCACAGCAGCAGCAACAGGGAGATTTTCTTTCTTCCTTTATGCTCCCTGAACGGGACTGACATCCCATTTCCAGGGTCCAACCATACAACCTGGATCAAATGAGAGGAAGACGACAATATGTAAATACAGATACTTACTTGAAATAGGCATGTTAAGACACTTCTGCTGTTGATAGCATTTGAACTCAGGCTCTTTACCCCATCTGCTTCGTTCCCTGTAACACACTTTACCTTGATGATGGGCACAGTTCACGTACCAAGAGACAGTGGAACAGCAATTCCCAAAAGCAAAGCCTGCAGAGAGCCACTAAGCTTCACAGGACTAGTTCTTGCTTTATCTGGCTCAGAGAGTATCTTCGTGCAAAGAAAACACATGGGGTAGCATAAGAATACGGTTAGGGAATACAGTTAGGATGTAATGGAGATACTCCCATGAATGCACTGATCCAAGCTGGTAAATCTGTAGCTTGCAGCTCCATGTAAACTTAACTACATTGCCTCTAGACCCACGCTGGCTGGCACTAAGTCAGCTTTCAAGTGTCTACATGGGTGCAATGGTTAGTCTAAGATCCTATAATCAAGAGCAGACAACACTGCCAGAGGACCTCGATCCAGAGAAATAAAAGAAGGGGCAGAGGGAGGTGCTGTGAACAGTTGTGAATAAAAGGTGTCACCAGAAACATCCTAACTTGAAGAGATCTGCACGCTGAAATCTCATAAATGTCTTACTATGTCCCTTACTACATGTACCTGACTGGGCCCTCAGTTTCATATGGAAGTCTCAAGATACATGCTCAATATAAATAATAATTAATATTATACTTATATCCCATGACCTGGCTAAGAGAGCACTGTCATGCTCTCTCTTAAAGGTACATATGAAATACAGAAGAACACACAAACTGCATTACTGTATTCTATTTTTTCCCTAGCATACTGCAGGGGGAAAAACATGGTCTAGTATCACTGTGTCTTGTATACCATATGGTAAACAGCTTTGCTATGTCATCTTCCATAAACATTCGATATTTCAATTCACATCAGGACTGCAGCTACTCTTCTCATGGCAAACAGACCACAACCACTTTCTAGAGGCAAATTATTTCAAATATGTTCAGAAAGCCACACAAATACTCTGACATATGCTTCCTGGTTGCACAGAGAAACATGAGCAGAGACAGAAGCAGCAGTAATACAAGGAGGAGGAGAGAGCAGTAAGACATCCCAGGAGGAAAAAAACCAAAAACCTCCTCTTTGATATATCCCTAATCATCTCTACTGAATATCTGGACTAAATATAGAACATCAACTTACACTTTGAGCTGCTGATTAGATGATAGCAAAAAGTAAACACATACCTAATTTGGGGGAATTTTACAAAAATAGATGTGTACAAACATAAACAGATTTGCAGCAGAGAGGGATGTTTAAATACAGGTCTTCTCAGGCTTGTCCAGGTAGCGGACGCATTTGCATTCCCCAGGCCAGCTGCTGCCCCAGCAGCTCCATAACTAGGAGAACACTCCAGCACCCCAGTAACCTTGTGGCACAGGGAACCAGGCCATAAAGGGGCTGGTGCTCCGGGTGCCGCAGCCATCGGGGACACCAGAGTGCTCCGGGTGCCGCAGCTGCTGGGCGCACCTTGCCATGGACCAGTTTGGCTTGGTTCACAGGTGTCCCTGGCTCCAGAAACCAGATCTGTTGCTGTTTTGGGTTTTCTTGGTTTGGGTTTTTTTTTTTTTTTTTTGAGTTAATTGTATAGTTAATTTTTTATAATGCTTCTATAGAAAATGAAATTGTTAAAAACCTAAAACAAATCCATGTGTGAGTGTGCGTGCTTACGTGTGCAGGGAACAGACAAGACCAGTTATGACTCTGCTAGCATCCATTTACAACACCATTTATATTCCAAGGATGGAGAAAAAGCAGAGATGACACAGTAGGACTTTGTACCATGTAGATGGCACAAGCACAGATGCAGAATTGGGCCTCTGGTCCCTACGCTTTGATAATTCAAGAGCCCAGCTTAGTTGTTCAAAAAAGACCCGTTTCTGCTGCCCAGCCCTCTCATCTGATCATGCTGGTTGTGTTGCTGTTGGCAGGCAGGGTGACCACCAAGCAGCCAAGAGGGATGCTGGCATCCTCTGGGCAAGGAATTTCAAAAGTAGGATGTTACTTGGGATTTCAGATTTGGAAGAAACTAGGGAAACATTTTTCTCCTGATGTTCCATCAACTCAACGCAGCAGCAGAAATATTGCAAAATACAGTCTTCAGACCAAGGGGGGGAAATTATTAAAGAATTAAAAAGAAGAAAAAAAGATAATTGGGAAGTTTTACTCGGACTCCTTCTGGGCAGCTCTCTGCATGGACTTCAGACCCCAAGGCCACCATCTGAGTGTGTGCAACGCTGACTGCAGGCCCCTGGTGACCACCATTGAAGCATTTTGTTTGCTGTCTTCTTGATTAACAAACCGAATCCAGTGCAAGGATTGATGGGAAATAAAACACCCACAGAGAGCAATTCCTACTGCTATAGAGCATATCAGTCACAAGTTTGAAACCATGCAGTGTAACTTAAGCCTTCCCTTTAAATAACCTCAGGTTAAATACAACTATTCTCTTTTCATTTGAATTTCCTGATGTCCTCCTACCTCTCGAACCCCATTTGATAGGGATTTTTTAAAATTAATTTTTATTAAATCCCAGAAATGTAATTCAAAAACATTGATCGAGCTCCTGCCTCTCCCAAACTCCCTCTCTGACCTTAGCCAAGGCGTTCAGTATCTTCACACTGCAGCTCCTCATCTGTGCCATGGAGATAGCGATAGGTTCTTTTGGTCTTCACCTGCTCCACCCAGCCAGCCTCAAACTCTCTGGGACACACACTGCCTCTTCACGTGCACGTTTTGATCATCAAGCTTAAACAAGGCTTGTACAGTCCACATAAGAGAAGCATGTAACAGTCATCAGTGACACAACTCAGAAAGGATTTTAATTAAGAACACTACCAAATGTAGGAGGGGCAGAATCATGGCAGCAAACTCAGCCAGTCCTCTGACAGCTGATTCTCTTTAACTTGCATGCTCCAACTCATTGGTTATTACAACCAAAAGTGGCTACAAACCCCAAAACTCTTAGCAGCACTGTCATTTAAATGCTGGACCCTGCAACTGAAAGACAGGAATAGCTACCTGGGCTAGCTCAGCAGCACTGGAAATTTCTGTTCCTGGCATAAACACAGCTTTAATGAGCATGTGCCTCACTGCACCCTTTTAACCCTTGGTCCATCAGCTTCCTCATCATTTGCTGGGGAAGCTGCTTTGCTATCCGATTATTCCTTAATTTTTAAAACTAAAAATTTGTTTCTACATCCATTCCTTTACTTCTAAAGTTCCAAAATAATACTCTTTTAAAGAATATAAAAAGCAGAATTATGGGGAATCTGGAAGCTGAGGGTGCAAATGCTACGGAAATGTCCAAAAGCGTATGACATTGAATTCAGAGAGGCCATGGCCCTGCCTGAGAAATCTACTAGTTGTCAGACCTCATTTATCAAGTGAGGAAAGTGAGAGGCATGACCATCTGACATCCCAACTTACCACACAAATCATCCAACGTGACAGTTAAGTAGACTCACACACAAAAGCCAAGCAAGCTTTCACAAATCGTCCCATAACTACAAGTAGAATCAAAATACACAGCTCTATTCTAAACACTTCAGCATCTACTGAAATTGCATTTGTACCAATAATTATATAAACTATTAGGGAGCCCAGCTGTGAACGAGAACATCACTGTACAAGGTACTATAGAAGCCTGGAACAAAGACTGCCAAAACCAGCCTTGGCATCATGTGCATCTTCCAGTGTGGGTCTAAGGTCGAACTTCTTTTAGCCCTGGAGTAATTTAGATTTTTAAATGACTACTTATTCTGTTCCTCAGACCTGTAACGTTCAAGTAACAGAAGCTGTTCTTGATTTTTCTGGCTGCACATGTACACTTTTGATATTACAAATTTAAAGTACACCCTTTTGCTGTCATACATGAAGAGCGTACACTGCTTCCCAGACTGCATTTCTCCTCCTTCTTACTCATCCCAGTCTGAGACAATAACTAAAAGCAAAACCCAAACCCCAACTTTCAAATAAATCTTGCTTCTCTGGAGTTTAAGTCTGTCCTTTTGTGCTAAGTTACAACCTCCGTGTGGCATCCAGCAAAGCTATGGGGTTTGGCTTATCCCTCAGCCAAACCAGTCATCAAAAAACCCAGCTAGGTTGGAAGGAATTTTTTTTTTAAACTTTTCTTTCATTGAGTCACTTGGATGGGTCAGTCGGTGGAGAGATAGTTGGCACAGAGAAAACATGTTAATAATTCCCTGTACTAGCAGGATAACATTCTACTCAGCTGATGCAGCCCACAGACTGTCTGCAGTGGTGGAGACTATTTTAAAAGAAGCTATAAAGCCCCATGAAATGTGCGCTGTGCCAGTAAGCCTGCTGCTTCAGCTAACGGTTCTGCCACTTCCTCTGGCAGCGCCGAACATTTAACGGATGGCTCACTCCCTTGCTGCCGTTCGTGCAGTACAGGATAGTATTTGTTTTGATTGCAAAATTAGAAGGTAGCAAGCTTTATGTTAGCATGTGAGCCCAGCAACTCTTTTTTTTTTTTTTTCCCTCCTTTGATACAGTATTTCTGCATGGTTACTTGGACACTGATCAAGAACTGGCACAATTCCAGCCCAGCCAGAAACAGCAATATAAATCTTCCCATCAGGGAAAATTATCAAGTTGAAGAGATGTTCCTTGACCTTATCTTTATCTCCACATTATTATTTATATTACAGTAGCACATGGAAGCTGTGCAGAGACCAAGGTACCTCAGCACTTGGCACTCTGCAGACACACGGTAAGACCCTCTTCTTACCTCGAAGAGCCGGCGCTCCCAACTCATGCTTCACACGGTGAAGTGACCTGCCCGGGGCCGCGCAGCGAGCCTGCGGCGGAACCGAGAGCAGAGCCCTGAACCCCGGCCAGTGCCTAGCCCTGGTTTTGTTAGTCCGCCAGAGAAACAGCACTGCTCACGCAGGCGTGAACGGCAGCGACGGAGCCTTTCTGAAGGCAGGATGGAGCCAGCAGCCAGAACCACACTGAGACAGCAGAGCAGCTGGAGCAGGCATCCTCACGCTGCTGCTCCAAGCATTACTCCCCCGCACAGGCTCCTTGCAGCCACCAAAGCAGGCGCTCAGTCCCTTTCTCCTGACAGCAGCAATAGCTGGAAGCCTGGTCAGATTTGCCACCATATGCTACTCCCCATCTCAGAGAAGCAGCAGGCCCATGATCATCTTGCCCCCTTTCTTACAACTGCAGGAGAGGTTTAGCACACTACTACTACCCCTCGACACTACCTTAACGTCAGATAAGATTACGAATTGAGGGTAGTTGTACCCATTTCATTCTACAGTGGGCTACACCACCACTCCTCCAGGCTCCTCAGGAGGAAACAAAGCTGGCGGATGTCCTCCTTTTCCTCCTGCTCTGCATTCCTTTCCCTTCACAGCCTCATATAGGAACTGATCTTCAGACAGCTTTCACTACCCACTAACTCCACGTCAGCGGGGACGTTCTCTTCAAACTCAAGGGATCTGTGATTTCAGACCAAGACTTGAGGACAGACGAGTTGCTTTATCAGCCAGCGTTGCCTTGGCAGACACACGCACGCTATACCCAATATGCCACCCCCTTGAGACCTGGGGATGAAGCATTTGCATTTGGCTTCACTGCAGGAAATGGGAATTTGGCTTATGAGTGCCCCTATGGCACACTGCAGCTTTGCACTCTGAAAGTCCATTCAGCTGTCCTCATTGTCTCCCACATCATTAATTCCACACATCAGAGATTTGTTGTTCATGCATATTATTTTGAGTACAGCCCCAATAACATCCTGAGACTGGGAGATGCAACTGTGTCCTTAACTTACCTCTGCATGAGGGAGGGAAAAAGATCACAGAAGATTAAGTCAGTTCCTTGGCTTTTGACTTGGTTAGTTTAATGCTCATCAGATTATGCAGATGGATTTCCCACCCTTCGTCTCTCCTTGGCTATTATAAGAGCAGGTGTTTCCTCACTAAGGAGCCTGTGGCTTCCTAACCAGTACATAAGACTCAGCCAGAAGTAACTGGTAATTTCAAGGGCCTTCAGTTCTGATACATACTCAGTGCTCCCTGCAAATTAGGCTGCTTTAAGATGTCTCACATCATGCCTTCAAAAGTCAGGGGTACCCGAAAGTCACTTTATCTTGACTATAAAAGCACTGGGTACTTTTATAAGCACTATTCTAGGCACCTCAAATAAAACGATGGTCTTTCTGATAATTACAGGCCAGAGTATCTCTCTCCATCAAGTTGCTAACGCCACAGGAAACATGTTCTGATCAAGTCTGAGCAAGAATTTAGATGCATGTCACATACCTCCTGCAACACACAAATCATATGGGGCTCAACTGCTTTCTAAAGGCTGCAGTCTCAAGTGCAGGGAGTGATGTTTCACACTATAACAAGTTCATTTTCATAGCTTTGAATTTGCTTTTGAGAACAGTCTAAGTAAGTGGCCTCAGTAATGGATTAGATATGGTTGATCTTGTTTTGGAGTGGGGAGAAGGACAGAATGACCTCTGGACATTTTGTGCAGCCCTGCTTTTTGTGGTCCTCTGAAAACATGGAAGCAAATTTTAACTCGGACATATGTTGGGTTTTGTGCAAGCTCTTGAGTTACACACAGTTTTGTTAACAAGGCTACAGGAGGAAGGAAAAGTGTGAGTGCTTAAAGAGCTTAGTCTGTGTTGGATTCCTGACTGGAGGAGTTCAGTCAGCTTTGAGACCTGACTCTGCAGGAAGGATTGGACTCAGGTTTCTGAAATAAAGTGAACTGCACTTGCAAAAAGAAAAAATCTTCCAGGAAGTACTTCAGCAAATTAACTGGGTGACCTGTAATGAAAACGTTAACAAACGCTTAGCTGTAGCCGTGGAAATAAGCATCTACGGACAGGTTTCAGAGTACGTAAAGCAGCTGGTGGCTTGTGCATCACCACTCTGGGAAGAGAGAGTCAAATCAACAGGATGGCAATGGGTAGGTGCTTCACAGGAAAACGCTAGTGGTTGTTCCTCTCACAAGAAGATACACCAATTACACCTTTATGGCAATGGGGGGAAAAAAAAAGTGTTGGGCTGTTTTCAGCCTTCATTTTCATAACAGAGATTTGGCACAGACAGAAAAGTGTTTGGGAGAATCACAAGCCTGGGCAGAGTCTGCTCGTGCCATTTCTTCCTAGAGGGGAAAGGTGGAGAAGCAATGAAATTACCCTGTGTGACCCACAGGGTTGAACCCACAACATCTCATAATCAGGGGAAAAGCCAGAGAGAAGCCAGACAGCAGGCAGTCAAGGTTAACAAAGAAAGGAGAGAAGACGAACCTGCTTCTGAGCATATACTCTCTCTTATCCAGTGCACTGCAACACACCGAATGCTGATTTGGCAATTTCTAGCACTTGGAGGGGTTACTGCAGTCCCCCAAAAGCCCATGTGCAGCAGAAGCCCTGCAGCCTTGGACATTAGGCAAAAAGGAAGTGCTGGGAAGATGCTGGCACGTGGCCACATACCATACGAGCTCCCAACATGTCAGGAGCAGGATGGGGGGGGCAGAGGACCCAGGAACATGGCTGAAGGCACGTTGGAAGTATGGTATAAACCACAACACAGGCAGCAAACTCAGTTCTCCTCTGTGATTCGGTAACCACTTCAAGTCCCATCCTGCAAAGTGCTAAGCAACTTTCCCCTCTCAACAGGTTGCAGAGTTTCTGTGGCTTAGCGCCTCTCCACAGAGGGTTTTGCAGACTTACCACCTACAAGATAAAACTAATTGGTCAATCAAGATAAATCTCTTTCTAAGGAGGGTTCAGGCGAAGACAGAAAGGAACTCAAGCTCTCCACACTTTCTGGCCTCTCTACCTGGGTCAACCCCTTCTTAGCTGTCCATTGGGAAGTGATAAAATGACAAAGGAGATTACGTGCTAGATATCTGGGGCTGGAGTGTCTATTCAGACTGACCAGACTTGTGGATGCTGCCATTGTTGCAGTTACAATAGCTACAATAGCTATCTAGTCAATGCTACCCCGCCTGGCCCTCAAGATACATCCTCTCACTGCAGGATTGCTGCAGAACGTGATCCCAGCTAGAGAAGTCCCATTGTAGGAGCGTAAGGTGTGCAAGAACACAGAGATGTTGTTCTCTTTCATCATGTTTCCTAAAGCACCACAAAAATAAATTGCAGCCTAGTCAAGAGGAATCTCCATGTTTACATGGAAGTTGGCCAAGGAGGGGGGAAAAAAGTCTGATGATCCCAAATTCAAACCTTGCTGACGGGCATAGCAAAAGACTCTACAGACTCAGCCACAGTTTCTTCAGACTGGTCAATTCCGCAAATTCAGAACTGGAATAAATGCTGTCTACTGGATGCCACCTTTATTATTCCACCTCTCAATGTTTCTGGTATTACTATCACTTTAAACTCCACAGATGGACAGGATCTACAGTTCCATGTCTACTCACCCTTCCTTGTGCATTCAAATCCATACTTCAAGACCAGTCAGAACTAGAAATCCATTTGCTCACTTGGGTTTAAACAGCAGTCACCCTTTACTAGCATCGTTCATGTCAGCATTCCCAACTGCTCTGTAAGCGGGAGACCGAAACTGTGTGACAGCCTGGTGTTGTAACAGGCTCAGTGGCGGGGGATCTTTGGATTCCTGCTTGCCTAGCCATCAGGCAATACTGCCACAGCGCACAAGGAGCAAAGGAGGAAAATCTCACTTGCTGAGAGCTGCTAAGAAGAAAACATACATCTAAAAGTCCAGGAGCAACAGGTCCGTCCCAGGCACACCACCAAAGTGACAAGCAAGCAGGCCAAAGCTGTTAATCATTTCAATACTGGATGATGGTGCTGAACAGTCTTAACCTGATACTCATTGGCTTCAGCAGAAGTCAACCTAGGGTTCCTTTTGCTTACTTTCCCTTCAGGAAGCAAAACTGGTGGAAAGAAACAGATACAAATACTACTGAGCAGATAAACTGGAAGAGGAAGCAGGCAGCTAACCTACACCCTGTGGGAGAAAGCAAAACATAAAGAACATCAGGAAAACAAAGGAGGAATTAATAGAGTGAGGAGATCGGAAGTTGAAGCTTCCCATTTCATGCCGTTTGAAAATGTGATTGACCACAGGCTGCTGTTAAAAATGTTCATCACACACATCCACTCTACTTTTCTGAACCACAGACTAGAGCAGGGGGAGAGAAGTCCTGGCATGGTTCATCCAGGCTTGGTCACCATTATTGCCGCCATGCAGCAACACGTAGAAAGGACAACTATGCACCAGACACTGTACAAGGACATTACACATTGTAGGAGACTCCAGCCTCTGCTCATGACCAGACGTTGCAAGTGGGATGGGGAGATGGAATAAAAGGTGGAGCCCGACTGACTGCTAGGGCAATGAATTGACAGGTTAAACACCTCAACTTAACCATGTTTCATCAGGATGTGCCTAAGACACCAACTGCACTATGACCAAGAGGCTCCACTGCCCTGGCTAGGACCAAGCACTGTGCAGCGTGCACAGCATCTCTGCCCTAAGGAGTGAGCAGTCTAGACAGGCCAGGAAACAGGCACAAATCGGCAAGATGTAATGGTCTTAAAAAGAAAAACTAAAGAAAAAAAAAAAAATCACAGCGCAGGTCAGTACCACAACCTACCTCCTTCAAGGCTGTCTCCTAATTCCCCTCTGCTCATCTATTACTTTACAGCCTACCTTCTCCAAAGCATGACTTATCCAACACATGATACTACTGCTGATTCATCCTGTGACTCCAGAAATCAGTTTTGCCAATTTTAGGTCAGCAAATCCTATTTCAGTTAAATCATTTAAAACAAACAAACAAAAACCCCAAAATAATAATAATAAAAAAACCCAAACCACATACTCTGGCACTGACCCAAGTTTCAGATGATACGTGCATAACAGAAGCATTTAGGTACACCCATTAGAGCATAACGTGGCAACACCCGCACAGGCTTCAGAACTCCTAATGGCATTGCTGTACGTCTACACCCTCACAGGGTTCTCTTTTTCTGCTTTTTAAAGGATGTGATCTGCACAGTTAAACATTTGTGTTCTGGAAAAGAGAGTCTGCCCTTCCCCTTTTTAATCAGCATATGGTGTTCTGTGTACTTTTAAAGTATAAGAACAAAACCTCAAACTCACTCAAGTTTGATACAGCATACAGTGAATAAACTACACACAGTCTTTCCACAACAGGTTTTGTCATGATTGTTTCTTTTTCTGCACTTTGATTTCCAAAAAGAGAGATTATTGGACACAAAGCATTTGGAAGAAAAGGCGAAAACCAAAAAGAAAAAAACAAGAGCTCGAATACTTCCCTGCTGGGCAGAGGATCTCCAAGCTTCTGCTATACCTGCAAAGAATTACAAAAAAAGACAGCTACAAAACAGTATGCTGACACCCCAGCTAAGCTCTTGACACCCCATGTTGTAGGCTTGTCAGTTCCCCACTTGTAAAATGGGGATACGGATATTTCCGCTACCATCTACAATTAAAGTCATTAGTCTTTTCCCATGCATTTATACATTAATTCCTTCTCAGTGTTAGGGGTATAGCAAATTTTAAGGAAAAAAACAAACATACAGAGGAACCTATACTTCCAAAGTGTTCAAATACCATAACTTCGGTCTCTGGAAACACTTAACTGTTCTTTAGCAAGTACAACGCTAATTGCCATTTGAAGAAACTGCAAAGCTAAAACTGCCATCTGCTTTATCATCCCTTTCCCCATACTGCAGCTCTCTTTAAACACGTTTCTAAAAGATAAACCACAACACCCAAGAGGTCCTTTGTGACACCTGTTAGGGGAGGGGGTTTAGATACAGCCAAACTCCACTTCCAACTGAATTTAAGAGGCTACATGTAACAGGAAGATTACCTCCTCTTAATGAAACCAAGTACAAAAAGAATTCTGAGCAAAGTAAAATACAGAGCCCTTGCAAATAGCATTCTATTCCTATGTATCACCTATTTAAAGGACCATTTTCTGCTCTGTGTACCTAATAATCTATACTGCAATTCTCCCTTACACCACCAGTACTGCATGGCCATATATCAACATTATTAATACCATTTACAAGTGCTACAGATGTTATCCTTAGGGGCAGCTCCATGCAAACATCGACAGAGAAGACAGATGTCTAAAACAGACACAGATCCGTATGTTAACTTGTTAGAGCCATTTCACAGTACATAGCAGAACCATCAAAGTGATTCATTAGAGAAAATACCTCCCTTCATCAACAGACCTCCCTTGCGCACTTCTTGTGCTCCAACGCTTTCTCCTACTCAATTTTTAAGTTAATTTTTATCTATTAAAATGATTAAAGTTCGTATTTTGAAAAAGAACAGATTGGTTTAGGACAAAAAGCGTTACAAGTGTAGTAAGAACCCCTGAGCTGCCACTGGTTTAAATCATGCTCTGGGTTTACAGCTACAGCACTGCAACTTTCCCATGCAAAGTCTACCTAAATCAATATGTGACAATCAAGTCAGTTTAAGGGGATGAACAACAAAATGAAAGCGATTGAACTACCATGACATAAATATACTACTTGTTAGCTGAGCCACAGTAACATTATACTTGGTAATGGGGCAGAGTAAGTACACCCACCCACAAAGTTAATTATCACAGCTTAGCTGACAGAGGAGCAGTAACTCGTTAGTCTGCAGTAGCCCTCCCATTTATGCCCATCGCTCATCCCCTATGCATGTTCCCCTAAACAGGTTGCACTGACTTAGCTTTATCTGTTTCCAAACCAACTTAAGTGGTTTGTCTTTGAACAAGCATGTTGTTCCAGAATAACTCAATGCGTTAACTTAAAGCAAACCTAGCCAAACAAGTGCAAAAGGCTGTATGTGGTCTAGTATTTCAGATGAAAAGTGCCTCACTGATTTTGCTAAGGTTGAATAGATCCATAAATTTGCTCAGCTATGCAAGGAAGTTGCAGGTCAGCTAAGGTGTGAATAAACTGTGATAGCTAAGCTGCTGTCGCTCCCTGAGAAGGCATCAAAGCAGTTTCCACTGCCTGAGTTTATGCATCTGATTTAAACTCCCAAACAGTATGGGAGAAAGGGAAAAATTTGGATCTTAGAGTCTATTACCCCTCCCTATGCAGGGAGCAGAAGCTGCTAATTCAGGGGAAGAGGGGAAGGTGCTCCCCACTGCCTAACACACCCAAGGGAGGAAGGTGGGCTCCCTCCGCACACCCAGAGGAACGCTGCTCTCCACGAACTGCTCGGGGCAGACAGACAGGCTCCTAACAGGAGGAGCTAAGTTTCCCCACGCACACCTCCTGCGGAGAGCACCCACGGCTCACCTTCCTGTGCAGTGAGAACAGACAAGCCCTAAGCCTCTCTTAACGCTCCTGCATATGGATGAAGTTCAAGGAAGTACGACCATGACGCTGTGGACACCAGTATCCTAATGTATTCCCATGTGGCTTTTTCCTGCCCAGGAGGAAAGGAACACATTTTCGGCACACCGACCGATCCACAGTACCTGCGCTCAGAGAAGCACTCACTAAAGCAAAAAATTAGGGGAGCATACCCTATTTCACGTGGCATTTTGAGGAGCTGCACTTTAGTGCTATTTCACAGACCATAAACCGAACTGTAGCACCAACAGAGAAGCTGCAAAAAGGCAATGCCTTCCAATAAAGCACAGCATTCTCCATTATACCCACACACAATTCTTGCATATACAGCACAGAACACACATGTGCTCGGCGTTATCAGTTTCACTATAGCCTACAGTACAGCACAGTTCCTAAACCAGCCTTGGTAAGCAAAAAGGCTACATCCCACATCCCCTCCCAGCAAAACAGCACAGTACTGCAAACTTTGCACTTGCTTATAGCCAAACCTAGTGACCAGCGCAGTTTCAGAAAACAGATTTATCTCAGCATGGCCATATTGGTGGGTTGCGAGAAAGCGTGATCCCCAACCAGGCACCCTCCATAATGTTACACAAGATATCCCGAGCTGTTGAAAAGATAAAGTTACACAAGGAAAAACGTGCTTTTCCTTCAATACAGGTTGGATTTGGTTACGACAGGCGAGTCAGTCACACAAAGTGCATCTCTGCTTGTATATTTACGTCAGTGCATGAAGTCCCCTGCAAGGGTATCAGTGCGGCTGTATCAGTAAAGTACTCCAAGCGTGAACTTCAGAAGTGGAACAGCTCTCAAGGACAGGAAGGAAAACTGCAATCCTTCTCTGCCTCTCCCTTTTTAAAGGGAAGAGAAGAGCAAACAGCACCTTCCCAAAGCAGACCGGCGTCAGTCAGAACTGAGTCTAAATCTCGAAGTTTGAAGCTAAATGGAATCAGTTCAGCCAGAGCATTTTGTTCCAGAGTGGTCCCCCATGCACAGAAATTTCACCTCAAGATTGTCTTTGCTACACCTGTTGCATTGCTGGTGGAGAGGAGAATGTCGAGCCCTGGTCCCAGCAAAGGAGTGAGACACTCCAGTAAATCTCCTCTGCCCAGGCTATCCATGTTGCTGAAATACATCTGACGTGATGGGATCTTCTTATCAGACTCAAGCTGGAAGGAGACCGAGGCCTGGAAAGGCGTGAAAGGAATCCAAAATAGAGGCGAGTGTTTCTTCAGTCGGTATCTTATCAGTAAGACTGGGAGAAGGAGTAAGGACTAGTAGTAAAAGAGGAACATTATGGTGAATTTCCACACTGCTCTCCAGAAGAATTTAAATCCTTCCAATGCTGGCTTTAGCAACAAGTGGGTTAAAGAGTTAGTGTGCCCCGAAGAAAGTTGTTCACCTCCAACAAGCGCTAATGATTGACAAAAACACACTAATGTCGCAGTAAGATACTGTGGAATGAAAAGCTCGAGATACACACATCCTTCCAAAATGTCCTGACAGCTCACTGAGCAGCACAGCAAACAATGGCTCCTTCCTAATTCCCAGAACTCTATTGCTTACGATGATGTTCTGGGGTATTACTGGAGAATAATGTGGCAATTTAAAAAAAAAAAAACCCAAACCCAAAACAAAAAAACCAACAACCCAACAAAACAAAAACAACACACACAACAAAACAAAACATACTGTTCACAGTAATGATTAGGAAACCCACTGTGGATTAATGAATTTTGCAAATTAGCAAAGAAGGAGCAACCAGGATTAAAGAGAAACAATCAACCACAGAGATGCAAAACACTCTTTGTTCATTTATTTAGCAAAGTGTCATTCTGTCTGCACTGAAAGCACCTGATAGCTTACCAAAGTAGACAGAGAGTAATATATTTTGTAAAAGTAATTAAGCCTTTGAAACACGAGACCTCACTACATCACTCAGCTGCTGCCGAGGAGAGGGATTTGACTCCCGAGTTGTTTGTGCTGTCAACGAGAGCGATCGAGCTCCCAGATTACTCCAGGGAGAAGGAGCGAGATTCTAGGAGCGCGGCAGGGCTTGGCTGGAGACCAACAACCCACTGCACAAGTGCCCTCCCCCCAAAGTTAAGAGGTAAATATTAATCAGCACCTTTCAGAACTTGTACCAATTAAAAGATGCATCTGTAAAGAGTACGGGAAGCCCCAGCCTTCACCAGGGCACACTGGTTTATCCGTGTGCACTGCCTTCAGCTCACTGAGCCTCAGCGGGGGAAGAGACCCTCAGGCCAGGCCGGCTGGATCCCTGGCCTGCACACAGGGTTTGTGGACACCAAGAGCCTCCGTCAAGACTCCCCACCATTTCAGGAGACGACTGAAGGATAAAGTTTTAAGCGCAGGGTTCTTAACTCAGGAAAGAGGCATTTTGCAAGATTATTAAAAACTACGACCTAAGTCATTGTACTGAGTGCAGTTACAACAGTGCAAAGAAACACTAGGTACGAAGCCTACTGAAATACTTGCATTTGCAGACCCCAACGAAATCAGCCGCCTTTAGAGACAGACAGTAAAAGAGCACTGCTGCCTAGCATGCTGAGCTACAACGCCAGCCTTCTTCAATACGCTTCTCCTCTAAGTATTTTTTAAATGACAAGAACCGAAGTTTTTGAAAGCACCTCAGTGCTTAAATGACACAATTTTTATTGCCAGAAGCGGCGGAGCCTACGTTTTATTTGAAGTTAATGGAACTAACACTCCAAAGCCAGTTTTGAGAACAAGCCTCAGACACTTCGCATTGCATATGCATTCTTTTTTTAATTTAAACTCTGCATGTATAGGTCACTAAAACTAAAAAGCCTTTCATTGGAATATCTACTGTCTCAGCACTGAGCGCTATATAGGCAGCAAGCATAGAAGACAATATTGCAATCAAGCTTATGCTGAACATTGAATAAGACAGTTACCCTCTGCCCAGCCCTTTTATTAAGCATTGTCTCAAAGCACTAAATACATGCATGAGTGAGTATTTTTAACTAGTGTGGACTAAACAGAAAAAAATATACAATCCTAGCATTTATTCCTTCCAAAAAGGCAGGCTTTGAGGTCAGGAGTTACTCTGTTTCAGCAGAAGCCTCCCAGCGTATTATTAAAAACTCCCTGAACTTCTGTGCTAACAAAATAAGACCCAGAGCAGCCTGGTAGTGCTGCGATCTGCAGACTAGGAGGCAGGACTTTGCATTTACAGTACACTCAAGTGGCTGGGTAGTTGTAAGCAATACAGATCGGGGTTTTTTTTTTTGCTTGTAAAGCAACCAGACTGTTTTTGGGACTTCTGGTTTGACTGATGCATATTTATTCTGCACTTCTCACCCATATATTGCAGCACATACAGTAGTCACCAAGTCCTCTAATACCTTGACTTATCACCGTGTGAATTAAGGACCAGAGTTTCAGCTTTAAACCTAAATTTCCAGTTTAATTTAGAGACACCCCCTCAGCACTCTCACATATACTGAACACATTAAAAATACTAATAAGCATATTAAAAAAACCACTTCTCCATTCCCAGCAAGGAACAGCAGGTGTGCTTTGCTAATTGTGTTACGCCCCAACCTACTCTTTAGTAGTGTCAGGGAACTTCAGACGTAAAAAAGAAAAATATATATATATAAAAAAACATTCAAAGTATTAGTGAAGCCATTGTATTTGCTTATCCAAGAAAGTTTATTTTAGTAACTTTTGATTCCTGAAGACATCAACAGAAAGGTATATCCACACGACAGAACTGTCACAGAACATTTAGCGTGAACCTTACAGAATGCATGCTCCGCGTTGTCAAAAGTCACTTCTGTAGGAAACACATTCCCTACTAACACCCTGCAAGACTGAACCACGTAGCTTAAAGACGCGCACAGATCTGCGACCTGAACACTGCAGCTTTGTTTGAAAGTGAAACCAAGCAGGCTACAAATAATGCTCTATCCCCAGCGCCCTGGGAGGTGCAAAAAGCAAACAAGTAGTATAAACGGAGGAAAAGTACGACTGAGTTTTGAAGTTTTACATTTTATTGTCGGTAGCATTATTTATAGCGTGACACTTCTATATATAAATCTGTGATCTGCGTTTCTTTTTACACCGATAAAGCGTATTAAGTTCAGGCAACGAACCCTCGGTTTCCATTTATTTGCGAAAGTTCGGTAAACACCGGATTACTTACACGAGCAAAGCAGGAGTATATACACACAGGCACAAACGCAGGCATACGCACACGGACAACACAGGAAAGGCGCACTTTTCAGCGCATCGTACGCAGCCTGCTCAGACCTTTTTTTTTTTTTTTTTTTTTTTTTTTCTTCCCAGCTCCCAAGCCAGCGACCCGGGCGGCGGCGGGGGCAGAGGGAAATGGCCGGGAGCAGCCCGGCGCTCGCCCAGGGCGCGGGGCCACCGCCGAGCCCCGAGCCCCGAGCCCGGCCGCTCGCTGCCGCCGGAGCCGGGGAACCGCGCACCGCCGGGAGCGGGGGTTTGCTGCTGCTGCCGCCTGGTTCTGTGTATGTGCCCCCCCCCCTTTTTTTTTTTCGCTTCCCCCCCTCTTTTTTTCTTTCTTTTTTTTTTTCCCCCCCTTGTTTTTAAGGGCGCCTGCAGCCCTCCTCTTCCTCGCCCCTAATTTCCCCCTTCAAAAGATGGCGGGCAGAGAGAGCGAGCGAGGGAAAGCGAGCGAGAGAGGGGGAAGAAGAAGAAAAACAAAAAAAAAAAAAAAAAAGGAAAGAAGCCAGAAAACCGCTCCTGCGTGGGGGAGCGGGGCTCCGCGGGGCCGGGGCTGCGCCCGGCCGGGGCGGCTTCGGGCGCTCGGCGAGAAGGGGAGGGGGGAGCAGAAGATGGAGAAGAAGCGGCAGAAGAAGAAGAAGAAGAAAAGGGTGGGCAGGAGCGGCGGGGCCGGGAGGAAATCAATGGCCAGGCTGCAGCCAGCCCCGCCGCGCTTTGTTGCATTGTCGCGGCGCACAAAGGCTGCGGGGCCGCGGGGAGCGACGCGGGGCTCTCGCAAGAAGGAGCAGAAGAAGGGGGGGGGAGAAGGGAAAAAAAAAAAAAAAAATCAGCATTGGCCTTTCCCAAGTGGGTTTTGCTTTCCTCCCCCTTCTTCCCCGGCCCCCCCTCCCTCCAGAAACCATGTCCCAGTGCTAGCAACGCACACCCAAGCATCTAACAAATAAAGGGAAAGATTAAATAGATTACTTTGCCCCGGCAGCTCCAGCAACGTTTGCCTTATAGTCCCTCCAGTTGCTCTTCTTTTTATCCTCGGCAAGGCAGTATAATAGATGCGCTAAGGCGCCCGAGAGCTCATGCGCCGGGGCGCAAGGCCATGTGGGCACGGTAGTCCCGGGCCGGGCCGGGCGAGAGGCGGCCGCTGGCCCCCGGACTACAAGTCCCAGAAAGCGGCCGGTCCCCCCCGGCCGCCCGCTCCCTCCCCGGACCGGCGGGCAGGGGAGAGCCGCAGCGGGGGTGATGGCCCGGGCAGCGGGGGCGGGCAAACGCTCCCCCCCCGGCGGGGAGAACGCCCGCCGTGGTTTCGGGAGTGGGGCGGGGGGGGGACACACACGACCGCGATAAAAACCCGCAGGGAGGCGGCGGCGGGAGGGTCCCCCCCGGGCAGACGTTGCCGGGGAAAATCCCGGCTTCCCCTCGCCGCCCGGGCTCTGAAGGGACGAGGAGAGCCCTTAAAAGTGCGGCTGGGAACGTGCGGGTCCCCTCGGGCTCCGCGGCTGAAGCCCACGCAGGGTCAGGCGTGCTGCGGGGGACCGAGTTTTAAATCACAACTGCGGGAGCTGGCTTGCTCCCCCCCCCCCCCCCCCCCTTTTTTTTTAAAAAAGAAAATCGCAGTTTGCATTGGGTAATGCTCTCTCACATTTATTACGCAACAACTAGTACGAGCCGCAATAAAAATAGAATGCTGCCAATGCAAGTAGTAAGTGGCAAAAAAAAAAAAAAATCCATTAAGAAAACCCACAACCTGATGTAGTTAGTTTGCACTGGTTAGCACATTTCATAATACCATCAACTGCTGGGAACGACAAGAAAAATAATCTTAACTTCTACAATAAAACCGGAATAGGAATTTTACAAACGCACCCGCCGTAAGAGCGTCAACAAACACGAGCCCCGTTACAAACGCTTCCAAATAACAGACCAACGCAGCCTATATCCTGAAGCAAATCTACAAATGCAAACAGAAGTTAAAAAAAAAATAAATACTGTTATAACCCCAAATATGATTCAATTGCTGCAGCACAAAAAGAAAAAAAAAATAGAACTGTTGGAAAATAAACGAGTCCAGGGGAAATATTTCAGTGCCAACATAAAATAAGAAGTAGTTACAGGATTTCTCTGTGGACACATATGCCAGCAGAGGCTGCCACGCTGCCTGTTACAGCCAGCCACGCGGTGATGCCAATTAATAATGCAGTTTATTGTAACCATAAGGTGAAGGCAGTTTCACTGGAAGACCTTATTTCCAGAAGATTAGCTTTTGAAAAACGTGACCAACAGGACCGAAATTTCTCAGGAGGTCCGATATAATCGGCAAGACTGGGCTTTGTACAGGCAAGAAGACAGATGCTTAGGAAAATTCCACTTAGCCAGGCTTGTAGCTGCCTCAGGATGAAACCAAAGTTGTGCACATGCCTTAACCGAACCCAAGAAAAAGTGCTTTTTTGCACTCAACTTCAAGGCTTGTGTGAATACAGGAACTAGAAACTTGCTCCCAGCTGTACAGCTCTTGGATGTACCTACTTTGTAAGACAGAATTGAAGTTGCATCTGCATCAACAGCCAAACCCCACACTTGGTCTGTGCGTGACCTGGGCTTCCCTCCTGCAAGTTGACCTTTTTGACTTGACCATCAGGTACCTGAAAGCCACTTCAGTGGCTCTGCACCCAGAGCACATGGCCTCTGCGGGAACACGGAGCATGCAAGCAGTAAGAAAAAGGTACTTTCTGGGTCTTCTTAAGGGGAAGAGTCACACTTCACAAGCTGGTGTTCACTAAACCCACCCCACGTCTGGTCAGAGCGAGCGAGGAAATCCCTGTGAAACACCACCTGAACTCTGCCCTGCCTAAAAGTGTCCTGGGTACTGGATATTGGGGGTACAGGGAAGAACTAGATTTTAAGCACAGGGCACTTTTTACCATCATTCCGCTGTATTCCCATTTTCAAGGCAATTCTAAAAGCGTACATGTGTATCTAAGGTCTTTGAGAGCTGAAGAGTACCAGGTCAGTTCCTTTGAATGCGCTGTGCTGCTCAGTACATGCCTGATCCACACGGATAAGAAGGGTGTAAGTTTATGAATGCCGTAACGTACACGGACACCAAATCACGAGCATGACCAAAGAGCCCCTAAATGAAAACTGCTGCCACTTTAGGCACGAGGGCTGGGAAAAGTTGGCAGGCTGAAGCTTTCCAAGGGAGGGGACAGGGAGCAATCAGCTGAGTATTCATTATGAACACTTGGGAAAACGTACACCTTTCACTCTAACGACCCATTTTCAGCCGAACCATAATCTGAAAGTTTGATTTTTAAATGTATTTATATTTTAGTTTGAGACTAACTCCTGCAACAAAAAAAGTGTGTTGACTGAAACTAAGACTTGGCAGTTACAAGCAACCGAACAGGGAGTCTCATAATGCAAAGCGTTCAGCAACCTCGGCAACGTGCAGAGAGTGCAACAGGAGGGCTGAGCAAAATGGGTGAGTGCAGGCAAAAGGGCAGAGAGACAAGAGAAGCCAGGAGGGTCCCTGCGAGAGCATGAAACCCTTCAAGCTGGTAGGGCAGAGTCACCTCACAGTAAATATGCATGCGTTAAAAACCAGAGTTTGATCCTCACTGCAAATCCACTTCCAAGAGCAGCTTGGTGATGGAGGGTGCAACAAAATGGTTGGACTGGATGATCTTAAAGGTCTTTTCCAACCTAAACGATTCTATGATTCTACAACTGCAACCCAAAAGCCATCTCCAACTACACCTTATACTTCCTTATCTCACCCAGGGTGGGTGTAAAACAGTTATCATCCCAAATTGTTATTTTCTTTATGCATCAGGCTGAGCAGGCAAAACAACTCACATGGGAAACTGTCCCCAGAGATTTCACCACTATCAGCTTTCAACCTGGAACATACACGTCACTCACACACCTACCTACCTGTAGGTCTGCAAACTTGCGCTGGAAGAACCCAGCTGCATCCTCCAAGGAAATAGGAAAGCAAATATATTTTAGGGATCCTTAAAGCCTTCTTTATGCAAGGCAGTGAGTTTAGATAATGGTTTAGCCAAACAGGCACAGGCTGACTCAGTTCAAACAAGCCCCACAGGAGGTACAGTGAAATCAAATCGGAATGATTCAAGCACAAGGTACCTTGCCCAAAGTAAAAGCACTTAGACTGAGGAAAAGATAGATGCAATCTTTAAATTAATATCTGAATTGATTTTGTCATAGTAGTTTTACACGCAAGATCTAACAATCTGCCTGTTCTGTGAGACCTTAACTCCAGCTTTTCCATAAAATATCAGACTACGGCAGTAGCTTTTCACTTCCTCCTCCTCCCCAAGCTCAGAGGAGCATCCTAGATTCACAAAAGCCTCTTGATTAGCCTCTGTAGTCCTTTATGTTGCACCTCCAATTACCCAATTAGTACCTTGTTAACTAACACCAGCAGTGTATTTATTCCTTGACATTGCACTACTTTTAACCCTTAATGCACAGTGGTATGTACATATCCCTCTAGGAAGCTTTGTGCATAGGCTTTGATGAGAAAAAAACTTCTTTGTGCAAAACCAGAGCGGTTTGCAGGGCTGCTAAACACTGACACTTTTTGCTTCTCTACCCTTGGTGTCCAGGGTAGGACTTGAGTCTTTTGAGAACAAGGGTGGATGGAAGCAGAAAAGGGAGATACTTGCCTCTGCGGGACCAATGAGTTTTGTGAGAACTCTGTACCTGGCATGACTGCACTCAACAGTATTTAACAGTAATCAGGGACTGCTGGGAACACTAATGCAGAGCACCGGTTTTTCTGACCTTTGCTATAGGTACTAACTGTAAGCTTCCGATTCTTTACCTCACCATTCACTGTCTGTGTCACGATCAAAACCATAGTTCCCCGCTGCAAGGGAGCTCTGTGTTAGTATTTGTACTTGGGAATTACCAAAAGTGGAGAAGGCTGCTGAAGGGGTACGAACACTGCATCGGCAGTGCATTCTGACCTCCATCTCGGGGCACATCCTAGGCATGCTGTACGTTTACAAGCACATGAAAGGCTGATGCAAGCCCCACACACCTCAAGGAGGGCAAATTTGGCTGTTCTGACCATTTTGTCAGCCATCAGCCACCATGGGCTACAAGAGACCTCACGTATCGGCGAACTCACAGCAGATCCTGTTACCAGCAGCTGCTATCTCTAGAGTGGATGTTGTTATCCATTACAAAAAGATAATTTATTCAATAACAGTCATGTTTGGGATAAAGAAATAATGGTGCCCAAATAGAAGATTGCTCAAGAGCGAGTAGTAAATGTCTGGGATTATATGACTCCGATCATCCCAGAGAGAAGGGTGTTGAACACAAGGGGGATAAATGCTCTTACTGCAACAGAGAGTCATCTTTACCAGTGATTTTCTTCACTGTAGTGGCAGGATTTCCTCGACTGAGTAAGCGTTATTCAGTAAGGTAAGGATGACAGGACTAGGGCAGAGGTTTGAAACAATAATTGCTGTTTGTTCTTCTGTAGTACCTTTCATCTGTGGAATTCACACCAATGCAATAATCCTCCTAACAGCTTTTGTAGGTAAGGAAATATTATGAGCCCTGTTTTTCAGCTGAGGAAGCTGAGAGGGAATATGATGATGCAGAGAAATCGTGGGCAGAGCCAGAACTGGGACTCAGCTCTTCTGACTCATACTTTGTAGTTCTGAGAGCGTGGACACACCAGTTGGTGAGGCCACCCCAGCTACTCAGTGCCTACAGGAGCTTTGTCTCTTCAGTGTTCGCTCTTCGCCTGGAAAAGGGTGAGTAGAGCCCCCAAACAGGGAACACAGGGGCCAGGATGTCTACAAGCCGGAGCCAGGATGTCTACAAGCCCCACGAGGCACAGCACTGTGGTAACTGATGGGAAGGCAGGAAAGAATTGAGCTATCCGAGACCCAAAGGATCTTGTAAGTGTTCATCTGCAAATACAAGTTTTGATTACGATCTAAATGCTGGTCTGGAGACAGCTAATATCCAATGGAGGGTCCAGAGTGGATTTAAATAATGTCCTTCCAGATTGGCAGTTCTCAAACCAGAGAAACAGAGGTGAATGACTTCCCCTGCAATGGAAAGGAAGGGAATGAAGAGCCCACAAAATATTCTGTCTGACCTTGGTGTCTTTTATCAGGATGTAGCAAGAAGCATTATTTGGAGGAACTGGAGGCTGGGATACAGTGGGCTAAGATTTGTATGTATGGAAAGAAGCAGAGCCAAGGCCTAAACTGCTGTAGGAGGGAAGAAAGGGAAATGACCACAGAATTTGGGAAGTGAAGAGAAACTGCCCAGCCAATATGGCTACGTATCTGTGGCCACAGTAAATGTGTTTCTTTGGAAATTACCTGCATCTAAATGGTTTTGTTACACATGCAGTGTGATGTAGAGACCTAGCACCTGCTGTTAACACAGTGGTTTGCACAGGTAAGCAAGCTTGGGAATAGTGTGTGCTACTGAGTTG
Source organism: Pelecanus crispus (assembly GCF_030463565.1). NCBI lineage: Eukaryota > Metazoa > Chordata > Aves > Pelecaniformes > Pelecanidae > Pelecanus > Pelecanus crispus. Next base: position 40,144,691 of record NC_134651.1, read on the forward strand.
GCAGTTTAAACTAGCAGATACTAGAACATGCTAGATTTCAGCTGGCTAAAGCCCTAATGGATTCCTGTGTTTTCTTACTTTTCCTCCTGCCCTCTTACAAAGACTGGAGAGAATGGTAAAGAGATGCTCTAACCAAATAGTAACAAACATCTTGATTTCTAAATTTCAGTAAGTAATAAATACATTCAGATTTCACTAAAACTATCTCAGGGGTATGAGTTACTCGTATTGAACTGTCTGTTCATTGGAGTTGCAACCATTTGCACCGGCCAGGAACGAAGCTCCTGATTCACAGAAGTGCCGAGAACCTGCTGCTCCAGTTGAAGTGGCTGGGAGAGGCAGCCTGTCATCACGTCTGGCAGTCAGACCGTGTGTGATCCAGTCTGGGGCTCTCAAATCAGCAGCCTTTATGCATTAACTTGGCTGTGACTTGCACTGGGGGGGGAATCTGCTTTGAATGATACCCTACAGCACATTGCTGGACTCCAATCCCGCGTGAAGTCCTGCCTTCTCTTCAAAAACATGGACTGTTTCTTCACAGGTCTTTACTAACATGGAGCTCGATACATGCAGTGTGCAATGATCTTACTTTGAAAGAAGTTTTTCAACTTCCACAGGCCCCCTGTGCCCAGGCTAAGTGTTTGTACACATCCCTCCCAGGGCAGAATGAATCAAATCCTACCTGCTCTCCGCTGGGGTAAGATTTCCTAGTTTTAAATGAACAAATGCTGGCAGTGATGCAAGCAAGGTTCATACTGCAGTGGGGGAGGTAGAAATACCAGCCTGGAAAAGGTTCAGTGTTTGTTTTCAAATCCCAGAAGAAACATATGAATGTGATGTATCTGGGATTTAGAAAAAAAATGGAGCAGCATATTAGCAACCACACAGAAACAGCTATATGTCAGAGATCAGCTGCTCTTTAAAAGCGTAAAAGATACAGCAGGTCTCTCACGAGTTCTTCCTCCCTCTGTTTCTTGAGCAGTGTGTAACACACAGCAAGTCTGTTCCACGCTTCCTCTGTCTGCTGAGAGGCCCAAGCAAATAAAAGTCCTAGCCGAGATGGCTAATTGTGCCAAAACATAAACATGGGCTTACACAGCTTGTAAGCTTAGCGCCTTATTACTCACCATTGCAAACGTAAGCACGAGCTTGTTTGCAGAAGTCAGGTCTGAAGAGCAGATCCAGCATGTACTGAAGTTAGCGGGAGCTTTTCCACAAGCGTTAACGTCCTTTGGATCAAATCTGCGGGACCAGATTAGTTCTGGTCTCGGTGGAACCTGTGACAAAATGGTATACATTAGTCATAGCAGGACCCACGGCCTGAGCTCTGTTCCTGACACCCTTAAAGCCATCCAAAGGGGTCCCCGCAGCACTGAGAGCAGTCACTTCCATATCATCTGAGCCACTCACAGACTTTTCTTTCCCTTTTATCATTACAGGAAGCTGCTCTCCCCCCCCAGAAAAACTCAGACAGGTGTCTCTTCCAGTGTACTTGGCAGGTCACCAAGTTCAGGCTATTTTGAACCAAATGGAATGAAAGATTTTGTGAGGGAGAAGCCTGCCAAGCCCCACTCTTTTCCAGAGAGGGAATTTGGACAGATACCACATCCTGCTGATCCCAGCTGTGGCAGCATGGCCCGGGGAGCAAGAAAGACCCTCACAGATGACTCATAACCAACAAGTTAAATTTCATCCAAAGACAACGGGCCGTCCGTGCAAATACCCAGGTACTCACGTTATGCAGCCCCAAAGGACCGCATTTGCTCGCTGAGCTGCCTTTTTCTGCAAGCGCCATGCTGTCAAAAACCCAACCTAGCATGTGACCAAGTACTTTGCCAAATAGGTTTTATCATACTTTAAACTTGTTTAAAAAAAAAAATCCAGGACACTTAAAGACTAAGGGGTTGTTTAGGATTACAACTGATTTGTACTCGAGGCTACAGTTTTCAAGTTCCAGAGAGGTATTAATCAATACAGATAAGGATCTTTATACATACGTATATATGTATTTTATACATATATACAAAAATATCAGGCAAAAACTTCCAAAGCAGACACTGAGAAGAGAGGCAAAATACAAACTTTTAACTCCAGCATGAAAGAAACAAAAACACCCTATCCCTATCCCAGGAGAGTTATACAAATACATAGCATTACACTGCTGATTTGATTTGTGCGCTCTCTTTTTATTTCACATTTTTTTTTAAAAGAATGAAAACTTTAAGCCAAAACCATCTGGAAGAATGGAACAGGAACTTAACTTTTTTCCTAATACTGTTCTGGGGACTGTGCAGCTCTTACAGCTGTCTGTGTTTTACCTCCCTGAGTTTAGACGGCAGGGTTAATTCTCCAGACTTCTGCTGTGGGTTTCCAGGCTGGAGGAGAAGAGCCTTGGCTTCACCATACCGCAGATTTTTTTTTCTTGTTTTTTTTTTTTTTTTTTTTTCCTGTCTTGACTGCCACTAGAATTTTTGGAGCCCAAAGATCTTCCTGTGTTAAAGGGCCAGTAAATGACACGTGTCTCCTTTTCTTCCCTCTTAACTGAAAGCAGACTGTAACGTGTTCTGTGCGGCGTTGGGTTGCGGTTCAGAAAAAAACACTGCTCTCCAGAAAAGCGCTTGAACACATGCTTTAAGTTGGCTGTTTGGCCTTAATATATCAAAGTTAAACGCTTTTCTGAGTCAGGGCCCTTGTATGCTGGTACACTGAGAACCGCCTCAGATACACTCTCACCCAGGCAAATATTGCGGTGTTAAACGGCTCATACATCAGCCTCATGCGTTACATACGTTACTGGCTTGTGATTTAGCTTGGTCTTTTCATAACGGCTTTTACCTGCGGTCCTGGCATATGCTTCCATATGCTTCGGCCCGCTTATCACGACCCCACGACACCTCACCCCGCTGCAGCCAGGCGCAAAGGCTTTCGAAGGACGGCGATGCAGAGGGGCAGAGCCGTGCCCCTGGGCTCGGTGCCCGTGTACCCGCCGGCCAGCGCCCAGCGGGATCCGTGCTGCGCGGGGAAGCCACGCAGGGCTGGATGGGGCCCTGACGAGCCCCGCTCCACACCGCAGGCCGGGCCGGGCCGGGCCGCCGCCCTCGATGCCCGCTCCCCACAGAGCCACCCAGAGCCCGGGCAGCAGCTCAGGGGCCTTACCCGCGGCGGAGGGACGGCACGACGGGGAACTCTGAGCCTCCGCCCCGCCGACCGCTGCCACTCAGCCCGGGAAGGCGAAGGAGGGGAGGGCGGGAGAAAAAGCCGAAGGCGAAGGGGCGGCGCCTGCCCCTTTAAGGCGCCGCCCGCGCGCGCGAGCGCTGCTTTTTGGCTCTCGGGCCTTGCCGTAGCGCTCCCGGGAGAGAGCGGCATTGTGCAGCCTTTGGCCCGGACCGCGCATGCGCCCTCCCGCATTCCCCCGCCTGGCGGCCCCGGAGCTGCCGCCGCCGCGTTCCCCCCCTCCCCTCCCGCGGCCGCTGCTCCTCCTTCGCCGCGGAGGAGGCGGCGCCGCCGCCGTCCCCCCCCTTCCCTCCCCCTTCCCCCGGTAAGTCACCGAGAGCCGCGGGGGCGGGGCCGCCTCCCCTCCCGGCTCCTCACCGCCGCGCTCCCGCTCCGCCGTTCCCCGCGCGCGGCGCCGCCGCCTCCCCTCAGGCAGCGCGCGGAGCCCACTCCCCCCCCCCCACACCTCCCCCCTCTCCCGCCTCCTTCCTCGCGGGGGGCGCGCGCGCCGGGCCCGGCCCTGCCTCGCGCCGCCACCCTCCCGCCTTCCCCCCCCCCCCCCGCCAACTCCCGCCGCGCGGGGACCCCATGCGGGCGGGGCTGCGGCGGGCGGGACCCCAAAAGTTTGGGCTCCCCGCGGGCAGCTTCCCTCCCCCCCCCCCCCCTTTCCCCTTCCCCCCCCGAGCGTGGCGAGGCGAGGGCGGGCGGGGAGGGGGCGTTCGCAGCCGGCGGCTGTGCCGGGCACGGCGTGGCCGGCGGCGGGGGCCGTGCCGGTGGCGGGGGTTTGGAAGGGAACCCCGCGTCCCCCGGCGAGCCCCGCGGGCGCGGTGGGGGCCGGCGAGGAGCTGGCGCTGGGGTTCCTGCGGGAGGAGGCTGCGGTGCGGGCGGAGCTGAGCGCCGGCAGCAGGATGCGTGCTCGCCGAACTTCCCAGATTAGTTCCAGATGAAAGGAATCTCATCTGCATTAGAAAACTTTTAATTTCTTATCGGTGGCGGCCGGTGATTTATCCACGCTGTGGAGAGGGCTCACGACAGCAGACGGGCAACTGGTAGCGCTTTGCTCTGCCCCTTCCCTTCCCCTTCCCAGAAGGAGATGCTTAAAACGCCAGTAGTCACTGGAAGAGCAAACGCTATTGCTCCCAAATCTGCTGCCACCTGCCAAAAGAACGGTGAGATATTGCGAGGGCACTTTGAAGACAAATCCTTACAGCGTGAGCTGGAGGTTCTTCTGTTAGGAAGCTGAAACGTGGCTGAGCTGCAGTGGAGGTTGTTCCCTCTGCAGCATCAGCCCCGATTACCGAATACCGGCACGGCGCTTTATCGGGTTTTGTTACAAAAAGCAAGCCTGGTGAGGCTAATACAAGGCTGGCTTTCAGTCAGGTGAAAGCCTCAGGCGGAGAAGGGTATGATGTGATGCTCAGACCATTTAGGAGGGAAATATGAGAGTGAAATACTTCCATTCCGAGCTGGAAGGACTCTAGCAGGGTCTTAAGCTGTGGAAATGCCAGGTATTTTTTGTGTTCATTACGATCTGGTATTCTGTACCTTAATAAATCTGAAAAAAAGAGCCTTGGACCCTTCCTTCCACCTTTTGTACGGACCACTGTATTTACTAAGTACTTGTTAGAAGTGTATTTGGGCAATATGATATGAAAACCCTGCCACACCTAACAGCTATTCAGCTTTATTTCTATTTGGAATGGAGCAGAATGGAAAAAAGCTTTCCGAGAAGTGATAAAAGGCCATGGCTTGGGTTCCTGCTCTTGCACATTAGTAGGTCTGAAGGCCTAAAATGCTGCTGTGTTGCTAAACAGATACAGAATATGTTTTTTCATACTGGTTTCTGGTGACCTGCAGTTAGGCTAATCTCATTCTTCTAGCCACTGAGAATCTTTTTGACAGCTAATGAGAATATTTTGTTTTTCTTCCAGGTTTTCATTTCAGTGCGGCTCTCCTCTCTGTGGCAAGGGCTGCCTTTTGAAGCAGCACATTCATTCTCCCCTTCAAGCACCATAAGTCTCATTTGCCAGCTTCAGAACCATGGCAACAGAAGAAAAGAAGCCAGATGCAGAATCCACCAAAACACAATCTACTCCTTCCTCCTCAACCAATCAGAGCAAGGTGTGTGTGGGGCTCCGAACAATATCCGTGTAAATACACATGGCAACTACCTGCATATTCAACAGGCAAACCAGAATTAGAGAATTGAATTCTAATATAGATTAAGAACTTCTCCAGATTTCTGCTTCTGATGTTGTCTCGAGCTGAAAACATGCTGAGGATTTTATGGACAAAGGGCATGGAGTACAGCCTTTTGTCGTGCTGGGTTTTTTTGGGTTTAGCGGAAGTTCTTGCTAACGAAATACTTCTTGTCGCTTTGAGCATTAGAGAGGCAGGTTGGTTGTGTCCTTGGAGTGCCGAGAGGTGACTGGAGAATTGGTGAATCTATGATCGTAGTTGCAAAGTGGGGAGGCGGTTGTTATTCAGATTCTTTGAAGCCTGCAGATGCTCAGAGGAGATGCTGCTGTCTAACCATGCCTTCACAAAGGGTGAAAAGGGGGAGGGGGGTAGGTATTTTAGGGGTATGGAGGAATTGGCCTGTGATTTAATTCACAATAAGGATGAAAACTGCAAACACTTAAAAGCACTACGCAGATCAGTACCAAGAGCATTATCTTGATCTGCCAAGCACTTTATGGTTGGATTAGTCTCACCTGTTTGTTACTGGCTTGGATTAAATTCATACCAGGGATGAGTTGGTGGTGTGTCTGCAACAGCAAGGCACTGCTGGCCCCAGACAGCAAGGGTGTTTTGTTGTTTTTTGAATTTGGAGAGGGGGGAAAAATGTAAAGGCTGGAATTTCTATTATGGTGAACATTCATGCAGTCCATTGCTGTGTACTGACCCAGTCTGATACAGAGCTTGTCACTGAGATGCTAAATTTGGAATTTATTCAACTCATTCGTATATATTTTTCTTACAGCCTGCACCCGTAAAACCAAACTATGCTCTAAAGTTCACATTAGCAGGACATACAAAGGCAGTCTCATCAGTAAAGTTTAGTCCTAATGGAGAGTGGCTAGCCAGCTCCTGTAAGTATTGCTTGCTTTTTATCTCACCTAAAACATGCAAATGTGGGTCTTGGAGAAGCGCCTGTCTTTAGTGTCACCTTCTTCAGATAGAGGAGGCGTGTAGTGTCATGGTTTTTCTTAAAAGGAGCAATACCAAAGCTGTCAGTCTACAAGATAATCTGCTTTAAGCTTTTTAAGTTCTGTTACTTTGAACACTGGATCTTCTGTGCATTGCCAAGTTGGAGAGTCCTCGCCTGTTCAGCTTTCTTTACTGAGCAAATGGGCAAGAGCAGACACAGGATTCTTTCCCTGTGCAAAGGGAACCCTTGTGCTTTTCTGTATCACTAAAGACCGAGCTTAAGCTTTTAAATTAACCTTTGTGTACAGTATCTGCAGGCAGAAGCTTAGCTCTGGGAAGTAAGGCGGGTAGCTTTGCGCTACTAGACTGGACTGTAGAGTGTGGTGTGGCGGACTGGCCATGTGCTTCTGTCCTGTGTGCCTGTGGTGTTTAATAAGTCAGAGCCTTTGATTACCCCAGTGAAATGTGCAGAAGGTTATTAAAAACAGTGTTTCACTACTTGCTCTCTTCAGTGGTAGATCAGGTCCTCTTCCTCTCAGCTTTGCTATTTCCTAAATTTTTTTTGGTAGTCAACATTGCTTGGTAGCTTTCCTTTGAAAATGTGTTGATGTGACCCTCGATGATCCAGAGTGGATCCATATATAAGAAGAGGTCAATTGAAAAGAACGTTGTTGAATATGATTTTGAGGGCCACTCGAACATCTTCCAGACATGGGAATGACTTAGGTCTTTGCCTTAACTGCAAATAGCCTTAATAAGACCAGTGCAGTGTAGCATATATAAATCATTTTTATGTTTGAGTGTCCTCATGAAAGTCCGCCCCTGCTCCTCTGCCCAGGTTTTCCAACCTCTGCTTCTGGCAAATACCAGCCTTTTTTTCTGGCGTGTTTTGCAAGTTAACATAGATAATATGTTTGGGTTTTTGCAGGCATTAATTCAGTCCAGCTTATAGTGTAATTTTTATTCTTTTTGGGCAAAAGCGTTTCAGCATTCCTATGGAACAGTACTACTTTTACCACTGGCAATCTAAAACAAAAGTAGAAACCCAAGTTGTCATCAGAGAAACTAAAGTGGCTGGAGACTCGGTGCATTCCAGGCAGTTTATGTAATCTCAGCTGCTGCAGCTTGGCGTGTATGAAACTGTTCTTTACCAAGTACATATTACCTTATACACTTAGTTCTGCCTGGGGAGGGAGAACTACCCAGTGTTTGCAGAGATGTAGTTAACGTATTTCTTTCCACCTGGAAGGGACAGCTATATCTGTTAGTGCTGCTAATCTCTTAACTGGCACATTCTTTTCCAGCTGCTGACAAACTCATTAAAATTTGGGGAGCATATGATGGCAAGTTTGAAAAAACAATATCTGGTCATAAACTGGTAAGTATGAGGAGATTCCTGTGCACTTGAATACGAATTTACGTGTAAAGAATTTTGCTTTCTTTTCCTCATCCAGAAATTTCCATTCTTGGTTAGGCTGACTTGTGTAGAAGGCTTGTTCTTCAGTCTGTTTTTGTGCTTCTTTGTTTATACAGTCCTGTGCAACAGCCGGGGACTGGAATTGCTGAAGTAACACCAGGTCAGGCTGGAAATATGGGTGAAGTGCAGGCTGATAATGGAGTACCTGCATGCACACTACCTACCTGTTTTCTTGAGTCCCTCCCTTTCAGAAATGCCAACCTCAGACACAGGGCAGTGCATTCTTGGGTGAAAATCCTGTAAACTGTAACACTGTGTCCTGTTCCATCTTTCCTTTGTATATGGAGCAGAATGGCTTGCCTTTTAAGGAGATTGAATTTTTCATGTGGGTTTGCCTACATAAACACAACACTTACTCATTCTGCAAAGTTCTAAAGAAAACACCAGCTCCCAAACCCTCTGGTTTTGTTTTTGAGAGTTTCTTACGTGCTGAAGTTTCATAAGCAAAAATGAAGACTCACTAAAATTAAAAACAGTGGAATCTTGTTCTTCTCCAGCCTTTAGGGACTCAGATGATAAAGAGCAAGCCATTTGTCATGAAGAGAAGCCACTTATTCAGACTAGTTTATATAGTATACCGTTTAGGAATTTCAAGAAAGGGTGTTGGTGGCCACAGTAAGAGCTATGAACAAGCCATTGATATTTTTGGAGTATATAGAATCATAGAATCGTTTAGGTTGGAAAAGACCTTTGAGATCATCAAGTCCAACTGTTAACCTAGCACTGCAAAGTCCACCACTAAATCATGTCCCTAAGCACTGTATCTACATGTATGGCTCAGCTTAAAATGACCAAGTGTCAAAGGAGCTCTTAACCCAGTCAAATCAATGAATTCCCAACTCTTAATGCTGAATTTTCTTTCAGGCTTCAGCTATACATATAATATACAGTCTGTGTTTTCCATTTTCCTGTGTCAGTGAACAAACAGAGCTGAGAAGAGAATTGTTTTCCTTTGTTTTAGGGAATCTCTGATGTTGCTTGGTCGTCAGATTCCAACCTTCTTGTCTCTGCCTCCGATGATAAAACTCTCAAAATATGGGATGTAAGCTCGGTAAGGGCAGAAACTATTATTTCCCTTCCTTCTCCCCAGCATTGGCATCTTAACTCATGTTCTTCTGAGAGACAGCCTTGATGTGCTATGATGAGAGAAGGTAGGGTTTTAAGCACTGGATCCTCTTTGGGTAATACTCACTCTTTCCTGCTCAGAATGAGCAGGAATGAATGGGCTGTGAAGATGAGTGAGTTACATTGTCTGCTCCTGGAAAGAGGGGGATGCTTATGGGTACCACGAGGAGTCTGGTTATCTTCTGAGAGTGCTTAAGCCTTATGGTGGCAATGCAACCACAGGTTTCATTTCTGAAAGCAGCCTCTCAGGTGAAACTTTTTTGTAACTTCTTATCATAGCTTCGCTTGTCTTTGCCTCCCCCCCCCCCCACCTTTTCTGCGATTACAGGAAAACCGGATAATTTGGTTGAATTTTGATTAGGTATGTTAAACTGCTGGGTTCTCCTGAGTTGCCCAAAGGGTTTGCAACTTGGCTGCAGTCATGAAAAATGTCTTTTTTTTTTTTTTTTTTTCTTTCCCGTTGTTTTGCTGTAGCTGGCCCTCTGCCCATCTAAATCTGTTAGAGGTGGTTTCTTTGTGTGCTGCACAGTGCTTAACCTTAACGCAGCTTATCTGAATGCATTTATGGCTGTGGAGGATGCTGTATATTTAACTCTGCTAAATCTTATTTCAGGGTAAGTGCTTGAAGACATTGAAAGGGCACAGTAACTACGTTTTCTGCTGCAACTTCAACCCTCAGTCAAACCTCATTGTGTCTGGATCAGTAAGTGATTTTTTTTTTTTTCCTTCTTTGTGCGAAGCAAGTGTTGCACACCCTTGTCACCTGACACTAAGGGGACAGACAGGTTCTTTTAGGGGTCCTTGGCAGAATGATGATGGCACTAAATTGTAGCTATGATTAAAGCTTTATTTTCTTAACAGGATATTATGATTAGCATAGCACAGAATTTATGATTAGAATGGCACAGGATTTCTACAGCGAGAATCAATGTAGTACAATTTGTAGGTGGCATAATATGGAATTTATAACACAACTTAACTTATAATTTCTAATCGCCTACATTCTAACTTAACTCAAAGTGTGATTTCTAATCACCTAGACCCTCTGCAGGTCGGGTCAGATCTTAATACATGGTTTGCTGTATCAATATAACAATCATAATCTAGACTCGAAAATCATATAAAATAAAAGAATATGAGTGGCTTATTAAATCCTTGGAGGAAGCAGACGATGGTGGGGTTCGTCCCTGGCTACTGGGGGGGTCACGGTCTCGTTGTCCACCAGCAGTTCTGGTCCAGGTTCCCTGCTTAGGACTTGTAACTGCTTGATTTTGTAGACAGTGCTCTGTGTGCTGTTATGCTTCCGTGTTCTGGGACAGGGTGATCCCCAGCGCTGGTTTGACGGGGTGCCTGGGACCTTCAAGGCTGGCGAGGAAGGGAGTAATCAGCCTGGCACCCAGGAATCTTGAGGGCAGTGGGGAGGGGAAGAAGAAATCTGTTTGGTTTGTCTGCTTGGTTCACAGGACCTTCAGAGCCTGATAATGAGGGAAAGGGAACGAATATGTGACCCTCTCAGTCACAGAGAGTGGCTGCTTGCCTTACAAAATGGCGTTAGTTATGCTAGCCACGTTACCAAGGGTTGGGAATGGGGGGCCCCAGTCACAACCCCTTACCACTTCCATTCTCTGTCTTCCTCCACAAACCCAGCTTGTAGTCAGATGAAGTGTGCAGTGCCACTGCTGTCCTTGCCTGGGGACGCAGTCAAACCCTTAACCCATCCCCAGCGTGCAGGGTTCCTGCATGGGGAGGAAGAGTTGAGGGAGCTGTGTTCCCAGTCTGTTATTTTTGCCCTGTGTGGTGCTTGTGTCCTAGGCTTTCTGATGCAGCTGCAGTGCAGCTGGAGGAAGGCACGTGCATCTAGTCAAGCTGTAACACCTTGCATGCCTCGAATAGGTGCATCATTAAACCACCTTGTGCATTTCTTCAATCTTCAGTTTGACGAAAGCGTGAGGATATGGGACGTGAAAACAGGGAAGTGCCTCAAGACGTTGCCTGCTCATTCTGACCCAGTTTCAGCTGTAAGTCCCTGCAATAAGTGAACACACTAACATGCTTATTTTGTTTAGCAGAGCTCCTCTCCTGCTGCTGTTTGTAGGGGAGTGGGTTTGCGCTCTAACTTATTATGAAGCCCTTACACAGTGTAGTGGATGGGCTGTGGTGGGTTTGCTGGTGGTCGTTGCTCAAAGAGAATGAAATGAACAGTGTTTTCTGTGAGATCAGTATGGATTTTGGTCTTGGGTGTTAATGTGGGGAGCAGTGAATAGTGGTGTGCCAGTCACGTCTGAATCTAGCAGCCTGATGCTGGGGCACAGATTTGTGGTCACTTGAGGGTCAGAGAACAGCCTCTACGCCTGTTGCTTTTGTGTTGTTTCAAGCTGTTACTGAAGTAGAGAGCAGGGTAGTTCCATAATATGCTCCATTTCAAATCTCATTCATTTAATAGGTAAAAGGAGCTTGGAGCAGCATCCATTCAAATGAAGGAAAACCAGAAGGTGTTCAACTCTTAATATTTTTGAAATTAAGGAAACTGAAAAAAATTTGAGCCTCAGATGTGCTAAACCATGGCTGTTGTAACATGATTGTTCTGCCTTATGTAGAAGATATTTCACACTTACAAATGTATGTTAGTAGTAATTATTCTTTAAAATAGCAGTATTTTGAGGTGTGGTTTGAGGCAATAAATTGACCTTAAAACATAGATGTGGCTACCTATGAGATTAAATTTGATGCCCTTAAAATTATAAGGTAATATCCCCAGGTTTGGTACTACTATTATTTGAGCTGTGTGTTCTAAGCTTCTGAAGAAACATGTATTCCAGTCCCCGATGTTTAAATAAACAGCTGTAGTTAACGTCCATTCCTCTTTAGAATTATGCCAGACAAACTGCGGGGGAAAGAATCTTGGTTTTAATCATGTTGCCCATCTAAACTTGTGCCTATTTTTTGTGTGTCATGTTGACTTTCTGCTTCTATCCACATGAATTGCAGTGTCAGTAATGGAAGATAAGTGCTTTCAGTGGGGCTTAAAAATTTGATCTTTGTGAACATCAGTAAAGTTATTTTTCCCCTTCTATAATATTACAGGTGCATTTTAATCGTGATGGATCCCTGATAGTGTCAAGTAGCTATGATGGACTCTGGTAAGTTTTTTTTCTTGTCTGTGGCACTGTTCAAACCTTTTGCATTTAAAAAAAAAAAGACTTTTTTTAAAAAAAGCTTGTATTTGTAATGTTAAAATCAGAACAAAGACTTCAAAACCAATAGTAATGATTCTTGTTTGTTTTTAATAGTCGAATCTGGGATACAGCATCAGGCCAGTGCTTGAAAACACTCATTGGTAAGTAGGAATACTTCTTGTTTGTGCTCTGTTCTTCGCTGTTAAGTTGTGACATAGCTATTCTGCATCATTGCCTTGAACAGCAGCCACCTTAAGCTCTATTTTACTGCCTCCCTACCATTCTGTTGGTACACCATTGCCCTCCTATCTATTGCAACAAGAGGAACCATACTCTCACATGAATGGAAACTTGCTTAAGCTTTGAGTAGTATAGACGGACAAATGAGAAACTTGCTTAAGCTTTGAGTGTTATGTAGTATAGACGGACAAATGAGAGTTTTCCAAAGTTTTCTACCATTCAGCTGTGTAGCGCTTGCTGTGCAGCAGTTCAAAGCTGTAGCGACAGAGTTGTTTGTGCTGTTGGATGCGATGAAGATGGGTAGTCTGTGACTACGCAGGCTGCCTGTTTTTATCGCAAGATGCATGAGGCATCTTGTGAACATGGCTAATAAAAGGAAACCACCTGTTGGGCATATGTTCCCTAGTCCTTCATATTCTTATATAGTACTATATAGACAAATCATATGGCACTGCAAATCAGTGGCATGTCTTCTAATATAATGGTTTTTAAAAGGTAGAGATATGGTCTTGCTCTGATATATATTGATGCAAGGAAGGAAAGCTCAGTTACAAAGAGTTATTTAAAATGTTTGTGAGAAAAATGCTTAGTAGCCTTTTCTTAAATTACTGAAAACAATCACCTTTTATACCTCTCTCTTTCTTGAAGTACCCAAGGATGACAAAACTGAAAGCTTGTTTCAGTGAAACAATTAACAGCAGATTATTGTCAAAAGAAATTCTCTGTCAATGAGACAATACAACTGTGCACTGTTTAATACTGCTTTTTATTTTCACTGTAGATGATGATAACCCTCCTGTGTCTTTTGTGAAATTCTCCCCAAATGGCAAATACATACTAGCTGCAACTTTGGACAAGTAGGTATTTAAAAAAAAAAGAAAAATAGGCTTTGAAGTGTGTATGGGTATCAGAGAAAACTTTATTTTGCTGCTGTTTAGCTATCACAGTAATGGTACTACACAAGTTCATATATACTATCAAACTTAAAAAGCCTGCAAGGTGTTGTGCTTTGCTAATGGCACAGGCAGGATGTGGGTCTTTCTAGCACTGCTTAGTGACTGCAACACCCATTCATTCCTTCTTGTACCTTTCAAAACCTCAGCATTTCCTTGCATTAATCGTATGATTCTTTTGTAACATCGAGAGACAGAAAAATCTAGCCTAAAAAAGGCTGTGATATGTAAATAACTGTGTGTGTAAGGCATAAAAGCAGTGCAGGTGGGCTGATTGTATTGAGAATGATTCACCTGGAGAATTCCCATGCAGCTACTAAGAAGGGATTAGCTGGTCTATCATCACCATTCACAGATGGCGATGATGCTGTTGCTTTCATGAGACCTTCCTTTCCTAGGTCCTGAGGCTGATACCCTCCCTGTCTGAGCATCTTTGTACCAAAGATACCACAGGCTGTTGCCTGCTGTTTTCAACTAGTCTGTGAAAAGCAGAGCAAACCCAGGTTAGGCTTCCTGGGGAAGAGAAAGGGGACTACGTTGCAAGCTCTGGCAGTAGCCTGGGTATCAGTACGGATGGTCTGTATCTAGACACGCATGGGGCTTGCTTAGTCTTGTGGAAGAGCCGAGTGCTTGCCTGAAATGAGTGACTCGCTTCACGTCCAAATTGTATTCGGTAGCGTGCTTATGCACTTACTCTGCACTGGCTTAGGCTTGAACGGGTTGAGGATGCCTCGGTCCAGTGTTTACTCCCCTGAAACTCCCTGGTGCAGGACTGCAAATTGAAAAATGAGGGCAGTGTGTGTGTGTGTAATTTGGTCTGTATCTACTTTCAGCAGGATTTGATATTAAAACAGCTGGGGGAGAGGCGATAGTTTGTAGGGCCATCCCTGGTTCTAGTGGGTTTCTCACCCTGAGAAAGATGACGTCTAATGAAATCTGTATGAATCTTTTGGATGCATTGGGAGTTGGGGGGTGTCTGCCAAACCACCTTATACTCTCTCACTGTAATTTGTCTGTTATCTTGCCCATCGTTTCCCTAGTTGTCTGGTCATTATTTTATAAAGGAACTTGCAGGTGTGAGGAAATATCTAAATACACCCTTTTTCATGGAGGAGAATATGAATGGCATGGCAGTAAAATTGATACTTTGGGGTAAACTAACCCTGCATTCTGAAGCCAGGCTGAAGTGATCCATGTAGACTTTAAGAACTCTGGTATGGAGAAACTTTCTGCTGCTAGGAAATTGTCAGATGAAAAAAAACCCCAAGAACTAAAATGTTTGTTTTTCTGTTGTTTTCTAGCACTCTTAAACTTTGGGACTACAGCAAAGGAAAGGTAAAAATAATCCTGTCTCACTATGTAGACTTAAATAAGCTTGTAAGAAAATCTGGATTTCATATGTGCTTTTTAAGCTTCCTTAACATTTTATGAATGCTGTAGAAAAAAGTGTTAGTACCCCTTTATTGGAGAGGACTAAAGATGCCTTTTGCGGGGGGGAAGTGACTGGTCTCCTGCATAGCCCTGAGACATTAAGTAAAGCTATATTTCTGCATTTTTCTCTTTATGAACAATAAATTGCTGTTGCTCTCTTTCTCTGTGGTAACATGACAAATTTAGGGCCTCCTCCACCCCAAAAATTGTTTGGTGTTCTAGGGCAGAGATGCCCTCTGCACCCTCTAGATAAGTTGGCAGGTTGGGAAACACAGGTAGATATATTTAGTCTTTTCTGCCAAGAGAGTTTGTCCTTGACTGAGAAAACTACCTCCCAGCTGTATTAATGTCTTGCGGCTCTTCACTTTCAGTGCCTGAAGACATACACAGGACACAAAAATGAGAAGTACTGCATATTTGCCAATTTCTCCGTTACTGGTGGAAAGGTTAGTGTTTATTCGAGATGCTTTTTTTGCTGATCTGTGGTTTTTTCCTGCTTGCCTCTGTAGAAGAAACAGTAGTTTGGGGACGGAAACTTCCTTTGGTGGGTGCTGGTTCGCAGGTGCCGTAGTGCAGGGGGAGAAGAGGCTGTCCAAGGAGCACCTCTGGTGTCTGTGTTTCTGGGTGGGCCCGCTGTCCCCTTGCAGGCTCCTGCCGCTGCAGCTGTAGAAAAGGACTTTGCCGCAGCCGGAGAGCGGCTGCTCGTGTATCGGTTTGCCGTAGCCACAGAGCAACCAGCCGTCAGAAGATAGGTTGGTGTGTTCTGGTTGAGGTGAGAGAACAAACCAGCAAAGATTAAGTCCTAACACAGAACCACCTTAGCGCTTTTTGCTCCATTAGTTTTCCTCCTCTGGCATACGCAGGGTGGAACAAAGCTTTCTGCTGCCTAAATACACTGAAGAGAGGCTGAGAGAATGAACTGCATCAAGCAGTCATGTAATGTTGGAAGTTCCTTTTCATATGATGACAATGAAATGTTTACTGAATAATTGCACTTAGATATAGATGAGGAGAAAGATTAAAATAACAGAGTTGTTTTTGGTTTTTTTTTTCTCTGCCCCTCCAGTGGATCGTGTCCGGTTCAGAAGACAACCTGGTTTATATTTGGAACCTTCAGACAAAAGAGATTGTACAGAAATTACAAGGACACACAGGTGTGGAAGAGGATTTTGTTTTTATTGATGGAATGTCCCTCATGTCAGGTTGTAATGAGGGCTTAGCTTGAGTATTTTCTCTCTGATACTTAGTTTTGACTGTCAGAGCGGTAAATTCTTGACTGGCTGAAGCTTAATTGAATCCTAGCAGTTTGCTCCTTTTTGTGATGGGTTTTTTTATGGGCATTGCAAGTGTTTATTCTTCCACTGTGAGAACTTTGACATCAGCTTACAAAAGAGATTTCCTTGAGTTCGGAACTGGTCGAGATATTTAAGTGACTCAGAACGTTAGTGACTTTGGATTGCCTATTAACACCTTCCAAAGCTGCAGCTCTTGAACAGTTAAGGACTGATGTGGTCCTGCTGTTTGTAAATGTCTGTACATATGCCTGTTCTTGAAGGCAGAGCTGGGCGTGTATTGAGATGTCACCTCATGGATACTTTACTCTGAATCCCCTAAGAGAGCAGCACTTCCACTGTACTGACGAGAAGGAACTGTGCTGTGAAATCTAAGCAGGCTTATTCCTTTGCAGGACCATTTATGTGGACTGTAAGTGGGGGCAGTGGCAGCAGGTTTTCATTTTCAGGCTATAGGGCAAGGCTCTGAAGATGAAGTGCTGTTTAAGCATTGAATAGGATGTTGGAAATACCTTACATGGAAAGAAAAAACTGAGCTGGGTTTTTATTAGCTGTGTCTGACATAATATGCCAAGAGTTTTGCCTGTGAAGTAAGCAAGAACTAGAATCTAGAGAGTTCTCTCATTTTGAAACCTGTCAAACACTTTCCAACTACTGCTCTCAATTCTTTTTTGCTAGTATTTCCTCTCACAGAGAAGCAGTAGTTGGAAAATATTTATGAATAATGCGTTTGTAATTCTGCTATGAGGAAATAGTAACTTGTCTATGCTGTTTTAAAATGCGGTCGCAATGCACATTTGTTTTCAGAAATGGCTGCTGTGAACCACATTTCATTGCTGTAAATAATGATATTTGTATATCTTTTCTTTTTGCTTAGATGTTGTAATCTCAACAGCTTGTCACCCAACAGAAAACATCATTGCGTCAGCGGCACTAGAAAACGACAAAACAATTAAACTGTGGAAGAGTGACTGTTAAACGTTCCAGTATCACTTTAGAGACTGTCAGGAAAAAATGTTTTTAAAAAAAAAAATTTAAAAACCACATGAGAATAATAAATCCAGTTTGGCAGGAAACCTGAAGAATATTTGATAAAGTGGTTTCTGTTAGTCTTGGCCCAAAGAAAACGTCTTAGCTCTTTGCTAGAACCGGGCAACGTGGTGGAAAAAAAAAAAAGATGCAGTGTATCCTTTTCTTGCCTAATGTTTTGGCAGACAAATGGATCATTCTGACATCGCGTTAGAAGTGTCAGCCTTGTATTGGACACCCCAAAGATACTGTACTTTATGGTGGCATTACTTCTGGGCACTGTTGCTGCTTAAAGAAGAGCTGCCAGTCTACTTTGTAACAGTAAGTTAAGTCATGAGCCTAGAGATGTGTGGATTTTTTTTTTAAATGTCTATTTTTAATTTTTTTTTTTTTCCCCAGAACGTAGGTTCTAGTCTCTTGGGAAGTTTCTGTATTGTTTTAAATAGGAGTACTGCATCTTTAAGGGTGCTTCATTTTAAACACTCAGCTCAAACTTTGTGACCAAATAAAACCATGCAGTTCCAGATTTCCCTCTTCCTGCCCCGACTTGATTCCTGTGGTGAAATCTTCTCTTACCTTCTGTATAGTTGCTTACCTCTTGTTACGTGTGTTTAATAGATGCTGTTCTAGAGCAAAGTTACAGTTCTTCTGTTAACCATTAAAATGAATCCTGCTTGTAGTTGTTCTCGGCATATTTTAATTTTTTTTTTCTCTCTGGTTATAAAGCAAGCTCACAGAACACTGTAAAGTTATTTCAATGTAAAAAGAAAAAACCCAGACTTTTGTATCTTGAAAATCCATCGTATGAACTGTATTGATAATGGCATGACTCTGTATCTATTTCAGCAGTGGTATTTCTTTCCCTTTTTGTCATACCCATGTGGTATTTACACATCCAAAAAAATACCATATGCCATAATAAAAAGGTGGGATTTTATGTGTATGCGTGTGGTAAGAGTGTACTAATGTGAAGTGTCTGTGTCCGAAGAAGCCTCCCTTAAAAACACCTTTTAGAAGGAAGTATTTCTGTAGCAGCTGCGTTGAGTGAGGAGGGGAGGAGGAAGAAAGGAGGAGGAGCAGCATCGTGGTGCTTTACGTCTGTTGTGGAGAAAGAAAAGAGGAGCATAACTCAGGTCAAAATTTGTTTAAAGTAAGTAAGAAGATTGAACTGAAGGTGTCCTCAGCAGAGGCAACATTAGTACAAACCCTCACAGAGACCTTGAGCTAAGGGGAAAGGAATCCTGCTGCCCTCTGTGCAGAAGGGGCAGAGCAGGCTGAGTGCTGATCCAGGATTTAGCTTGTGCGGGTTCAGAATTGCATTGAGGCACAAGTTTTATCGCACCCGAAGGGTTCTGCTGTAAGGGGACGTTTTGTTCCTGGTGAAACAAAAATCTATTTTTTTGGCATTGACTTAATGTGCTTGCTAATAACTGAAAATCAATTGCAGTACAAACATCTCCTCTAGTGGCTGCTCAGAGGCTGCCTGGCTTTACCCTTAGAGAAGACGACGGCTGCAAGACATGAGGTACAGCTTTTCTTTTTAAAATACAGAAATAGAGTTCATGTTAAGCTGGTGCTAAAATGGCTATTAATAATATCGCTGTCTCTTGAGGTTTTTCATTCCCTCCAGGAAAGGACACCGTGTCTCTAGACTCGGTGAGCATCACTGCTGAAATAATTTCTTAACTTCATGATTCTTTTTTTTTTTTTCCCAGTCTTTTTTCCTCACAGGCCAATGAAACTTTTCAATTGCAAGATGTGGCTGGTGTATTACCGCAGCAAAGCATTTTCACGTAGATTCAGTAATGTTTTGTAGCATAGTCCTTCCCGTGTAACCGCGTTTGCGTGAGCGGCTTTGCTGGCCCAGCGGCGCCGTGGCTTCCCCCGAGTTAGAGCTGCGACCAAGGGAGGTGGTTTTGCTGCCATCAGGAGGAAATCTCTCAAACGGGGGCTCTTTTCCCCCAAACTGAAGAGCGCCGTTGTAAAGGATTTACTCTCTAGCTGTCCTTTGTGTTTGAAGTCCCTGGTATCCCAGCTGGGGCTAATGCTGGGGCCTGTTGGCGTGAGCCCTGCTTAGCTCCGTCTGTACCCAGCCTGGCGCCTCGGGGTGGTTTGATGGCGCGGTTAATGGCGAGGTTAATGGTGACGGCCGGGCTGGCTCGCCCTACGCCGGGAGAGCCGTAGCTTTGCTCGTGTTAGCCGCAGGCCAGTGTTGCGGCCTGCCGAGGGTAAGCGGGCTGTCTCCCTGGGGCTCCGCTCCACCGGGTGCGAAGGAGAAACTGGGTGAAGAAAGGAACCGGAGGGGGCTGGTTTGGGGGGTTCCTCCGGGGGAAAAAACCAAAAACATGGTTAGATGCCACGAAGTAGGTGGCAGTGCCTTAACCGTATGCGTGTTGTATAGGCCACGGGGGCCTCTTCCATCCTTATCAAGGGGAGTGCTAACCTTCTCTCCTTTCATACAACACGGCCCTCCGCCTGCGCCCGCGGCCATTTAAACCTCCGTCAGCCTGCTCCTACACAGCATCGAGCGAGAAAAATTTCGCGTTTTATTCCGCCTCACTTTGACAGCTCTTTCCGATCCTCATAAGACCTTTTTACTCTAATTCCCCGTATGAATGTAAAAACCCTGAAAACCCCGTTAAAATAGCGGAGACGGGCGCTTTTTAGCCGCCTCCTTAATATATTCATCACTCTCGGCCAATCGGAGCGCAGCGGCCGCATCCTCTTCGGCTGCCCCCTGCCGTTGGCGCCGTGCCCCGCCCGCCGTGCACGCCGCTCCCAATCAGCGGGCGCGTTTACCGGGGGGAGGGCACTTCTGCTTCCGCCTCGCTAATGGCGGCAGGAGGGGCTGGGTCCGCCGGTTCGAGTCCCGGCTCGGCCGGGTGCGGGCCCGGCTGTGACGGTGGGTGGCGGGGCGGGGTGCCATGCGTTTTGCTCTGCCTCCCGTAGGGATGAGCTCTAAAGCAGGATTTGCGGGCGAACCCGTCTAATCTGCGCAGGGTTTAGCCGTCTTTCTGGGTATCCCGAAGGTTTAAGTGGGAACACGAGTGTACCGGGGGATTTGCTCATCAAATTTTTCTCCGTCAGGGGAGGAAGGGCTTTTCCTGACGTGTTCCCGGTGCCCCTGGGCTGATAAATCTCTCTGAATTGCACCAGAGCTAATGAGAAGTTAAAAGAATGTATGCTGTTTCTCGATGTGGAAGTACTTGAAAAGGTTGGAGGTTTTTTAATTCCCTTTTCTAAAGCTCTTTGCTTGCTGCATCCCACGGGAATAAAGCCAAATCAAATGCCGGGCTAAACCAGCACCAGTGGCACCTCAGATCAGCCTCGGGAGCTGGTCCAGGGCCGGGGTGATGTTCCTACCGGGGTCACCCACCCCAGCATCCCGCCGCTCATCCCACCCATGCCAGGTTTAGTGCCCCGTGCTGTCCCTTGGGCCCAGCGGCTCTCCCGGGGAGCTTCCCGCCCTGCTCCTTGCGGGAAGGACCAGCCCATGCCGTGTGCCGCTGGGGGAAAAGCCGCTTTGCCGGATGAGGCCGCAGAGCCAGGTTCTGCTCCCAGATGTGTGCACGGTCCCGGGACCACGAGCTGCGCAGAGCTGCTGCGTCGCTGCAGCAGAGCCCGGGCTGCTCCCGGCCGCCCCTTCCAGATACCCGTGACTTTATTAAGGGATTAAAAGTTAGTTTCCCCTCCTTATTGAATGCTCCGATTTATGCGTGCGTTTAAATCAATCCTATTGCCCGCGTTTCATCCTTTCTCCCCGAGGCTTTCAGGCTCTGCTGTGTTAGACATTTGTTCTAATCACGTTGTTTTGAGGCCAACGGGACACTGTGGGTGGTTTAAGTGATTTGAATAAATGAGCTGCGTACTTGGGCACCTCTCCCAGGTGCTAATTGCCCCTCCTGAGCTGTAGCTGCCCATAGTCGGACAAGTTTGTGCTGCTTCCCAGTGAAATAGTAATAAGCGTTTTTGCTAATGAAGATGCTGTGTGGAGATCAGGTCCAAGCCCCTGCCTGGCTGGGAGCTGTGCCTGGCAGAGGAGGTGCCCGCAGTCTGCCCGGCGGGCTGGGGTGCCCAGGGTGGGGGATTCCAGGTGCTGCAAGCAGGCAGTTCCTGGATGGGCTACAATAAGCAGCTTATTTTGTCATTTTAATTTTTTAATCCCATGCATTCGGTCACGCTCTCTTATTAGTAAGCATTAGCTCTCTAAGTCCCATTAGCTCCACTGAGAGCTGGGGTTTTGCCTGTAGGGACACCAGTGGGGGAGCCGGCAGGGATCCTGGGGGCCTGATCCTGCAGCTGGCGACGTCCGTGATGCCCCACGCGGCTGCGGGTCCGATCCTGGCCCCGCAGCATCGCGGCCGTCACGGCTTGGTGCTTTCCCCCGCTGCGCCCCTGGCCCCCTTCCCAAGCCCCAACCGGGGTCCCTCCAGAGCCGATGCAAACCCGGGGCTGGCCCCATTTGGCCTCTCGCTGCTTTATTAAGGCAACTATTTTCTTGTGCACAAATGCCTGCGATCCATTCAAACCCACCTCTCCCTCCGACAGTTTTTCCCTTTAACCCCATGGCCATCCCCAGGGCTGTACCTTGTTAGAGAATCTCAAGTCTTGGGTTTAAAATTAGTCGACTGCTTCTCTTTAATAAAATTATTCCTGCTGTCTTTAAATAGCACAATATGTCACAGAAAGCCAGTGGGTCCATTTGTGAAGATGAGGCTGCTCAGAGAGGAAAAAGAGGAGGGAAAAAAAAAAAAGTAAAAACACACATCTCCCCAAACCCCTTCTGCCTAATCCAACTGAATTAGAGGATTTCGAAGTGGATTTAAAACTAAATCTTGATTAGGTAGAATTTCTCTCCAAGAGCTGCTGCACAGTAGTATTAATGGGAAGTGATCGTGGACAGAGGAAATAGGACAGAAATAACTGAGGGCAGCACATACGCACTCAGGTCTGTGCTTGAACGGAAAGAATCGGAGAATTTCTCAAGGGGAAAAGGGAGAAATTAAGCATCGACGTAACGAGACTGGGTGCCACGGGGCTGGCTGGAGAAGTGGAGAGCAGCCAGGTTTCTGCTGCACCGACGGCATCTCGCTTTATTCTGGCGGAGGGTTTTGCGGGTGAAAAGCAAGCGGACGGTGGGAAGAGCCGGGAGGAGACGTGGTCCCTGCCCGCTCCCCAAACACCGATTTTCATCCTCCGAGCCCCAGGCAGGCTCCGGGAGCCGACCCCTATGCTCTCAGGACACATGCCTGGAGGTGCCCATGGGATCCTCTCTCTGATGACCGTGGTCTTCGTCCTCCCAGAGGGTAAGTGCCACTGTCCCCGGGGTGTGGAGCATGCCCCTGCCTTGGAATTACGGTTGTTTGCACCTTCCCCAAACCCTGGTTGCTAACATGAGATTTATCCTCAGGATGAACTGGGGGGCATTCCTGCCCCGAGCAGTGCAGCTGCATGTCGCTGTGTGTTGGTGGCTTTAAGATGGAGCTAACGTCATCGCATTTAGTACAAAACGAGGGCATGTGGGCAAGGAGCGTGGGCCAGGGGCTGGGATCCCCATGGGCTCCCCCTCCCCAGCGCCGCCGGGACAGGGTCTCCCCTCGCCGTGCCTGGCTGTGGGAGGGTGCTCACCCAGCTCCCGAAAAACCCATGGGAGCAGGCGAGTATAAGCTCGGGAAGGGCTCTGGGTCGGCATTTGGAGGCAGGGAAAGGTAACGGCAATGGTAAATGCAACCTGATTTTTGTTGCTGTGATTAATCAACCCAGAGATCAGGTGCTGCGTTTGCCTTAAACTCTGGATGATGTAAATTAATATCCTTTGAAGGGTTGTTTTTTTGATTTTTCTTAAAGAAAGCTGAGAAATGGCTTAATTCCCATTCTGGTTCAGGGCAAGCAATTCTCAGACACAGCCGCTGACCCTGCAGGGAAGGACCAAGCTGCTACCAGCGCACAAATCTTTGGGGACACGCACCAGCACCGCTGTCCCGGGGTCACGGACACGTTGGCTCGCGGTCGCTCTGAACGAGGATTTCCCTTCTGTTTCTGACTTGTTTTGCCCCCCGATAGACCCTGTGATAAGAGCAGGACCGCGTCAAGGGGACGAACCAAACCACGCCAATGAAACCATCCCTCCGGGGGTGACTGACTCCAGCACCGGCGTGGCTGAAACTGGAGGAATTTGGTGAAACGGCCACAAGCCGTTTCCAAGAGTGGCCGAGCCCTGGCTCGGTGATGTTTGCGGTTGGGAGATTTCACCTACTCTTCACAAACCCTGTTTCAAAGCTCCCTTGTTCCCACTATTTGATCCCAGCTCCAATCTCCGGCTAATCTCTGATTTCGCACTGACCTCTAGCGGGAGTTGCTTTTATATTTTTGGGGCCCACCGGGTAAACAGGTGGCAGGCGGCTTCGGCTCAGTGCTTAATGCGACTTGGCAAGGCAGAGAGCGCTGCAAAGCCATCGTTTGAGAGCAGCTAGGAAGGAGTTGAGGATTTCCCCCCCCCCCCCTCCACGCGGGAAAAATCCAGTTGTGTTTCATATGGTTCTCGTTTAGCATCCGGACTCCAGTGTTACGGCTGCAACATCATCGTCGGCACCAAAAATGTGGACATGGGGTGCTCTAACCCACAGGTGATCACCTGCTCCCACTCCCACCAGGGCTTCAAACACCGGTTCTGCATTAAGACAGAGAGCGGTGAGTCTGCCCGGAGGGGCCGGCGTCGCAGGGGCTGTCTCATCGAGCCGGCGACGCTCCCAGCACCCCAAAGCGAACCCTGCAGCCTTCAAACGGCGCCCAGCCCTGGCGTAAGGCTGGCAGAGCATCGCCCTCCAGCCCGGCTCTCACCGCTGTCCCCATGTCGTAGAATCACAGAATGCTTTGGGTTGGGAGGGACCCTTAGAGCCCACCCAGCCCAAGCCCTGCAGTGCCAGGGACAGCTTTAACCAGCCCAGGGTGCTCAGAGCCCCGTCCAACCTGGCCTGGGATGTTCCCAGGGATGGGGCCTCCACTGCCTCTCTGGGCAACCTGTGCCAGTGCCTCACCTCCCTCACTGTAAAAAATTTCTTCCCTATATCCAGTCTAAATCTATTCTCCTTTAGTTTAAATCCATTACTCCTTGTCCTGTCCCAACAGGCCCTGCTAAAAAGCTTGCCCCCCCCCTTCCTGCAGCCCCTCTCAGCACTGCCAGGCCGCACTCAGGCCTCCCCGCAGCCCCCTCCTCTCCAGGCTGAGCACCCCCAGCCCCCCAGCCTGGCCCCGCAGCAGAGGGGCTCCGGCCCTCGGGGCATTTCTGTGGCCCTGACGCCCCGCGCTGTGCTTGCTTTGCAGTGGTGCTGGGCATCCTGCTGACCAGCGGCTGTGCCACCTCCCGTCACTGCCAGCAGCAGGAGCTGCCGGGGGTCCGCATCCACTGCTGCAACACCGACCTCTGCAACAGCTCTCCCAGAGCCCCCCGGCCGCCCCCCGGCCTCGCTGGCGGCATCGTCCTGCTGCCCTGCGTCCTTGCCGCCCTGCTCCTCCTCTGAGCCCCCCAGCCTTGGGGAGGGGGGCTGGGAGCAGGGATGCCCCCATCCCTGCTCTTACAGGTGGGCAGGACGCCCTCCTCCCCCCTCTCCTCAATAAAAGGCGTCGAATGCTTTGCCCTGGAAAAGTTTCGGGCGATGCCCCGGCGGCAGGGCTGCACCCCGGGGAGGATGGGGGGACAATTCTCCGGCAGGACCAGGGGTACCCGGACGCCCCTGCCCGTGGAGGGGGCTCTGCCCACGTCCCCGTGGGGTCCCGGGTGGGCGGCTGAGCCCGGCTCTTCCCACGAGAGGGCAACCTCGGCCCTCGCTCCGCCGCCCGGGAGCCCCGGCCCACCCGCGTGGGCTTTGGGGTGCAGGGATGGAGCACCCATGCAGGGCAGCGCTTCCGGCGGGGGCCCCTGGGGTGGGTGGGCGATGGGGTGGGGAACGGGGTTTTTTTGGGTTTTTTTGGGGTGTTTTTTTCAGATGTTATCCCAACCGAAGAGGCCAAACAGGAGCTTTAAGACAAAAAAAAAAAAAAAAAAAAAAAAAAAATCATCTCATCCCGTACGGATCGGAGCCTAAGTGGCTTGTTTCAAGGTCATCGCGGGGGTTTGTGGTGGAGCTGGGAATTAAATGCGTACGTCTCAAGATCCAGCCTTGTGCTTTTATCACCAGGGAAACAGCATAAACCTCGCTGGTGAGAAATGAATGAAATATTTTTATTCTAATTTTTTTTTTTCTTTATGTTAAAAAAAAAAAAAAAAAAAAGCAAAAGACCTTTTCCATGCAGAGTGTCAGCTTTTGATGACATTTATCAGATGCGTGTCGGAAAACAAGTCAAAACTCTACTAAAAATATCTGAGGCACCTTCCCGGCAGAAGCACCTTGGGGCTGGTACAAAACATTTTCAGACTCTGAAGATTAAAAATAAAAGGAAATCGGAAAACAAACCCTGTGAAAATGACAAGAACGGCAGCACTAACCAATTCCCCCTCTTTCCCCTTAAAACATTCCTTATGATTTTCAGGGGAGCAAGAAACATTTCCTTGGCAGCTGGAGTTATTTTCGCTACCGATTATTTCGCTGCCTGGATGAGCGCTGTGCTGAGCTCTTGCAACAAAACCTCCACGGCGTCAGCCCCCTCCCATATAAATTCCCATTTATCAGCCGAGGCTGGGGAAGGGCTCCCAGTGGAGGGGACAGAGCCGGTGGCCGGGGGTCCCGGTGTGGTGTAGGCCACTTTGCCATCCATAGAATAGAATTCTAGAATCGTTTAGGTTGCAAAAGACCTTTAAGATCGTCCAGTCCAACCATTAACCTAACATTACCAAGTCCACCACTAAACCAATTAAGGGCAGAGTAAAAATTTCCTGTTTCCTGGCTTGGTGGCTGGATTATTTATAATGAGAGTAAAAACTAGGAATCACTAAGGTTGGAAAGGATCTCTAAGATCATCAGTCCAACCATCAACCCAACACCCCCATGCCCACTAAACCATGTCCCAGAGTGCCACGTCTGCCCGTTTTTTGAACACTTCCAGGGATGGTGACTCCCCCACCTCTCTGGGCAGCCTGTTCCAATGCTTGACTACCCTTTCCGTGAAGAAATTTTTCCTAATATCCAGCCTAAACCTCCCCTGGCGCAGCTTGAGCCCAGCAGCATCCTGGGGAGAAGCGAGGGGCGAGGTGCTGCCGCGGTCCCCTCCGCTGCGGTCCCCTCCGCCGCGGTCCCCGGCCGCCCATATGCCTCCGACTGGGGATGCTGCTGGCCCCGCTCTGCCCCCCTTGCCCAGCTTGAGTCATCCATCTTGCGCTGTGTAAGAGGCCTGTTGCAATTAAGTAGGCTGAAGTGCTCCTGAACTCTTTAACCTTTGCCCTGGGATTGCTCCTTTTGCCCTGGGGCTGTGGATCAGCTCCATTGCACTCTCCAAACAGCGCCTGCTACTTAGCTGACATTTCTTTCTCCTGCTGGATCCTATTAGCACCCTGAGGTTGAAAATGCTACTTTGGAGTGTTGTAAGGAATGTGATTTATACTGGAAAGCGGCGGCAATCTATCTTTCCCTATACACACACTACACATGAGACTGGAGAGCTAAATCCACATCGCCTGAACAAACAGCAACGGGGATAATTGTTGAGGAGGCTTCAGACACCTAGCAGGGAGAGGAGGCTCGGTGGGACGGCACAAGCGGGGCAGGCAGCAGGGCCAGGGGATGCCGGCAGCGGGGCTGCGCAGGAAACCCCCTCCCCGTTGGGATCCCATCCCTGCACCAGTCCAAACTGGTGCTGGGCGCTGATGGTTTCCAGGCAATGCTGAAGATCTGGTTGGGAGCTGGCTGGGCTGTTCGCAAGGGCTCTGGTCGTGGGGTCCATCGTGTACTTCACGTTTTTCCTTGCCTGTTGGCTCTGTTGCCTGTTGGTCTTCCCCGGCAATCAAGGGAAGACCGGAGCGGAGCAGAATTTACACTGGTTTGCCTGCGTGTGAGTAGGTATCATAGATAACGCACTGTGCAGGGGAGGGAGATGAAAACAAGAATTGAACGGTGCCCGAAGGAGGGCTGACTAGCCTTTATCAGATATGACACGCTAACCACCGAGGCTCCTTGCCGGAATACCAGGTTAAAATCTCCGCAGTGTCAAATTTCATCCTCCTAACCAAAGAGACACTTTCCATAGTGTTTGTGTGAATCTTCTGGATAAGCCCTGGAGACCAAAACCGTCTCAGCTTCATGTGGGCATTAAAAGTCCCACCCACGTGTTTAAAAAAAAAAAAGCCCCAAACCCAGAAACGCAAAAGCTGACATTTACTCTAAAATGTCTTCTTCCCGCATCGCTGCATGGCATCCCGTGTGAGCGGTGCTGCCTCCCGCCTCGCCGGAGCTGGCTGCGTTTTAGCAGTGCTGCGGGCATCCTCGTGGGCATTCACGGGAAGGGCCCAGCGGAAAGCCGAGCGATTATTTTACACGCGCGAAAGTGTGCGCACAAACACACACGCGGACACTAGCGCAGTGCTTTCTGGGAGAAAAAAAACAACTAAAAAAAAAAAAAACACCCAACCCTAAGCAGCCTCTATGTCAAAAGCCCTTTTATAAAAGCCTCAGTAGCTGAAGAATTGCCATTGTTTCGGTCTCCAGCGAGTGCTAGTCTTAAAATATTTCCAGCTCAGAGCAGGCTTTGACATTCTGCCCAGACCCAGGAGAGGGAACAAACATGAGTTCAGAAATGTTTCTACAAGGCACAAATCCTTCTTTTTGGAGACTGACGTTCAGCACCTCGCATCCTGTGGCTATGTCCCCCCCAAAGTGGGGGAAACACCCCAAAGCACCCCCAAAAGCAGGGAGGTGGGGACTTCTCGGGGTCCCGGTAAGGCAGGGAGAGCTGGCCTGGCTTTCACACCAAGGCGCCAGGCTTTGCTTTTCGTGCTGGTTGCTCAGCCTTTCCCTCGTGAACAGCAAACCCATTTTTAGCCCCCAGAACTCCGGCACTGCAGGCTGCTCTTGCTCGAATGCCGACAGCTGTGCAGACCGAACCCCCTACCCCGCTGGATGCCGGCACGGATGGTCCAAAAGCGCAGGCTGTTTAGACCCTGGCAACCAAAGGAGGCAGAAAGTATGCAGTGGTATTAATCCCCCTTAGCCTTTTTTGTGCGTTCACCAGTGATCCTGGGTGTGACAGAGTGCAAATTCGGGACGAGGAAGCTCTCCATGCTTCACTTTCTCCATTGCTGCCTGCAGGAAGGGCACGCGAGGGATGGAGCATGGCACACGCACCCACCGCAGCGCTTGTTCCATGTGGTGGGAGCTGGGGTTGGAGGAACTCGGGACAAGGCCGTCCCTTGGACTTGGCTTGCTGGGAAGTCACAGCACAGCCAGCATTCATGTTTTCTCACCCTTCCCATAATGTAAAACGAGGAGGACAGGAGCCGAGAGGTATGTTACTGGCTCAGCTACGCTTCTGCACGCCAAGGCCATCCCCACCTTCTCGCAAACAACTTTTTTGGCAGAAATGTGCAGAAAACTGTCAGAGGTCTGCAGGTAAGCGGGAATGATCCGGCTGCCCCGGGGTCTGCAGGGTCTGCGTGCAGCGCTGATGCCCAGGGCTGCCTCCGGAGCGCTGCTGAGAGCACGAGGCAGCGCGTGCTTATCTCGGCTGCGAGCACTCCTCACGTTGGATCAAGGGCCCTGTTTACCCAGGAACAATGTGGGGTTAAAATTTAGTAAGTCCTTGTGCAACTCTTTATAGAGAGGCAGTGAGGACAAATAAACATCTCTTAAAATACAGTCAGTACTCAGGCTCACTGTTTAATTCATTCTCCGGAAATGCATGTTGTTTATAGCCATTCATTGCAGGAGCTCGGAACAGCAGGGGTTTGATCCACTCCAAATTTCAGGCAAAATAATATGATCCTCGTTCTTCTCTTGTTTGTTCCTAAGAGAGAACACAAGGTCAAATCTTCAGCTAGTGTTGAGTTTGCTCTAAACTACTGAATATTTTTTATTTGAGAAAGTTTCCTCTCTGCTTGCTCTCTCTCTTTCACCATGCCCCCCTCCCTCCAGCTAGTGAGCCCAGAAGGAGCCCAAGTTCCCAGGGGATTTGGGTTTCCTCCTTGAGTGATAAAGGCTTCTGGGGGAAAGCAAAGCCGGGTGGCCAAAACCAGAAGCTCCCAAGGCTGAAGGTTAGGATGTCTCTTATCTGCTCCCCTCCCATGGAGAGACAAGCAGGGGAGTTACCATGCCCAGCCTGCCCCGGGGGATGCTGCAGTGGACCTCGGCAGAGAAATCCCCCTTCTCTGGGAGCTGGTTCAGCCCCATCCATTTCACGCAGCCGAGAGGGAGCAGTGCCAACCGTATTGACAGAAAAAAACCCACAAACTGGGTCATGTTGCCCATTCCCCTCCCAGCGCAGAGCTCTCCTCGTGCACAGGCAGCCAGGGAGCGCATTGCTCGTGGAGATGTACGGGGCACAGCGTCCGTACTGGTCCAGGAGCTGCACACACGCCGGCTTTGCTCAAATGAGCCCAAAGCCCTCAAAGAAATGCTCTTCTTCTCTAGGATGAGAGCCAAAGCTGCCCTGTGCCAAGGGCAGGGCATCGGGGGGGTTGAATGGAGGGAGAAGGGGGGATCCTTGTTCATTTTAATCACCTCATGGCAGTGCTGGAGCCAGCGATGTGCCTGACCTACATACAGCCCAGAGCTCTCTGAACACAATTGATCCATTGGCAAGAGAGAACCGCAGTGCTGGGGGGAGGACCTGCCCCGCTGTACCCGACGGGCATAACCCCCGATCAGCCAGGAGCCGGTAGCACCGTGGCCGTGGCGCAGTGTCTGACCGCCGGGATGAAGCCGCATGGCAGCAGCTTGTCCTCCACCCCGGGCACCACGTGCACCCCGCAGCCCCAGCATCCCTGCCCCATACCCTCCATGCTTGGCAGCCCCAGCACAGAGCAACTTGGACACGTGGACATATATTTTGAGATGTTCTCCTATGGCAGGCTCTCCTTTTGTGTAACTGGCTTCTGGTAGGGGAAGGCGTTGGTTTCTGTGCGCCCCTGAGACACCTCTAAGTAATGCACGCAAGATTTTGGCTGCTGTTAAGTCAAAAGGTATGCTCTTTGGCTCAGAAGCTAGATTCCCATCTCCTTACGGAGCCTGCTAATGGATCATCAGTGGATTCGAGTGTCCTTCCTCCCCAGTCGTCTGGTTTATCCGGCCTGGCAACATACCCTTAACCTTTTTCTTCGACTCTGTTGTTTGAGCATCTTACACCCTTGGGCCACTCTCGCTGACCTCACAGGTTCTGCTGCAAAGGATGGATGGATATTTCTGTCATAGTTTGCTCTTTTCTGTCCGTCAGCAGAGGTAGGTGGTAGGGTGGCAGGAATATAATGGCAAACAAGGGGAGGAGAGGGAAGACGCTATGGTGCCAGGTGATTTTTTTTTCCTCCCAAATACCCAAATTCTCACTAATTAAGAGCTAGGGGGAATAAAAATGCTGTCTGGTGACACAGTGGGCCCAATCCTGCAGTCTGCCTTTCCCCAGGCACGTAGATGCAAATTCACTGGCCTGACTGCTGGTGGCATTACCCTGTGAGTGTTGATTTGGGGACGATGGATGAACCCCCAGAGCGAGAGACCACGGCATGGGCAGCAGCGTGGAGGAGGATGGAGAGGGGTGGGTGATGGACAAGAGGATGTGTTCTCACAGTGGGTAGGTCTTCTGGGACAAAAGCCAGGTCTTCTGGTTGTCGGTGTCATGTCCCTCCCCTTGGGTTATATCTTCTCTATTAGTGCTACCTACATGGAGCAGCAGACTTTATCTCTGACAGTAATTACAGAGCTCGTTAAACACAGAAAACCAAACCCTGGTGCAGAATAAGGAAAAATAAGGCAAGTTAAAAGGTGGGCAGAGTCTGGCATTGCCTCTTCCCGGCGGTGTTGCTTTGCTCACGGGAAAGCGCCGTGCCAAGTTTCAGTTTTACACGGCAAAAATGAATCACAGCAAATTGCTGACAGAGCCTCTGCCGCCGTCAAACACCAACTGCTTCAGTATAAAGGGAAAGCGCTGCTGGCCCCTGCTCCTGCCTCTGAACACAAGGCTGCTAATTAGTAAATAAAGGATAATCCAATCAATTAAGCGCTCAGCCTGGAGGCTGGAGAGGAGGGCACACCTCTGCCGGCGAGGCAGCGGGGAAGGCATGGCTGTGTGGGGTTGGCGCGGGGCTCGGGGCAGCTCTGGGTGTGCGGAGGGCTGGTGGGGGTCTCTGCCATAGGATCCTCCTGGAAACCCAAGGAAGCGATGCCTCTCTCACCGCACAGTTCTTCCTCCCTGGTGAATGTGTGCTTAATTGGGATGCAGTGAATTCGGACGGTGGGATGGATGCTCAGTGTGTCCTGTGTCCCTCGAGGCATGCCGGGCTCTCCTCCCGTGGGCCGGCGCAATGCTGGGGGTCCTTACCATGGGGCAGAGAGGTTTTCATGCCCTGAGTGCATGGGCAGGCTCCCTCCCTCCTCTGGCCATCCCTCCGGGGACGGAGGGGCTGGAGCCTGTCCAGACCGTGCCCTGTCCTCACCCCCTAAGCGATCCCAGTGTCACCACAGCGGGTAAATAGCGGCTGCCCGCAGCCGTGGGGTCTGGCACCTCGTCGGCGAGCGAGGCAAAGGCAAGCTGCAAGGAATCACCAACTATTTCCAGACTTGCAAATTCAACCTCAGGAGAGCAGCAAAAGGAAATTAAATGCTCACTCGATGATGGCAAGTAGGGCTCTCCCGGGGTTTTGCAGCAGCCGGGGCAGCTCGCCTGTAGAGCCCAGGCCAGCGGGACCTGGCCGTGGGTCCCGCTCCTGCCACCGTCCCCACGCCAGCCCCCCCGGGCAGCCCTGAGCCCCCACGGCTCAGCCCTGTCCTGGCAGATCCCTCGTACGTGGGTTTTTCTGAGCATCCCTTGCTGCCTCTCCTCAGCCGGCTTCGGCAGTATTAAAACGTTTCCCACCAGCACCGATTTCAATTACATGTTTTTAAAAAGTCATTAAAGAGAATTCCCCATGAAATTATTTTTATTTCCCACCTCTCCTCCCTGCCTCCCCGCCCCTCCGTCTACTTCCAAACTAACGAGATTAATTGCAAACTGCAAACATCCTCCAAGGGCCCAAGGCAAATGCAATGTCAAACAAATGTAACTCTTCCCAAACTGTGCAGGATCACATCGACCCTCCCTCCTGCTCACCCTCTCAGAGCACCCCTCCCGACAAGGGGCTGCATTTTGCAGTCTCAGAAGGTGCTCAGGTTTTGAAACCTTTGATATTTTTTTTCCCTCCTTTGAGGAAGGAAAAAGAAAGTGCCTGAGGAATGAGAGCTGTCAGATGCAATAACGTGAAATCTTACTTTTGGCTGGCAGGCGGAGGGGGGGGTCTCTCTGGCGTGTGGCGTTAACTGGGGAAGTTGAAACAGGGAAGCAGGGAGGAATATTAGAAAAGTTATTCTGCTCTCAGCCCTGCAGGTAGGAAAAGAAAAATAAAATCCCCCAAACCCAATAACCTGCAGACCAAACCCGACAATAGCCCCATTCACCTCCCAGGCTTTTATCCACTCCCAGTGTTTGATTCCTCCCATCCCAGCGCTGGGTTAATCAATAGAACAAATCTCCGGCGTCGCACCTCTCCCGGCCCCCACTGGCTCCTCCGGGATTGATTAAAGCAAACAGCCATTTGCAGGGCTGCACGCATCGGAACACAGCACACTTTTCCAGGCTGCCTTGCTACTGCCCACTCAGGATAAATAAAGGAGAGGGAACAGTATGGGAGAGTTGTTACTGGGTGAAGCAACCGCTCAGTGTCACCTTCCCTGCGGTGCTGCTTTAAGTAGGGTGAAGGAAAACCTCAAATAAAGCCCCAAACCCTGATGAATTTCATGGGATCATACATTTAAACATATATATGGGCAGAGAGTGGTGAGAAAGATGGCGTTGATAGTTTCAGAATTGGAGAATACAAATTTATTTGCATGGAAACTCCCCCAAAGCCCAGTTTGTGCAAACACACGGGCACGGATGGTGGGAGCGGTAATTAAGGCTGCAGAACGGACTCGCTCCTTTGCCATGATGACTTTAGCCTCACTTGTGGCTCACGTGCTGCCAGCCCCTCTCCTCGCAGGGGCGTGGATGGATTTCGGTGGCACTGCGGGGAAGGTGCTGTGAGATGCCCACGGAGGGTCCGGTGAGTCGCCCTGTGTAAGCGTGGGGGGTGCCTGGCACCCGAGGGTGCGCGGAGAGCAAGGAGCATCGCGTGCCGGCACGAGCAGGGGAGCAGGGCACCCGTGGGATGACCTGCCCTGCTGCCAATGCAACAGCCAGGCCAAAAAAGACTGCGGTGGATCCAGTCCCCGGCACCCTCTGACAAGTTAAAAACCCTCCAGTTTATTAAAGATACATTCCTACGCTAATAAAAGCCGCGTTGTCTGGTGGTGGAGAGGCTGCAGGATGTTATGGTTGGAATGTTCCTTGGCCCTTGTGTAATTAAAAGCCCCACCAGCTGTGGATCTGCAAGAAGCTATTTTTTCCCCCCCCAGACAGACAGACTTGATGTTTTCTGTGATCTCCATGATGTCACCAGCTCCCCTTTGATGTGTGCAACGGAGGAACCGCCGAGGCTCACAGCTCCGGGGGGATATTTGTCTGAGGATTGCTCATTAGATGACCCAGTAGGATGGAGGCAAGATTAATTACAGAAGGGAAGAGACCGATCCCTGCATCCATATTCATTAGCACATTAGGGCTCGGTGGACGTTCTGGTGAGCCAAATGCAAAAATAATAATAGGACGAAGTCACTTCCCTGAAGATTTCAGTAATGGGACAAAAAGATGGATTGTTTTCCCCATTTCATGTGGGGAGGATGGAGTCACAGAGCAATTAAAGACCTGCCTTAACATAATCAAGCAGACTATCTCACAAGGGGTGTGCAGTGGAGCCAGACCCGGAGCAGATCCCTCCTGATCCCCCCTTGTGCTTTCACATTTGTATAACACGGTGAAAACGCAGATTTTTTGCGGTGGTTTCCTTATGCAAGGCCTCCTCTTGGGCTGGCTGGTGGCAAGTAACATTACGGGGGTGGCCAGGGGTGCTTAGAGCAGCAATGCTGAACGCTGCTGCGGCCGGCAATGATGTACCAGCCCTTGCGGCTTGCGGGGCATGAATGAACTGGGGTCCTAGCAAATGGCCTCAGGAATTCAGCCCTCCCCATATGGAGTCTTCTGACTCCACAGCATGCAAATGAACCTCCTAAAATCACTGCAAAACACTTTGTTCCTATTCTCTTTCCAACACCCTCACTCCCATCGTCACGTTACATGCTGGAGGCAAAAGACTTTCCCATGGCATAGCTCAGATGCTCCCTGAGGACTGCTGGCCCTTCTCTAGTGACCAGGATTTTCCAGAGACAGAAAAAGCTGGAGGCAAAATCCTGCTGCCCGGTATAATAACAGCAAGGAATATATTTTATGCAAGCCCTCGGATGTGTCCTCTTTGGGCTCCAAGGGTCCGCAGAGGACAGCTGGACCCCATCCTTCTGCCCAAGGCTTGGTAGACCACTATGCTGGTGGTTTCTGAGTTGTTATTCTGGGTTAGGTGAAAAACAGCCCCATTCCAGCGGAGAGGGCACAGCAGAGGTTGTAGGAACAGTATGTCCCCTGCGCTCACACCCTGGCCGCTTGCTGGGGCAAATACCGGTCCCAAGCCTCCGAGTGAACATTTCTGCAGGTATTTACCCTGCCAGCAGCCCAGAACTGGATTAAGATAAGATGAGTGCTGGGACGATGTGGAAATGCCTGTCAGGCCAACAAACCTGCAGGGCAAATTAAGCAATCATGTTCCCAGGACATACATAAAAATAAGTAAAAAAACACTATTAATCCATAGCAACAAAAGGAGATAGCATGGCAACAGCAGCAACTGCTGCAAAACAAAACAGTAACAAGAAGAGAGGAGGGGAGAGAGAAAATAAAGCCCTGCTCTGTCCTTCAGGGGTTTTTAAGGTAAAGTGGGATGTTGCATCCCAGGCTGGTGGGAGTTGGTACACGGACCGGGTGCTGATGCGAGGGGCTGGCTGCGTGGTCCTGCACCCACCCGTGCATGGTGCTGCTTGGCTGCTAGGCGCCTGGAGGGTCCTGGGGTGCCTGGTTTGGCCTCCGGAGCCGGCGAGGGGCTGCAGCGAGGCAGTGGCCGTGGCACGGGGTGATGGTGGTGGCATTTCTCCAGCTGTCCTCAGGGCAGGTCTGACTGCTGTGGTTCTCGGGGTACCTGAGCCTGTGCTTGGGCTGAGACAAGTCCCAGCTCCTGGTGATCACCAGCGGAGCAGGGCTGGGAGCTGAGGATACCAAGCCCAGCATGGTTCCCCCCCCCCCAAGTTGCTATTGAGAAAATTAAAGCAAAAATATGGCCAGCGCAGGAGGAACAGTCCTCAATAGCAGCTCACGATCGCTTTACAGAGATGAGCTGCTTATGGCCGTTGGCACTGCAGAAGAAAAAGAGCCTTTTACCCCTTAGGACTGATGTGCTGTGGACTTGCTGGATTAAATAACTGAGGCCAGGAGCAGAGCTGCTCCCCAGAGGCAGCCCTGCTGTGCTCCCACCCTCCAAAATGATGCTTTCAGCTCCGACGAGGGCAAGCCCCCCAGGAAACAAAACTGGGATAAACTCAGCATCAAAACAAGGCTCAAACCCTGTTTTGAACCCAGGTAATGCTTTGCTGTGGGCGCGTAGGAGGAGCGTGATGGAAATAAGCCCTAATGGGTGTTAATTTGAAGTGGCAAGTTTGTGAGTCAGGCGGGGGGGTGCAGGGGGAGGAGTGGGCAGGCGGCACGACGCAGGGACGAGAAGCGTTGCTGTTTCTGCTGCGTGCTGAAAGGGGTTACGTACGCTTTTGGCACAGCCGGCCAGGCCCAGAGCACCGCAGCGACGTTAGGTGGGCTTGGGATTTGGAAGGAGAAAGGGAGCTGCGTGGCGAGTAGAGAGGGGATTGCATAAAGCTGAGTTACAGGCAATTTGGCTTTATCGGAACCCACGTTCAATGGATCGTTGTTAAAAGGAGGAGATTTTCCATGCTGTGAGAGCCAAAGCAAATACAGTGAAACTTAATTAAATGCTTGCCTGCTAAAATAATAATTTTCTTATGAATTGAGGAAGGTGAAGTACAATGAGAGATGGACCTGATAAAGGAACAATGATTCTCCGGTGTGCCTGGCAGAAGTGCACAGGTAAAGAGCGCAATAAAGCAGTTTTTTTGGTGGGGAAGGTTCTCCACTTTTTCCCTCCTACAGGTCCATGTGTAGGATGCCCTCCATGGCTGTGCTGGCTGCCGAAGCCCTCATGTGCTGCCTGTCCCCATCACAAAACATGAACGTACACTCCACTGCTGCTCTACACGGCTCAAGGAATGGTATTGTCGGAGTTACTGGCAGCGTGTGGAAATACTAACGCCTGTCTAGAGGAAAGAGAAGGAAAGGGGGGGAAAAAAATACCTGTGAATAACTGCAATTTTAATTCTGCTCTTGCTGGGGCTGGGGAGATGGCAGGCACCTCATCTGCTGGGCCTGGGGCTGCTTCTGCACTCCGAGAACTTGTTCAGTGGGACTCTGGACAGAAAAAAATGTCAGCTGGAAGAAAGCCCTTCCAAATAAGAAGTGAATGGTAATATCATCATCATACAAAGAACCCGGGAGAATTGTTTCAAGAGGCAAAGCTGGGGGGGGGAAGAAAAAAAGAGGTCTTGAACCGTGCACCTGCAGGACCGGCTGCCCGTGAGCGTGCGGAGCACGCCTTGCACACGCGGTGCGCTCCTGCGGCACAGCCGGAGCACTTGCCTCCCAGGTCTGCAAAAAATTGCAGACTTAGAGGCCAGGCAGAGATTTCTTTTGAAAGCCTCTCTCTAAATGTTATTTCCATTTAGAAAGAAAAAAAAAAATTAGGATGGAGAGATGGCTTTCACCTTTACAGGGCTCCTCCCCGGCAGCACCCTGCCGGCAGGACCGCTCCCGGCTCGCCCCAAACCACTGCTCCTCCGAGCCCTGGGGCATCGGCATCTTTTTGCACCCCAGAAAGAGAGGCTTTCCAGCTCTCCCCGGGCTGCGATAGGCATCAGGGCACCTACGTAACGTAGCAAAATAAGGAGAATCATAAGCGATTTGGAGCTTTTCTCTTTTTTCGGTGGTTGGCTTCATCTCAGCACTGCTGGCTCCAGCCAGTGCATTTGACTTGTTGGGTTTGACTCGGGGTTCGTGTGTTCAATACTTTTATATTGCGGCCTCAAACTGGGGGGGAAGGGTTAGGCCAAACCCCTGGTTTTCCATTATTTTAATAAATGTGATCTTTTTTTAAAAAAGTCTAGTTTTCTATCCTCCTCCAAATGCAGTTATTCTTTCTCTTTCTCTCTCAAAAAAACCCCAGAAACCAAAAGACTAAATTTGGACCCTACGTTATTTGGCATTGACTCTTTTAGATATGTTGAACATTACTTCATGGCTGAAATTACAGAAATAAACCCGCTAATAAAATAGAAACTAATAACTTTTACCCTCTTTGTCTTTCTGTGGGAGTCAGGAATGGCTTAGTCTGTACAATAATTATACTGTATGTACGGCAAAAAAGTTCTCGACTCCTGCCATTCCCAGCCCTTCCCCACCAAAGGAAAAAAAGTTAGCAATAAATTTAAAACAGTTTTATTTACCTTGAACTACTCAGCCAAGAATGCACATTATTTAGGGACTGGAATAAAAAGCCATTCACTCTAGTTCAATTGGCCATTTAGTTCAATTTGTGTGTGTTACTGCAGGTAATTACTATGGTAATAATGTACTGTAATCTGTGCTGATTTGGAACTTGTCCTGTTTCTGTATTAATAATAAGTGCCATATATGTACTAATTACCAGTTTGTTACCATGGTTATTTGCGTAGATGCCATGTTAATGATACCCTGGAAACATAAAGCAATCACATTTTTGAATTAAATCTTTGTGGTCTCTTTAGTGCTAAAAGCCCAATTCACATAAAATAATGATGAAGAAAATGAGATCATCGTCGCTGACTTGCCAGCAAGCTGATTAGCTGCACTGCATAAATATACGATTTTACCATACTGAAAAATTAGAGCCTCCAAAACATTTTCCATGGTTGCTAAGTAACTTCCCAAAGATTACATCACTTACAGGAATACGCGGTGCCAAATCTGTCATGCACATGTATTTATAGAGCGTACAGTGCGGGGAATGTACGCTCGGCAGAGAGGGCTGCGGTGCTGCCATAGGTGTAAGCTGCTGTCTCCCTGCCAGAGGAGAGGGGTAAATAAATCGGCAGCCCTCCCCTTTCCCGACAAACTCACACGCACAACCCCTTACTCCTTGGAAGGAGCCAGGAGGCAATCCAGAAACGTCTATTTTTTAGGATTATTTAAAGCCCGAAGGGACCTCTGCTATCCCTCCTCTACAATAATTTCACGCTGCAAGTCCTGCGCTGGCTTGTATCTCTTTTCCCCTTTAAACTGAGCCAAGCAGCGCATTTTGGGGGATGATTTGTTGGAAATGCGTAGTGGAAGGGACAGGGCTGGCTACCGCTGCCTCCCGGCCCGAGCGAGCGCTGTCGTGTATCGCTGCGCGCTGGGTGCGCGCTTGCGCAGGGCAGCCGTCTCGAGGTTTTCCTGCGGGACGATGCACAGCGTTTGTCCCTGCAAAGCTTCTCCCTGCGGTCTGCCATCAAACTTGTTCTGCGAACAACCTGCTATTCCCACGCAGCAGCTACTTCGCTGGCCATACTGGATCTACATTACAATTAAAAATAGTTTACTGGCAACAAAAACATTCCCTTTTCCCTGATCGCACAGTAAACAATGGGTCCTTCCTACCCTAAAATTAATGGCAATTCTTTAACCAGATGACACTGGTGCAGGGGCTGGGGAAAGCTGGAACAGTGAAGCTGTGTGTCCCTGCGGACAGCAAGGAATAAGGCAGGGAAACCTATAGGTCCCAACCCTATAGTAAAGTCCGAGTCCTACTGCTGCGGGTGACGCCCCATGGATCTGGAGCCCTTGCAGGTCTTTTGGGAGCAGCAAGACCCAGAGGCTGCAGGAGGCAGCGGGGTTTGGGCACCCCGGGTCAGCCGAAGGATGGAGCTGGGGCTCTCCTCCCCCGCTGGCAGGGTTTGTCCAGGAGATGAACAAGGAGGTGGGAAAGATGCTGGTGAGTCTGCTCGAGAGAACCTGGTGTCCTGAACCGTGTGTTCCCGGGAGGACCGACAGCCACTGCAATACCGGCCAAAAACCCCTGGACAATCACAACATCAATTTGCCAAGTGAAATCTCCAGAACATCGCGGAGGGGCTGGCTGAGGCCCCCCTTGGAAGATGCCCCTGGCTTTCACCCGCTGAGATGCTGCTGGACCACGGCCGCAGTGGGAGCAGAGTTTCCTCCGTTATCCTCCCTCCGCTTTGGCCCAAGGCCATCGCAGCGTTTCCCTCCCTGCTTCTGCAAAACCCAGTCCCGGGCAGTGGATGCCATGTCATTTGAAAAGCTACTTAGCGCTCTTTATTATCTGGTCATTATTTTTCCACTGAAGCCTGAGATAAGCAAAGCATAAATCAAACCAGAACAGGAGCCACTCGGAGCAGGTAAAGGATGGAAAAGATTTTAATCAGTGAATCTGGGCAAGAAAAGCCAAAAGAGGGAGAGGGAGGGAGGAAAGGGGGGTGAGAAACAAAGAAAGGGAGAGAAACACCACTTGTTGTTTGTGGGATGAAGACAAATGTTTCCAAAGCCGCATTTTCCACATGACTCCCAGTAAAAGCTCTTGGTTTGATTATTAATCACAGGGCAGCCTCCATCCATCACTCCATCCCTCCGTGCCTCCCGAGCTGTTTGATGTGCTACCCTCCGCTCTCCCATTCCGCATCCCCCCCGTCGGGTGGCTCTGACAGGGGAAAGCCCGGGAAGTTATTCCAATAAAGAAAATGCAATCAAATAAATAAAGGAGGAAATAAATAAGACTATCAGGAAAGCTTCTGCTGCGCTGGTTGGATCCCTGCCTCTCAAGGCTTCTGGAGAGCTGCTGACACTGGGAGCGTCTTCTGAAATGGATGGACTTTGCCTCTTGCCTCATACATCTGTTTAATGACCTCTCCTTGCAGGCACTTGACATGTGATTTATGGGATATAAATTCTACCTCTTCGCTTCGGTGTTGCAAGCGCTCCGTTCTGCAAGGTGAGAGCACCTCACCCCGCAGGGAAGCCGTGCTGGCTCCCTCACCCTCCTGCTCACTGAACTTTCTTCCTCTGGCCCTTCCTTTAAAAAACAAACAAAAAAAACCCCAACAAGCAAAAAAACAACAGACCTTTAAAAATGTGTTTTTTCCTCTTTAAAAGAAAACAGCTGATTTCCTGCAAATTTTCTTTTTTTTTTTTTTTTAAATTATATATATAAATAAATAAGTCCTTAATTATTTTACTGGCATCTGTAGCCTCTAATTCATAAATTCATCAGGACTTTCCCAGGATGTCAGTTTTGGCAAATGAGCCCTGAGTTGCTTCATGCTAATGGAGCGGTGGGCTGCCTGACCTCAGGAAATAGAGAGGCCAAACATGAAAAAACAGAGCCGGGTTCAAGGCTGGGGCTGTGAACCCCAGATTTGAGGGTGAGGTCGGGAAAGGGTCAGGGAAGCATTGTGTGCGCGCGAGGGAGAAACCCTGGTTTCTATTTAAAACCTTTCATGCCGCTGCCAGAGAGCTCTCGCCATTGTGTGCGGGAGCAGCCCGGCTATTGAGAAATGCGCCTTGAAGATCCTGACTGCAGGAATGGGAAAAGATTGGAAACAGTCACACTTACGTGTTACAAGCCAAACCCTCCCCTTACCTTGGGAAGAAAGGGAGGGCGAGCTCTGCCTGGCTCTTTTCAGC
Organism: Pelecanus crispus; assembly: GCF_030463565.1. Lineage (NCBI taxonomy): Eukaryota > Metazoa > Chordata > Aves > Pelecaniformes > Pelecanidae > Pelecanus > Pelecanus crispus. The sequence continues at coordinate 40,185,708 of NC_134651.1, forward strand.
AGCTAACGCAGATGGATTTGCTTTGGCATTTAAGGGTGATGGATGTGCCAGGTGCTATTCATTAGAAATGATTTGTTGGGGCCAGCGTAGCTCGCCTGCCCATTAGGACGCATTTACTTCGCAGGTTAGTAATGATGGGTGCGCTTAATAGTTTCTAAGTATCAGAGGGCATTAAAAAGCCCTGGAAGAGAAGGCTATCAATATTTACAGCTTCAATTTGTTGGGGGAGGAAACCGGTGCGTGTGCCTGGAAGGGGCGTCCGCCCCGAGTCCCTGCTCGCCGGCGGTGGGTGTTGGCACAGGAGAGGCTGGAGCGGAGCAAGGAGGAACGCCTGGGAATCCGCTTGTGCTTTGTCCTTAATGCATCCAAGTGATGTGGCGGCAGCAGCTTGTTCGGCTCCGGCGGGGGGAAACCGAGGCCCGTCACCAAATTCGGGTGCACGCCGAAGGTAGAGCCTGCGGCAGAGCCCAGCAGCCCCAGGTCCAGCCCTGGGGGGTGGCGGTCCTGTTGGGGTTGCCTCTCCGTGAGCATCATGGACCATGATCAGAGGAGGCGGAAGGTCGTTCACTGAGGGATGATTATGGCTGTTACATCCCAATTCCCTTCCCCTGCCCTCCCCCTGGCCTGGGCTTCGCTCGGAGCGAGATCCTGTTAACAGCCCTCTGCCGATGGGCGGCCATTTACTTAAGTCCCAATTTTTCATTAAAACAGCACATATGGCTATGAAGCATCGCAAGGTCACAGGGCTGCATTGTCTCAGCTTAATATGATGCTATTAAGGCTGGACTATAATGTCCCAGATACAGCAAGTTCAGCAGCGTAAGATCAAGCATTGGGCAAGACTGCAATTTCCTCCTGTCCTCCTGATATGATCTTATCAAAGCCTGACTGATCTCTATATACAAAATCGCACCGGAGAGCATTAAATATCGTGAAAGGCTCCGCTTCCACTGCCCGGCGCGGAGGTTGGGTTCACAGCCTGTCTCCCTTTGTGTCGCTGCCTCCCCTCGTCGGCAAGGACCAGCATCGGCTGGGGTGATTCAATCAGCCGGGCTGAGAGATAGGTGCGAGTTAATCTTTTATCTTTGCCGTTGGTTTTTTTTCAAGCCTGACCTCCATTCAAGCCCATGTGGTTTTGAGTCTGATTTTTTGCTCGGCATCACGCTGCCCGCTCTCGGCTGCCCTCGCGGCCGCTGCGCTGGCCTGGGACCCTTGGAGCGGTGGCCATCACTGCTCTCTGCAACCCTCAGCAACCCTTTTATTTCTCCCTCAACTGAACTAGGCAAGAATCATTCTTTTCTTCCAGCCTTTATCTTCCTATCTGAGCTACAAGTGCCTGCATGCAGTCCCTTTATCTTACCACGTACTTGTACAGTTCCTAGCACAGCAGGGCCCCGCTCTTGGTACTTGATGAAATGAAGGAAGACTAGCTAACAATTACGGAACAGAGGCAGGGGTAGGAAAAGGTAGACTGGAAACTGTCTGGTGGCTTTATTAAGTCATGCAAAGATACAGCACTTATTGACTCGTTGGCACTGATAAAACGTGGTGTTCATGTGCCCAGATGGGAGGTTTTCATAGCAAGAAGAAAGCACGTAAATAAAGACAAGTTTGTGTGCATACCAGCCCTGCCACGGAGGAAACATCTCGTAGAGTAGAATCACGGAATGCTTTGGGTTGGGAGGGACCCTTAGAGCCCACCCAGCCCAAGCCCTGCAGTGCCAGGGACAGCTTTAACCAGACCAGGGTGCTCAGAGCCCCGTCCAACCTGGCCTGGGATGTTCCCAGGGATGGGGCCTCCACCGCCTCTCTGGGCAACCTGTGCCAGTGCCTCACCTCCCTCAGTGTGAAAAATTTCTTCCTTATATCCAGTCTAAATCTATTCTCCTTTAGTTTAAATCCATTACTCCTTGTCCTGTCCCAACAGGCCCTGCTAAAAAGCTTGCCCCCCCCCCTTCCTGCAGCCCCTCTCAGCACTGCCAGGCCGCACTCAGGCCTCCCCGCAGCCCCCTCCTCTCCAGGCTGAGCACCCCCAGCCCCCCAGCCTGGCCCCGCAGCAGAGGGGCTCCGGCCCTCGGGGCATTTCTGTGGCCTCCTCTGGCCCCGCTCCAGCAGCTCCATGTCCTTGTGCTGAGGGCCCAGAGCTGGGCGCGGGGCTGCAGGCGAGGCCTCACCAGAGCGGAGCAGAGGGGCAGAATCCCCTCCCTCGCCCCACTGCCCACGCTGCTGGGGATGCAGCCCAGGATTCGGGTGGCTTTCTGGGCTGCGAGCCCACGTTGCCGGCTCATCTCTCGCAATATCTCCACGAGAAGGGTTTGCGGAGCGAGCGAACGTGCTATTTCATCTCAGTAGCGCGGTGACACGCCAAGCCCCCGCCGCGGCCCGCCCCGAGGTGCGCAGTGCGGCTCTGCGCCGGGAGCGGGGAGGACCGGCATGGAAGGAGCACGGTGGCGGCTCCCAGCAGATGAGCAGGGTGACACCGCCTGCGCGGCTGTGCCATGGTGCGGCCGTGCCATGGGGCAGCCATGCCATGGGGCGGCCATGCCATGGGGCAGCCGCACCGGGTCGGTGCCTCCGCGTGGCCCCGGGTGAGCCGGGGGACGAGAGGGCGGCAGTGGGATCGGGGTTGCTTGCAAAACAGACCAACCAGCTCACCAAAAAGGAAAATAGATGCAAAAGCCAAGCTCCTCTGCCATTATTTCCCATTTGAGTCAGAACAGCTTAAAAGATAATTACTTAATTGAGCAATGGAAGCCATCTCCCTATAACTATGTGTCAGCTCCTATTAGCTGCTCCGTAACGTTGGCTGAGAATGCACAGATGCTCTCTGGAGATATCGATCATTTATTTACCAGGCCCTGCACTTCCCCTTCGGTGGGCAGGGATCGCTGCGGTGGGCAGCCGCTCCATCACGCCACGCCAGGCTCCGCAGACAGCCGTCAGCTGCAATTGTTTTCTAGTGAAAATAGATGTTCAGTATTGATCTCTTTCCTCCAGTGGAGTCCGGGGGCCTTCTCCTTAGTTACTCTAATAAAACACAGCTAATTAAATTTGTGCCTTGCTTTTTCAATATTGCATTATCCTAATTACTAATTAAGGGGACCACATGTAAGGGATAGGCATTATTCCCTGCAAAAGATCCCCTAATGGCCTAAATGACATCTCATGGAAGGAGGAAATCTTTCAGCAAAGGCCAAGGCTGAAGCTTGGGAAGGGATCCCTGGGGGCAACTTAACAGGAGGCTCTTTAACTCTTCAGCCGCTGCCCCGGTATTTGCTGAATCATGGACTATCTGGGAAAGCACCCGTGCAAAGCTGCCCCGCACATGGGAAGCAGCTGACAGGCAGGGAAGCTGCGCTCTTCTGTGTGAGGAGAAAGCGGGGAGGAATTAAAAGGAATGGGGACATCTGTGCATGCCACCATCTGCCTGGGAAAGCACGTCAGGGGAAAGCGGAGGAACTGGGGCGTCAAGACGAGTGGGTGGCTCGCTCGTGTCCTCCCACGCTGAGCCCAGCCACCACCGACCGCAGCGTCCAGCCCGTACGGGGACGTACCGGAGCTGGGGCTTGTCAGCGAGGAATGAGCCCTTTCAAGCCTGTACGTGATGTCAGGCTCTTATCAGGTCCATGCCAATATGGTTTCCTCATGTTCCGAGTGGCAATTAAATACACAAAATTACAGAGAAGGCTCTTTGGGGGGACCACTGGCAACAGGGGGAAAGCTTGCCGCTCTGCGCTCCAGGAGCACCCAGTCGTTACCAGTGACTCCGGGTAACGAAGCACTGGACGATGTGCTGAGCAAGGGACGCCAGATAAGAGCCAGGCTTAACCCAGACCTCCAGGCTCACAGCAGCCTTGCTTTGGGTTTTGGACCGAGTTAAGCCGGCTTCTACACAAGGACCTTTGAATAAACCCCAAACTTTCTCTAATACGCCCCAGGGACTAAAGATCAGCTGTGCTCCTGCGCTGGGCTGTGCTGACCCTCTCCCCGCTGGAGCACCCTTCGCTGGAGTTCACTAACATTTTCATTTCATTTTCTGTGTGAATTGCTGCTCACGCTCTGGCTGTTCTGGCTTCATAAGTCACCAGTTCATTTCTCATATGGCTCTTTTAGAAACATATTTTTCCCCTTAAATATGTGGCCTGAAAGTGTGAACTGAGATTTATGCTGAAAAGAATTGGGGAAGAATAGCAAATAGGTACTTGTTGGAGGAAAAAAAATACTTTGGGCATTATAGAGAACCCCCCAATGCTAGGACTCATGAAGAACGTGTTCTGCCAAAGATGTAGGGATTTACCACGGCCAGATTTACTGCCCAGTGCAGAAATGATCCCTAAGCTTTGGGATGAGCCTTTCAGCTGCAGGTCTTCACTTGGGAGGAGAAGAGTCATTTGACATTTGGGGAAACTGAGGCACTGCAACACCTTGTACCGAGACAGGGACTGTTAGAGGTCGAACACCTTCCAGATCCTCCCCACTTCCCTTTTCATGATGATTTGCATGTTACTTTATGTAGCACTGTTACAGACAAAATTTGGCCAAGGAACCATATCATTAATTGAAATTTAAAAGGATTCCAGACAATATTGATGTCTACAATTTAACATCCTCTTGGTTTCTATTCTGCTAACAGGTTAAATTGATCATGGGTGCATTTTGGCTTATTTTCTCTCTCCCTTCCTTGAAGTGATTGAAATGTTAATAATCAAGTATAATATCAATGCCAAAGTTTTAAGCAATAAGCATGTAAACAGAATGAAGAGAAGCAGAATGCTCACATCTCTCAACAGTGAAAATTGTTCCATTTTATTTTGCTGTAGCAGATGTTAAGTTTCCAATAATAAAATAAAATAAAAAATCTAAGGGAGACATTTAGCAAAGTATAGCTTTAAACTCCAGAGTTATCACTCCAATTTCAACCGGGACCATAAAGTTTTATGAGCTATTAAATTGCCCTAAACCTCCTTTAACACACTAGCTCTAATGTTGGAGATCAACCATTTAGAAAAAGGAGGTTACCTTAGCAGAGATCGGGCCATTTTCCTGCACTCTTATTCAGTCAATAACACTTTTCTATGGCAGAGCCATTTGCTGGAGCGTGTGGCTGGTAATTAGCCTGCATGCCCTGCAGGTAATGCAGCCGCAGTAGATGCAATCCCTCCCACGGTGTGAGGAGCATCAGCAGCACCAGGACGGATGCTCAGGGGAGCAGAGCTCTGGGCTGGGGATCCAGAGAGCAGAGGTAAAATCTCAACTCCTTGTCTGGCTGCAGTTTGGCTCATCCTCCCATCCCCTCACCCATTCAATAGGGGTGCTTGCGATTTCTTCTTTCCCCATTTCCTTTTCGTTTGGGTGACAAATCCATCTGAGCATGGCCTTTGGCTATATTTTACTACCTTGCAGAACAGCCTCTTGATCTTAGCTTGAATCCCCTGGATGCTAGAGTGAAACTGGTGTATACACGACCCAGGAAAAGGTTAATAGCAATTTCAATTTGCACTTGCAGAGCTCTTTCCAGAGGAGGAACTTAAAACCACTCCAGTCACATCTACAGAGTGTCACAACACCCTCCAGAAGCCCAGTATTATTTTATTGATTTTTAAACAGGCGCAAACCCAGGAGCAGAGATGGCCTGGATCCACAAAACGATCTTCAGCCTGTTAAAGGGGACTCGTGGGACTTTGCCACTTGTAAGCTGCCAAATCGCCACCTTTCATCTCCCTGCTGAACTGGTGTGTAACTCTCTGGGCACCAAAGCTCTGGAAGAGTCATTGTTTTGACTCTAATGTAGCCCAGCTGATGGTCTGGGCTGGCCACACCTGGAAACATCTGTTTTGAGAGAGCTGGGCAGCATGGGGTTGTCTCATGCTGATGACTTGCAGGGATCTGGTGTTTCTCCTAAAATTTCTGCTATAGCTCCTCTTCCACCGTAAGGTCTGGATGGTCTCCTGCTTGGCTGGCTTACAGCCCTGCTAGGGGCTGGAGCATGGAGGAGCACACTGTTATTAAGCTAGATGGTCGCATTTCCACTTTCCCCTGGTGTTACCTTGTGCTTTTTGGGGCTATTTGGGAAGCCATCAGCAGGAGAAGTGGGACCTGCCCCCCCAGAAGTGGTTGGTGAATGCAGCCCCAATGTGTGGGGAAGAGCCAAGCGGGACCCTCCAGCAGGGCTGAGCTTGGGGTTAACGTGCACAGAGCAACTGGTCGGCGAGGCACTGGGGAGAGGGCGGCTCCTTCCCGGGAGGAGTTTTGAAAGAAAGGGTAACCCCTGCTCTATTTTTGAAAGAAATGTCGCAGAGGCCTTCTCCTGCATCCTGCACACTGCTGCTGCCAGGGCTCTGCTGCAGCACGGGGTGGCTTGGCAGCCCTCAGGGGTGGGAAATGTCTCCTCCCAAAAGCCTGAGTCCCGTTTCCCCTCTGATAAGATCAGCAAAGACTAGTTTTCCCCCTAAACTTTTTTGAAAACATTTCCTATTTTGAGTCTTTATTGATGGTTTCCCCTAGCCGAAAGCTTAGAGTGGACGCCTCTCTAGAGTGGATGCTTCAAAGCCTGCGGTACCTGTGAGAGGAGCAAGCCGGACTCCACCATCAGTCTCCTCTATTATAGCACAGCACGTGTTCAAGGTTTGGCTGCTCTGGAGGGTCTTGCTTTCTTCTCAACCATCTGCTGTGATTAAAATCCTAACTGGGACTTCAAATTCATGTACAGTCGGTGCACCAAGCCAGCGTGTTCTGGGAAGCAAGGAGAAGGGTTATCCAACTTTGCTCCTTCATCAGACTTTGAGGACACGGTTCACCAGGTTTGTGTACACACTGCAGCCTTTTTCTTTTTGATTAAAAAGATGCATTCTGCTGTCTGAGATGCCTCAGACATCAGCAGAAACTACATTAAGAACAGCCATTTAGTACAGCAAGCCCCAGGCTTCAGAAATGCTCTGACTAAGCCTGTCTTCACTGGTACAGATGTCTCCTATGTCCCATATCGCAGAGAAACAAGGTCTAACTGATGCAGGCTTGGAGACTAATAGGACAGTCCATCTACAATTAGCTGGAGGTTTAAACTTTTGGAGCCATATCTTCTGCAACTGAGGTAGGGCTCAGAGGAAGCAATCCCTCAGACGCAGCACACTACATTGCAGTGGGCATTTTGATTGAGCAAGTTTTAAGACTGAGTCAGAGAGATTTCCTAACACTTCTTCCCTCCCCGCACTCCCCAGATAACAAACATCAGCTCTGAAAGGCAGAAAAGCCCTGTTTCTTGCTCACCCCAACTGGAGACAGCCAGTCTGGAGTCAGATGGGGATTCAGTGGTCCCCTGCCCAAAGGCTGTGAGTTTTCCTCTGCAATCTTCAATTGCCCTCAACTATACTGAGATGAGGGGCACCCTAAAAATGCTACATACATTAATAGAGCTTGAGTTCACAGTTTTCTTCTTCCAGATCCCCCTTTCTTGAGTTAAAGTAGCCCTGATTGAGCAATCTCATTCTCTACTGATCCCTACAAGAGCCCCCAGTGTCTTCCCAGAAAGCAAGTCCCAGCTGGAGCAGGGCATGGTCTTATACAGCAGCCTCAATGTCCTGGCTTGCTCTGTTTGGGCTCCTGACCCCACACAGGGGTGTTGTCCTCACCCTAAGGGGCTCTTGGTCAGCGGGAGTAAAAGACCCAACACCCTGAGAGGTTCTTTGCTGCTCAGCCTTAATAGTTAAAGGGATGAAAATAAATGCAAGGCCCTATTCAAACCAGAGACCTGTCATCATTTCTAGGCCATTCATCTGCCTCTTTCAGTTCCTTTGCTTTCCTTCTAATGTATGTAGATGGAGAATGCAAATACCATCGTGAGAAAACTGACCTTTTGGCTGAATGTCACCAAGTTCTGCAGCAGTGGGAGTGTTTGCATTCAGTCGTTAGCTTTAGCCTGTACAATTATTTATATATCCCTGTAAGACTTGACGGGATGACTCAAAAATGGTTTTGACCTTGGTTGTTCTGGTGGTTTGATGGGCTGCACTCCTTAAGTGTTGTGTTGCTAACATCAATGCTAGCCTTTCAAATTAGCAATCCCTAACATGTATCTGGGTCTACCACTGTCCTAGAAAAGCCATCGTTCAATAGCTGGGAAAACCAGCCACCAGTCTGAGATTACATCTCTAGGAACAGAGTCATCTAAACTCCATTACTAACATGATGTTTAATGTTGGAAACCTAAAATATACAGTATTGAGCTTGAAATTCCTAAGGGGCCTTGTTTCCAGAGCTTCTAATTGATGAAGTCAACTTCAAAGACACCCCAAAGCATCCCACTTTGGCCATGACGAACTGGCTATGACCACACAGCATGCTGCCAGTGCTGCTCTGGAGTGGCAGGCATTTTTTTCATAGAAATTAAGCCCAAAATGCGGCTTTGGTGGCACTTCCCAAAAGCTTGGCCACTCCACCCATACCTGCAGGAATCTTACAGTGCTTCCTTAGCCCTTGCCTCCCTAGGAGGGGGTTTGAAGGCTGAGTTGGCGTGGTCTCAAACTTTTCTCCTGTATGGATTTCACTCTGGTCGGAGGAAAAATGTTTTCTGCACCGCATTACAGGCAAGCAGTCTGCCTGGCTGCCGGGCTCCCTTGCTCTGAATACTAACGCTTTGCTTTTGTGCTCGCTTGCCTCTCGTTGAAGCTCTGTTGAATTTCATTCCAGCAGACAGTCTTACATCGGTCACTTCCTTCATACCATGTTAAAATCTGTCTCTGCCATTCTCGAGGTGGTCGGCTGAGCACGCAGGGCTGAGCCACGTGCATGGAGGAGCAGCTTACGGCATGAAAACTCAGGAGAGGGTTTGGGGTGAGCTGTGGAGGACCAGAGATGGAGCTGGGAGTCATCCGAGCGGGGCTCCAGCAGCTCGGCTGCCCCAGGTCTCTCCCTCTATCCTGCCAGACTCCAGCTACTACCATAATTTTGACATCCGGCACCTCCAAACCCTTTCCTCACCCTTTTCATCCCTTATTTCACATGCCACAGCCATCCTGTCGCCTGCATCCCAGTGATGTTGCTCGGAGAAATTAGGGCAACTGCTGTACAGGGTTTTTATTAGTATTGCCAAACTCTTTCAGCATTTTTAGAAAGGGCTTGAAAAGAGGCCAAGTTGTTTCTCCTTCTTCTGTTTCTTTTCCTCCACCTCCTCCCTCCCCACCCTCCCCTCCCCTTTGCTGTCTGCGGATGCTTTGGGATGAATTAATTTAGACGTGTGGTTTTGAATGTTTTTGGCTCCTGGTTATTGAGCCATTCAGCAGTTCTGGGAGCCTCCCCCATCGGCTGTTATTGAACCAGACAGAGAGGGGTGGAGGAGATGGCAGCGGCCTGATTTGTTGGCTTGTTAGTTCTGCTCCTGCGAACCGTCCATCGTCTCATGTTTCTGCAGGCTGACAGGGAGAGACAGCAGCCAAAATGCTCCTCGTGGGCTGGCTGTGGAGCGATGCCCCTGCATGGGATCATTGCTGTCGTCTCGGTGGCAGCAAAACTGAGTGGTTTTTCTCTGCTTTCCTCTTGCCTCCCCCAGCCCCATGTCAGGCTGTCACCCCAGCTCTGCCCTGGGATCCCTGTTGGTGTCTCAGCGAGGTATTTTTAGCCCAAAGGGGAGGCAGAGCCAACTGGGCGACAGCAATATGCACGTGGAGAAGACCACCTCTCTGGTCCTTGCTTGCATCCTGGGCTGGCTTTGATTTCTCCTCCTTGGAGAGGCAAAGCCCTGTGGCTCTGGAGCTGCAGGAGCCCTGGTCCAGGGGCAGCCCTGCCCACTCCCCCAGCCCCATGGAGACCTCCGTGCCAGGGCAGGGCTCGGTGGGCACCGGTGCCATCGGCAGAGCTGGGCTCACCGCTGCTAAAGGACTGGCGAGCTCTGGGCACTGCACAGCTGGCTCTCCTGGAGCCTCCAGCAATATAAGCAGAAGCAGAGATAACCACTAAATCCTTCTGAAAAGCACTTCCTACCGGTGCCACTCCAGGGGGTAGCACTGAGACCCTTTAATCATAGGGAGGATTGTTAGAATTCATCATTTTCTCAGCTTTCTAGTTAAATTTTAAAAGCCCACCTGAAACTCTCATTAGTACCCGTCAAGACTTTCTTTGAGTATACTTCTGCTCTGATTTCATACTAGGCTAATATCTAAGAAAAATATTATCTCTCTGTTTGGCTTACTGCCATCCCAGCCCTGTTTGTATTTCAGTGGTGGATGAAGTGGTTCCAGTTTATTTATGTAGCTGGTAAAGCTGCCCCTCCAGATGAGGGACACGGCAGGACTCCCCTTGCTCTGAACTCGGGGCCCAAGTACACTAGGGCCCAGTGGAAATCCCATATGGCTTTAAACCATCACCACGTGCTCTCTTTCTGGAGCTCTACTTAGATGTCTGTGCTTTAAAAAGCAAAGCAAAGGTGCAGAGCTCTAATTCATGCCATTTGCAGGGTGGTATTGGGAATTGGTAGAAGGTCTTTGGATGCAGAAGTTCCTATGTTTCACCTGTTTCATCCGTCCTACTCATTAGATACCAGATTAAAACATCTGAAGTGCAAATAGAGACATTTTGAGAGACTGCAGTGGACTTTGGAGCCTTTGCTTTCTACTCAGCAGGATTGGGTAATTCGGGTTCAGATCCAGAAAGGTTTTGAAGTTTGTAACTTGCACTGGTATAATTAAAATCCTCCTGAGATTTGCCATCAGAGCCCTGATGGGAAGAGGGCTGGTGCTGGGACTGGGCTGGGGGCTCTCCACACCAACACCCCCTGCAGGGGTTTTTCAATTGATCTCTTTGGCAGAGGGTCAACACACCCCCAAAAAGGGACTTTTGGCCCCAACCGGTACCAAAGCATGGCTTGTGTGGGTGTGACCACTCTTCTCCCCATCACTGCATCCCGATGCACTTGGGGAGCGTGCACCACCTTTCCTGCAAGCTCACATCACTCCAGGCCATGGTTAAAAGCACAGCATTGCTCTGGTTTGGGCTTTTTTTTTGCCAGCATTACTGCCTGGGCTGCCTGCTACCTGAGCTGAGTCAGGCAGGCACTGCCATGGCTGTTTCTTGCAGAGCTCTGGCTGCCGTCCTAGGAGAAGGTACGGCCACATGAGAAAGTCAACACGAGGTAACCGAGGGTGTGAATTTACAGCACAGCAGCTGCTCCCCAGCCACGGCGTAAGTTCACATTTACCCCATGGTGAATGCAAAGAGCTCTGTGATCGGCTGCCCTGCGGGGACAGGGATGAGCTGCCCGCAGGGAAGGAACAGGACACAGCCACCGCTGAGCAAACCTCGCCAACCTACACCCTGGGTGCAGCCCATGGCAGCGTGCTCATGTGGCTGTACACAGGGAGGGCTTGCACATGAGATTATCCCAAAATGTTTGCAGCAGGAAAACACTGCAGAAAGAGCTCTGCTGGTAAATACCCACTGCTTGCAAGGCCGCAGGACCTGGGACCAGAGCATGCTTTAAAGCACTCATCTCGCACAGAGCACTTGATGCGTCTCCTCCATGTGAAAGGGGGAAGAATAGAGAAGAATGTGTGCAGGCAGAGGAGAGCGGTGCCAGCGCCATTGAGTGAGGTGGATGGCGGTGAGGCACTCTGCGAGCAGCCTTTCTCCAGCTGGGTTCCTCTTTTGCAATTCCAGCGTCTTGTTTCTCAGTAATTTATATTGACAGAGTCTTTCAAAACACTTTAGGGTTGTTTACAACATTGAGCAAGAACATTTTGTCTCATGTCCTCTTCATTCTTAAAGACTCTCCTTTGTCCATCCCCCGGCTCCCCTCTGCCGGCTCGCAGGAGCTGCTCCCTTGCTCTCTGCAAACCCTATGGGCTAGAAAAGAACCTGAAAATCTACTTGATGTGATGCTCCTTCCTCTCTAATTACTAATTGTCTTTTCCAATCAGGGAAAAAAACACCTTTTCAACGGCAGAAACCTCCCTGCGCTGGAAGCGCTCTCTCTTGTGTGCACGTCATTGCACATGGAGCATAGTTGTGAAGTGCTGGGAGCCAACGTGACAGAAATGCTGCAACGAGAAATGGGCATGTTTGGGTTCTGCTCCAGCATCCCCACATCATCATCTGAGACGGTGGCCCAGGCCATCTCTGATGTTTTCTCTTCAAGCGTTGAGTGCAAGGAGCAAGCGTGTCGCTGGAGCCCAGCAAGAGCTTGGCCTGCAGCAAGCCCTCTCCTCTCCATCCCGCCTTTTCTGACTTCTGCAGGCTGATTTCTGCAGCCCTTTGCACTGGTCTGGCCCATCTGGATGTTGTGGTTGTCCCTTGTTCCCTGGCACATTGTCCTAAAAGCATTTGGAAGACGATTCTCTTACAAAGCCTATGTCCAGTCCTGTCCCCATCCCGCCAGCAACGAGCAGTTTAAAACCTTTTAAAAGTCATCTTCAGCCTTGCAGGCAGAGGTCTTTTGAATCCCTTTAATATAGGGAAATGAAGCAAAGGACTTGGACTCCCTGGGTAGACAAATCCCCTCTGCAAAACCAGCTACTCTTGGGGCTTGCAAGCGAAGTGGCGGCCAAACCTGGCTGCCCTGCCGCAGGCAGCTTTAATGCAGCCAGCACAGGGGGAAGAGCAGAGAGCAGCACGATCCCCAGGCAAGCGAGAGACCGTAGTACTTTCTGGCAAGTCTTTTATGGTGTGTGCAAGCCTGCATCATCGTGCTCTCACTGCCTTGTGTCCTGTTCCAGTTAGATTAAAGCTTATACACATTTGACTACCCATGCCACAAAAATCCTCCCATTTGCACTTACCTAAGAAGGCTGGAGTGCCCAATTATTTTAGAGTCTGCTGTTTTACATGCACTTGGCTTTGATTAAGACTTTTCGTCTTTCAGGCAGACATCAAAGTGAAACCTTGAGTTTTCCAGCGCTGCATCATGGGCTTGGGGTGTTCTTGCTGCTTCCTTTGCCCGGATGGCAAAGCAGCGGGGAGGGAGCGCCATGCCCCAGCAGGAGCAGGAGCAGGAATGAAGACATTTCACCAAAGTCTTCCTCCTCCTGCCCTGCTCTTTTCTACCCTTCCTACCTCCTTCCTTCCTACCCTGCTCTGAGAGGCTGCCCAGACAGCCGAGCCCATCCACTAAACCTGTTATCATCGAGCACCATTTCTAGGAGGGGACAAATTTAGTGAGGTCAGGAAAAAAGCACCAAGCAGTGCTTTGGCTTTCTAATCCCAGGCTTTGGCATGGCTTTCAGCCTCTTGGTGCAATCAGTAGCCTTATACCAAAATCAGTAGAGCAATGGAGGTCTTGGCAAGGCGTAGGTCTGGCCTGGTGGGTTTTCCCCATCCATGAAGGCATGGTCCAGTGCTCCTCCTTCCTCTCCCTGTTCAGTAGGACAACAGTCACAACAGCATTCACCCAAATTAATCCCCCTCCTACCTCCATACCTATTCTCTTGCAGAGATGTACTCATCTGGAGGGACAGGTAAGAAGCGTTTCCAGGCCTATTTGTTGCTGTGTCCCCTCATAAATTGCTCTGCAGGGCTAATCAACCGTGACACTCCTGGGAAACTCATTTAAATACATTAAGAGGAAAAATGGGGGCGTGCGTCTCAAGGAGGCTCCCCGACACATGGCAGCTGGCTGATGAGAGAGTCTGTCAGGAGCAGCCTGCGTGGTGGATGCTCCCTGTGATGATAACTGTTCAAAGTGGATGAGCTTTCTGTCAACAACTTAATAATCTGCGTCTGCCACGATCCAGTGTCAGCCAACACTCCTGTAACGAATGGCTGATAAGGAGGAGGTTAGACTGGGGAAAATGGGCTGTTTTGTCAGCACAATGTTCTTGTCAACAAAAAGACTCTGGAAAAGCTCGCTGGCTCCTTCGGAGCTCGCCCGGGATGATTCACCAACACCCCAGCCTGGTTAGTCCCAAAGCCTTTCTTCACCAACAGCTACTGCAGCAGAAGAAGCAGCAAAAAAACCCTGCAGTAAGCAGATGTGGTTGAGCCTCCTCCTAACCCAAGCAATTAGCCTGGTTTTCATCCTGAAGCTTTTCTATCTCTTCCCCACATCTTTATTTTTTAAACTATTGCTCTTGTATGTGTACAATTTCTTATTATCCCTCGTGAATTCAGTCCGCGTTGAAACTCTGCTGCAGCTTCGCTTGGTGGCGAGGAGTCCCGCAGCTGAGCTACCCTCCATGTGGAGAAACTTCCCTTTCTGTCTTTAAAATCAGTGGGAATAATAGGAACAAGGACCTGAGACGTGGCACATCTCCCCCAGAGCAGGTGCCAATCCTTCCTCTGGATGAGCTGGTGCAAACTTGGGCGCCCATGGGACGGAAGACATGGAGAAGGCTGCTGCCCCCCAGCAGCACCCAGTCCTGCAGCCCTTCTTCACCTTGGGTTTGTCCCAGTCCCGCCATGGCTGGAGCATGATGGTCCCATCACCTGGCTCACACTGCAGAGCTGGATGCACTGGGGCGACCAAGCCCAGAGCCTGGATCTGGAGACTGGCAGGAGACCAGCCCATCCTTGTTGCACAACAGGAGCTGTCCCGTGGGCTTCTTCTGGGGAAAAAGAAGGAACTAGTGCTCAGGGAGCAAATTCCTCTGGCTGCTTGAGGCCAGGGCTCAGCACTCTGGAATGCCAGAGCAATAACACGGCACGAGAACTGACCTGACTTTTAAAGGGGCTGTGGATGCAAACAGCAACCCCGCGACCTGTCCCAGGCTGCTGCCCAAAACTCGCGGCTTTAAGCTGCTGTTGCAATGGAGGGCGGTTGGTTGGAAGGACAGACACGCAGGGCTCATTTCCTCGGCTGGTGTAAGCTGATGGAGTTGCTTCACATTTAATGGTGCTTCCTCTGGTTTGTCCGAGCTGAGGATCTGGCCCACCGTGTGCAAAATTAACCACTCCTTAGCACTGCCTGCAATCCCCCAGTGCAGGGGTGAAATGAAAGCAGATGCCAGATTGCCACCTGGAGCAAATTTTTTACAATTGAATTACAATTGGTTGGAGACAGTGGGAGTTTTTCATTCACATTAACTGTGTAACAAAGCACTTGGAGGCAGCTGCTGCGCTGGATTTCATACCCAGGTCCAGCACAACTCCCTGCACGTAGCAGCATCTTCAGAGCGTCTTCATCAGCTGTTGGCACCATGAGCCTCCAGCCGCAGCTTGCAGTGCCACAGGACCCGCTCCGCAGGCTCTTGCCTTGTCATTAACCTACGCCTTGCAAGGAAGCTGGGGTAGAAGGCTTCAGCCAGCGCCGGGCAGCTGTGCCCTGGGTGTTCAACTTCCACCTATTCTATCACAGATTGACACGCCACATTATGTTATGACATGTTCATTAGCAATGACGCTTGTATTATGCACTACAGTTTCTTTCATGTCATCAAATAATGTAAAAAAAAAAAAAAATTGAGGCATTCCCTAAAATAAAATAAAATTTAAGGCTCTTATTTTTTTATTTAGGAAGACATTCCAGATGTCATTTTTTAATTACTTTTTTTCACTTTTGAAAAGAAATTTGGGATATTTTCCCAACCGATATTTTAATGTTTGTGGAACTGGAAGAATTTTCACTGAAGCACATGGAAATGTTCAAGGTGGCATCAGCACAGCCTTCCAGGGAACCCCAGCCTCTGTGACATGGACCTCCCCATTACAAAACTGCCAGGACACGTGCCCTGGGTCTCTTACAGCTTTGTTCAAGCAATGTTGCTATTGGGATTGGAGCTAATTATCTTAAGCTAGCCTAGATATGTCTACTTATGATGTAATCACATTTCTGACTGCAGAGAGATACACTCTGTCACTTTTTGCTGGGAAGATTTTGATGTGTTTAAGACAGAAGACATTTGTGGGCAGATTTTGAAATGCAGGCAACGTACGCCCACGAAACCCAACCTCTATGAAACTTTCTCTTTGTAGGAAACACACTGATGTTAGCATTTTTTCACTTATAAATTCTTATCTTTTATGAAGAACAGTCATGGGATATTCATTTGAATCAGGCATTTGATATCCATATATATTTACGACTCTATAGCTCCCAACTCATTTGGTAAATCACCATTAGCCATATCCACTCATGCACTCAGTCAGAAAAGTCTGCTGGAACAGCATGGAAAATCAAAGTCACTTTTGCCTGGCTCAGAAGGAAAAGTCTTGCAAGCTGCCAACATCTGCTTTCATCTTGCTGCTTCTGGAAGTGCCGAGGGGAGTGGGGAAAAGGCAGGGAGAGGACACATGTGATGTGGGAGCAATCATGCTGATGGACCCCATGAAAAAAAATAATCATCTTTCAGAGTAATTCAACCTGAGTTCATCCTCAGTGCCTAGGTGAGATTGAATCATCTTCCTGGTGCAATATCCAGACACCCAGAGCAGAGTGTGGGGAGTACGGTCACACCATGGATCAGTCTGCTCCAGGCTGTCAGCCTAGGAGCAGGGTCAGGCAATCACAAGCAATAGCATTCACACATTTTTAGAAGCTCCTGCCCCCTTTCCTAGGACAAGAAATGGGTGAAGGATGGCAGTAATATGAAGCAAACAGTCCCAATCGCTTGATGTCATCTGGCTTCACCCCTGGGCATGTTCTAGCTCTGTGCCACAGCTGGGTTTCTTGACATGGTGGTTTCTGTACCGAGTCCATGCCATTCTTTCTCCCCTTCTGTCCCCATCACAACGTCTTGCCTGGCTGATTTCATGCTCAGAAGCAACGCTTCTGGTTTAAACGCTGGCAGCTGGCAACATTTTCCCTTGGAGTCAAATAGCAAAGTGTCTGGTCTCCCAAGCCAGCCTGGGAAGGTTGGCTTCGCTGGTCCAAGCACAGATATTTCTGGCAGGGCATGCTTGCTGCAAGAGTTTGCAGTTGATCTCACTCATTTCCTCAGTGCTAAGGAAACGCAAAAGGATTTTCAGTGGATTCTCCACAAGCTCATTTTCAAGACGAGGATTGCTTAAGCAGAATAGAACTTAAAGTTCTCAAATGCTCTGCAAAATCACAAGGCTTTACTGATGTCACTGTGGGATCAGGAGCCACTCCACCATTGTCAGGGATGAGCCACTAACACAAAACTACTGGCACTGTTGGGCACCCGTCCTTATTTACATGGCTTCCATATTTGTGAAGGCTCGGCGTCATTCATTTCCTGAATGGCTCCTTTTAATGGAAAACATGATGTTTCGGGAAAGACACCAGGCCAAGCTGGGCATAAAACTCTTTAAGTCATTTATCCAGGTGAAGCAATGTTGTCTTCACATCCTGTTTTTGGAAACGGTTTAGGGATTCGGGCAGGTGCCCATATCCTGTTTCATCTGGAGTTGAATGTTTAACTCAATTAGACTCCTTTGGAAAGCCTGGTTTAACCCCACACTTCACTTCAGATGTGTCCTTTGGTCTCACAGAAGCCAACAGGACTTCTGTACATTGCTTAAAGTTTAACTGATGGTTGCATGAGTGGCTGAATCAAAATCCAAACATTCAGCTGCAGTTCTTGGGCCAAAAGTAGCCCTGCTTTTAATAGTATCTGCCTTTGCACCGGCACTTGTGAATTTGTAGAGCTCAAAGCGCTTTGCAAAGACCTAAGCATTGATGCTAACTTCTTGTAGATGGGAAAAATGAGTTGCAAAGGGTCACATGAAATGGTCCAGCAAGGTGGTGGGAAAGGCCAACCCCATGTCCTAGCCCGGGGCTCTACCTCTTGAGGGCACTTCAAGTCGCTTCTGGAGGGGCTAGGATATACGTGGCGGGACTGGCAGCAGACTTGGACAGTCCGACTAGATTTCTGATCCAGGCAACATCCGTATAATGGCAGTTTCCATGCAGGGAGCCTTGGAGCTGTGGAAGGAAGGACCAGCAAAAGGAGGTCTCTGAGATGAATGCGTTTGCATGTCAGGGTAATTCTCCCTCTGTACCAAGTACCAAAATGGGAGCCCTTCTGCTGACTCTGGGGAAGGGAGGGGGACTGAGCCTGAAATAAGTATTTAACCTGATCTCAGCACAGCTCTTTCCTTTCAGACTGTTTTAAAAATAATATTTTTCTCCTTTTTTATCCTTTTCTTTGCATTGGGAAAGCTGCCAGAGGAGGACTGAGCAGTTTCTGTGTGCATGGATCCAACTCATTTCCAGGCAGGAGCCAGGCAAGGAGCAGGGAATAAGCCCCATGTACGAGTTATGCATATATTTCATAACCAAATCCCAGACCCGCTTCCCAGCCCTAGCTCCATGTTTGCCCTTTGCCTCTGGAAAGAGAGGGCTTTGTCCCTGCCAGAGGACCCAATCCACCTGGGTATCTGGAAAAGCTTCTCCAGAACCATTTCCAAGAGCAAGGCTATCTCTAAAATGGTGTAAATCAGGAGCATGACTCTATTGAATGAGGAGCAGAAGAGCCAGGAGGTAAGGTTTAAAATAAACCCCTAATTTGCTGCATCTTTTTTTCTACTGGGAATGGAAGCAGCACACACACTTTTACTGAGGATCACCTACAGTTCCTCAATTTCTAAAGAAGTAACCTTAAATCTTTCCCCATTTTGGCACCTTGCCCCTTTTGGGCAGCCATGTGGGCAAATTTCACCTGCCCTGAGCAGTGGGTTCCCATGAGGGCATATTCTTTTTTCTGAATATATTAATTTTGAAATCTGCTTCTTTAATGCAAAACCTTCTTTCTGCTCTGAAATGAAACAGGGCCATAGCTTCCCTGGCTTGGGCCAGCTTGGCCCCAGCTTTACAGATGGGATTATTGCTCTCTCGGCGGGAGTCACGCAAAAGTAGGTTTTGCAGATTTCAGAGTGAAGCTAGTTCTTGGCATTGCTGGGATGTTACTTCTGTCCAAGTATCTCTAAGTCCTTCATGACCATTTAGGTCAACCATTGCACGTTGGGTTGTAAATCTGAACATGAGATTAAAAAAGCCACAAAACCTCTTGGGGTCCAAGTGTTGGATCAGTGGTGGATCTGATGCCATGAGCAAAGTCTGATCACGTTTCTGGGCTGTGAATAGGTTACAAAGCGCAACCAGATATCCCAATTCCCTCATTTACACTGAGATCATCCCAGTACCAGATACATTACAGGCAGGTGGGAAGGGAACTAGGAAACTCGTTTCACAGGTATTGAAGTGGGTGGTTGAATGATCAAAATTTGGGTCCTGCTGACACAGGCAGGCATGTTCTGGAAATAGTCTGCTTTGGATTTTCATCAGGAGATGCCACTCTTTGGAGCCTGTTCTTGCAGCCTGGCACCAACCTGAGCAAGCCTTGGACGTGGCTGTGCATGTCCTCCTGCTTCATCACTCATGCACGCAGGTGGACATGGAAACCTCCCGCACAGCAGGAGATGTAGGAGGCACGGCCGTGAAGTGCCTCAATACAGACATCTGTTAAAGAGCGTGCATGACAAAATCTTGTACCAATACAAACTGGCCTGCGAAGAAACAGAAAATAGAAACAGAAAGCCATCCCATGACTCAAGATGTGTGTGTTAGCTAAAGCTGCTGAGCTGCAGTGAGTGGACTCCATCTCTGAGTCTGTATTGCTGCCTTTGCAGGAGGAAAAGCCTTTGACAGCAGCATGTGGGAGATGTTTCTCCATTCACCACCGTTTGTTTTGATGCTCCTGTATGCCCTCCCTGTGGGAGCTCTGGTTTGGTATTACGGTCATAAGCGGGATGCAGAAGAGCACTAACAAGGGCTTTCACAGCTTATCCATGGCTTTTCAAATACGTGTGCCAGATTTCCTCATTTCCTCAAGGGTCCTGAGGCATTTGATGATCATCTTTAGTCTCTACTCTCTCTGGAGTCCTGATTCAAATGTCCATAGACATTTCAATTATAATTACAATACTAGTAAAAACGCCTTCTGGCATCCCTGGTTATGAATAAACCTGACCTCTCTGGGAAGACTAAACCCAGAATTTAACAGAATCACAGAATGGTTGGGGTTGGAAGGGACTTCTGGAGATCATCTAATCTAACACCTCTGCTGAAGCAGGTTCGGAAGTAAGGTCTTGAGGACAAGGGGTTGGAAGAGAGAAAACATCCCTGTCCCACGGGAAAGGCTGAGGCAGGGCAGTCTCCTTCGCTCCCAAGCCAGGACGAAAATCACAGTCCTGGGAATTCTTTTCCTGAAGGGAAAAGTCAAGATTTCTTTTGCTTCAGTCTTATCAAAACTTCTTGCTTTGACACAGCACGACAGCCTAGGACCATGACAGTCAAATCAATATGCTTCCAAGCCATCTAAAAGAGTGTGATCTTTTCCAGCTCCAAATTAAGCAGAAGTTAGTCCTTCCCCACAACATGTTTTGGCGTTGCCGTAGGAAGCCAAATGGCTGTGCTGGCAGGAATTTCAATCAACAGATCTGCCACCGGCAGCGTCCCCAGGAGCACTCACTGAATGGTTCTTGCTCTTTTACCTGTGTCTTCGCAGACAAGGCTGTTCTCACATCCAAATTACAGGGGCCAGAGGGAGCTGGGGATTTTCTTACACTCAGATCCCCTGATAATTGCTCCTGGGAGGATTTAGGTCTTTGCTCAGCCTGTAAGGCAAACCTGTTCTGCTTCCCCAGGCTTGCAGCTTCCTCGAAACCCATTACAAAGAGCCATTGTATGTCCTGCCCGTGGCATGCCTCGTGCTCCCGGCTCTCAGCAGCGAGCACAGTCATCGTCGGAAGAGGCACCTCTTGCCCACTTAGCTGGGAGATAAAGGCTGATTTGTCTTGAGTGGGAGGAAAGCATCAGGTGTGCTGCTGCCAGGTTTCGTGGTACATGGTCGCCTGCTTTCGTTGCTGCTGCTGGGCTGGGCAGGCAAGTTTGGAGAGCTCCTCGGGATGGGGGAGGCTGCAGAGTGGGGACCCCCGCTCCCTCCTCCCCACCTCCCTGCTGCTCTCCCTCCAAAGCCGCTGCATTTCAAGCCACCTGCTGAGCGGGGATCAATGCGCTGTGCCACAGCCGCTGAGCTGGCTGGGACGGTGCGAACCTGTGCTCTCAGGGGCAAAGGGAGCCCCCCCAGGAGCTCAGGCTGTGGGTGCTTTCATGGCTCGGGGCCCGGTGGATTCAGAGGAAAGCATTCCTCCTCCCTGCCTTGCCTCACCTGGGGATGAAAACCAAGGATGCCCTCCCTCCCTCCGAGCTCTGTTTCTGTTTTGGTTTTCTCGCCTCCCCCAGCCCTCTCCATCCCAGTCCTCCTTGGCTATTTTTCCCGCAGCGAGATGCTGTGAGTGGGTTCAGAAACACCCCCTCCAGCTGGGCAAGCCCCAGCAGCTCCAAACTCCCTGGGTTTGTCTGTGGGCTTTGGCTGTGGGATGGGCATGGGCATCACAGAGCCAAAAAATGCAGTGGGGGTTGCTCTGGGTGGGTACTTTTCTATCAGTCCTGGATTCAACAGGGAGCAAACCCTCAGTCTGAATCCAGCAGGGAAAAGCAAGCTGGTGTATATGTGCAAATAGCCTTTTTTGCATCCTCTCTAGAGTGGCTTTTGCTACCCATACTTGTCCAGCATGAACCTCCTAGCATCCACCACCTGTAATGTTGGCCAGTAACCCCAGTCCCCCTGCCCCTCTGGGCCTGGTGAGAACCAGCTGCTGGATGCAGCTCCATTTTCTGGTTTTGTGCCCTTTTCCTTCCACTGGAGGAGGATGCTTGTGCACGGCTGGGTACCAAACCTTGCCGGGTGGTCCAGCAACCCAGCAGCCTCCAGTGTCACAGGGCTGCCCTGGGGTGGAGGTGGCTCAGGGTGAATCAGTCACTGGGGACACAGGACTTGCACTTCATCCCCAGCATCTCAGGCACCTCTTTCATCCCCACCATCAGCTCGGCTGGTCTGAGGGCACTGGGAAGGAAGGAAAACCAAGAAATCTTAAACATAGGTGCTTATGCATCACTGGACAAGTCACATCTGGCTGCTGGCTCCGTGAGTGGGGACAGCAACACAGCCCAGCCTCTCCTGGGTGACACAAGGCCACTTCAACGCAGAGCTGGCCCAATCCTCACTCTCTGCTCTCATCATATGGTAGATGCTAGTCAAAAATATATGCTTCCAGGGTGATATGGCAGATGTTGTGCTCCTGACAGATTATTGCATGCCTTGAGTGCTGCTCTAATGCTGGAGGTTTGGAGGCTAAGTGACTATAACCAGCTGAGCAGACTAATAACCCTGCAGAAATGCACTGCCTGCAGTGTTGCTTTCCTGCCTTACCAATGCAAAACTCAGAGTAAAAATGCAAGGCAGAATGGCAGGGAAGACCTTCCCCAGGACCCCAGATCCCACTTACAGATTGCTATTGTCCGTGTCATGGTCCCTGCCAGAGAGCTTGCCCTGTCACTGGGCTGGGTGCTGAGCAGAGGGGCAAATTTCAGCAAGAAGTAACTTGCAATCAGGCAAGAAAGGAGCCAGGGCAACGTGGAGGATGAGAGTAAGAGCCGCGTGGTGGGTGAGGTGCCCTGCAAGTCACACTGAGCTGCTGGGGGCTGTGTGGGGGCAGATGCTCAGCAGGCTGTGTTTGTTAGCGGTGGCTCAGCACCACCTTGACCACAGCCACAGGTCCCGGCATGAAGCCAGGGCTGGCTCAAGCCAGCAAAGAGTATCTGCTTGCAAAATACCCAGAGGAGACACCCAAGAGAGAAGCTAGACCACCCTTGCATCCAGCCCTGCACACCACTGCACCGTGGTGCTTTTCAGGGAGCTACCCACGTCCAGTGCATGAAAGCCTTTTCACTGCCCTGGCCGTGTAAGTCTGTCCTCCCTGGATGTCTGTCCCCATTCGATTCTCTGGCTGCTTAAAGGACTCCACAGTGCCCATGCCCTTTGCCCGCTGACAGCATAGCACTGGACTTCACCCCGAGGACACTGCTGCCAGCGAGACAGTGCAAACTTGGACTTGTGCAAACCGCCGGAGGCACGGACCTTGGCGCGTGTCCCTTCACGTGCTGCCCTCTAACCAGGCTGTCCCCGGGGCGGGGGAACGGCTGGCCACCTCCAACCTGCCCAGTGCTGCAGATGGCATCGTCATGGCCTGGGAAGGGGCACAGGAAGACATCATCAGGCTGCAGCTAATAATTGGATTGCGGCTAATGTGGAACAGTCCCTCAAATAGTTTCCTGATGTTGAGTTGCTCCTAGCAGGGTTCAGAGGAAGAGAAAGCTCCAGGGCTGGTGGGGGATCTGGAGCTCATTTCAAAAGGGCACCCTTGAGTCCTTTTGGTCAAAAATTGAAGGTAGCTTTCATGCCGTCTGTCCTTGGGGGAGAGAGATGCCATGTTATAATGCAATGTAGGGCTGGAGCAAACTCTTTTTAGTCCTGATGGGTTGAAACAGAAAAAAGAAGACAATATGGGTCCTCCAAATAAACAGTGCACATGTGCTGACATACCAGAGGGAGCATGTGTCTCTGATTTACACGCAGTCTGGGAAGTGCCACATCCGCCTTATGTTTGGAATATTTTAGCTCTCCAAGCCTGAATTTAACCCTTGCCCTCTCTTCCCTCCTGCCTCTTCCAGCAGACCCTGCAGCTTCGCCGCTCTTGCTCTCAGCAAAGGTTCCCGAGAAGAGCTTGACGCAGGAGGAAGCACAGGGAGGCTGATGGAGCAGAGGGACTCCCAGTTTGTGCAGGTGTGTGTCACCTCATCCAGGCATGTCACAACAAAGACCCAAGAGAAAGGAAACCGCAGCTGCCAGGCAAGACTTTCAAACCATCACTGCTCTAGTCTGTGCTACCCAGGTTGGCTGACTCCTTAAAGAGTGCACCCATATACCAGGAGACACTGCTGTTTCTTGAATAAATGCAGAGAGCGGTGATGTGTAGAGATGATTTAAGAGCTATTTCTTCTTTCAGTGTGGAGTCAAGCAAGTATAACCTCTAGTCGGTGGGACATTGAAGGATACGGCACAGGAGGGGGAAGTAAAGGCAGATATTCCTAGTGATTGTTCCATGCTTTTCCTCTGTGCGCTTCCAGAAAGGACTTCAGCCTGAAAAAGGATGTCAAGACAGGAAGGATATTGAGTTGGCTTTGGCTCTGTCATACAAATAGCTTAAGTGACCTTTCTCCAGCAAAACATCAACTATCATAGTATGGATTTGTTCTAAAGGATTGTCAGCTCTGGAGGAGTGCAGCCATTTCACAAGCAGGAGATGCAAAGATGGGTAGATAGATAGATAGACAGGTAGATAGATAGTGTGTGGGGTAGACAGACAAATAGAGGCAGACAAATGCAGCCTTTGCAAAACCTTGTTTTAACTGCCCTCATTTATAATGTGGGTTTTGTAGGTTTTGATGCCTTTGGAAGGGGACTTCATGTATCTTCACACCGTTCCTGAGTGTGGCAGTATTTGCACAGTGTTCATGCCTCAGGCCTGATCCTGTACTCCTTCCCTTCATGCATAGCTCCCACCCGGATGGGGAAACTGAGGCACGTAGCAGCAAAGTAACTTCTAAGGTCCCATGGACCTTGGAAGCAAAGCCAGGCATGGCAGACTCAGGAGCCCAGTCCTCCATCCTCTCTTCTGTTGCCCCTCGCTGTATTGCCCAAATTATGATCTCTGTCACACCTCTAACAAGATGTCACCTCCTCTAAAGGGTGGTGAACACCCACCTTTGGGAGTCTGTGTGCATGCATGAGTCATGCAGGAAGAGCTGAGAGTCGCGAGGTGGGAGCTGAGCACTTTCCAGGAAAAGCTGGGCTGAAACCACAGAAGCCATTTCCTTGCAGACTTGAGCCATTATCTCCCCCCCCCCCGAAACAACTGCTTTGCACGTGCTGAGCCCTCCTGAGGTTGAGATTTGCTCCCACACGTCCTCACCGCAGAGCTGCTGTGTGCCTACCCTCTGGGCTACTCCCAGAAGGCTGTCCTGGCATGAGGACAACCACGGGACCATCACTGCCTCATTGCTTGTCTCACTCCTTCTGCAGCTTCCCAGGAATAATGACCCCTCTCTGCATCACTGCCCTAAGCTTCTCAGTCAGTTTTAACCCAAACCTGACACCATTCACTAAGAAAAATCACTATGCCCCACTTGGAGATCATAGAATGCTTTGGGTTGGAAGGGGCCTTTAGAGCTCATCTAGAACTTTCCTGCAGGCTGCAACTCCTCTGGCTTCAAGGCAAAAAATCCATGGTTCCAGGCTCTTCCCACCAAAGAACAGGCACCCTTAGCTCCAAGTGCAAATTTTAGGATGTTATTCTCTCTTCTGGACTGAATTAGTCACTGGAACATTGCAAGATTAGTAGAAAAATGGTACTGGAAGAAGATGGCTTGAGGTTGTTATTGAGGGAGGTTGTTGTGTTTCCTTCTAGCTGAAGCTGCAGGGGTGCAAATGTGAATTTGGGTAATTCACCTGTTCCTCATGTCTGGGAGGGTGAACCAAAGGGAAAAAAAAACAGCCCAACTCTTGGGACACCGTTACATTGCCTTGCTTTTCCTAGGTGGGACTGTATCTACAGGCTCAACCAGACAGCAGGAGAAACCAACCCAAGAAACAGATACGTTACTCTGAGCTTGGCTACTGACAGGTAGCAACGATTGTCAGAAACACTCTGAAAACACCAAAAATGCAAGGAATATTTCTTAGCTGCATCTCCCTGCACTCAATGAGAGATCCTCTTTGTTCGCAGGCCGACTGACAGCAGTTGTGTGCGCTCTATAAACATGGAATGGAAGAGACACTTTTAATGTAATTATAATTTAAGCATAAAATATGTCACTTCTGTAGGATTTTGTTGTCTGGTGCATAATTACTTTATGGCACTATAAAAATATATTACATTATGATGCCTTGCTGTGCTTTGCTCAAATAATTTATAGCACAGTAATAGTGTGGAACAATATTCAAGACCATTGTATCCAATCTAGCATATAAATAAAAATTGTGGAAAATAATGATCTTGGTTAAATGCTCATTTAATTATTTTTCAGTCTTGGCTAAGGTTTTTTATCCCAGTTTCATTCCCACATGCTCACCAGATTATATTCAAAATATCTAGAGGGTGACTTTTTAAAGCTCAGAGAAAATAGAGCTATATATGGGGTTGTTTTTTTTTTTAACGCTGCCATTTCCAAACAACTGGGAAGAAGAAGCGTTTGCTGCAGGTTGGCTGGAATTGAAAAAATTTCCAAAGTTTCTTCCCAAGCAATAAGTTGAAAAGCTTTTCATTTCAAGCCCACTGAAATATTTTGCTGGCTTAAAAAACCAACCCCCTTCCTTCTGCTTTTGAGGTTCTTAATATTTATGCCCTTGAAGCAAAACTTCAGTGACTTTTGAAGCAAGACGTTGATTCAAAAAAACCCAACCCCCTTTTTGCCTTAAAAACAGGGAAGTGAAACCTTTCTCTCTTTTCCTCTCAGCATCCCTCCCCCAGGCGTCTGCTTTGACAGCAAGTGGCAAAACATTTCCCACCTGCCCGTCCGCATCCCTTCCCCGAGGTCCCCCTCCCAGAGCAGCCCCCCGGGACACGCTGCCCAGCGTACCCCCCCACCTCCCCTCCCACACCAGGAGGCTGTTTTGGGGCGTTCGCACAGATTTGCTGAGTGGAGGGATGCCGTGCATCCGCAGAGGGACGAGCCCCCGGACATGAGCGGGTCACTTGCACTAAGACCATTTTATTTATATTTTAGTGTTATATTTAGCAAGTAGACTATGGGCGGAGTGGGGAGATGTCAGGCAGGAAAACTCCAGGCAAAGCAGGCCTCATCAGGAGAGGTTAAAGCTGAATTTACAGCTCACAAAGGATTGGGAAGACTCACTGATATTGTAGGGACTCACTGGCAGAAAGCAATAATACTTTCCCTTTTAATCATAGAATCATCGAATCGTTTAGGTTGGAAAAGACCTTTAAGATCATCCAGTCCAACCATTAACGTAACACTACCAAGTCCACCACTAAACCAATCAAGGGTAGAGTAGCAATTTCATGCTTCCTGGCTTGGTGGCTGGATTATTTTTTAATGAAAGTAAAAACTAGGAATGATTAAGGTTGGAAAGGACCTCTAAGATCATCAGTCCAATCATCAACCCAACACCACCGTGCCCACTAAACCATGTCCCCAAGTGCCAGGTCTACCCATTTAATCTCCATGTTTTCCTCCGTGTGCGTGCATGCGCGCGTGCAGGACGCTGCCGTGGCTTTGAGGAGGAGGATAGCTTGTACCCCTGTTGCAGGTCACTCCCACTTAGCTGTTGCTTTGTCCAGTGCACAATTAGGATGGGCTCAGCCAAATTGCTGAGCCACCGCCGTGCCTGCAAAGGAGCAATGGGGTTTGAAGACAAGGATGGAGGCGCATGGGCCTGCGAGGTGCTTCATTCTTGCTCCCCAGACCGGCACGCAACCCCGCTTGATGCCAGACAGCGATGGTGTGGGTGCGAATGATGGTCCCTGAGACACCGGTAACAACCATTGCTCTGGACGCCTCAGGGTGCCACTGCAGACGGTGCGGTGGAGGGGTGGGGCAGTTTGGGGCTGAATCCCCAGGGCTGCTCCGGGGTGAAGGCGCCCAAGCCAGGCAGGTTTGCAGGTGGCTGCCCAAAGCTGCTCCGGTGGGTGACCCGCCGGAGCTAAGCCAGAGTCCTGGGAGGGCGAGCATCCCTGGTGAGGGAGAGGGCCGAAGCACCCGTGGAGGTGCCCTCCCTCACCCAGCAGGACCTTCCCCATGACGTCCCTCCCCTGCCTCCCCCATCCTCTTCCTCCTGGGTCTGCAGGGGGAGCGGGGACAAGGATCTAAAAATAGTGATTGGCCCTGTATATGCATCTTCAGCAAAGAGACTCATAAATGCAGCCAGGACTGAAAATCAATTCTTTAAAGCTGAAATCAATAACAATAACTAATATTAATAGTGATTATCCTTTCTTTATTGCACTTTGCAGTTGGAAATGAATTGTTTTTAAGGATTAGCGGCAGCTGAACTCTGTAATGCAATGTAAGACTGAAGATTTACTATGAAAACACAGCTTATGAGGAAAGACCCATTACCGCTGATGGAATACACTTTTGAAATAGCCCCGGCGACGGCCGCCGCTGCCGCTGAGCACATGGAGCCTCAGAACCTGAAGTTGGCAGCGGGTTT
The DNA here is from genome assembly GCF_030463565.1 of Pelecanus crispus. Classification (NCBI taxonomy): domain Eukaryota; kingdom Metazoa; phylum Chordata; class Aves; order Pelecaniformes; family Pelecanidae; genus Pelecanus; species Pelecanus crispus. Next base: position 40,213,724 of record NC_134651.1, read on the forward strand.
AGATTTCTGGTAGGAGACAGGGATTTTTGGTCTCTAACCCTGTCTGGTTTTCTTGCAGTCTGACTTTCTAGTTCCCAGACATCCCAAATGCATTTTCATTTTTGGTATCTTTTATCTGAAACAGCTTCAGACATGCAAAACCTGGGGGGGGCGGGGGGGCAGGAAGAAAGGGAAGTATGTTAAGCCAGTCATATATATATATATGTCTCTGAGTCAGCCATACATATATGAGACAGCAGTGTCTACAGCTATCTGCTCTGTGTGTCAGAGTTTCCAAAAAGCAGAGCATATTAGGTGTGCACCAAGCACTTTAGGAAAGTCTGGTCTCGAGCATCCCCATGGGAGTCCCCCAGCACTGAAGCACTTCTGAAAACTGCCTGCTCTGACAATCTGGTTTCATGTCTGTGTGAAACTCCTCTCTTAGAGGAGAGGCAGCACACCTGGAGGCACGGGGCTCGATTCTCACGTCTCTGCTCGTCTGCTCGTGGGCCAGCTGTAACCCTGCTTCTTGCTTCTGTTTCCAGAAAGTGGCAGATACTTCAGTTGTTGAGAACAGATTTTGATTTATTTGAATTTCTTTGGTGTTATTCGTGCTTTCTGGGGCCATTCTCCTCCAGGAGCTAGCCAGAGACCAGGGCTGGTGAGATGGGACATGAGGAACCCCCCAGAGGGGATCATGAACCAGGATTATGGTGGGAAGCTCCATTGCCAAAAGCCTGTTTGCTGTTCCTAGAGGGTTGTTACTTTTGAGAAAGCAGTGACTATCTATTCCCACGCTGTTCCTCATATAGGGGCTCTTGGCATCTTCCCATTTTCACATGTAAAGCCCAGCAGAGAAGCCATCTGGTAGGCACAGGGCTGGTCACGGCATTCAGACTGCGCTTGACTTCAGTTTTTCCTAGGAGAAGGTAATGTCTGCTGCGAGGGTGTGCTGCCAAAGGCACAGTGGCCATGGTACAACCGGAGCTGGGTGGGGAGATGGGGCTTTAGCGTGGTTCGTTGAGCACTGGGGATGAAGTGCAGCACCCTGTCCGTATGGGATTTCCCACCAACAGCACATACCTGTCATCCCAGCCTGGAGAAGGTCTTGAAGGTGAAGGACTCCATCTGCCTCATTGACATGTGTCTGTATTTTCCTGTATTAAATGTGGTCCCGAAAAATTCCCTAGAACTACCTTGCTCCAGGCATGGCATTTTCTCACCCACAAAACTCAGTGGGACAGAGTTGAGGCTGACATAGAAATTCAGAAGAATACAGCGGGTAAGTCCTGCCTCTGTTGGAGTTGATGGCAAATGTCCCGCTGAGCTCAGGTAAGACAGGATTTTACCACTCTGGTTGGCAGGTCTTCCTCCAGCGTGCAGGATCCTGAGGCTGTTTGGGTGCAGAGCTCCTGGACCTTTGATTCTGGGTCATTTACTCACTTTTATTTTTAACACTATGAAGTTTTTTACTATTAGCTAAATTGTAAAGACAGGCAGAACGAAAGCCGTTTGCAAACAGCAATAGATCAGCGGCAGCCGGCATGAGCAGACTGATTGTATCACATTATTGATCTCTGGGAAGGTTCTTTTCTTTTTATTGAAAAAATGGCCTTTTCTCTGGAAATAAAACTGGGCTTTTGCCTCCATTTTTCTCTGCCATTTTAATGCATAGTTGTGTTCCAGTTGTATAAAGGTTTATATCATATTTGTCCTAACAGTTTTGAAAATCTGCGTTTCAATCAGAAAACACACTTTTCAATGGACACCACATTCTGGTAATTAGAGCAATAACCATCTCCAAAATGGAGATAAGTTGGATGGCTCAACACTTTCCTCAAAGCTGTTTTTCTTCCCTCACTTGTGCCTTAACCCTCCTTTCCACTGAGACCCTTCAGCCACCTCAGAAACAGAAGCACTGGGAGCTTTCCCAGTTGGGTTGAGCAGTGCTCGAGCTTCCTTACATCGGTGCCAGCCTGGAAAGATTTATTAGTGTTTCACTGAGCCTGGCATGTGGTGTGCAGATGTCTCCAGACTGGGTCAGCTTTGAACTTGCTTGAACAATTCAATTTTTTCAGTTGTGCATCACTGCTAATTTCCTCCGACTCATCTTCTGAGGGCGGGGGTCTGGAAAGCAGCTTCTTTTTCCCAGCTCAGAGAAAACAGCCCTCCATGGACTTCAGGAAAGGAAGATGGTGGCTGTATATATTGACCATCTTGGAAAAGACCTGAAAAGACCATGATCTGCGCCTTGAGATGGCAGCAGCAGCAAGGCTGGAGATGCATCGTTCTTGAGGGAACTGAGAATCCAGCTGGGAGGGAAGGCTTATTCCCACTTGGGATAGGTGCGTACGCCCAGGAGGATGCACTGAGAAGTGTAGATTCATGGGACCGTCCGCTTCCATCTGCCAGGTAGCAGCTTGCTAAGATGCTCCTGGCCCCATCATACTTTCCTGATAAGTATGCTTCATAGCAGCAAATGACTCCTGGTGAGGGGCAGGAAGACACGATGAACTCCCTTCTAGCACACACAGGACCGGGCATCTTCCAGGTCTCGACTCCCATCCACCTGGACTATTTCATTCCCAACTGGCAGAGTGGCAAATACAGGCAGAGACAGGCAGGAGCCATGGCCAGCGTTTTTTAACCCAGGACTTTCAAACACATGCACCCTGGGGATTGCCTGCCCTCCTGAAGAGACAAGACCTTGTGAGATTTGGGATGCACCGCAGGCAATGAAGCCCGTCACTACACATGCACACACAAACTCAGGTCTTAGAAAGGAAGTAGTGATTTTTTTTTTCTTACAGATCTGAGTCTTCTGCCTGTGCTTCCAGCTACCTGCTTCACATCGCTGTGTTTGCCCTGCTGTCAGTCTGCCCGGCGCTAACAAACAGCGCAGGAGGGAGAAGAAGGGAACAAGACGTGGGGGATGGAGAGAGACAAGGGAGAAATGAGATAACATGGGGATTGATCTGTCCAAAGGTTAAGAAGCTGAACTTATTTAACTCCTGTTAGTTTATTTATTGTCCCTGAGTTATATTTGTGACTGCGACTGAGCAGATTAGCGCAGGATTGCTGGGTAGATTTAGAAAGCTTCAGTGTTTTTCTCGCTCAGTATGCACGGGTGCATGTGTCCGTGCGCGTGCACATGTGTGCCTTATTCTCACTTTTCACCAAGCAGTCCCTTTCCTGCTCCCCTTAAGGATGAATGTAAGCACTCATCTATACAATTAGGGACAGAGAAGGGAAAAAAATTTCCTTGCTCATCAGATCAGAAGCTAAATTTATGCAGGGTACAACACATGCTCTTTATTATACCATGAAAGCACTGGGTAATAACTCCTCTGTCCCCAGAAACAGGGACGCTCACTGCAGTAAAAAAAAAAAAATATATATAAAAACCCTCCCACTGGTGGTAAACATATGCGTCATCCAGGATTGATAGAAGCTGGAGCTGGTAAGTACTGGATGTGGATGAGTAATGTTTGTTATGGCCCTGCTGGCTACCGGGCACTCTCGGTAGCAGAAGCTGTAGAGAGAAAGAGCAGCCCAGTGGGAAGGACCATCTGGTGGGCAAAGGGCCCAGGAGACACCCGAGGCCCCTTCCAAGCCCAGCTGCAGGCTGGTGGGGCTTGTCATCTTCCTCGGAGCCCCGGTTTCCTCGGGGGGAGCTGGGGTGGGCTGCAGAGGCTGATCTCGGCACGTTTCTCGCAGCCCCCTTTGCTGCCTGGGTCAGGCAGCCAGAGCAGAGCCCGGGCTGGGGCTGGCTGCAGAAACCAGAGCGAGCGGGCTGGATGTCACAGATCAGGAGTGAGGTGCATTAGTCAGATGGCTTGGCTAATATCTCCTATTACATCAGTTTCTTTTCTTTCTCTGTCTCTGTAAAAGAGCCACAAAAAACAATGAGTAATTTCTCTGCGGAATATTCATCTTAAAAAAGCCAGGCCCAGTGCTTCAGTGCTTCCAGCACGTTATTTTTCTCCCCTTGACTTTGAGAGTGTGTCTGGCGTGTAAACCCAACTGAGAAAAGCTCTAACTCGGGGAGAGAAGAGTGGAGGCGAAGGTGTCCCAGGCTAGGATGAGCGGGTTCCCCAAAGGCGCTGGGGCTGGCTGCAGCCGGGAGCCGGCGGGTGGATGCACGGTGGGCAGCACCGCACCGGGACGGGCGCTGCCAGCAGCGCTGCTGCTTGCTATGGATGCCAACCCTTTCATACGGAAGGAGCAACTGCAGTTTTCTAGTTACCTCCTTTGCCTCCTTATAAAGGGGGGGTTAAGCATTCTGCCTTGTGCTTGACCCTCCCCTCTCCTCATCCTCATTACCCTGCGCTGGTGATTTATCCCTTCGATTGGAGGTAGGGGTTATTCTCCACAGCAAACCTGCATCCTTTCTCATGGAGAAAATACAGACAGTGAAGGGAGAACCAGGTCCACTGGTCACATCCTGGGTGGCGGACGGTGTCTTTTTTTAATCTGAAGCTCACATTCCAGGTATCTATGTCACTCAGGGAAATCAGGTGGCACCTGCCTCGGTTTTGGGATGTGCCGGAGTCCAGGAGGCACGGGGCATCCGTCCCTGCTCCCACCAGCTGTGGCCATGTACCAGTGGTGCTCATGGCCAGCAGTGTTTGGGAGGGGACGGTGATGTAGCCCGGGGGTGTGAGTGTCCCACGCTTGCCTGTGCCTGGCACCGCTGTATGGAGAGAGGAGCCTGGGGTGGGTCTGGTTTTGGAGCTCCTCGTGGGAGCTTGGAGGTTTTGGCTTCAGGGTTTGGGGCTGATCTGTGCTGCGAGTAAGGAGAAGAGCTGGTGTCCAGAACACACTGATGCCAGCATTTAAAAAATGCCACACTGGGGACAGCACGTCGCTTCGAGGGGACGGCTCGTCCCGTTCATCTGGCAGCCACGATGGGTTTTCACCATCGTACAGGGGAGCAGATGCCGGACCAGCAACAGCCCCGAAACTGTGATTATTTACAGCAAGAATGGAAATATGCTTCACAGTGGCTCCAGTCAGCATAAAGGCAGCAGTGTGAAGGGACGCTGCGTAGTTGAATTTCAACTTGAAAGAAAGTCCAAACCACAGTGCTGGAGCCAGGTAGGAAGCTCCCTGGAAAAATCTCTTTGCCTCCTCCTAACATGGTGCCACCAGCTTTCCTGCAAACACAGACAGAGAGCTACTTTTTATAGATATAAAAAAAGTCACCAGCCGTTTATTTTATTTATGGAGGAGACAGATAATTGACAGGTGGCTGTCTAAAAGAGATGAAGCCCTCCAGCTAAACACCGCAGCTCCAGCAAGGGTACGAACGACAGAGAAATGGCTCCAGAGGTGATAGACTTGTTACTTTTAACACTGCGAGATATATAAGAGAACAGGGTTGAATCGCAGTTCAGAACAATCATACCTAACCACTGAACTAAATAAAACCGATGATTTCATACCGGTGTCTACAGCAGCCTTCCACTGAGCTTGAATTAATGAGCGTGTTGTTGCCTCTCAAAGGGTCTTGCAAGCCTGAGGACTTCAGGTCCCTTTTTTAGGGCTTGAATGCATCCCATCCTGGGATCCGGAGCAGGGTGGAGGGTCAGCGTTGTGCCGACCACTGATGCTAAGCAGCAGTGATGTTTGCCTTCCAGCAAAACAAACTTTGCTGCATGCTGGGGAGGCAAGCAGAGAGCGGGACAGCTTTACTGGGACCGGTGTGCCCGGCTGGCTGGTTCTCTTGTGTCCCATACGTTGCAAATATCAATCTTTCCTTGCTTTTTTTCGTCTTTTTTTTTTAAAATATTTTTTTTTCTTTTTGAACCAGCCCGCCTGGGACTTTGAAGCCGACAAATCTCTTCCAGGCCTGGACCTCGTGCCCCTGGATGGATCTGTGCCTATTTCTAGGATATTCAGTATTATCTGCTCTGACTACTATAAACAAAACCAGAAGTTTAAATATTAACCCCCACCCATCACACCACCACAACATTTTGCTAACCGAGAACTGCCTTCTCATATGAGAGATTTCCTTGTGTTTCTTAATCAACCTCAAAGATTTTTTTTTTTTTTTAATGTTTACTCGAGTTTCCCCCCCTGCAGGGCAGAGTAACATTTACGATGTAAAATTACAGAGGCTATTACTCCGCAGTGCTGCACAGCGCGGTGATTCAGTGTCAGGCTGGGATCGAGGGAACAACTAGAGCCTGTTAGCCGGATCCCTCCGCTTTCCCACCTCCACATGGCTTTGCAGCAAATCAAAGTGCAACAAATGGCTTTGCATCATTTCTTCGAGGAGTCCTGGGCCTTGTACGTTATCTCGAGGGCAGGGTATATGCTATAATAAAAGACGGCTTTATTGCCAGCTGCAACAAAGCCAAGGATTCAGACACGTATCGCCTTGCGGGTTCATTGTAAACTCCCTTTTATGGCCCTTCCAGTTTATTGCTAATAGAGATTTACAGTGGGAAGAAGGGGCCGTGTGCTGTAATTAATACTGTTATTAGCCTGGGTGGGTTCGATGCAACGAGCAGCGTGGCGGCACTGCCACCAACCTTGGTATTTGCCCTTCGTTACCCAGCCCTGGAAATGAGATGGGGACGGGCTGGTTTTGGCGCGGCAGGGCTGACGTTACCGGCGCCTTGCTGGGAGGTGGCTGAGAGTTGTGGGATCAAAGTCCTTCCCCACTCAGAAGAACCCACTGTGGGTTCGGCCACCGTGGCGCAGGACATCACGAGACACCGCATCAGCTGTCCTTGCGAGGCTGAGGAAGATCATTTCTGCTCCAGCGGGTTGTTCGCCTCAAAGCAAATGATATTTCCTTCAGGCGGGAGGGAAGTGGAAGGAGATGGATTGTTTTCAATGCTTTCAGGTATTCCTGGACACAGGAATCATTTAAAAGCTGGACATGCAGAAGTCACGAACCTTCCCCACGGTCCCCTTTTAATGGAGCCTGTTTTAGTGCACTCAGCCCATGGGGACAGGGGCCAAACATGACAAATACGTGCAGAGCTCTAGATAGGGCAGTGGGGACTGTGCCGAAAACATCCCATCCCGCCTGCTCGGATGCCTTCTGCTGAACTGAGGCCATTAATCAAAAGCAATTGTTCCTTGTCCATCTCCAGACTTTGGAAGACTTCTGAGCCAAACTCCATCCCTGTCACCACTGGAGTCACTGGAAGTGGCTCCGTTAATATCAGCCTGGTTTCCATCACCCGCTGCTCTGCTGGAACGAAACCTCAGATGAAACAAATTTCATGTGGTTGCAGCTTTTTGCTATGAATGTTTCATGCCGCTCTGCTTGGCAATTAAAAAGCAAAGAATCAGGGTGAGAACAGTCCTGCTAATGATTTGCAGTCAGCTCCTTAGAGCCAAGTTGTCTTTGCAAAGCCAAAATTATATCATATCAGTCTCCAGAAGCTACCACAGAAGTTAAATATTAAGTGGTTGAAGTTGCTGGAAACTTCCGTGGTTTCCGACTGATCACAGGTCAAGGATAAAGCCATCGAGAGCGTTCTTCATCTCAAGCAACTGCCATGAAAATGGCCAAGCCCAGAGAGCAACTAGCAACGAACCTGAACCATAAACCCGACCACACATGACTGCTCCGCGGGGCAGGCCCCGTCCTGACTTCACAGAAACAGGGAAAATGTTGCTACTGATGCTCATAAATACAGGAGGGATTTTGGCGTTGACTGCAGGGTCAGGTGGAAGAGAGCATCCAACCCATGATGCTGAAGAGCCACCCATTGGTTTTAAAAAAATCTCATCCGGCCATCTAGGCAGTGCCAGCTATTGAAGCCCCAAGCACAAGTGTAATATTTTGGATTATCTGCCCCAATTTCACTCCAGAAATTTCCTGTGAAAGGAAAAGGTTGAGAGCTGCAAAGGTTTTGGGGGAAGTAACTGGGAATTGGGTACCGACCTGCCTTTCAGGGTTTGGGCAAGGGCGGGGAGCTGCTGGCGGTTCATCGGTCACGGAGAGGTTTGTGATGGAGCGTGGGGTTCGCTGTGCTTTTAGAGAAGAAGCTAAAAGATACTAGGCTCCTCCTCACCATTTTTATTAATATTCAAGTGAATTAACTTCACTGAGGGCTGGAGGAAATTGAATCTCAAGAAGAACCTAAGCTCTGCTTTAGATTTTAAGCCATTTGGAGCTTTTGATTCGAAGCTTGTGCTTTTATTATTATTATTTTTAAATCTCCTACTTTTTTTTTTTTTTTTTTTTTTCCCTGCAAACACCTGGCCCACTTTAGAGGTGATATAACAGCAATAAATGATTCTTATTAATTGGCCGTCAGCTGACAGGGAGCAGCAGGCTCCCAGCTGAACAGAACATGTTTATGGGGGAACTGGAGTCAGGTTTGGAGGTGCCAGGAGGGTGATTCCAGCCAGCACCCCTGCACGGGGGCTCCCGGCAATGGGGGGGGCTCCTGGCTGGGCACTGAGAATGGGGTCAGCCCCAAGTGGCTGAAGTAGGGGAGCTTTTGTGAGGTTAAATAAAAAATACCGAAAAAAAAAAGGAAGCTTTTACAAGCCAGAGCTTAAAGACATGCCCTCCCTTTTTGCCCGTTTATTAAGTAATAATGAAACACTTTCGTCAACGCTTAGGCACCAAATTTCTGACACCAGATGAGCTCTAAAGCTAATCAGGGGCTGGAAAAATGGGAATATAATTAAGGCTGCTGACAGCCCTGTGTCATTAACCTCACAGCTCTCAGGTGCCACACTGAACCACAGCTGCAAAAGATACTGTATTACGGGTAGTTGGTTTCAGCCGTGGAAATGAATTTGGCTTTTAATGGCTCTGTAATATCTCTGGAGCTGCTTCATCTGGAGCCGAGGCAATGGCAGAGGGGAAGGTAGTGATGGTCTGTGCTGGGTCCAGCTTGGCTCTACCCCTTGCTCTTCAGTGGTAAACAACTGAGGCTCTTCTCACCCGGAGAAAATGAGGTTTTTCTGGGTGAAGGTTCAGGCTGGGGCAGTTCTGCTCTGTCCCTTCTTCCTCCCCTGTAATTAATTATTATCATTATTAGGAGTGTGGGTGTCTGCTTTGCCCTAGCAGCTGGGATTCCTGCCTGCATCCCTCTGTGTGCTGTGGATCGAGTCCTCTGATGTAACCCTGTAAGCTACAGGGCTGATATCCAAACCACCTACCTGCTCCATGACTCAGTTTCCCCATCATGCAGAGGAGGTAATAATACTGGGGCCTTTGGGAGGATGTTTGGAGGTTTGCCAACGTGTCTGTGTCCATTCCTCTTATGATTACATTACCAAAGGAGGCTGCGATGGGTTCTGCTGGCTCAGGAAACCCCCTCTTGAACCCCATTCCAGCTGAAGCAGAGCTGTGCAATGGGCAGTACTGGTGGTGGAGCAAGGCTTTTCTTATTTTTTTTTTTTTTTTTAAAGGATTATCTAAGTTTTCATTTTTTTAGGATTTTACTGCTCTGAAGGTGAGAAAATGGGAAGCGGCTGTTCCCACACTTTCCCAGCACAAGCACCTCCACCTTCCTAAAAGTGCTTGTAAGAAGAATTGGTGGGACGGCCACAGCAGGTACCATAGTTAGGGAGCACCTGGGCTGCTGCCAAAATTATGACAGCAGTAACCCTTGAACAGAGCCTCTTATCTGGGGAATCTCGGAGCACGTTTCAACCATTTCGCAAGGCATGCTTCATAGACAGGAACCCTGGGACATGGAAAGGATAAAAGCATTTGCCTGGGAAGGAAGGTGGCTGCATCACTGCCAGGAATAGCACCCCGGCATCCCGTGACCCAGGCTCTCCTGCAAAAAATGAGATAACGTTTCCAGTGACAGGCGCTGAGCAGCCTTGGGAAAGCACCACGAAGACCCCTGCAAGCGCTGCCTCTTAGGATGATCAATGTGCTCCAGTCGTCGCTTGCAAGCACGCTGCGCTGTTATCTGCGCAAAGACTCTCAGATCTCCCTTGATGTGAAAAATACCTATTAAGAGCTAATGAGCAGAATAACACTGAACCTGATTGAGCTCGGATGTTATTTGTCATTCATCCTCTGCTATCACTGCGGTGGCATCTGTTGCCCCGGACTTTCTAAGTGTCTCACACTTTCTCAGCAGCGTTCTCAGTTTCTCGGGTGCAAGACTCAAGCCTTGGACAACAGCAAAACCAGTCAATTATGTTTTCACCCTGTCTGCTGTGAAAGCCCCGGAGTGTGCCTGGTGCGACCACAGCCATAGGAACGCAGGAGTTCATGATAAATTAAAAACAAAAGCACCATTATCCATATGGGACCTCGTGAGTGGTTCGCATACCCGAGCAATTCCAAGCACTCTGTGTATGGTTCTTACTTGGTTTTAACTCAATTTCTTTGAGATGCAAATCAGAGGGATTATATTCAGAGGCTGCATCAGAAAGTCTTTAATCCAAATGGGCTATAAGATTTATTTAGAAGAGCCAAATGTCTTGTCTGGGACAGAAGCAACTGAGCTGAACTGAAACAGATGGACATAAAGGAAATTAAGCAACTCTAATGGTCTTATCCAGAGTTCCAAAGTATTTGGTCTTCTGAAAGCTCTAGCTCCTGGAAGCACGTGATGAGATGGGAAGCTCAGGTTTCACTTAAAAACAGGCTTTGCAGTTCACTGAGAAAAACAATAATAATGTTTTTATGCCTCCTGTGTACAGAGAAAGGGCTGCCTTCCAAATTCTGACTCCTTAGCTAGGCTTACATTGTCAGATGGAAATTCCTCATTTTTATGACAGCGTCATTATTTCAGCCGTCTGGATTCAGGATTTGGGAAACCTGATGCTAGCAATATGGGATCACAGATAGTTTATTTACTAATACAGGAAAAAAACATCCCTCAAGCCTGTTGAGGCTTTGTTCCCCAAAACATGCGGCTGTTTCTGATGGAGACTTACCTTTAGGTCTCTTCTAAGTCTGGGGTTTAGCTAGGAGGTCAGCAACGCAAGGCCAAGGTCACCTCTAGCTGTGCTGGATGCAGCAAACCCAGAGCACGTGTCTTGGATGCTGATAAAAGACTGGGCTGGAAACCTCAATAGATCAGGCAGTTCCCTGAGACCCTGTCCATCTCTACTTCTTCAGAGGTCAGAAGATTTGCAGCTGGCAGAAGAGCCTTCCCTGGGACATTTGGATGTGTTTGGCCCTGGATAGACTGCGCAGGCAGCAGAACAAGTGCGAGGACAAAATCCCTACCATCTTACCAGAGCATTTCTGAATCATTAAAGATGGGCATAGCCTGGGGAGGAAAGTTTAGGTTTGAGTTGGTTCTACTACCTTCAGCTTTTAGGCTCTAAATGATGACAAGGCATGTTTAACATGAGTAAAAACTGAATGCATTCCTTAATGCTTTCTGAGGCTCTCAAAGTGCTGCCCAGTGGTCAAGGAGACCCCCGAGGCAGATGATGGATGAATCCGTCCCATGGCTTCAGGCGCAGGCAGAGGCTGAGTGGGGAGCACTCCTGCATGTGCAGCTCTGGGCTGCTGCCTTCCTCCCGCAGCCGAGCAGAGCTCCTGGGGCTCGGGATGCCTAGAGCCAGCAGGTGCTTGCTACCGTCTCTGCAAGCTGGGAAATACTTTTGCAGCTGAAGCTCCTGACAATAGCTGGGAGAAGTCTTTCTACTGGCATCTAAACGCAGCCCTCCTGAAGCCACCCCCTGCTTGGCTCACAGAGTTAAGTATCCAGAGCAGAGAAACCTCACGTGTTTGTGCATTTGCCATCCTTCACCCCGGTGCATTTGAAAGTGCATTAAATAAAAGGTGAGAGAAGTGGGGAGAAGGGGAGGGAGAGCGAGGGAGTGAGTGTGAGAAGGAGCTCATCCATTACTATGCTGTGCACAAGGCAGGAGGTCTTGGCCTTCTGGTTTGAGTGCTTATTCCCCATAAAATACATCTGAGAGAAATCAATACAAGAAGCATGCAAGAACTTAAATCAAAGCACAAGGAAGCAGCACTTGGCGAATGGAGCGACCTTGCAGAGAGCTGTCAAAACCGGGGCCCTAGCCCTGCGAATGCAAAACCTGCCAGAAAAAAAATCCTGCAAGGCTGGCATGCAGACTTCAGGCTGGTGTGTGCTTCCTTGGCATGGGGTTTGTGTTGGGAAATGCTCTGATCTCCACAGCGGAACGCTACGTGGGCAGGGTAGGCTGGTCGTGGGCTGGGTAAAGGGCACACGGACAAGCTGCCAGGTTGCTCCTGGGAGAGCAAGGAGAGCTGATGTACTATGTCTTGCCTATTTAGGCTCCTCAAGTACGTCGGAGAAAACGAGGCGAGGGTGACACCCAGCTTTGAGACACAGGGCATGCTCCCTCCAGCCTCGGCCGTGCAGGACGTTGGCCCCTGGGCACGAGTACACAGACCCAGAGCAGAGGTCCCCCTCCACCAGGTCCATGTCCTGCCAAGCCTCCCCGTTTGCCCACCACAACAGCTGAGGCTGGAGGGCTGTCTCCAGCAGCTGGGTCCCCTCCCATCGGGAACGGCCACCTCCCATTGGGAATGGCCACCTTCACACACAGGTGTCGGCCGCCTGACCTTGGCGGCAGGTCGCAGCGCCGTGCCGCAGACATCATAAATCTGCAAAGGTTTTCTCCAGTCAAGCTCCACCTCTGCAGACGGTGGGGCACATGTTCCCATGCTGGGAAATCTGACCTCTCGGTAGCCTGAGAGACAGGAGAAGCCTGGGTTTGGTGTTTTGAATAAGTGGCTTTTTATCTGAAATCCCTTTGGGAGCATGAGCTCAGTAACCAATGAAATTATATCTGTTGTTTCAAGCAGTGAAGAAAACTTGGCCTGATGTTTATTGAGATTTATGGCTTCCCTTGAGCTTAATTGTCTTTGGGAGCCCTGGATCTTTTTAACGGTTCAGCTAAGTGGTACTAAGAAGGATGGTAATGGTTTGAGCAGCCTGCCCCCTTAGCATATCTCTTTCCCTCGCACAATTTGCTGATATTTGGGAAATATAGCTGATACACTCCCCTCCTGAGGTCACAGTTATTCATTGGTGTGAAACTTCAAGAGACAAACCAGGTGTGAAAAGCTCCCAGCGAGTGTTTCCTTGGCAAGGCATTGACTTTCCATCCATGAGGGCTGTGCTTCAGGGAAAGAGGAGGAGGAGGAGGAGGAGGAGGATGTGTCCCTGCTCCCACTGGGGAGGGACACCTGTTCCCTGCAGAGGAACCACAGTCTCCCTGCTTTTTGAGCCCCTCCTGGATGCTGTGCTTTGTCTTTCTTGGTCTTCCTGGTCGCCATCAGCCTGGTGTAGACTCCTCTCTGGTCCTCAGCCATGGTGGCTTTTCCGCTCCCTCCGCTTTGGGCTCTTGGTTGCGTGCCGCTTCGGCTGCTCATGCCCGAGCACAGCCCAGCATCACTTCCTGAGCATGCCAGAGCTCATCCGGGGGTGGCCGGTGGGATGGGCGTTGGGATCAACCTATGGAGATGTGATGGGGGTGCTCTGGGAGGAGGGCAGCCCTTCTTTCTGCTCCTTGCACTGGTCTGAACTGGGAAGGTACTATCTGAGCTGCAGGGAAGGAGCCTCCTGCCCAGTGCTCACCCCGCAGACACGCAGCTCGGTGCTGCCCGGCCATGGCTGGTCCCTCAGTGGAGCATTCTCGGCACTGGAGGGCTCTGATGAAGAGCTTGTCATTGGGAGAAAAACATCGCCCTTCACACGTAATTATTCCTTGCCTCTGGAGCCTTTTCATCTCTTATCGGTGGTGACCCCTGTTGGTTTGTTATCTCTCCCCAGCCATCCAACAGAGCCGTAGACCTGTCATCGTGGGGAATGACCTTAACCTATTTACTCACCTCCACAAGATGCCGTGTCCGCTTGGCCAGGCGCTCGCAGCGGGGGCCGCAGCAGCAGAACCCGGCCGCCCTCTGCTAGGAGCAGGGGATGCTGTGGCGGAGGTAATTACAACAGCCCGTTATGGTTCAGCAGGCACCTTCATTAATAAACCTCAGGTTTCAGAGGTGCCTAACTCGGCCATTCGAAACCACATCTGGCTGTAATTCTGCAGCTTGTCCAAGCTTTCAGCTCATCTCCGACTGCCTAAGCGGTTTACGGGACGAGCAGTAAACAAAGTCTGTTTTGTTGGGCTTTTGCGTGCTTTAAGGCAAAGAAAGCAAACACGCACTCACTGGGCTAATCTCCTTGATGGGAGCTGGAGGCTGAGAGCTCCTTCCTAGGTCATGCCTGTGGGATTTTTATCTCTGGTATGCTCAAACAAGGAGCATGGAGATGTCCTCCCGTGCACGTGCAGTCTGGGCTCGTGGCACTTGGCAAGGTGTCATTACTCTTTTGTGGCATCTCCATATTAAATGAAGTTTAGATGATCACGCTGGGTGTGTGGATGTCTCGGACCATGTTCTTCCTGCTGACAACTTTTGGAGCCACAGGCCAGTTCCAGCCTCATGAGGATAAAGCCCCTAAAGAAGTTATACTCTGACATTTTCCATGGCCATAGGCAGCCAGGAGCAGAAGAGCTGTGGTGAGCGTCTCATGGGGGCAGCGGGTAGCAGCGTGGCCCTTGCAGAGATGCAGGATTTGAGCAGGAGATGCACAAGGAGCCCTCCTTCCTCTGCTACCCATGTACTGCTCTGCCCATGTATTTTTAAAACTCAACTCAGCAGCGGGGTCTGTCTTGGGACCGGCTCACCAGGGTTGCTGCTGGGTGGTAGCTCCTTCTTTGCAGCTGGGTGAATAAATTCACCTACAGCCCACATCACCTCTGAGGGTTTAAACATCTTCTTTAGCGCAAGCCCGGCTTACAGGAGAACGAGATGCCGTGTCGGAGGAAAGGATGGAGTTAAATTCCACGGAGGTGTAAGCAGAGGAGACGGGGTAAGGAGACAAGTCAGGGGATCAAAGGGAGTAGGTAGACGAACCTCCAACTATAACCAGCCCCACCCGTCAATAAAACATCCCCTCTAATAACCCGCATCCCACCGGAGCTGAAAGGCAAGTGAACGCAAGCCCAGGGCTTCTCTGTGGGGGAGCTCCGGGGCAGGCAGCCCGACAGGGGCGGGGGTCAGGCTGCCTGGCTGCAAAGAGATTTGGGGAGGCCTGAGCTGCTGGTGCGTGATGTCTGGCTGGCTCCTGGGTGAGCTGGACCCTGCTCAGCAGCCTCGGACCATGCAGAGCCCTCCCATAGCTCTGAGGAGCAGGGGCTCGTGGTGGTGCAGGGAGCCTGGCCAGCTCCAGCCTTCCCCAGGGAGATGCCAGCAGTGGGGCCTGAAGTCAGGTCCTGGGTGCTGGGGGCTTCCAGGTCCAGCTGAGGGGAGAAGATGCCCACCCCTTGGCACTGCAGAGCAGCCACCGCTTCTCCTGCAGCCACCTTGGCTTCCCAAACCACCGAGAAGGTGACGGGCTTGGCACGGAGCTGCTACCCAGCCATCCTAGGGGACAGCTTTGCGCTCAGCCAACCTGCCGAGAGTGAGCTGAGTGCTGTGGGCGAGGGCGAAACCCCTCCTCAGCATCCCAAACCACTGCATCCCCAGCGCGGAGAGAGTGGAGGCCACCTATGCATTTCCTGGGTGCTGAGGGTGCTTTCCCACCCTGGGGAATTGAAGAGGAGGTGGCAGCTTTGGCTGTGGGTTGCTGCCGAACTCGCTGGTGGATTGCTAATGATGTTTGTGAAAACCCTGAACGAAGACCACACACAGGAGGCTCAGGTGAGCGATGTATCTTAGACCTTGCAAATGCTTTTGCGCCTGACTCACCCTCTCTCTCCTAACACTGACTCATAATTACTGATTTTGATTCAGACGAAAGATTTATCTGCGTTCAAACATACGGAAAATGTTAGTGTAACCTGGTAGTGAAAAGGGGAGGCAGCGCTGCTAAGTTGTCCACTGCTCTGTGTAAGGCTTGGGGAGCGCACGATGGACTGGAACCAGCTTCCTCATCCCAACTTGCATCTTGCACGTAGGGCTGGGATGAGCCCCTGACGCCGGGGAGGGGCTGGTCACTCTCATCCCCACACAGAACTGGCCATGCTGGAGGGAAATTTGCTTGCAAAAGGTGACTTTTGCAACAAAAGCCATTTTTCTGCAGAGCTGCCCAGGCCGGCTGGGTCCCAGCTGTTTTGGTTTCCCTCATCTCTGGGGTCACCCTGCTGTCCCCAGGGACACATCTGGCCCCTTCTCCCACGGCCCCCACGCAGGAAGGCAGTTCTGGGGATGAAGATGTCTTGGGAGCAGCACACGGGACCTGAAAGCATGTTTGCACGGTTCCTCCATTGCAGCACAATAGGTGCTGCACAGCGGGCCGGTCACGCAGAGCAAACAAGAAAAGCCTGCCGAAGAAAGGCGCAAGTGAGTACAATCCCTGTTAGCAGGGTAGATTAAACCCAGAGCAGTGCCTGGGCTTTGTAGCAGTGGCAGCCTTGGGCTTTAAGTTCCCGGTGTGGTGGCAGAGGCTACAAAATCCCCAGCTCCTTCACGATCCCGTCCCCAGCAATGCTAACCGAAGCCGCGTGAGGCTGAATCCCCAGCCCTCCCCGGGACCGTGCTGCCTCCTGCCCTGCCCGTGCCCTCTCTGAATGCCCTGCCTGTGCCACCTTTCCCCCCTGCTGCTCAGCCCTGCTGGATGCTAAGTGGAAATTTCCCCCCCGTGCCAAGTGTTAAATACTTATCAAGCTAATACAGCGTCTTCGCGGAGGTGCGTACATGAGACAACATGTTACCATAATTAACGAGCAGCTGGAGTTGGCACCGGTCTCTGCTGCAGCTGCTCCCAGCAGCTTCCAGCGCCTTTCCCAGGGCTGCAGCCCTGCCTCCTCCACGCGATAGCGGGGGGAGAAGCCGGGGGGGGTGTGTGGGGGTGATGCCTCGCAGGCTCTTTTCTCACTTCAGAGGGGATGGTTGTGGTTCCTAGCCCGTGGTCTGCAGACCCCTGGAAGTCTGGGGGCTATTTCTGGTCTGTATTAAATGACTTGGATGAGTGGGTCTGTTCTCAGCAGGTAAACGCTTTACAGGGTGACGAGGAGCCACGCTGAGCAGTTTTGGAGTGCACTGATTTGGAGAGGTTTAGGAAAACCCACTGCTGGAGGAAAACAGGTCATGGAGTGGTGGTTTGTCCCTGACCTGCTGATGTGGCTGCAGCAGCTCCCTTGGTCGGCTTTGCCACGGGAATTGCACCTGTGCAGGGTCCTTCCTCAGGCAGGGGTGGCCAAGTGCCACTGGGGTCCGCGTGATGGCTGCTGGGGACCGTGACACTTCTGGTGGCATCAAGGCTGGAAAGAGATTGAGAGAGAAAAAGACCGAAGGGCTGGGATGGGTTTGCAAACCCAGCCTTTGGGAGGAAGGCTGCAGAGCAAACTTTGGATGGTGGGAAGTATTTGCAGAGTTTATCATCTGGTTGTCTGCATCTTCCCGTTGCCCAGCCCCTTTTACCTGGACCAGTATGGATTAGTTCACTCATCCATCTGCCCGCTCAGCCCTAAGCAGAGCTGCTGCACAAAACCTCCCCATCCTTTTAAATTGCCTTGAGCTCCCTAGCTTTCCAACCCCGGAGAAGTCATCTCAGCAGTAGATGTTTGTATCATGACCTACATTGCTATTGGGTTTTAAATACATTTTTTTTTCCTGTGCTATATACTAGCTTCCCACATGCAAATTGCTCTGAGTGAACCATTTATCTGGAAAATAAAGGTTATGTTCTCAAAAGGCATTTAGTTCCCTTTCTGAATGATTGAGCGAGTTTTCCGCTGAGAAAACAAAGGTCTTTAACACAGTCCAAGCCAATGACAGGCAAAAAAGTTCAGGTAAAACCCCTCAATTTATTTAACAGCTCCCCCTTCCTCATTCATATTTACAAGATAAAAGGGGCTCCATCAACGCATTAAAGTTGAAATACATGTCCTGTCTTCAAGGAAAGCAAATCCCATCTGGCATCCCTGGAGGAATATAACCTTAACTTCAGCTTAGTGCCACATTAGGGTATCTTACAGATTCTGCTTGAGATTTACCTGCCTTAAAGGGAGATTTATTTCAGATGTGACAAATCTCCTTCCACGAGCACTTTGGCGAGGAGGTGCAGAGCATTGGCGACTCGCTGGTTCCCCGGTCTCTGCCCGGCTGCCGCAGGGCAGGCAGCGGGGACGGTCACACCGGGGGCCTGCTGGTCCCTGCCAGGGGCTGTGATGCAGGATTCCATCGCGTGTTTTGGGAGCTGTGGGACGGACCCAGCCCAGGCAGGCTTGGGTCCCACCTGCGAGCCCAGCTCCCTGCCATGGAAGGGAGGGTCCTACAAGGGGCCCGTCTCACCCCCGGCTGCGGATCTGAGTAGCCGCAGGCTGGGGCGGGAAGATCAGAGCCCGTATCAGGCTCGCTTTCCCTGTCTCGCAGCCCATCCCAGGGGATCCAGTGCAGCTCCCAGAGCAAAGACATTCCCATCCGCCCCCGTGGCCACAGGTCCCCACCCGGGCTCCAAACCTGCAGGGCATGGCATCAAGGGAGGTGTTTTAAGGAAAGGCAGGTCCGGCGTCTGCCAACATCACTGAGGTGTTTGCACTTGGGGAGTCAGGGAGTTTTCCACCGCTGAGATTAGTGCTGCCGCCTTCCAGCAGCCCCATCCCAATGCTGCCCGTTTCCCCCATCCTCCTCTGCTGCCTTAATGCCAACAACCATGAGCATCTCTCTCACATGTAACGTAGCCTTGGGGATATTGCTGTTATGGCAAAGATTGTTCTAAAAATACTGCCAGCGGCTGGGGACTGGACGTCTGGGTGGTGCCTCATGTCGGATGTACCCAGGTGTCTCCCTCCCAAATAATACCCTGCACATGTGGTTCTCTGGGGCAGCAAAAAGAAAGATGGCTGAGGGTAGAAATCACAGCCTCCCCTGGTCTGTTAAAAAGCTTTGGAGGCTGCGGGGTCATGGGTACCGCAGTGTCGTACGGCTCATCTGAATGGAAAGCGTTTCTTTCTGTACGGAGCTACCTGGAGGTACTCTTTGGTAGTAATTGGTTTATTATTGCTGCTGGTTTTACTGATATTCATAAAAATTCCGAAGGCTTTCTAATTACCGAAGGGATCCCAAATCCTTTTAAATGTACAAGATTATTTTTAAAAGTCATGGGGCTAAGATAGGCGAACTCTGCGTGGGGTTCCCTGCTTGCCTGTGCCTTGGGTCGTAGCCGTAGCCCTTCCTTCAGACCTTGCTTCTACAACAAACATAAACCTGCGAGGGGGACGCTGAGCAAAAGCCGCTGGCGGATTTTGAATCGGTGCTGCTAATACGCAGGGGCGTTGGGGCCAGGGAAGGGCACGGCCAGCCTGCTGTCCTCTGTTACCAACCCGCAGATCATCGGGCTGTTGATGTACACGCTGTTCAGCCTGAGAACGAGAGGGCAAGCCAGCTGCAGGTGGGTGAAACCTATCTCCTCTCTACTTAACTGGCCTGCCCGACTGGTTTTTTTATGATTATTTTTTATTCTGTCTCCAGTTAGGCAATACACTTGCCTGTTAGAAATATCGCCCTGGGCTGCCAGCTCAGCGAAGGAGAAAAGCGGGTGTGTGTTACCGAGGGAGGATGGGGCATCGCCTCCCTCCCTGTCCCCTTCCCCTCCCTTGCTGCATGCACCCGCGCTCCGGTGAATCTCTGCCATTCGAGATGAGCATCCTTACGGGGGGGTTCTTAAGGGCCACTCGTGACCCCCCCCGCAGTGCTCTCCCACCCCGAGGATCACTGGAGCGGGTTGCTGGACCGGAGTGGGTGAATTTAAGCCCAGCCGGTAGTTTGGGATCATTAACCATCAAGGTGCCCCTGGGAAGAAGCAAAAGGTATTTGGGAAAATTTGCTAACAGACTCTAATGACTTAATAATCCCTGCCGGAGAGAGCACGGCAGGTTATGTGAATGTCAAGTTTGTTTGCTTTGCCGAGAGCTGGCTGCTGGTTATGTAATCGGACCTCCTTCACGGGGGAAAAAAAGGGGAAGAAAAAGGAAAGCACGCGCCCGCTTCCAAGCTGGGATGTGAATAAGCGGGAGCACAGGGATAGGTGTTAGCTAGGAGCCCCGGATGGGCACAGCCCTGCTCGGCCGCCCACCCCACTGTGTTGGGGGAGTGCAGAGCCCAGCCCAGCTTTCCCCCCTCAACCCTTTGGGAGGGGGCGAGCGGCAGGGTCGGGGTCTCACAGTGTGTGGCCAGGGCAGATCGGGATCCACCTGGAGCAGCAGGTACCGGGGTGAGATCACTGGAAATGCCACTGCCAGCAAAGGCAGCCGAGAGCCCACGTGGCACGAGGGGCCGGTGGTGTTAGTTCGTGCCTGGTGTGTGCTGCAGAGGAGGAGGGGGCTGGATGGGCACGGAGAAGATGCACGTGGCCGAGAGAGCTGCCACACAGCACCAGCCCTTATCCCTCTGCCAGACGGGGTCTATTCTTGTTGCTCTGGCTTGCCAGGCCATCATTCTTGATGCAATTCCTGATTTGGGGAGGCTGGACTGAGAGCCGGTCGGGGCTCTGCTTGGTGGTCCTCAGAGGTGATGGGTGAGGTAGCTCTGAGATCCCAGGTTAGTAAGAGGGAGCATCCAGCGAGAGCTGGGAGAGATGGGTGTCCTAAAAGCTTTGGCCCCCCTTGGCCAAGGCTGCCCAGAGGGCAAAAGCTGTCCTGTTTTGGGGAGGCCATCGGGGATGCCTCTGCTTTGCAGTGTTCAGGGCTGAGCGATGTCCATGGTTTGCTGAATACTGGGGGCTTTCCTTGAAGACGAAGGAAAATCAGGGCTGTTAAGCTGTGGCATGGTTTTCAACCTGCTTTGCATTAGCTGGCAGAGCCCACGGCACCACTATGGCCTGACCCACTCCCTGCTGGGGTCTGACACCCTCCTTGGAAGCCAAAACAAGGCAGGCGGGCGCTGGACCCCACTCCCCAGGTCTGAGCCGGGGTGTATGGGGAACGCCGACTCTTTCCCCACGAAAGCAAGCGCCCGGGCTCCTGGGGCGCAGGCTGCCGCCTTGCAGCCCCAATGCTGCTCCTCAAGCTCTGACTTGCCTGCCATCAATACTGTTTAAACAAGCACATTCGCAGACATAGCTCTAGGCCAAGTTGTGGGGCAGCCGGGAAGGAGCTGCCGCAGCCTGGCTCCAGACCCTTCTGCGGGAGGTCTGGGTGGTGGGTGCGTGGGTGCCGACAGCACCGTGTGCCAGCTGTGGCTCTGCCCGAGGGCTTTCCTCCGCACCTGTGGCCACTTTGAACCCGAGCCACGGCCAAAAGATGCCAGCGGCGCGGGCAGAAAACGTGGGAGCGGTGGGGTTCGGCAGGCGTACGCCCGTTTGTACGACTGCTCCTCAGCCCTTGCTTTTGGGGCAGGTTGCACATCCCAGTGAGACACACGCCCTCGCAATAGAGGCGTCCCGGGCTCCTCCAGGTGAAACACAGCTGCAGGGCCAGGCTGGCTCTTCTACCACCTTCCTCCCTCCTGCTTTCAATCTGGTTTCCCAGGCTGACAGGCTGCAAGAAATTTGGGGAGGACGCAGAGAGGGATGGCCCTGGGCAGGGTGCTCCTTGGGGAGCAGCCCCTCCGGAGGCACCCATGCACAGCACCCAGCTTTCCTGCTGGGAAGCCATTGCGACTGCAAGGGAGAGTGCAGGTGGCTCCGGGAGCGTGAAACACGCTCCTCTGAAAAAAAAAAAAAGGAAAAAAAAAGACAGACAGAGAAAAAGAAAAAAGGAAAAGGCTTCTGAAGCTTAGAGCTGGATATTTATACACTTGACATAAAGGATATTTCTGCATTGAAGTAATAAGCGTGACTCAGTAAACCAATGGGGAAAGGGTGTTCCCTTTGCAGCAAAACCTCAAAAGATCAAAGAACTTCTTGAGCGGTTTAACATTTCGAATGTTAAATGAATCAGGTTCCCCTCCCTTCTCCCCTTCACCCCTACGTTCGAGTTTTGAAAAATAAACGGTTTGATTTTAGCTTGGAAGGGAGCGTTTTGGCAGCCCCGGGGAAGCGTGGTGCTGGCCGGTCTGGTGTGCGAAGGTCATGGACACGTGTGCGCTTGGGCGTGCGGGACCCGGCCGCCTGCTCGGTGGACATCAGCCCCGCTCAGGACGGGGACGTGCCACGGCCTTGGGGCTTCCCGTTGGCCAGCTGAGCTCCTGCTGGTTTCTGGAAACTGGCTTTTCCCTCGCTGTCACCTTCCTGACCTGCTCTAACCTCTGTCCTGCCTGCCTGGGTTGGGGACCTTCCTGAGCACCTGCCCGTGTAACGCTGAACAGGGGGATGGTCCCATTTCAGAACCGCAGCTTGCAGATACCATGGTCCTGCAAATGAAAGCCCGGTGTGTTCTGGCAGACCCTGCAGCCATGCATGGCCGCGGGATGGGTCCGGGCAACCCTGGCTGCAGAGCGAGGGGACCGTGTACCGGGAGGGGTGTCCCAGCACGCCGAGCCTCTGCGCTCTGCCCAGCTCTGCAGATTGGGGCGGGCTGGAT
Source organism: Pelecanus crispus (assembly GCF_030463565.1). Classification (NCBI taxonomy): domain Eukaryota; kingdom Metazoa; phylum Chordata; class Aves; order Pelecaniformes; family Pelecanidae; genus Pelecanus; species Pelecanus crispus. The sequence continues at coordinate 40,236,119 of NC_134651.1, forward strand.
CCAGGCTTTAGGCAAAGCTGAGCATGCCCAGATTTCAGTGAGTTCTTCCCTTGGGAGAAGCATGATATTTTTGTGCATACACCCAGCAGCGGGGAGATATTCGGGGCTGGTCCCTGTCCCCTGCCTGCACCCAGCGGCAGGTGCTTGGGGCTGCCGTGCCAGTGGGAATGCCGCGGCGGGATTCGCCAGGGAGGGATCGAGCCTTGTCGGTGGCTCTCGGACACATGTGCGTTTCTGGGATCGATAGGCTGGAGTAATATATTGCACCGAGATAACAAATCACTTAGCTTATTGGGTCTTAATTAAGCCTCTTTTATCTCCATGACAGCCACACACCTGGGCTATCGCCCAGGCGAACCGTAGCTGCGGCCGAGCCGTGGGGACGCCGCGCCGGAGCCGGGGGATTGATGAGCCTCTGCTGGGTGGAATTACCTCATTGTGTTTGCAGCGCTCGGGGCCATCGATCTCCGGGTTCCCCCGTCCCTCCGTCCCGGCACCCCAAACACCGGCCGCTGCCCCCTCCTCCCGGCACCTTGCGGGCAGGGGACAGGGGACAGGGAGGGGACCCCCCCGGTCGCGTTAGCCCGGGTGCAGGTAGACGAGCTGGGGGAAAGCTGCCCCGTTTGGCCTCCTGGGTAATAGATACAGTTGTTATAGTCCCTGACAGCGCGAAATGAAGACCTACATCACCATAATGTATTGTCAGCCTGCAAGCACACTGCGGCCCCCGAGATGAATGAACGCAATATCTCTGTGTGCGAGGGGGAAGGAGGGGAAGGGGGTTTTGCCGCTGCCGCCGGCCTCTAGGCTAGAAGGCAGAGCCGCCGCTTTGTGCAGCTGGAGAAGAAAAGGCATTTTTTATTGGTGATGCGGAGGTTGAGGGTGTCCGATCCCCGCGGAGCCTGTGACAGATCCACTCCATGAAGGGGAGCGCTTAACAAACGCTGAAATATTCCTGTGATGAGTTCATCCAGCAATGAAGTAATCTTGCCCCTGCGTTACTGCCAGCTGAGGCAGCAGGGCAATTTACTGCTCTGGGGCTAGACAGCTCAACACCGATTTCGGCTCATGTAACCCAAGAACAGAGGGGAACCATCCAACCCAGGGAGGCCTATTTGACTGGAAATGTGTGTACACGACAATAGGAATCTAAAGCATGTATTGCATTTCGTTATTCGGAAGTAGGACAGTTTTTACTCTGAAGTATGACTGCTGGTGTACTGACTTGGAGTGAAGTAATGAGAGCTGGGAGTTGCAAGCGACTTACAGCTGAGCAGCCAAGTCCTGCAGGACCCCTCTGTTTCTGTAGCAATCACCCTTCTTTAGGCTGATGCTTAAATCCTTTTCCATCTTGGGCTGCTGCTAGGACTCATCCTGCCTGGCAGGCACAGCGCAGCGCGAGGCAGCCCTTCATCTCTGCTTCACACCCTGGCACCTGGGGCAGGCTGGCAGCGGCGCTTCCGACACCAGAAATGGTTGGAAACTAGATAGATATTCCCGATTTCAGGTCCCAGCATGGCCATAGGCTTATTTTGTAACCACGGGCAAAAGTTGCTTATGATTTCTCCTTTTGCCAGCGTATGAAATAGCAATGGCCATATCCAGCCTCTCTTAATGATTTTCAATTCTTGCAAGAGTGGTTGCAAGGTGCTGAGCACACTGCAGCATGACAGATATTGCATGTTTGCAAATAGTCGTTTAAAACGAGAAAATAAGATTCTGTGCTGGAAGACAAGCAGGCCATAATTCATCTTAGTGTTAAACAAAGTCCAAAGTACTCACATTACACAAAATCCAACTGAAGGGCAACACCCTTCTACTGTTCCTGAGTTTTCATGACTATTTACAGGTTTTTGGATAAACGTGAGAAAGTTGATATAGGAACTGCCAAATCCCATAAACTGTCAGTAAAATCTTCCTCTGCAGACTAGTTCGGCTGGGGCACGTGATGTTATTAAAGCCGTTCACAACGGGGCTTCCGCATGATGGACCCGTTCTTGGTTGCTCGCCATCTTTTGCATCAGGTAGGACAGGATTCCCCTCCACGCCGCGGCAGTTTGGTTTTTGGGCTGTGCTCGGCCTTTCGTTTCTCCTTCCCAAAACCTTCAGCCAGAACCTTGGACTACAAGAGTTGCTTTGGGGGGTGCTGGGGTAGCAACGTGTGATGGGCAGGGGCTGAGGAGGGGCAAAGACCAGCCCGATCAGCTCAAACAGCAGGATCAGCCATTGATGCCCAAAGCGGTGCCATTTTGACCAGGAGGTGCAAACCCAAACAGCCTTCACATCATGGCACAGGGGTCTGCTAGCTCCTCACGTACACCCTCCCTCCCAGGGGAGGTTTAGGTTGGAAATTAGGAAAAATTTCTTTACGGAAAGGGTGGTCAAGCATTGGAACAGGCTGCCCAGAGAGGTGGTGGAGTCCCCATCCCTGGAAGCGTTCAAAAAATGGGCAGAGGTGGCACTTGGGGACATGGTTTAGTCTGGTCTACCCTTGATTGGCTTAGAGTGGACTTGGTAGTGTGGGTTAATGATTGGACTGGATGATCTTAAAGGTCTTTTCCAACCTAGATGAGTCTATGATTCCATGATTCTATTCTACAGTTCCTATCCTTGGATCATTAATAGCCAGCGAGCGATGCCTTTTATTACTGCGTTACGCACCAGGCATGTGGCCACCGCGTGACTTTTGGCATCTCCCTCCCTTGGCTACCAAACCCCCTGCCTCTCCCCAGGCACAGGCGGCTGCCAGAGGGACACAGCTCTGCTTTTTTTCGTGGCCGTTCCTGTGGCTCTGAGATTTTTCTCTGAAAGGTTAGGCCAGGCCTTGCGCTGGCGTTCAGAGCCCGTCTCCATCGCTGATATATGATGCCCTTGTAATCTCCAGTGACATAAATTTTGCTCCTGTTTGTCTCCCCGTGTCATATCCTTCTTGTGCCGTGTCTGTTATTGTGTCTAGCGTTGCCGTTGCGTTTCAGCATTTTCCGTTGTTTGTCTTCTTCACCTGAGGATGTCCATTATGGGATGTAGAAGCTTTAATAGCTTATAAATGGGAGACGGGGGAGTGGCTTCGGGGAGTGCTGCTCACAGCAGCCACCATTCAAGAGTGGCATTTGCTGGTACTTGGTACCTAAACCAGCATCTTCCCTCCCCACTTTCCTTAAAGCCAGGACAAATAGCTCGTGTAAAGCTGTCGGCCCTTACTGGAGGTCGGGTTTGTACCTGCTGGGATTTGGAGCCGCTGTGAGGGGGCTGGTAGCTGGGACAGAGCCTGGTGGGGCTGGGAGCGGATGATGGCTCCTCTCTGCTCTCAGCACCCATCTCGGGTTTGTCCCTGTCCCCGCCACTGATGGGCAGCCTTGAAACGGAGCTCGAGATACGCAGCTTCACCTCCCAAAATACTGCCCTGAGCACTGGGGTGCCTGGGGGCAGCTAGAGCCGAGGCTTGGCCTCTGGGAGCAGTTGTTCGACTTCCCCTCATCAGCACCTCTTCCAGAGCAAAGCGCAGTGCAACCAGGATCTAATTAAGCGGGCTAATCTGAAGGAGGTACTACATCTCCATGGAAAACTGCTTCAGTTTGGCTTCTCTGAATAATAAACAAAGCACTTGGGCAGATGATAGGGCATTTAAGTGTTTACTCTTCAGAGCATTAAGTGCTAAATTTGTTTTTAGCTCCCTTATGAAAAGCCCTTGCCGAGTAAAAGCACACAAGGGTCTCAGTCATCCCTTGCAGCTTTCCTCCAAGCCTGCTGTGTCCAGCGGAGAGCCTGGCTGTGCAGCTGCCCCGGGGGGACAGCCAGAAGCACCGATCATTAGTATCACAAGGAAACCACTGAGGTTTAATCTGCTGGCGAGGAGCAGGGGATAAACCAGAGCCAAGCCCCAGATCCACCCATGGGGATGCTGTGCATGGAGCCAGCCCGGGCAGGGGGCTGTCTTCAGTTAGTCCAGACGAAGATGGGTATCCACTCCTTTTTTTTTAATCCATTCCGCCAATCACTTAGCGTAATAAACTCCCTAAATGGAAAAGATGGAGACAAAAACCTCCAAGCGAGCCAGAGCACAGAGCTCATTTCTTCTGCCTCCTCCACTTTGCTGCGCCACAGCTGTTTCGGCGGCCGGTGTTCAGGCTCGGGATGCAGAACCCGAGCAGGATTTGGCTAGGGGAATGGGGAAAGGGAGAAAAAAAGGGTGCCTGGATGGCTGCTTTGCAACTGTGGGTGTGTAGAGGTTATCCCACCCCGCGCGAGGCTGCGATGGGGTGTCCTGCCCACATCTGGCCACCGCTGCCTGCTGGGCCCAAAGACCACGTAGGGAGGGCTTCAGGGCTGAACTCGCTGCTGGAGCTATAGAAAGGGAGCACAAAAACAACAAACCAACTTTCCATTTCTAAAGCTTGAAGGAGTTTGCACCCCACCATGCCAGGACAAAGGGAGAATTAGCAGCCAGCAAAGAGAAAAACAACACAAAGCCACATCACAGCCTCAAGAAGCCAAAAAGCCTTTTCCCAAAGCCTTTTTCCTTCCTAAAGTGCAGGTACAGCTTAAATGACTCTTACTCTCCATGCGGAGCCCGATGCGGTTCAGCTCTGCAGCACTTTGCATTCATCTGCGTGTGCCTGAGCTGAGCTCTCCCTGCTGCTGCTTCAGCTGTGATTTTTTAAGCCAGTTTTGACACATCAAAACCGATGCAGAATGACTCAGAAGTTTTCAGACAGAGCTTTCTCCTTGCAGGAGGGGAAGGAGGGGGTGCACGCATATTTAGCAGCAGCAGCCTCCTTTAAATCCACCTTTTTTCAGGAAAAACACTATGGTTTAGGCAAATTTGGGATGTGTCTGAGCACGCTTCCCGTCTACATCATGGATTCAATTACAACACAACACTTTGCAGATTTCTGTTAAATTTTAACTCATTTCACATGAGTTGCATGAACTTTGCCTGACATTTGGAAGCAGGCAACTTGTGTCATCAGGTTACACTCACACTTATCTCTGCAAACATATCCTTGTACCCAGACCAGCACCAGCACAGCCGCCTTCGCTGCGGATGGCATTAATTGAACCTGAAATGTGCTTTCCTCCGGCGTTACGCTCCCGCCTGCTCGCGGAGCGATGTGGGTGACCCTGTCCCCAGCCCGGCAAGCTCAGCAGCAGCAAACGCGGTGGCTGCGTGCGTGGGCATGTGCGTGGGCTGGCCGGCGTCTGAGCGTGGAGGGGATGGGGACATGGGCAGCGGATGGACGAGGGACAATAAGTGATGGGCGTGGGGTCTTGCTGTGAGTTTTTGGTGAAGGGCAGTGCTGGTGCCATGAGGAGGGAAAGACTTTGAGATGATCGTATTCCCCCCAGCCTCTAAATTGCAGGGATGCCTCTGCAGTGAAGACAAGCGGGTGCTGCTGGTGGCCCCAAACCACATCTTCCGGGGAATCCTGCAGGTCTGCGGCAGCAGGGCTGGGGAAGGACCCCTCTCCTGTCCCCAAAGCCTGGCAGGGACAGCGTGGTCGGGTGACTCTTGCAGGACCAACCAGCTGTGCTGGCTGTGCCCTGCTCTCCTCCGTCGCATCGAGCCATGAAAACCCAGCGCTGAACATCTCCTTTAAGCAGCAGGTCCTTGAGATGGCTAAAAAATCAGGTCTGATCAAAGCCTGGCTTCTCTCCTGGTGCCGGGGGTTGGCAGGGGGAAGGGGGAAATATTAAAATCCCAAGATCAGTCAGTCGCTGGTTCTTACTTCAGCTGCAAGAAGTGACCAGCTCTGCTGATCAAAGGCCTTGCCACTGTTGTTTTAAAGGTGACATTAACATTTAAGGAGCTTTTGAAAGCCCTGGCTTGCAATAAAAAGCCAGACACCCGGTCACAGAGCAACTCAAACACAAGTTTAATGATAATGAAACAGCCTTTTGTTCTTAAACTCAAAGAAGAACCACAAACCTATTTATAGTGTTTATAATAAAGGCTGTGAAGCCTTTTACACATAATCCAGCAAACCGATACCTGCAAGCCATGGTGTTACCCAATGATCCCCAGAGTGTGCGGGGCAGGCTTTTGTGCATGCTTCTCTCCTCGGCTTGCAGGCACAACCGCCACGTTTCCTTCCGATGATGCCAGGCTTCAACCAGCACCGCGAGCAGCGCGCAGATGCCTCCGCCTGGTTGCGAGCCTGTGCCAAGCCGCGCCGCTGGCCCGGGACTCGTGAGCGTGTCCCCAGCTGGGGTGGCAGGGGATGGCTTGGCAAGGCATGATGTTTGGGTTGATGATTGGAATGATGATCTTAGAGGTCCTTTCCAATCTTAATGATTCCTAGTTTTTACTCTCATTACAAATAATCCAGCCACCAAGCCAGGAAACATGAAATTGCTACTCTCCCCTTAATTGGTTTAGTGGTGGACTTGGTAGTGTTAGGTTAATGGTTGGACTGGATGATCTTAAAGGTCTTTTCCAACCTAAACAATTCTATGATTCTATGATTCTATGATGTGGTACAGCTTGTCATGGCATGGCTCAGCATGGCATGCAATGATACATCTTGGCATGGAATGGCACGGCATGGCACGGCATGGTTCGGCACAGCATGGCACAGCCCTGCCGCTCATCTCGTTCAGGACTTGCGCTCAGAGCCTCCTGATCCAGGTCAGCTGTATTTTTGGGCCCAGCTCATGTACGCCGTTAGCACAGCAGGCACCAAACCTCTGTTTTACGGCAGCTGAAATCACCGCTTTTCCTCCTTCCTCCCTCTCTGCAGCCCTGTGTCGCTCCCTGCACCCACCAAAACTCACCTTGGGCTTATCCCTGCTGCAGACGTGGACCTGGATGAGCAGGGCTGCCGCTCCCTCCGCTCTCGGAGCCAGATCTCCGGAGAACTGGGTGCACTTCAGCAGCGCGGTGCGGGAAGCCATGCACACAGCGCTGGTGGGGCTTGGTGCACACAACGACCAGCCTTCTCCCGGCACTTCATTTATAAATAGCCTGGAAATGAGAGCTGGGTAGATAGGAGCCGTGGCCGGGTAAGAAAATCCCCCTCTCCCCACACTGGTTCTGGCCGTATTGTCTCTCACTGTAAAGCTCTTTGCTTTATGGCTCCCAGCCCTGCACCGTCTGCTGTATTGTACGTTGCAGCTCCGATAAAGGCAATTGCATACATGCTCCTTATCACATGCAATTAGAAATACCAAGCAAATTCCCCATTCTGCAAAGTCCTGGAGAGCCTCTGCTCTACTGTACAAACATGTTTTTATGACAGTGTGTTATATCAAAGATCTTTTTTTACTCCTCCCCGCCCTCCTGGATGTGGTAAATAGCAGTGAGTCCTGATCACATGCATTCCCCGAGCACGGAAAAAGCCAGGGAGCCGAGCAGGAGCAGAAAAGGGAGGTTTTGTTCATTTGGTTTCTTAAGGGCTTGGGCCTGGCAGGTCAGAGGTCCCAGCAGAAGGCGGCGCAGAGGATCGATATCCCGCAATGCTGCTCCAAACCCCTCCTGCCCCTGGCATTGGCCAAGCGGGAATTCCCTCTCCTGCTTCTCACAGCGGCGACCCCGGATTCTTATTTCTGTTTTCCAGAGGGATGCGCAGGCGTCCCGCTCCAAGACCCTGCTCCGGCCGCTGCCCTCTGCCTCCCGCGCCCGGCCGAGAGCCGGGACGCTCTCTGAGCCGGGACGCTCTCCGAGCCGGGATGCTCTCCGAGTGGGATGCTCTCCGAGCCGGGATGATGCTCTCCGAGCGGGATGCTCTCAGCACAGCGGTCGTTGTCTCAGAGCCCGAGCGGGGAGTACGGATCTCCCCTTTGATTTCTGAGGGTATGGATATCCAAATAAATTAGCAACGGGAATGTGTGGGGGTGGGGGAGGCAGGCGACGGGAGAGCTGGAGGGCTGGAAGTGACCCAGACCCAGGGAACAGATGCAACTCATAACGTTAATGAGGGGTTTGGGGTTTTTTTTTTTTCTTCTCCCCAAAGGCACTGCACTCTTGAGAACGGGGGGCTTTCTATCCCATGGCAACACCAAGAGGGGAAAAAATGGGCCTGGCTTTTATTTCATTTTTTTGTCCTTTACAGGAATCGCAGGCAAACAAAAGCCCTGAACAGATTTATCATTTTTCTTCCTCCCCCACCCCCTCCTTTTCTTTCCTTTTATATTTTTTTAAAATAGGGTTAGAGCAAGATGGATGGTTCCCCAGGCCCAGGGAATGAGCAGATCGAGGCAACCCTGTCGTCTCTGGCATCCCATTAAGCCAAGCTCTGGGAGGAGGCCGCCGTAAGACTTATTAAATTTGCCCCAGCCCAGCCCCCAAACGCCAGCCCCGGCGCAGGGCTGCCCCGGCTCGGCCACCTGAGTCCCACCTCGCCGTCCTCCCCGGTGCCACCACCGGCACCTCTCCCGCATCCCCCCCGGGGCCCCGCTCCGGCCCCGCTCCCCGCGTCAGCCCGGGAAGTGCCTCCATCCGTTCTTGTCAGCCGAGGCCGATCCGTCACCGGCGGGGTGACAAGCGGTTGTATGGCTCTGTCAGCCCATCGCTGGCGCGGGCTGGGCCCCCTGCGGCAAAGCCAAGGGTCCCCCCCCAAAGAGGGGGCTGGGGGCAGCGGGGGGGGGCACGGCCAGCCCCCGACCTGCCCCTGACCCGGGGGCTCCTGTGGCTGGAGAAATGGCAGCGGAGAGGGAACAGAAAGGGAAAAAGAGGAGAAAAAAGAAAAAAAAAAGAAAAAAAGAAAAAAGAAAAAAGAAAAAAGAAAAAAGAAAAAAGAAAAAAGAAAAAAGAAAAAGAAAAAAAAGAAAAAGAAAAAAGAAAAAAGAAAAAGAAAAAAAAAGAAAAAAGAAAAAAGAAAAAAGAAAAAAGAAAAAAGAAAAAAAGAAAAAAGGGAAAAAAAGAAGAAAAAAGAAAAAAAAAAGAAAAAAAAAACCAGGGGGATAAAACAATAATTTGAGCCCTACCAAGCCATGGGGCTGGCTCAGCTGGGGGGCAGGCAGGGAGGGTGCTGCCCCATCCCCACCACCTACCAGTGCCGCGTTAGCACAGTTATTTCCACTTTAATACTTAACAAGGATTTAAAACCCTTCTGTAGTCAGAGTTTGTTCTCAGCGATAAATTTTGAATAGCTTATAAATTATGGACGCAACGTGGTGTCTCTGTCTAGGAGGAAGGGCCGGACCCGGCCTGCCGTTACGATGGTGTAAAAGCCAGCGTGGCATCGCTGGCAATGAGTCTGGCAGGTCGGCATTCCCGGGAGACGGATCTGGCCCGCCGTGCCTGGATATAACATTACTGTAACGATAGTATCGTATCGCATGGCAAAGCACAGTCACGTCTGCTTCACACCTCCCGATAATAATCACCCAGGATGCAAAAATCACAGCAGAGAATTACAGATGAAGGGAGAAACGCACATCACCTCTCTCTCCACATATGTACGTATGTGTATATATAGATACAGATATATGGATATATATAGCCACAAGCACATGCACTTGTACGCGCGGAGAATATGCTCACGCTCAGGACGAGAGGGGTCAGATTGCCCATCTCCTGTTGACAGTCACCCCGCCACGCCCCAGCTCCCCACCAAGCACGTCCCTGCCGCAACACCCAGGCATCGCGCAGGGGGCTGCAAACTCCCGCTAAAATCCCTGCAAATGGGGAGCTCCGGCTCCCGCAGAAACACCTTGCAGCCGCCTGCTCCGCTCTTGGCCGCGGGAGCGGGAGGGGATCCACGCCGAGGAAAAGCCTGGCTGGAAGAGATGATTTCATCCAGCCGGTGAGAGAAATAGCGAGCGTTTCTGAAAGCCACAGGGGTGTATGCAATGGGCCTGCCTTACTTTTTCCCTGGCACACTGGGGCGAGTTGATAATTAGGTTAGAGCATCGCTCCAGCTTCATTTCAGTGCACCGATGTCCAATAAATGCGTATGAAGTTCGTATGTGTGCCTGTAGTATATAAAGGCTGTAGGAAAATGGCCAGTTTTCACTACATTAATTCATAAAGCAGGTCATGCTGGTCTGGCCCTTTACCTCACTTGTTATTTCTATTTATTAGTAATATTGATGTTTCAACCAGGGATCAGGACCCTATCGAGCCAGCTTTAATATCAGAAAAGATTTAGCAGAAGAGAGCTCCGTAATGAAGCAACAATCCCAACGCCGCGCCCTTACGTAGCGCAGCTCACAAACGCTCATTTATGATTTGCAATAATATTTTATTTTGCATTTCGCTTCCGCAGCAAACCCAGCGTCTCCAATTGCCCTGGCTCGGCCGCGTAAAACGCACCGCCCCACGCTCACCGGCAGGTTGTTAAAAAGCCTCGCCGGGACTGAAAGCTGAAGAGGTCTAAAGGAAGGCAGGCTCGCTTCGTGGAGCCGCGGCGTTAACGGGGCAGGTACCCGGCTGGCGTAATTAGGCGCTACCGAGCTCTGCCAGTCGCCCCGGTGGGAGGGCTGGCAGGGCTGCCTGCGCTGGCAGGGGTGCGGGCAGCGGGGCAGGAGCAGCGGCCGGGACAGCCCACCACGCACGTGGGGCTTGCTCCGCACACGGGTGGGTTTTCCCACTCTTCTCCCCTTTTTGCTCCCCAGGCTTCGACGGTTTCTGCCATCGCCCCGCTGAAGCTGCAGCGCTTGATGGCGAAACTTGATAAAACTGAGCGATAGGTGCAGATCCACGTATAATTTGGCCACGTCGGCCAGTGAGCACGTCTGCCAGCGCTGGAGGACGGAGCCCTGCCTGGCGTGGGGTGCGTGCGGCACCCCCGGGACCGGCGCCCCGCTGGGTCTCGCTTTCCGGGCAGCGAAGGTATTTAGGCTGCATTAGGGAATGATCACATACTATGAATGCCAAAACTCATTTTTAAATCAAAACCACTTGGGAGCTCTACAAAGCCTAGAACCACATCTAAACCAGCTTCAAATTCATTGCCTGCTGAGACGCTGAGCACGAGCCAGTCCTCAACCTTGAGTGATCCGTTTAAAGCCAAGATACACTTCACCAGGGTTCGTCTGGCAAAAAACTCCTGGAACTATTGATCCTTGAGAAAAAGCGGTCAAGGGAAATAAAACTGTTCTGGTTATTGCCTTACCATGTTCTCTGTCACAACTGCAAGACTTTAGCAGCAGAAGCAAGGACAGGCCAGTCGCTCCTGCCTCGAGCAGATCTCCCTCGGTGGTGGCCGAATCGGGTCCTCTAAGCAGAGGACTCGTGTTCCGCCGGGCAGGCAGGACCTGTATGTACGGCCGTACCTCGGGGGTTTTATTTTCATACTTTCTTTAGGATGGTAACGTTTCCTAGAGCACGGTAGACCAGAAACTGCATTTCTGTGGCGCGCACAACAGCGGGATCGAAAACTGCTTCGAGCAGCATCAAAACCAGATGTTCCCCAAGAGCCAAGGGAAGATGTTACCTGCCTTGCTCACTGGCCCGTGGCTGCGACATTTCAGTGCCAAATGTTCTGAGGCTGAGCCTGAGCTGGGATCTATTGCATTTGCGGAGCAGAGCTGTGCCGGGGGGGGTACAAACCCCTGCGGGTCCCCTGGGAACTGGGGTCAGCACAGGGGGCTGGGAGAGATTTCAAGACATTTCGGGAAAAGACTCTCACGAAATTCCAACCTTGCTCGCTAGGCAAGACCTCAAGGGTTGGATCCTGCTCCCGGTGATGCTGCTGCAAAAGCCAAGTAAAGCTGGGGGACTCAGCCAAGGTCACTTCAGGCTGGAAAGTGATGTCCGATTTCCCATCGCGTAAATGGCAGCAGGATCTGCCTCCCCCCGCCCCCCGCAACACTTCTCTTCATCCCCCCTTCTGCCATCTCTTTCGAAATGTTTATGTTGGATTGTCTCACGATTTACACTGGAAATCCATGCAATGCGTCTCTCTTGTCGAAACGTGCAGTGTCAGCAGCTGGTGATCTGAAACCCCGGCCGCATCCTGGAAACCCTGGTGCTGAGAGAGGGAGGCACGAGCGCTCCTCCAAAGCAACATGAAGCACCTTCGGGGAGTGTTCCAGGACCGGAGCTGTGCAGGCAGGATGCGAGCGAGCCGTGGCAGCGGGGCTCGCGCTGCCGGACCCGCTCGCAGCATCCCCGGCCATCGCATGGGCTGTGCAACCGCAACCCCCCGTGTCTGCACCTTTTGCATGTGCAACAGAGCCAAGTGGGAATTTTCTCGTGGGTTTTCTTTTCTGCAGGGAAATTCCAGTTAGCTGAAATCGAAGCTTTGGCAGAGAAACCCTCCTGGGCTCCTGAGGAGGAGGAGGAGGAGGAGGAGGAGGAGGAGGAGAAGGGGAATTGCACAGTGCAGTGGTCAGGGCTTGGGGCAGCAGGAGAGAGCCAAGTTCGATCCCTTGCGCTGAGCCAGGTGGGACAGGACCTTCTGCCTCGGGAACTATCCCGGTTTGAGTATGACCCTGAGGTTTCCCACCTTTTCATGACAAATTCTGTTTTTTTACCAACGCAGAAGAGGAAAAAAATCAGCAGTGGTCCCAGCCTCTCCCTTCGGCTGATGTGAAGTGTGGCTGGTGCTGCAGTGCTGTCCCCGAGCGGAGACGAGCAGGGCTCATCGCCATCATCAAGGGGCGAATTACTTACGCCTTGCAGCAGCGACGGTGATTTTCCTGGGATAATGCAGCGGAGACTTTGCAAAGGCAGCTCCCCTGCTTGCTTGCGGGAACGCATGAGCGTACCTTGAGAGACTCGGCAGGAGTGGGAGTGGGGATGGACCAGAGCAGCCCCCAAAATGTCCCTCACCGGGACGGGGAGCACATCAATATCTGGGACACCACGGGTGGGAGTCCCGGGGCGTCTCTGCGTGGCGTCTCTGCAGCCATTTCCACGTCAGGTCCTCTCCGCCGGCCCTGGCAGGGGGATGGAGCCTTTGTCCCCCGGCGCTGTGCTATTTACTGCTTGCTCGGCATCCTCACCGCAAGGCGCAGAGACTGCGAGGCCATATGAGACCCTGGCGATGAACATCTAGCCTGACCTACTTACAGCCCGGGCCCTGGGACTTTCTGGAATTCATCCTCTTGGAAACACAACGTATAATTTTCGGGCAGTAGAAATCCGGGCTGGATGGGGATGTTGTCCCAGCCTCCGCTGGGTCCGTGACGCCAGAATTGCTTTGACTGCCTCTGAGCGTGCTTGCCACCGCATATCAACGCACAGGCTCCATTAACAACTCAGATTGCCACTGATATGCTTCTCATTATATTTCGGGCCTTACGCATCGTTATTTCATTTAAAAGACAGCGTTTGTTTTTCCTTCCCTTAATTCGCGTCCCCCCCCCCCCCCCCCCCGAAAAAATCACATTCGAAAGTTGTCGCTCGTTGCAATTGGGAGAAAATCGCAGCTTAATCCAACCTGCCAAGGAAGCCGATTGCCCCGTAAAAATCTCCTTGAAGTCTCCATGCAGGGGCAGGTGGGGGAGCGGGAATAATAAAAAGACACGGAATTAGGAGGTGCCGAGGCTCGTTTGAGAGGAGAGGAAGGGACCGTGGATGCTGACAGGATGGTGATGCAAATCCCCTTCCAAGCACCCAAAGAACCAACCTAAATGGATTAATGTGAGGACAGAGAAGAAATTACTTTAGTTGTTTCCCTAATTTGATTCAATTTATTTTTGTACGGCATCTTCATACAGAACATCTCACAGCTGCCTCACCCAGAAGAGAAATAATACAGAAACACCGTTCTGGCAGAAGTGCTCACCAGTACAGGCATCTCAGCGGGAGGAAGGAATATGAGTGCTGGCCTTGAGGATTTGATTTTCCAAATCATCAGGAAATCACATGCCATTTTTTTTTTCTTTTTTCCAATTTCAGTATTACTAATTTCCCTAGGCTTTCCTCAAACCATCTCCGTAATATACTGAGGCTGATTCTAATCTCACACTGCTTTTATAGCACTGTAACTCTGATCTCACACTGGTTTTACACTGGTGCAGTTCCACTTATTTCAACTGAGTAAATTCCTGATTTATGTTCGTGTAAACGACAGCAGAAATAGGCCCACGGTTTCCCCTGGAGCAACGCCTGCCCCACGCCAGGGTGAGGAAGAGGAAGATCAGGTCCCTTGCATTGCAAACGATGTAGAAAACTGTCATTAAATTACACCTAGACCCTTAGTTTCAAATATACTTTTGCTTTCTTTTATAAAATGTACTGTATTGTCAAAGTTACAAATGCATGCGAGGAGATCAGCCGGGAGGGGCGGCCGGGCCAGGCGGCCACTGCTCCAGCGTTGATGGGGAGGGTGCGTTGCAGCCCCCGTTCTCTTCTACTTTTTTGGGGCAAATCAGTCTGCACCCCCTCCTTGCTCCGGTTTCTTTCACCCGTTTGTGTAGAAACTGCTTCTCTCTTCCTCGGGCCCAGTTCTTGTCCACCGACAGTCTGGTGCTTTGGATTAAATTGAAATGTGTGTGTCCTGTTTGCTTTAAAATATTAAAATGTAATCCCGGGGAATGAAATCCCTTAAGGCAGCAGCGCGACAGGGCAGCCCGCAGCACGGCCTTTCCCACGCGTTAGCGCGCAGAGCGAGGAGGGCCCTTATCAGAGCCTTATCAGAGATGAGAGCACAAGCGGGTTTCTCTGCAAAGACCCACTAACGCAACTCTAATTAATTTAATTTTTAAGGCTGCACACGAGGGAGCTGATCAATGCATTGCCCTGCGGTCTGGTTTGTTTGGAGCATGTATCATTTCCTTGATTTATTCTCTGGGATGTGAAAGGATGTAACTAGCATCTTGATACCTGCCTCTGAGGCTGCTCCCTTCCCCTTGACACAAGCAGGGATGGCATCCCGAGTTCACTCCTGAGCTCTTTACGCAACACCTGATCCCCGTCAGACGGCTGCCATTAAAAGCAGCTCCTCTGCCTGTAGGGTAGTGATGCTGGGTGGGCACCAGGCATCAGTGCTGGGTGCGATCTGTGCTCCTGAATCCCCCCGCAGACCCCGCTGCCGTGCCCGAGGGATCCTGCTGAGCTGGGCGCTCCACCCAGGCAAGTCTCATCCTCGCTTGGTTCTGCTGATGGAGGAAAAACAGGGATTGTTGTAATTAATGACTGTGGCAGCCACTGACTGATCATGGATTGGGGTGGTTTTCCCCCTCTCGTTTGCTCTTGGGAAAAGTTGGGACAGAGATGGGGTAGATGAAGGCAGGCTGGCAGCCAGGAGGGAAGGGGACCTTTGCTTCTTTGGTAGTGATGGAAGGATGTTGTCGCTGCTCACATGTGGGTCCAGTTTTGGGGATGGGAGTCCCTCAGCTCCCACCAGCCTCTGTGCTGTGCCCTAAGGAGCCTTTTGCTGCAGTGCAAAGCCACCGGCCTTTTGCGGAGGCGTGTGATGGCCAAATAGCAAATAACTCTGGGTCAGCGGTGTCACCCACAGCTCTCCCGGCTTTTCTGTGCTCTAGCCCAGGCTGGCCCTTGCTGGTGCACACAGAGGGTCAGAGATGCGTTTATCTCCAGCTGTGAACTGGTGCAGGGAAGGGAGCGATGCTGCAGTCCTCCAGCAGACCCCTGGCTGGGGCAGGCTTTGGGCACAGAAGGCCAGTGAAGGGAAGAGGATTGAGGTACCCCAGCTCCCACTTCTGGGTGCCAGAGCCCCACTTGGGAAGCCTAAGAAGCACAAATCAGTGTAGCTGTACTGTTTTTCTAGGGCTGTGCTGATTTATGCCGGCTGAGGACCCTTTGCCATTGCCCAGCCTGCTGGATAAACATCTCTCACCTTCACGCCCAGCATGGCACCAACTTCTCCTTTGAGCCCGTCTCCTGCTGCTCCTTGCCCTCCTGCTCTGTACAGTCGGAGAAAGCGTGGATGGCACGACCCTCCTAGCACGTGCAACCTCCGAGCAGCCTCGCCGACAGCCCCGGGGCTCTGCAGGGACCCCTCGCCCTCCCCAGCCGCCCAGACAGACCCGGGAGGATGAGATGCCACAACCTGACATCAGCAGAGTAAAATATGGCCCTGGCAGTAATCCGATAGAACTTGATGGTAATTTGGGGTGGGGGGGAGGTGGCATTGAAAAAAGGAGGCATTGAAAGTACACTTCCTTTCAGTGCATTGCTGGGAAGACCATTAGGAAAACCACTAGATTATTTTTCACATTCTTCAGTGCAAAACTACTGCCTTTTATGACTACTATCAATAACAGCTATCATATTACTAATGCTACAGTTGCCACATATATAATATTTAAATCACATTTGCGGCTGACAGAGACCTATGGATATTCTCGATCCCAACAGGCTATTACAGTTCATATCATGTCTGTCATATAAATATTATGAATCATTTCCCACTATCTTTATGGGGGCTACGTTGACATCGTCAAAAAGGCTCTGGGTACTGCCGGATACTGCATATTTATATACACCTTATGTATATGTATGTGAATGGAGGGAGATTATACAACAATCATCAGTAATAAATGCCTATGATAAAGCATATTATCTTCACACTTCATTTGCAAAGTGTTTTGTATGCGGGGACTAGGAGAAGGCTAGCAGAGAAGGCTCTGTTAAGTGACTGGGAAACATCCTTGAGCCCTGCTGTAAATTAGGAGGCTGCTCTGCCATGAGGCTGATGAGCAGCAGTTGAGGCACAAACCCCTCGCAGCAGTGCAGGATGAGCTTCAGCTGGTGCCCAGGCACCGACTTGGTCGGTGTGCCGCTGGCTCACATCAGGTGAGGATTTGGCTCGTGTCCAACTTGCTGGATGGGTGATGCTCCGTGTGCTTTCCCCAAAGAGCTGTAAATCTCATAGTTCATGTACTGCATTTCATCTTCCATCTGTTAATGCTTTCTTTGCTGGCTTCCTTGGCAGTCAAGCCCTGGTCTGGGTGTTGAGATGAAATAAAGAGATCTCCAGGTGTTACAAAAGGCAGAACTAGACTTTCCATTTACAGAGCCTTTTTGCAAAGCAGTTAATTAAACCACTGTCCCTGCAAACCAGGTGAGACATGCTAAACCCAATCCACCAGCAAAGCACAAGAGAGGAAGAAACCTGTAGGATTATTCAAGCTAGATCCAGACAAGAGCCCAGGTGCCCTGAGACCTCTTTCCCCAAACCTGTTTTAACTGCTTGAACACTTTATTAAGACTTGCTCCATATGCGGAGACAGACAAGAACAAATGCAACTTTATGGCTTGGAAGTTAGGAGGTCTCAAATAAGCATTTAATGTCTGGTTCTGAAGCAGCTGAAAGTGCAGCAGGGTACTTCTGACTGTTCAGTACATTATTTTATCTGAGCAGTCTCCAAAAGACGGGAGAATGCAGTGTCTCTGCCTGTCCTTGGCGTGGGAATGTGGCTCTCCTGCTCCAACAGATCAAATAAATCATGTGCATTTCACTTTGCAAACAAACATCATCAGCCTGTTAAATGCTGCTGGAAAAAAACCAAAGCTGTTTGGATCTCTGGCACTTAGAGAAATGTCTTGCTCTTTAGAGTTTTTGCTGGTTTGCGTGTGTCGTGCCTCCCTGAGGAGCGGGGACCCACCCTCTGCAGCCGTTTGGGTTTGCAAGGGTGGTTCAGATGCGTCTGGCAGATGCTGAGAGGTCCTGGCAAGACTCTGCTGACTTGTGTGCTCGGGGGCTACCTCCACTCTCGGACTCCAGGGTCCCTGTGCGATGCCACGGCCTCTGATCCTAAAGTCCTGCTGTGTCCTTTAGCTGCAAGGGAGCCTGGCTGATACTGGGAAGAAAAGCAGCATGTGAGCTCCTCTCGCCCCTGAGAACAAGAGGTAGGTCCTGTCCCGAAGACCTACAGTCCGGGTACCCCGGGCAGAAAGTTCCACAGTGCATGGACATTTCAGCAGCCTGGAAGTCTCCTGGGGGAGACGGGTAATACAGATCCTGGTCCTACGGCATCCAGAGGGTTCCAGGTCCTGGAACCTGCAGTGACTTTGCAGGGAGCAGGTTGCTGGAGTTGCCGACGAGCCTGGGAAAGTCTGACAAAGTGTGCATGAGTGGAAGGTGTCTTCCTCAGTCTGCAGGTGGTTTTCAGCTCACATATGCAACCAGATGGCCCGAGTCACACATTATCTTCTCGAGGAGGGACTCCGTGGCCGTGAGCCCCGGGCCAGTGGCTGCAACCACCCTTGCCCCTGCATCAGGGTAGCTCTGGCCACCCATCGCAGCCTTGCCCCTAGCTGTGCTGGGGGAGATGGAGCCCAGACATGGCCTGTGAGTGTCTCCTGTTCTTTCTCACTCAGACTTTGTATTTATTCTTTCTTTCATCTGTAATAAAATGCAGCCAGGGAGGGAAATAATTTTTTTTTCCCTGAACTGTGCAGGAGGGCATGAAACAGTAAGGGAAGCACAGCAGGTTTTGCTTTTGTCCCATAAGATAATTCTGGGTTATGGACAAGATAAGCTGGAATCACTTAGAAAAACCAAAAGCTATGATTTCCAGATCCCCTTACTGGGCCCAGGTGCCCAGTGCCAAATGCAGTCTCAGGTCTCAGCCCCCCAAAATAACTCAGTGCCTACCTGTGCTGATGCCCGCACGCACCTAGATCCCTTTGCCCCAAATGTCTTGAGCACACACGGGGGCAACAGAGTGGGGACGGAGGGAGAAGCCTTTGCCTATCTGACTCTGACATGCGGATGAACATCTCTCTCTGTCAAATTTGGCCAGAACTGAGTGATGGGATTAAAAGCTGTTTGAATGAGGACAGGCAGCCCCCAAATCATCCCATCGCATCAGCCTGCCTCCCTTAGGGTCCCAGGCTAAAGGATATTTGCATTACCCAAGGGCAGAGAGAACAAGAGCCGCTCAGAGTTTCACAAGACAGCTCTCCCAGACAGTGTAGGACCTCTAAGCGTCCCTGCATCAAGCAGATGTACAAGCCAATGACCTGCAAAAATTATCTTAACATCTCCCCATCACCCCCTATGATGATTTAAGTCCTTAGCTAGGAAGTGCAAAGCTGAAGTTGAGCACAGCATTAGGCAGCCTGGTAGAGCTTATTAAATTAATAGTGCATTAAAGAATTGAGGGGAGGCGGGTGGGGGGGAAAAGGGAAAGAGAAGGTTTGTAACATCACAGAAATATCCTTGCTACCTTCTGGCATCTTCAGGAGACTGGAAATGTGGGACTGCATCCAGCTGTCTTCTCTGGGGCAAAATTCCTTTGGCTTCTGTGGGAGGTTTTACCCAAATAAGGACTGCAGGATCAGACCTGTTATTGTCACTGCAATTAACATTTAGATCCACATCTAACACGAACTGTTACAGGCTGGTTAGGGAGAAATTTAATTTGCTCTAAACAGCTTGATGGGAGAGGAGCGTGAAATGTCCTAGTTATGGTAATTTCATGTGTTAGAGTCTACAAAGGTGGATTTCCATCCATGGGTCTAATCGCCCCGGTATCTGCTGCAGCCATCAACCTAAGCGTGCTTTGGGATCCTGAGGTTTGGGGCCAGATCCCCGCCTGTGCACAGCGGCGGGGTAAGCCATTTGCACCGGCTGGCAGGCTGGCTGATCGCCGTGGACATGCTCAAAGCCGTAAAGGCCCACGCTCAGCTGAGGCTGTTCCGGCACCGATGACTCAAATGGCGTTTGTGTGGCACAGGCAGGCGAGAGCTGGGATCTGCCCCGGCGAGGCACGGGGGAGCGTTGCTCCCAGACCTGTTTTCCCTTATCGGACACAAGGATGAGCTTTAGTTTGTGTATCAGGAAACTGATTTCTACCTTTTTGTCGTCGGGGTTTGTACGCAGGTGTTGACGAGATCTATGATTTTCGCCCCGCCGACCCACTCTTGGAGGCTTTGGACCTGCTTTTTCTAACAACTCCCAACTTTCTTCTATATCCTTATGTATTTCCTTTTTTCCCTTTTCTCCCAGGAGTTAATGTAACTCAGTCATAAAAACTGACTTGGAGATGAAACTTGGCATTTAAGGTCCCAGCCCGGGAGCAAATGAAGTTACCAGTTATAAACACACAGCAAAATCTGTTTGGACATGCTGAAATTACAGGAGCAGAGGATAAAAAGGATCCAAGATGTTTTATTTTGTTTTAACTTCTGCAGCTCTGCGTGAGTGTCAGTTTGCAGCCGCTTGCCTAACGCACGATGGGTCCTCTTGGTGTTTTTTCTTCTCGTTATAATTAAAGCTGGTGAATTGCAACGCATCTCCAGCGTCCCGCGCTGGTCCGCACCGGGATCCCCCAGGGTTGCCAGCTGCGTACCCCTCGTCTAACCGCCCGCGTGTGGGTCTGCCCAGAAGGAAAGGCAGTGTCTGTGCCCTGGCAGGCAAGAGTCGTAAGAGAAATCGGGAATTACGGCCTTCCCAGGGCCTCTCCTGTGTGGCTTTAGATACTAGAGCGATAGGTATGAGATAGACAGGGCTATGGCAATGAAAGATAGATAAGAGGCTTCGTTTTTATAGGAGGAGGTGCTAGATTGCTAATATTTATGACACGAGACGCTTTGCCAATTAAAGAATAAATCACAGCAGATAAGAGGCTCGGAAGCGCTCCACCGTCGGATCCGCCACACAGCGAGATGATGGCCGGCGGCCGCAGCGCGCCCGTGTGCGCGTGTTCTAAAGCAGGGTGCTGATGGGTGCCCTGGCTCTCCCAGCCACCCCCCGCCCCCACTCGCTGCAGGAGAGCTGGGCTCTGCGCCGGGAGTCACCTGCGCCAGCAGAAACCCCCAGCAGTTGTCCCCGGCGTCATTTCGGGTTTCCTGCGCGACCCCGCCGCACGTGAGCAGCCGCGGCCGTGGACTGAGCCTGTTTGTTACGCACGTTGCGGCCGTCAAGAGTGAGGGTCGATACGATGTTTAATATGCTTCATGCATAGTAGAGTCGCTTTGGTCCATCAAGTCGCTAATACACATTCTTACAAGGCTGCGTATCATTTATTAAACCTGGAGGCATGCCGGGGAGGGTGGGGGCCAGGGCCTCGGCTGCTCGGCGAAGCAGCGATGCCGGTGGGGTGGTACCCGCAGCGGCGAGGAGGTGAGAGTTTGCGGAGGAACGGCGGCCGGGCGCGGGGAGTTATTTGTCGTGCCTCATTTACGAGAAAGGAAATAAATCGCGCTCCGAACGCCGGCCACCGTCTGAGACCCCACGGGGAAGAGGGCTGAGGGTCTCGGGGGGCGGCTGAGATTGCTGGGCATCGCTCGGAGAGCGCGCACGCACCCCCCGCAAGCCCGCTTCCCCCGAGGGCGGTGGCACCGCCGCGCTCCGCACCCTACTTTATTTGCTTTTTAACCTTTCCCCATGGCTTTAAAAAGGAAAAAAAAAAAAACAAACCCCAAAAAAAGCCAAGCGGCGGAGGCGGCCGTGGGCCCGGCGGGCGGGCGCGGGGCGGCGCTGCGCGGCGGGGCGGGCGCTGCGGGGCGGTCGCGGCCCTCGCTCCCCCCGCTCCCCCCTGCGCGGGCCCCGGCGCGGAGCCGATCGCGCCCGGCGGAGCCCAGCGGCCGAGTTACGGTGCCGGGAGTTTGCAGCAACTCCGCGGCCTCGTCTGCGGGGCCGCCGCTGCGGGGCTGCAGCTTCCCCGCCTCCTCCTCCTCCTCCTCCTCCACCACCACCGCCCCTTGGGCTTTTTTTTTTTTTTTTTTTTTTTTTTTTTCTTTCCTTCCCCCTTCCCCTCTCCCCTCCCTCCCCCCCCTCCCTCTCCCCCCCTTTCGCTTTGATTTCGCTCTCCTCCCCTCCGCGCGCCCTGCCGTGTGTGTTTTTCGCCGCCGATCTCCGCCGAGCCCCTTGGCATGAGTTAAGCACCAGCTATGGACACCAAACACTTCCTGCCACTGGGTGAGTTTTGTTCCGAAAAAGATTCTCCATTCCTACGGCGGGGCGGGTGGTGGAAGAAAATAAAACCAAGCGGCCGACCTGCCCCCTCCTCCGCTTCCCCTCGCCGCCCGCAGCGGGGAGGCAGCGGCGGGGGATGCGCTGCGCCCCTTGCCCGGGGGGGGCCGGCGGCAGCGCCGGGCGGGCCTGCCCGCTCCCTCCTCCTTATTTTACTTATTATTTTTAGATGGTGGTTGCTGTTGGGTTTGGGGTTTTTTTTGTTGTTGTTGGTTTTGTTTTTTTTTTTTCCCCGTCTTTCTGGAGGCGCCGCGGGGGGCGGCGGGCCCCGGGCCGGGGGAGCGGCCGGCGGCGCAAGCGGTATTTTCAAACGGGGCAGCGGGCACCCGGGCTCGCCCGGGAGAGCCCCCTCCCCGCCCGGGGGTAGTTCTGCAGGAGAGCTTGGCAGCTCGCAGCCTTTGCTTCCCCCCTCTTGCTTTTCTCCCTCGCTTTTTTTTTTTTTTTAATTTTTTTTCTCTTTCCTCCCTTTTCTCTCCCTCTCCTCCCCGGGGCACGCAGCCGGGCGGGGGGCTGCAGGGCACCCATGGAGACCCCCATGCTGCACCCACACCGGCTCCTCCGCTTGCATCGTCCCTCGCTGGCAAGCTCCCCGAAGCCAGCACGCTTGGGACCCTCCTGCTTTTTTTTTTTTTAATTTTATTCGCTCCCTCTCTTCTCTTTAGTTACATTTTAAAACCTATTTCCAGCTGGAGTTTGCCATCGTTTGGGTGACTGAGTCAAGTCCTGGCTTGTAAGGGCGAATGCCTCCTTGCGTCTCGTTTTCAGGAGAAGTGATATTGCAGAGCTCAGTGCTCAGGGTGGGGGGGAAGAAAAGTTTTAGTGAAGTAGCCCGACGCCAAGTCCAGGCGAGGGGGAAGAGGGACGAATCCTGCCATCTCTGCCACCGCTCAGCGCCACGGCGCGTGGGCTCCCAGCCTCCGGCCGAGCGAGCCCACGGCCACTGAAAACATCCACTCCTGCTTCCCTGGGCTTTAAATCTCTGCTCAACCTCTGCTAGCCTATGGTGGTGTGTTTCGTGTCTTTTCCTTTTTTTTTTTTTTTTTTTTGTTTTTGTTTAAGAATTGCAATTTTAGTTGTTCCTTTCTAAGAGCGGAATAAATATAAACACCATGACAATGTCCCCAGCGAGCCCTGCCCCCAGGAGGGTTTCCAGGGCCGCTGTGGTCTGGGGGCTTTGGCGAGGGAGAGCGTGGCCCCGCGGGCTGGCAGGTCTTCAGCTGGCATCTACTTTCCCCCAAAATCATGGTTTTACAGTGCCCCTCGTTGATTCGGCTGTGAGGTGGGAAATGCTGCTGGGTTGACTTGCCCGGAGTTGCTGTTTGGGCGGAAAGCATCTCACCTGCAGCGTCCCCCAGGAGCGGGTCCCGCTCCCAGCGTCAAAGCCCGCTCCTTTTGGGTGGGGGAAACGCGGGTGCCGGGGATCAACGCAAACACACCCACCCGAGCAGAAAGTGCCTGTCTCTTGCCACGCAAAAGCGGTTTAATTTTCGAGGTGGCGCTCTTAAATATTTACATTTCCTTTGATGCTCTTGCGGAAGGCAGTCCAAACCTCGGTTGATACGGGCAGGATCAGGCTCCTACGTATATACTTGCATTTTCTTTCGGACCCGAGCTCTCCTGTTACGCTGTAGATGCTAAATAATACGTTGTGTTATTAGTCATGTTGACTTTGACGGGGGAGGAGAGGGGGAGCGTGTGTCACCTTGCTGCTGGCTCGGGTAAGGATTTTCACACTGGTGCGAATGGAAACCAACTGATTTATCTGCTCATTTATAAATGTATGTGCGCGTATGGCGGCGAGAGGGTGGGTCTTTGCAACGCGCTGTTCAGCACACCGGCAGCATCCAGAGGAAAAACAAGGCGGCCACCCCAGGGCAGCGGTGCTGGGTGGGGGTTCCAACTTTGCATCGCTGGCTGAGGAGAAAATTCAGCTGCCTGCGGGAGCTGTTTAGGGTGTGCGGTCTGGGTTTGTGTCTGCTGCAGAAGCGACTCTCAAACTTTATCCACCGGCCTTTGGTCAGCGATGACTGGAAAAATCGGCTTGGGTTGTAAGGGCGGTGGGTCCTGCAGGTTTTGGAGGGGGAGGTCTTGGTCCCGCTCTGAGCACGGGAGGCAGGTGGAGCCTGAAAGCGTGTGAGCAGTTTGTAAGAGCGAGGGGAGCCTCGAGGAGGGCGAGCAGAGACCTTCCCAGTGAAACCAGAGCGGAGCTGGGGGGCCGTGGGGCCTCGGTGCTTTTTGGAGTTGGGATGGGCCAAAACCCGCCGGGTCGCGACTTTGCAGAGTGCCAGGGTGTTTCGGCAAGGCCGTGCCATGTCATGGTTGGGAGCTGGTGTTTGCAAGCCGAAGGGAAAAAAATAGCCAAGCTTGTGGAGTTTGTTTCCCTGCACACCAGTATGGGCCTGAGCTGGAGAAGAGGAGCAACTGGGGGTCGAAATCAGGCTCCATCGCTGTGTGGCCCCATCAAAATCTCAGCTCAGTTTGGCCTAAAAAGGATAACCCGGTGGAGGTTTCGGGCCAAGTACTGCCCGCGGTTAGACTCGGATAACCCCGCTGATGTCATGGGTGGAAGCGTGGCCAGCGCTGGGCACTTTTAATAGTAGTATCTCATTTTCTTGCTCCTCTCAGGAGCTGCTGGCAGATGCCAGGCAGAGGCTCCCCGCGAGGACGGCACGTCCCCGCGCATCTCCCGGGCTGGACGCTGTCGCCCTGCGGCTCCGTCTGCTCTCCCGCTCCCAGGACAGCCTGCAGCCCGAGCGTGGGGTCCGCGGGGTCTGTGGGCAGCGGGGCTGCCCGTGCCTGCCTGCAGCCCGCCTGCGTGGCACGGGTACCGCCACAGCCCCGGGTGAGGCTCGCGACACCTCGGGGTCCAGCACATGCTACCTTAGAAGCTGTCCGGGGCTACAGATCTCCCTTTACTAGCTTTTGAATGATCGGGGATGTCTTGCTTTTATTCCTCTGGGAGGGCTGTGTTGTGCCGAGTCTCCCGGAGGAGGAAAATCAAGAAAAAGCCGTCACGCAAGTGCTTGCGAGGCTGGGGGGGATCCTCATCCCCAGGCTGGTGGGGTGCACGTGCCGAGGTCGGGCTTTCCACGGCGCCAGGTTGGGGACTGATGTGCAAACCGAGCAACGTGGTTCTTGGGGTGGCTGCTTGTTCCCAAGGCTCTGACCATTGCAATCCTTTCGTGGCTTCATTTTCTTCTCTGCCCATTCCCGGAAGACGGTGGTAGCTCCTGGGGAGCAAAAGGGAGGTGAGCTTGGGGAGCAAAAAGGGGTGAGCTTGGGGAGAAAAAGGGAGGTGAGCTTGGGGAGCAAAAAGGGGTGAGCTTGGGGAGCAAAAGGAGTGAGCTTGGGGAGAAAAAGGGGGTGAGCTTGGGGAGAAAAAGGGGGGTGAGCTTGGGGAGCAAAAAGGGGGTGAGCTTGGGGAGCAAAAGGGGGTGAGCTTGGGGAGCAAAAGGGGTGAGCTTGGGGAGAAAAAGGGGGTGAGCTTGGGGAGCAAAAGGGGGTGAGCTTGGGGAGCAAAAAGGGGGTGAGCTTGGGGAGCAAAAGGGGGTGAGCTTGGGGAGCAAAAGGGGTGAGCTTGGGGAGCAAAAGGGGGGTGAGCTTGGGGAGCAAAAGGGGGTGAGCTTGGGGAGAAAAAGGGGGGTGAGCTTGGGGAGCAAAAAGGGGGTGAGCTTGGGGAGCAAAAGGGGGTGAGCTTGGGGAGCAAAAAGGGGGTGAGCTTTGGGAGCAAAAGGGGGTGAGCTTGGGGAGCAAAAAGGGAGTGAGCTTGGGGAGCAAAAGGGGGGTGAGCAAAAAGGGGTGAGCTTGGGGAGCAAAAGGGGGGTGAGCTTGGGGAGCAAAAAGGGGTGAGCTTGGGGAGCAAAAGGGGGGTGAGCTTGGGGAGCAAAAAGGGGTGAGCTTGGGGAGCAAAAGGGGGGTGAGCTTGGGGAGCAAAAGGGGGTGAGCTTGGGGAGCAAAAGGGGGGTGAGCTTGGGGAGCAAAAAGGGGTGAGCTTGGGGAGCAAAAGGGGGGTGAGCAAAAAGGGAGTGAGCTTGGGGAGCAAAAGGGGGGTGAGCTTGGGGAGCAAAAAGGGGTGAGCAAAAGGGGGGTGAGCAAAAGGGGGTTGAGCTTGGGGAGCAAAAGGGGGTGAGCTTGGGGAGCAAAAGGGGTGAGCTTGGGGAGCCCTCCCTCGAGGCTCAGCCTCGTGGGGGGACGAAAGAGTTAATGGGTGTCCGAGGCCGGTGCTTCCCTCCCAGAGGTCGGTTCACCGGGTTGCAACCTCTTCGAGCCGGTCTTCCCACCCGCGCAGCCGTGCCAGGGGTGGCTGCAGCTGCTCAGGATGTGGGGTGAGGACTGGCCGTGCGCGGCCCTGCCGAGGCCGGAGCGGGAACGCTTCCGAGGAAAACAGCAAAACAACCCCCCGTGTCCGGCTGGCGGGGAGCAAGCCGGGGCGTGGGGGTGGCTTTGGGTGGAAGAGAGCGTGGGAGCGTGAGCATCCATGAGACGTCTTCATCCCGCGCCCCTTGGCCTTGCCATCGGGCACGTGGCCGGGATGAGCCGGGATGCCGTGCATCCCGAGGCAGATTGCTGGGAGCCCGCATCTGGGTTGAGACCTCAGCGTGATCCTCAATTCTGCTGCTTTTCGCTTCAAAAAAATTTACAGCTGGTGGGAAGATCCATAGGGAGGAAAAATTCTGAAAGGTGCAGAAAGCATCACAGCTTGCCTGAGCATCCCTGTGGGGAAGGAGGAATCCTCCGCCCCACGCCTGGAGGATGCTGGCCGGCTCCGTGGGGCTGCTGGCGCAGCACCGGAGAGGGGCCTAGGAGCACGGGATAAAGTCGGAGACCATGTCCCGCTCTCGCTTGCTGAAGCGCAGTGTAGGGCTTGACCTCTCCCAGTTGACATATGCAAAACAAGCCGGGAAGGAATTTTTGCCTTTTTTCAGAATCTGGGCTGTGACAGTTAAATAAACCCTCCGAGGATCCCCGAGTTTACTCCGCGTCGTCCTGCTGTGTTGGAGAGAGCGTTTGCGTTTCTCGTATTTAGGGCATTTTATTTATTTAAAAGAGAGCGGGGGAGAAAGCCACAGAATTTTAGTTATTCATTGCAAATATTATTATTGGCATTTTCCTCCTGTTGGAAAAAAAAAAAAAAAATCAAGGGGGGAATCAAAACATTTCACTGGAAAATACACTCTGGCTTCGTCCCACCCACATCTTGAAGGCGAAAATAAATATTTATTAAGAAATGGGTTAAAAACCTTTTTGTTGGAGTATTGTTTTCTGGGAGCAGGGGTGGATTCCTGTATGCCAGAGCCCTGCCACTCGGCTGAATTTTTTTTTTTTTTTTTAGTTTTTAGTTTTTTTGCAGGATGCTTAAGAAAACAAACAAACAGTGGAGCTGTGGGCGCCGCGGGGCAGGGACTCGGGCTTCGGGATGTTCTTTGGTCCTGCCTCTTGCACAGGGTGCTCGTTCCTCCCAGCATCCCGGCGCTTTTCGGGGAGGACCGTGTGTGAGCAGGGTATTCCCCCGAGGCTCTCGGCTGCCTGAAAGCACCGAATCATTCTTGCTATAAATATCCCACGACCCCGCTGCGGCAGGCGGTGAGACAGCAAGAGGCGGCGGCCCTTGGCGAGGGGCTTAACCGAGGGTGGTGGTGATGGAGCGGGGGTGCCGAGGGGGTCCCTGCCCGCCGGCCGGGCTCTAATTAATCCTGTTCTCTGGCTCTGATCCCCAGTGCGTCTCCCCGTTCTCACCTCCCTTCGCCGGCGAAGGAGCCGGCTCCCTGCTCCCTCCGGCCCGCGGTGCGGAGGGATGCTCGAGCGAGCACGCTGCCGGAGCAGGATCCGACCCGGCAGTTCCATAATTGCTTCCTAAAAGGCCCAGGTGGGCTCTCAAAAGTCAGTATAGCTACAAAGCAATAGGGGAGGCAGCCTGGGTGGTTTTATTTTAATTGATTTTGTCAGGAGTTGCTGTATTTTATTACATTTAAAGACTAGACTCTGGAATAACTTTGAACGTTTGACACGCACACAAAAAGCAGCTTTCTGACATTTTCCTCTTTGCTTGTCTTTTATTTTATTTCTCCCCTTTCCTCCTCCTCAAAGGGAAGCGTGTGCCTGGAGGGAGGACAGAGGAGGAGGGAGGAGTGGTTGTGTCTCTCCAAAGACTGCTCGAACATCAAGGCAGCGCAAGGCAGACGAAATAATATTGCAAATAAGGATTTAAAAAACCCTACAGAAGGATCCCCACACATGCCAGCCAGCTCAAACTGCTAGAAGATTTTCAGACAGAAGCAATTTAGCCTGGGAAAATGCTGTATTGTTGAGATGGAAACTGGCTGTGAGAACTTGCCTTTTCTGACAACGTTTTGCTTAGAAAAAGCAAAGCAAAGCAAAAGTCAGGGAAACAACCTGAGTTTTTATTTAGAGAGGACGGAGCATTTCAAAATGGAGGGTGTTTTCTGAGATAAACAAGGAACAATTCCCTTGCAAGAAGGGGAAGAAAGGGTTCAGATTAAGCCCAAATGCAGCTCCCCTCCTTTGAAATTTTGTTTAACGTGGAGTTAAAAACCAATCCTGTTCAAACAGACCCCTCGTAAGCATAAAATGGTTGTCGGTTTGGTGGTTTTTTTTTTTTTTTTTTTTTTTTTTTTTTTTTCTTTTATTGGGATCTACAATAAAAGTTTCAAGGTTGCACCTTGGGGCTGTAATTCCGATCGCAGCCCTCTTTGTGCCAGCTCCTGCCTCTGCGCATCAGGAGGGGACGGATCTTGCCTTGAAAACTCGCAGCCTGCCCGGATGAGACAGATACAGGGTGGGAAACTGAGGCACGCGGGTGCGTCTGAGCGGCGGCGAAGCTGGGAACGGGGCCCGGAGCGAGGGTGTGGGGTGGTTGTGAAACCCCGGCTGGGACGGCGGCTTCCAGCCCCGTAGAGCAGATCCGGCTGGGATCTGAGCTCTGCGGGGCTCCCGTGGGCTTTTGAGGGTCCCAGCTCCTGGTAGCCAAAAAAAAAAGCCCCAAGCTGCTTTTTGGCCTGGGAGCAAAGAAAAGCTCGCAGATGGGGTTTGTGTGTAAGCCAGGTGCTCCCAAACCAGAGGGCGAGGAAGAAACACCCTAAATACGTGTTTTATTAAGCATCCCGAGCATGGCTCGCATCCCTTTTCTGCTCTAGTGGAAGATGGTTCCTCCCGCGGTGGGCATCGCTCCTTCTTTCAAACGCTGGGGGATTTTTTTTTTTTTTTTTTTTTTTTTTTTTTGGGTTAATCTCTTGGGTTTTGTGGGCCCCGAGTGGAGGCTGGTGGTGTATTTGGGTTCGGGTCTTGTCTGAGCCATAACCCTTTCCCTGGATTGCGTCGGATGTGAGATCATTGCGGAGTGAAGAGATAAAAGGTGCAATACTGGTATTTGTGACCAATAAAATGGTAATGGGATTCCCATCTGGTTGTTACTTTTCATGGTCTCTTTTGTGGAGTTTTGGCTTTCTTCAGCTTTTACAGACTTTTAAAAAAAAAAAAAAAAAAAAAAGAAAAAATAAGGGGAGGGGGGGCTGAGGGCAGCCCTGGAGCCCCCCGAGGTTTACAGCCCCCTCAGCTCACGGAGCAAATCCTTTGTGCTGGGACTGCCAGGAGCGGATTAGGGAGGGATGCCCCGTCTAGTTTCAGCTGGCTGGGCACGAAGGCAGAAACATTTGATTATTGTTTTTCCATTTTTGGCTGACGAGTAAGTGCTGGAAAGTTGGGGTTTTTTTTTGGTTTGTGGGGTTTTTTTGGGGTTGGGTTTTTTTTTTTTTTTTTCCTTTCCTTCTTGTTTTGCTGTGAACTCTGTGGGCTGCTGCGAGACAATTTTGTTGTGGGCAGCGCGTCTCCTACGTGCCCATTACGGAGTCGAAATGAGGCAATGGCAGTGGTGAAGCAAGAGCGGAAGGAGAAACGCGGGAGAAGGGGTGCGCTTCCAGCCGAGATCCGCCCGGAGATGTGGAGGTGACGAAGCGGGGAGACGGGGTTAGGCTGTGCCAGCTTGGCCCGGGATGCCACGGAGGAGGCTTGCTCCGAGGAGGCGAGATGGTGAGCGATGGCA
Organism: Pelecanus crispus; assembly: GCF_030463565.1. Classification (NCBI taxonomy): domain Eukaryota; kingdom Metazoa; phylum Chordata; class Aves; order Pelecaniformes; family Pelecanidae; genus Pelecanus; species Pelecanus crispus. The sequence continues at coordinate 40,265,954 of NC_134651.1, forward strand.
GAGGCACGAAGGGGCGCAGAGAGGAGCGGGGTCAGAGCGGGGCAGGAGCAGACCCGGGGGCGTTGCTTGGAGCTGGGGGAGCTGTTTTGGCGGCGAGGGGTGGGCGAGGGGTGGGCGAGGGGTGGGCGAGGGGTGGGCGAGGGTGGCTCGCCGGCGCTGCGGCTCCCGTGCCCTGCACCGTGGGGAGCAGCAGCCTCTCCCCGAGGACCCGTGTGCGGGTGGGGGCTCTTGCAAAAAGGGGGCGAAAAAAGCGACACCCCCCCTTTCCTCACCCGTCGCCTTGCCAGACCGTGCTGGACTCCCCTTCTGCCCTTTTCGCTGCCCCGTTTTTGCAAGAGGAGCGACTTTATCAGGCCCGGGAAGCTGTGGGCTCTAACAGCACCGAGCAGGGCGCAGCGGCGGCAGGTTGTGCCGGAGATGCTCGCCCGCGCCGTGGTGGGGGGATGCGCGGCCCTGTGCAGCGTTGGGGCTGCTTCTGGAGACCCCCTTGCACCCTACAGCCGCCCCAACCCACGCCCGGGGGGCTGCTGCAGCCTGGGGGGAGGCTTAGCGGGGGGCCAGGGACGCGGGGTAAAAGCAGGGGTCCCTACGAGGGCACCCCGACCCTGCGGGGGAGCAGGCGACTTCGGCAAGTTGCAAACCTCTGTCTCGGCGCTCTGCACCTGCGTGGCCGGCCCTCCCTTTTGACCTGCACTTGTTCAAGTGTGACTTTCAATTGATCATAAAAATCCAGCGTGATTCACAGCGCTTCTGCCCTCCGGCCTGCCGGGCTCCGTCTCTCCGCGTTCACTTAGCGCGAGAGAGCAAATTGCCCTCCGGTTCATCCTCCTCGTTCTTAATGGGGAGCCGCTGCTTTCTGGGTCTGCTCCCCCCCATACGCTCCTTGAATTATAATACATTAGAGGTGGTGGCTTAGCATTTTAATTTAATTTTCTCTCTCTCTTTTTTTTTTTTTTAATATTTATTAAGAAAACCCATTTCGGTGCAAGCTCCCAAATGTCAGGGTGGGGAGGGTGGGAGGCGCAGACCCCTGCTCCATCCCAGCGCAGACCCCGTGTGCGTGCGTGTGGCTCACAGACAGTGAAATTGCACCCTAGAGTTATAAAGCAATTGTCTAGCTCAGCAGCAGAATGAGCATGAAATGGTGCAGAAAGCAACTAAATAAAATTGGGTAAGGCAGATGCATGAAAATAATGACATCTCTATACCATAGTCAGGCGCGCTTGCTCTTTCTCGCACACGCAGATAAACTTTTATAACAGACTTTGCATTTATTTTCCCGGGAAACTCTTCTGAAATGGAGATGTGTGTTAGTGTGGTGTGAGCCCCGGCATCCCCTCTCCCGCGTTTCTGGGGCTGTCGTGCCGTGCATCGCTGCCCCTCTCCTCCCTTGCCGCTCTCCCCGGCCCCCTTTTCCCTTTTTTTTTGTTTTCAGAGCAGGATTTTTATGCTCAGCCAAACACCGAAACGATAACCTTTGCAACTTCATTTCCCTTTGGCTGCGGTGGCCGTGCCGGGCTGGGGCAGCGCTGCGGGCCGGTGGCTTTTGGGGGTGACCTGCCATGTCCCATTGAAGTTGGACGACGAGACGCTCTCCTGGCTCGCTCTCGCTTTGGGGTTTTCTCTTTTTTTTTTCCTCCCTGGATGGTGGCAGCTGTAAGGACGGGACCATGTGGGCTGTTGCGTGGAGCTTTAGGACGTGAGAGCGGGGACGGAAAACCCGGGTCGGTGCGCTGGCTGTGCCCCTGCATCCCTCCTCCCAGGCGATGGCTGGTGGCACCAGGGCCACCCGCTCCCACCCTCTCTATTTATCCAGTTAAAAATGCCCCAAATTGGGGGCCTGGAGAATTGACCTTAACTGTGATACCTCCCCAGAAACCCTCGCCGGTGCTTCCCCTGTGCTGCTGCTGTCCCTGCTCCGACGCTGCCCCGGAGCCTTTGGCCCCAGCAGAGGCACGTTCCCCCCATCCGCTCCTGGGAAGCCGATACGTTTCCCGACGCGGTCTGACGTTTCGCTCCTCTTGCGCCGGGATCGCCGCGAGGCTGGGAACAAGCTGCTAATCTTCCCACCCGAGAGGCCCTTTAGGTGACATTAAGGCTGTGTCCTCGCTGTCCTTGTGCCCACTTGCCTCCGAAGGCATCACCGGGCACCGCTTAATTAAGGAAAATTAAGTCTTATCTTTGCGCTGCTGGGCGCTGCGCCGGATCCTGGGCCTCGCTGCCCAGCGCCTTTGCAGCAAAACCTCCATCTCTGAGATTTTCCTTTGCTGGGACGTGTCCCTGGGGTTCTGGATTAGCCGCTCCAGCGCTTTGCCCGCTGCCTCCCCATCACACGCGGACCAGCGCGGATCCCACGGGTGGCTGGGAGCCGTGTGTTGGCTGCGCAGCCCCGAAGCACAACGTGGCACCGAGCCCAGCAGCGCGGGACGCGTGCCTGTTCCCCTCCTCGCTGCCTGCAAAAATCCAGCTCCTCTGGAGAGAGGCAGAGGAGGAGGCTTCCCTGCGGAGATTGCTCCGGCTCTGGGCAGAGGGATGCTGAAGCCCTGCCAGTGCTTTTGCTTGTGTGGAGCCACAGCACCGGAGTGGAGAGCAGGGAAGTGCACGCATGCAAAAATCAGTGTGAAGGCATAAATCAGGCCAAGAGTGAAAGGCTAAAGAAATCCAGAGGAAGCGGAGTGATGTGCGTGATAGAAAGGGGTTTCCTGTACCTACACAGGCCACCCAGGCTCCCTTCCTGCCAGGGTAAACCTGCTAAAGCCGAAACTTTCCGCACCCCTAAGCAAATTGTGGTCTGCTGGACGGGCACGTTGTGAGCAAACTGTGCCAGTTAATACTTTGCATTTACAGTGTGCTCTCCTGAGCCTCTGCGGTGGTATTTATAGGATGTCCCAGCAGCTCCGGGAGAGCACCGCAGCCGTTCGACCCCGTGGCGGGGAGCAGGAGCAGAGCTCGGGGAGGGCAGGAGGCGATGGCCGGTGCTGGAAGCCGTGCCGCTCTGGTGCAGCCCTAAATCCCCGTCTGCTCCACTGCTGTCCTCGCTGGGCTCCTTTTCATAGAATCATAGAATCACAGAATCGTTTAGGTTGGAAAAGACCTTTAAGATCATCCAGTCCAACCATTAACCTACACTACCAAGTCTACTCCAAGCCAATCAAGGGTAGACCAGACTAAACCATGTCCCCACGTGCCACATTTACCCATTTTTTGAACACTTCCAGGGATGGGGACTCACCACCTCTCTGGGCAGCCTGTTCCAATTCTTGACCACCCTTTCTGTGCTGCGCATAAGGGACCGGACATCAGAGGTGGCTTTGGGAAGAGTTAAGGCTCCTGGGACAATTACCTGCAGGCCCCCAATTTAAGCACTTAGGAAGTCTTAGCCGTGATGCTGGAGATAGCCTGGCCCCAGGCCAGCTGATCCCTATTGTCTGCAAATGTCCGAGGCTTTATCTAAACAGTGGTTCGGAGCTGGGGCTTGCTGGGAACAGACATGGAGATGGGCTGGGGAGGGGGGCTCTGCCGCCCGGCTGTGCTGCGGGGGGCGGTGCAGCGGCTGTCGCTGTGCAGGGACTTGCTGCGGAGATGCACGGCACGGCAGCGCCCCGAATTACGCCCTGCCAGCCGTTTTCTCCGCTGCTTGCAGGGTTGGGAGACGCGGATTTAGTTCGTTAGGGTTTTTTGCCTGTGTTCCGAGGTGTATTTTGGTAGCGGTGCAGCCGTTGCCCGGCAGCTCTGCGGCTTTGCCTTGGAGCTCTGGCGCAGCTCTCGGGGTTTTCACCCTTCTCTCGGGGGGGAGAAGCCAGCAGTTCCCTTGGGGCAAGTCGCTCCCTCTTCGTGCCTCACCTGTGGGGCAGGTTTAGGCTGTGGAAATCAGAGGCCATCGGTCACCGCGGGCTTTGTTTAGCTCGGGCGCTCGGTTTTCTCATCTTTGTTGTTTTTCCGCCTGCGCTGCTATTGCCGAGGGGTGTTCGGTGCCGCTCCCCGCAGGCACCCAGGCCTCTGGCTGGCCGGGTGTTCCGCCGTGGGAGCCGAGGCCGGGCGGGCATGGAAAACCACGTCTGGCTTCTCCAGCGAAGTTTCACGGCCTCTAGGTGTGTGCAGGAAATGTTGCAGGGCAGGGATTTCTTGCAGCAAGCCCTGGGTGGCAGATAACAGCGTGGTTCCCATCTGAAGCCCCCACCTACGCGAGTGGGGAGGCTCCACCTCTCCGTGCACCTTCCCAAAACCCCACGGCAGCGCAGGAGATGCGGGGCTGATCCAGGCATTCTCCCGGCTCTCTTTTTCGGGGCGGTGGCGTTTGCCCCTGGGACGCTGCCCCGACCGCCGTGAGATGCAGCCCACCCTGGGGCTGCTGCCTGGCGTCGCTCAGCCGCACCCCGGGAGCGGCAGCCGGCGTCGGGGGAGCCCGAAAGCTCTTCTCAGGGGTGCACGAGCAGGCGAGCCCCGGGACACGGCCTGGGCAGAAGCGGTGCGGAGGGTGAAGCTCATCCCAGCTCATCCCCGAGAGCAGAGGGATGCTCCCAGTGCTGCCTGAAACGCGGGGACCCCAGACCAGCCCTTTGGAGGGAGGAGAGCAGGGCAGAGGAGTGCCTGCGCCGGGTCGGGGTGCGGGTTGGGGTGCTCGCCGCCCACGCCGGATGGCAGGGGGGCGAGCGTGGGGCCGGCGGTGCGTGCCGGGTGCTGGGAGGTGCCCGCGGGGCGGGAGCAGCCGGTCCTGCCAGTTCTCCCCTGCGCAGGGCTGGGCGCTGGGAAGTCCCCCGAGCTGCAGCCGAGGCCGGGGCGAGGGCTGATCCCAGGCTCCTCTTTGCCAGCGCTTCCTGGGGTGGCTCTGCTCAAGTCGCCCGGTTCGGGCGTCCCTCGGTTCTCAGCTGGGTGACGGGGGAGCGCTCTTCTTTGGCTGGTCCTGACGGCTCAGTTGCAAATCTTCGGAGCGGAGATTGTGCTGGGGAAAGCACCCACAGAGCCTGGCCCCGGCTGGGAGTAAAAGCTTGCTTTGCATGGGAAGGGAAGGCGAAGCCAGGGTGCTCCCTAATTGAATGCACCTTTATAAATGAATAAGGTAGAAGTGACTCTACCAAAAAAACCCACCAAAAAAACAAACCCCAGTGTGTTGGCCTGCCTGTGTAATTGTCAGTGTGGAAATCGTGGGCACATGAGGACTTGCAAGCGAATGATTAAATCCGCAGCCTTGTTTCGGAAGCAGAGGAGATGAGCCTCCCAACGCTGCCCGGCCCCGCGCCGGGGCTGGGGGTCGCCGAACCTTCGGCAGAGGAGCCTTTGCCGGGGCTGGTTCGGCTGGCACGGACCCCGCTAGCATCGTCGGGATCAGCGGCTCGGCATTGATTTCATCGAACGGGTTCAAGATCCCGTCAGCTTAACTAAGAACTGAGATTGACCTGCGGTGATTTGCTGACTTTATTATTAAGACGATGATGTGGCTGGGCTGAGGGAGAGGGAGCTTGTTGTTCCCATCTCTGCACGGTGGGATGGCTTGGTGCAGGACTGACACCTTTTCCAAATTTTCACTGTATCTTTTGCTGTGAAGAGGTAAAATCCTGAGTGTACCTTGAAGGAGCATTAGGAGAAGGACTTGCCATCCCAGCTCTTGGCCTGTCAGTAGCTGCAGAGGAGGAATGTTATAAGGAGCTATTCATCATTGCAATTATTTTATTAAGAGTACACAGTGTGCTTGGGAGCTGGAAGAGAGGGAGCTTTGGGATGTTTTCAGCATTATAAATACCGGTTGGTTACATCACCCAGCTTTTAAAAAATGGTATGTGTAGCGCTGGTGAAAGCGGATTTGCAGACAACCTTGGAGAGGAGAGCTGGGTGTCTGTCCTAGCAGGGAGGGCAGTGCGGCTTCTGCCCTTGCGTCTCCCTCGGGACCAAGGGGAAGAGAAATCTCTGGGCTCTGCCCCTGCGCAAAATCCCCGGGGGGAATTGGTGCCCGGTGTGGGCTGGAGATGGGTGAAACAGGCTCCTTGGGGCAACCAAATGATTATCACGGGAGGTGGGTCAGCTCCCACGTGGAGACACAGAGCCCTGTAGCGCACCGCTGCTCCCCGCTCAGCCGGCGCTCCCTATAACCTCACGCTACCGAAACCCAAAATGCGGCTCCAGGGCCTGTTTTTGTAGTTTTCTGTCCTGTACGGAACCCCGGCGTGCTTTGCAGGGGCTGCCCGCCTCGGTGGCACCCCGTCCTGCCGCGGCAGCGGCGGAGCAGCCGGCGGCGGGTCCCGCAGCAAGCTGGCACCTCCGTGCGCGTTATCGCAGCCGCGCTCCGGGTCCAAAGTCCACGATGGGAAAATGCCCAGTGGACTTTTAACCGGAGTCCTCAGGAGAGCCCAGCTTAGGAGCCTTTAACTGTTTCGTGGCGATCCGCGCTGGAAGGCGACGAGAGAAGCGGGGAGAGGGTGGGCTGCTCGCCCGGGGTCAGGTCGCTGCGGCGGGGGCTTGCTTGTGGCCGTGCCGGGGCGATGGTGGGGATCGTGCCGGCTGGTGCTGGGGTCCTCGTTGCATGTGTCCACCCCTCCACCGGCTCTGCAGCCAAACCCTGGGCTCGGCCCAACTATGCCACCTAGTATGGGCCCCCCAAAATCCACCTCTGGGCGTGTAGAGGCTGCACCAGGGCCACCGACCGTTCTCCTCGGGACACATCCCAAAATCCACCTCTGGGCTTGTAGAGGCTGCACCAGGGCCACCGACCGTTCTCCTCGGGACACATCCCAAAATCCACCTCTGGGCTTGTAGAGGCTGCACCAGGGCCACCGACCGTTCTCCTCGGGGCACATCCCAAAATCCACCTCTGGGCTTGTAGAGGCTGCACCAGGGCCACCGACCGTTCTCCTCGGGGCACATCCCAAAATCCACCTCTGGGCTTGTAGAGGCTGCACCAGGGCCACCGACCGTTCTCCTCGGGGCACATCCCAAAATCCACCTCTGGGCTTGTAGAGGCTGCACCAGGGCCACCGACCGTTCTCCTCGGGGCACATCCCAAAATCCACCTCTGGGCTTGTAGAGGCTGCACCAGGGCCACCGACCGTTCTCCTCGGGGCACATCCCAAAATCCACCTCTGGGCTTGTAGAGGCTGCACCAGGGCCACCGACCGTTCTCCTCGGGGCACATCCCAAAATCCACCTCTGGGCTTGTAGAGGCTGCACCAGGGCCACCGACCGTTCTCCTCGGGGCACATCCCAAAATCCACCTCTGGGCTTGTAGAGGCTGCACCAGGGCCACCGACCGTTCTCCTCGGGGCACATCCCAAAATCCACCTCTGGGCTTGTAGAGGCTGCACCAGGGCCACCGACCGTTCTCCTCGGGGCACATCCCAAAATCCACCTCTGGGCTTGTAGAGGCTGCACCAGGGCCACCGACCGTTCTCCTCGGGGCACATCCCAAAATCCACCTCTGGGCTTGTAGAGGCTGCACCAGGGCCACCGACCGTTCTCCTCGGGGCACATCCCAAAATCCACCTCTGGGCTTGTAGAGGCTGCACCAGGGCCACCGACCGTTCTCCTCGGGGCACATCCCAAAATCCACCTCTGGGCTTGTAGAGGCTGCACCAGGGCCACCGACCGTTCTCCTCGGGGCACATCCCAAAATCCACCTCTGGGCTTGTAGAGGCTGCACCAGGGCCACCGACCGTTCTCCTCGGGGCACATCCCAAAATCCACCTCTGGGCTTGTAGAGGCTGCACCAGGGCCACCGACCGTTCTCCTCGGGGCACATCCCAAAATCCACCTCTGGGCTTGTAGAGGCTGCACCAGGGCCACCGACCGTTCTCCTCGGGGCACATCCCAAAATCCACCTCTGGGCTTGTAGAGGCTGCACCAGGGCCACCGACCGTTCTCCTCGGGGCACATCCCAAAATCCACCTCTGGGCTTGTAGAGGCTGCACCAGGGCCACCGACCGTTCTCCTCGGGGCACATCCCAAAATCCACCTCTGGGCTTGTAGAGGCTGCACCAGGGCCACCGACCGTTCTCCTCGGGGCACATCCCAAAATCCACCTCTGGGCTTGTAGAGGCTGCACCAGGGCCACCGACCGTTCTCCTCGGGGCACATCCCAAAATCCACCTCTGGGCTTGTAGAGGCTGCACCAGGGCCACCGACCGTTCTCCTCGGGGCACATCCCAAAATCCACCTCTGGGCTTGTAGAGGCTGCACCAGGGCCACCGACCGTTCTCCTCGGGGCACATCCCAAAATCCACCTCTGGGCTTGTAGAGGCTGCACCAGGGCCACCGACCGTTCTCCTCGGGGCACATCCCAAAATCCACCTCTGGGCTTGTAGAGGCTGCACCAGGGCCACCGACCGTTCTCCTCGGGGCACATCCCAAAATCCACCTCTGGGCTTGTAGAGGCTGCACCAGGGCCACCGACCGTTCTCCTCGGGGCACATCCCAAAATCCACCTCTGGGCTTGTAGAGGCTGCACCAGGGCCACCGACCGTTCTCCTCGGGGCACATCCCAAAATCCACCTCTGGGCTTGTAGAGGCTGCACCAGGGCCACCGACCGTTCTCCTCGGGGCACATCCCAAAATCCACCTCTGGGCTTGTAGAGGCTGCACCAGGGCCACCGACCGTTCTCCTCGGGGCACATCCCAAAATCCACCTCTGGGCTTGTAGAGGCTGCACCAGGGCCACCGACCGTTCTCCTCGGGGCACATCCCAAAATCCACCTCTGGGCTTGTAGAGGCTGCACCAGGGCCACCGACCGTTCTCCTCGGGGCACATCCCAAAATCCACCTCTGGGCTTGTAGAGGCTGCACCAGGGCCACCGACCGTTCTCCTCGGGGCACATCCCAAAATCCACCTCTGGGCTTGTAGAGGCTGCACCAGGGCCACCGACCGTTCTCCTCGGGGCACATCCCAAAATCCACCTCTGGGCTTGTAGAGGCTGCACCAGGGCCACCGACCGTTCTCCTCGGGGCACATCCCAAAATCCACCTCTGGGCTTGTAGAGGCTGCACCAGGGCCACCGACCGTTCTCCTCGGGGCACATCCCAAAATCCACCTCTGGGCTTGTAGAGGCTGCACCAGGGCCACCGACCGTTCTCCTCGGGGCACATCCCAAAATCCACCTCTGGGCTTGTAGAGGCTGCACCAGGGCCACCGACCGTTCTCCTCGGGGCACATCCCAAAATCCACCTCTGGGCTTGTAGAGGCTGCACCAGGGCCACCGACCGTTCTCCTCGGGGCACATCCCAAAATCCACCTCTGGGCTTGTAGAGGCTGCACCAGGGCCACCGACCGTTCTCCTCGGGGCACATCCCAAAATCCACCTCTGGGCTTGTAGAGGCTGCACCAGGGCCACCGACCGTTCTCCTCGGGGCACATCCCAAAATCCACCTCTGGGCTTGTAGAGGCTGCACCAGGGCCACCGACCGTTCTCCTCGGGGCACATCCCAAAATCCACCTCTGGGCTTGTAGAGGCTGCACCAGGGCCACCGACCGTTCTCCTCGGGGCACATCCCAAAATCCACCTCTGGGCTTGTAGAGGCTGCACCAGGGCCACCGACCGTTCTCCTCGGGGCACATCCCAAAATCCACCTCTGGGCTTGTAGAGGCTGCACCAGGGCCACCGACCGTTCTCCTCGGGGCACATCCCAAAATCCACCTCTGGGCTTGTAGAGGCTGCACCAGGGCCACCGACCGTTCTCCTCGGGGCACATCCCAAAATCCACCTCTGGGCTTGTAGAGGCTGCACCAGGGCCACCGACCGTTCTCCTCGGGGCACATCCCAAAATCCACCTCTGGGCTTGTAGAGGCTGCACCAGGGCCACCGACCGTTCTCCTCGGGGCACATCCCAAAATCCACCTCTGGGCTTGTAGAGGCTGCACCAGGGCCACCGACCGTTCTCCTCGGGGCACATCCCAAAATCCACCTCTGGGCTTGTAGAGGCTGCACCAGGGCCACCGACCGTTCTCCTCGGGGCACATCCCAAAATCCACCTCTGGGCTTGTAGAGGCTGCACCAGGGCCACCGACCGTTCTCCTCGGGGCACATCCCAAAATCCACCTCTGGGCTTGTAGAGGCTGCACCAGGGCCACCGACCGTTCTCCTCGGGGCACATCCCAAAATCCACCTCTGGGCTTGTAGAGGCTGCACCAGGGCCACCGACCGTTCTCCTCGGGGCACATCCCAAAATCCACCTCTGGGCTTGTAGAGGCTGCACCAGGGCCACCGACCGTTCTCCTCGGGGCACATCCCAAAATCCACCTCTGGGCTTGTAGAGGCTGCACCAGGGCCACCGACCGTTCTCCTCGGGGCACATCCCAAAATCCACCTCTGGGCTTGTAGAGGCTGCACCAGGGCCACCGACCGTTCTCCTCGGGGCACATCCCAAAATCCACCTCTGGGCTTGTAGAGGCTGCACCAGGGCCACCGACCGTTCTCCTCGGGACACATCCCAAAATCCACCTCTGGGCTTGTAGAGGCTGCACCAGGGCCACCGACCGTTCTCCTTGGGCACATCCCAGCGTGCATCCCTGCCCTCCTCCCTTTGCCGTCCCTCCCGCTGCGTGGCCTGAAAAGATGAACCCGCTTTGCTGGGGCGGGGGTGGGCATGGCTGGGCAGCATCCATATCAATGGGGAGCTGCGTCTGAAGGTTGAAAGGAGCCTTGGCTGCTGCTTATTTTGCTCTCCCGTACGCTGGTTTTGCTGCCTTCTTCAGGCATCTTGGGCGCCTGGGGGGGTTTATTCCAGCATCTTCATCGTTATTCCTCTTGCCCTTTCCCTTGCTTTTGTTTTGCGCTTTTTTTTTTTTTTTCCCCCCCCTGGAAGTTGTGAGTCTTGTTTGCTCTGGGTGGGTCTGCGAGCCCCGAGCGGGTCCCTGCTGCCAGCCCAGGGTTCGAGCCGTGCCCGTGCCGGCGAAGAGCGGGGCTTTCCCGTGGCTCCAGCAAAAGCAAACAGCCCCCCTCTCTGCGTCACGGGGCGATCGATCCGTCTGTAGCGGGGACGGGGACAGGGTGTGCTCCTGCAAAGGGACAGGACGTTGCGGCGGAGTGGGGGGAATTCGTGCAAGCAGGGGCGATGCAGGATTTGTGCTTGTTGAGACCAGCTCAGCGTGGGACGGCGTCGCTGGCAGTCCCTTAAGGCGCAGCTTTGCAGGGGAGCGGGAAAGCTCCCTCTGTGCCACGAGCTGTGCCCTCGGTGGAAGTGATTCCCGGGTGAGAAATTCCCACTGTGGAAGCCTTTATTACCCAGCAGAGCTAGGTTTGTTTTGTTTATCATCCATTTGCTTGGCTTTGGAGGCATGCCCAGATTTCTCCAATTTTGTGTGTGTGGATGTGTGATTTATTAGGATTCAGGTTTTTTTTTTCTGGTTTAATTTCACTTCCTCAAACTGACAGGCCGTTTGAACAAACTTCTTTTGGATGATTTCCTCTATAGTTTTAAAGGGACGCCTAAAAATAAAGAGAAAATGTTGCAGCATGGTTGACAATTAAAAAAAACACCCGATCTGCCTCTGTGACAAACCTCAGCCCTGATTTCGGAAATGGAAAGAGCTCAGAGGGTGGAAAAACAACATGATTTCACTTTTGGGTACTTAGAGCTTTTGACAGCACTTCAGGGATCACTGGCTTTACTTGTTTCGCTGTAGAGCTGGTCGTGCCGCGTTCCCGTGCACACTTAGGCACGTTCTTAGCTTTCTGCATGCAAGTGGTCCATTAAAATAGCTGTGCGTGTCTAAAGCTTTGCCAGCTCCAAGCTTTGGTTTCCTCTCTTTGGCTTGATCTGTTCCGCAGCAGTCAGGAAGAGGGGGGGGGGGGGAAAATCCATTTAAGGAACACTGGAAAATGTAATTGCAACCTCCAGAGAATGGGGAGCAGGTAGGCAAGGGCAGAGCACCTGTAGCTGCCTTGAGCTGGGTTTGCTGCTTTTGTTCTGCCGGGTTTCTTACAAGCTGGGATTTCGCAACGGTGACGTGGCTTTCGAAATAACTAAGACGGGGTTTTGCCTGGGCGTTCTCCGGGGCTTGGCGCCGGGCGCGTTGCTGGCGATGCAGCCCGCGGCGCCGGGGCGATGCTCGGGTGCTGCGCGGGTGCAGGCAGGGACCTGGGGAGCTGCTCCATCCATCGCGCTCGCGGTGCCTGTCAGCAGAGAGATTGAGATGAAGGAAAACTTCCTTTCCCCCTGTCCAAGCTATAAAAGCATGAGAGAGAGAGAGAGAGAGAGATTTCCCCCAGGGATCAGCAGTGATAAAAAGCCTCTCTTTTGAAAAGCAATGAGAGAAAAGAAGTGTGCCTAATCCTCCCGGAGAAGAAAGGGAGAACATCCCTCTGCCGCGAGCCGTGCGGGGGCCGGAGGGACTCCGGTGCGGACGCAGCGACCCGGTGCTCAAGCCTGGCCACATCCTGCCTGGTGCTGGCTGATGCAGAGGAAGGGCCAGATCCTTTGTGCCGGAGCAGAGATGCTTTTGACTGCACGGGAGCTGGGCGGGTGGGCTTGGAGGAGGCCCTGGGAGCCCGCCTGCGGGTCCCTGCAGGGCTGGGGGGTGGCTGCGCTGCGATGCAGGGTGCAGGCAGCAGTGTGGGGCTTGGGGGGGCTGGGGAGATGCTGCTGGCTCTGTTGCCACCCCCACGTTGCTCAATCTTTGCAGAAGAGCCTTGCTGGCACCCGGCGGGGGAGAGACATGCACAGATTTTCTTTCCCCTTTTACCCTTAGCCCCGGGGCTGGGGAAGGCTGGGAAGGGGAGATGCGGCCCCGAGCGAGGAAGGATGCTTGTCCCTGGGGGCGAGTGGCCGAGGGACTACCACAGCCCTCGATGGCTTTTTCCCGGTGGTCCAGGGGTGTGCAGCTGGCCTGGCCGGCTGTGTCCGCAGCCGTCTTTCCTCTCCCGGTACAGCCGTGTCACCATTGCCTCGGTGACAACCTGCAGTGTTCAGGCACGGCACAAGAGCTGCTCCGTCACCCTGTCAGCGATGGGGTGGTGGCAGCCCGGCCGCTCGTCCTGTGCTCGCTACGTCTGAGCTGAGGCCACCCGGTTGTCTTTATTGCTGTTGTGGTTGATGATTTATTTTGAGCAGCATCCGCCCTGTCTCGTGACTTGATTAAAAAATAAAGCAAACAGCACCGTAGTGTGGCGGCTGTGAGCCTGGGGGTCCCTTCCTTGAGCCCCCCACGGGTTCCCAGCCCGTGCCTGAGCCATGCAGAGCAGGGACAGGCTGCTCCAGGGGGATTGAGCAGAAAAACACGCTGGGGATGGTAGGGTAAAGGCAAATGGCAGTGTCGCAGTAGAACAACCTGTCCGGCTGGGAGGGCGGCGTGGCTGGAGACGGAGGGGTGGGCATTGGGGCAGGAGCCCTCGGCTTGCCGGGTCGCGCACAGCCCAGCGAGGCAAGGGGCAGCTGCCCCGCTCCGGGGGACCCCCGCCTCTCCCCTCGGTGGGGTTGAGGAGCCTTTCATTGACTCTAGAGATTCATCTGCTCGTGAACAATTATCGGTGTCTCCTTGAACTGAATAATGATAACCCACAGCCAGGAATGTCCTCGTTATACTGGGATTAATGAGTTTATGTTTAGAAAAACCAACCGCCGCCCCCGGCCCAAAACCCCCACCCTGCAAAGGAAGACCCTTTGGGAAGAAACGGGTGATGGGTGGTGGTGGGATGGAGCTCTTGCCACAGCCCTGCTGCTGCTTTGGCGGCTGGGGAGGAAAATAAAGCTGACATCAGGGGGTGCTTGCTATCGGCTCAGCCTGGTAGGCAGCGCTGTGGTCTGCACCCCGGGGATGCGTGCCGGGCTTCCCCAGCAGCCTCGCTGTGCTTCTGGCTAAGGATTTTGGAGCGTTTTGCTGTCGGAGAAACGTGCCGCGCCGGCCGGCGGGCGAGCACAGAGCATCCTTTTGTGTGCTGGGAGCCTTTGGGGCATCAGACGGTGCCTGTCACGTCAGGGTGTCACCTACTGCCCGTCTGCTCATCTTGGCAACAGCGGGAAACTGGGGCTGAGATTTTTGAAGATCGTCCTGGGACGTTACAGCCGACAGCTTCGGTGCCGGGAGTTTTTGCCCTGGGCCTTTGGGGATGGCTTTGGCAGAGCCCACCACCCTCCGCTTGTGTACGGAGGGAGCGAGTGACTCGCGAACCCCTCGCAGAGAAAGGGGAGCGGGAAATTAGCTCACGGCTCTTGTGAAAGAGAGAAGCCGACTTGATACCTGTAATTAAAGCGGGTGTCAAGGAATGAAGTGCAAATTCCTCAGCGGGCATCTCACCGGGAGGGAAAGCAGCGCCTGCCGGCTGACCCAAAAGTGGCAGCTGCTCCCCGGCGAGGGGTTGTGGAGGGGCCGATGCCGAGTTTGCGAGGGCCAGGCGTGAGCCCCCCGCTCCCGTCCCTCCCGGCGGTAACGAGCTGATGCAGGTGGCCCGGCCACGTGTGTCCTGTCCCCGTCCTGTCCCCATCCTGCTGCTCCAGCCCGCGTGAAGGAACCGGCCGCGGGGAGCTGCGGGAACGGCGCCCAGTGGGATCCGTGGATCTGCCCCAGGCAAAAATCTCCCGGGGAGCGCATGGGGCTTGTCAGGGAGGCGAGGGGTCCCTGGGTGCAGAGCTGGGGACAAGCAGCAGCAGAGAACGGGGCGAGGGGGGGTTTGGGGTGCCTGCTTTGGGAATTGCGGGCGAGAAAGGGCAGGAGCAGGACGTGGAGGCAGCGCCCGTGACGGTGGGGTGGGGTGGGATGGCCTCGGGGGGAGACCCAGGTCCTCGTGGGGTTGGAGGAGGCACTTGGGGACCTGTGCTGCCGGGCTGCCTGCAGCACTGTCTCTGGGTCACCTTGTTCCCTTAAAGCGCGCGTGTTCCCCGCCAGCACGCCTCTGAGGGGAAGGGAAACTGAGGCACGGGGGTAATGCCGTGTATTTGTTTTGCCCGAGCGCCGAGCACTGGCACGGCGGCTCCAGGCTCTTGCACCGGTCCCTTCTTCTCCGTCCGCCTCTGCCTGCGAACCTGGGCTGGTGCCAGGAGCACGCAGCCAGCGGCGGGGACCCTCCGGTCGTCCCCGGGCGCAGCACCCCGGCTCGGTCCCCGCAGCTGCCGGCACCTTCCCAGTGAGTGTGAAATATGCTGAGCAGACAGAAAAAAAGAACGAAAGAACGAAGAAAAAAAAAAAAAAAAAAAAGAAAAAAAACCACCCGGCCCAATAACACGAGGAAGAAATGCTGGTGTGTCCTGGGTGGATTAGTTGAGACTCCTCGCTGGATTCCTCCGAAGGGAGGTGCTCGCGCTGGAAGCCGGCCACCAGCCGGGCCTGCCGCATTTTTCCTGGATTCTCTTACCATTTGGGGACTGAACTTTTGTCTGAAAAATATGTATTTTTAACTTGGTTTCGTCTGAAGTTTGTCTCGGCTTCGGGCTGCTCGGCTTTCTCCCGGCCCGGCGTGCGCTGAGGTGGATGCGCTGGGAGGTGAGGGCCAAATCCTCCATCCCGGCCCGGCCGGGGAGGAGGAAGCGAGAAAGGGAAAGGTTCGTTCTGACACAAAAAAAAAATAATTTCAGGGGTTGCCTCCTGCTTGGCCGCATTGTCCGACCTACGCAGCAGGAGCATGGAGCAGCGGCAGTGGTGTGTCCGAGGACAAAAGCAGCAGTGCTGGAGAAACCGGCGAGAAAATCCGGTGCTAAGATAGTTAGGGTGGGAAAAAAGGGGATAAATATCTCCGAAAGGCTTGTAGCCCCCAACACGGAGGACCGACGGCCCCAGATACGCGATTGCCTTGGAAACAGCCATTGAAGTGTGCGATCTTTCTGTCTCCAGGTGCTGGTTTCCCTCCCAGCTGTGGAGCTGGGCACCGGCGCCGCTGGCCTCGGCGTGCCCGGGCACGGTGCTGGGCTTCCACGGCGGCCCGGGGAGCCCGAGCTGCTCCTGCACCTCAGGCTGGCAGAGCGATAACGTGGCCGCCGAGGATCGCACGGAGCTCACAGCTCCGCAGGGCAGGGATGAGGCCGGCGAGGTGCGGCGGGTCCTTTGTTTATTGTAGGGTTGCCGGACGCAGCGTGGCTCTGCAGGGCTGCTAGTTTGCTTCCCCCGCTCGGGGACAGAGCTTGCCCAAGCCAGCAGGACAATCCGGGCTATGTTTTCATAATTAAAACAAATAAAACAAACCCGTACGCGGCGTTATTTACAGTATGCGCTCAGGGAAGAGTCGAGCTGAATATTGTTTCCTTGCCGAGTTTTTCTCTTTGTCGCTCACACACGAGTTTGTTGTTGTTGGCTGCTCCGGAGGCCGCGGTCTCGCGTGCCGGGCGGCTGCCGGCCCGCAGCGGGCTGCCCGGGTCGCCGGCGTGGGGTGGTCGGGGCTGGGCTCTGCCCGCCGCGCCGGTGCGGGTTTTGCTCCGTGGCACGTGCGGGTTTGCTCCTGGAAAGCCGGTTGAGAACGGCGGCCGTGCGGGGCCGTGACCGGGGTGCTTTTGCTTTTGCAATGCCTCCGCTCGGGGGGCTTGCCGCTGGCATGGTAGGGATCTGTTTGGGGTGAAATAAAATGCTGGGGTTTCCTGCAGAGGGCTGGCAGGGCATGGCAGGTGATTTTCCAGCAGCGACTGGCAGCATCCGTCGTCGCCTGCAGTGTCCGTCCCCGAGGGGCTGCGCTGTGGTCCAGCAGCATCGCTCCTGCGCCGGGTCCGAGTGCCGCAGCAGCAAGCGGGACGGGCAGGGGTTGTGGTTTTGGAGGGGGGAACAGCTCTGGCTCCCGGCTCCCACGCAGTGCTTTGAGCAAACGTTGCCCTGAGGATGGAGAGGCGAGGTCTGGCCCCGGGCCGCGGCGCTGGCTGCAGGGATGCAGCTGCAGCAGTCGGGTGCTGCGGTGATCGGGCAGAGCAGCAGCTCGGGTGGTGCTGGCTGCTCCCCCAGGGAGGGACATGGCTTCCTGGGGAGGGGGAGGTGGCCGCGGGTGCGTGCACACAGGGAGAGGGCGCGGATGCCCGCGCTCACCGCGCTGGCAGGTTTTCACCCTGCTGCTTTCTTGCGCGCGCCAGCCTGGCTGGGGACGCTGCGGGGAGGGATGCGTGCCGAGCGCGGGACATCACGGGGCGCAGGGGGAAGGCGTGCTGCTCCCCTCGCGCCGAGCTGCAGGCAGACACGTTCGTACGGGGAGCATATGGCAGGTAATCCAGTGCCAGATGGGTATTTGCTTCTATTTCCCCGGTCCCCGGTGCAGCTCCCGCACACGCAGCCGCGCAGCACTCAGCAGCGTGGCCGGACCCCCACGGGGGACAGCCCTGGAGGCTCCCCTGGGAGCACGGCGCGGGAGAGCTGGGCAGCATGCCGGTGGCACGGCTCGCCGGCCTTGTGCAGCCGTGCAGAAGCGTCCCGCAGAGCGCAGGCAGCGCTGCTCGGGCACCAGTGCAGTGAGCTGTGCGAGGGCTCTGCGCGCAGGGAGCCGGCTGAGCACGCCCGCCCCTGCCTAGCGGGGCACGGCTTAAAGCTGGGCTTCGGAGGTCAAAATCTGGCTAATGAGTTAATGGCAATTAATTAACTCCAGGGCACTTTACAAATATTAACTAATCGTTTGGCTATGAGCACGGTCCGTACAATTACCCCACCTTATAGACTGAGGCACTGAGGTGTGCAGGAGCCGTGCACCCGCCGTCGGGGTGCGTTACCGTCAGGGCTGCGACTGAAGCCGGGGGCTAATTCTGCTCCTGTCGTGAACGCTTACCCGGCGTTTCGGGCGTGGCAGGCTCAGGTCCCAACGTAGGCTCCTCTCCGCTTTTTGGGGGAAGCAGACTGCACCCCGTGGACTTTGGAGCGTCCGGCTGCTGCATCCCCGCGTGCATTTTAAGGGGAGGCAGCCGCAGCCGTAGCCGGGATGCTCTGGGTGCCACCGCCCACGCAGGCGGTCCTGTGTCTCTTGGCTTTTCGCTGCGGTCCCCAGAAGCAGCGGCGGCGGCGGCAGCGGCGCGTGCGGCGGGGTTTTTGCAGAGGGCGAGGGGTCCTCCGAGGGCTCGGGCTCCTCGCTGGGTGCGAGTAGCTGGGCGGCAGGGTTTGCGCGGGTACGGCTATTTTTAAATCCCTCTGGACGGAATGGTTCGGCCCTCGCGTGCTTGCTCTTTGCTTGTTTGTTTACTTATTTTGGTGGCCTGAGAAGTTTGCAGAAATGCCGCAAACGGCGACTTGTTTTCTCGGCTCTTCGGGGCGGGAAGGGATTAAATCTCAGAGGCCCATTGTGTGAGCAGAGCTAATTTTAGGCCTCTGATCTTAAAATAGAAGAAAGGAAAGAAGAAAAAATAATAATTAGGTGTTTTCCCCTGGGCCAAGGGAAAACAGGCTGCCGGCGTCGGCTGACCACCTGCGAGGTGGCCCCAAGGAAGGGACGCGGCTGCCGCTGGCCAAAATCAACACGGGAGGTGGCCGGGGCTGCTCCGGGCTGGCAGCAGCCACCGCCGGGAAAGGGCACGGGGTGCAGAGCGGCCTGGGGACGAGGCGAGGATTAAATCCCCTGGTGCAATGGCGCCCGGTGGTGCTTCGGGGCCGGGGGGGGAGGTCGCGGTGCTTGGCCGCGCTGGATGCGTGCCGGGGACCCACGGCTGTGCCGGGCGGGCGGCCGGTTGCGGCAACCCACCCCCGTGGCTCCGGGCTGGTCCGGCTCTTGCTGGGGCAGGGTTCCCAGCCAGGAAAGTTCTTGTGTCCGCAGACCCCCGCAGCCGCGACGCTGTGCGCAGGAGTGACCCGGGCTCCATCTTGGCATCCTTCCCCCACCCGCCCCAATATGAAAACGGCAGCAGAGAAGCGTCCCTGCCGTGGGCCGGCTCCGCGGAGGCTGGATCCCATTTCGTGGCGGGGCTAGTCACCCTGCGAGCAAATATTCTGGCTATATTAAAATGCTTGGGATTTTCTGGTGAATTGAAGCTCTCCGACCAGTGCCAAGAACAATTCAGCAGCCTCCAAAAACAGCTTTCCCTGAGGATTATTTTGTTCCCCTTGCCAGAAGGATTGATGAGAACTGGTAGATCCAGGTGACTCAGCCCAGCGTGACCCGACGGTCTCGTCCCAGGCGGGCTGGGCGCTCGCTCCCGCTGCCGAGCGGGGACCGTGCCGTGCCGTGGGGTCCACGCTCTCCGTGCAGCCCCGGGGAGGAAGCTCAGCGGAAGCTGACAGCTCGCAGGGCATCTCGCAAACATCCCGTGAGCTTGTCAGCACTTTGTAATCTCCTTTCTCCCTTCTCCCCAGGAAGCCTCTTGCGAAGGTGCTGACAAACTCAGAGGATGCTGCGGCCGAGCCGGTGTGCGAGGTTATGGCGAGCTCCCCCCGAGCGCCCACCAAACCCTCCTGCCCGCTGCCAGAGCCTCGCCTCACCTGCGGGAGCCTGGCTGGCTCGGAGGGGATGGAAACCTGCTCCTAAGGACAGAGCAGGAATAATTCTGGCTGTTACCTTAATAACAAAACCAGCGAACGCTGCGAGCTGCCTTTCAACCCGCCAGAAGCAGCAAAAATGCAAGGCATGTGTTTAGGCAGAGCTTCAGTCTCAGGGTGCTTTTGGAGGAAAAAAATATACACAAGGCTGTTTCCTTTTGGTTAAAATCTCTTTTGTGATCCCCCCCCCCCCCCCCCCCCCCCCGTTTGGATAGCTCTCTAACTTTCAACAGCTCACGCAGTAGGTGGATGTTTATGCTTGGAGATGTTTTTCCATATGCTTCCCATAGCTCCGCTCGCGGGTTTTGCACATGGAGGAGAGAGGTAGGCTGCTTTAATATCATATGATCGTATGAAATTAGCTCCACTTTACATAAACTGAAGACACCCAAGCACTCCTAGGCCTGGGTAGGGCTTGCTGGGGGGTTCTGTCCTCCTTCCCCTCTGTCCAGGGTGGGAGGCAGAGACCCCGGGGCCGGGCGGGAGCAGGAGCGCGCATCTCTCCGTGCACGCACGGCGATTTTTTTCCTGTAATCCTTTGCCTGCAGAGGGTGAATTCCAACCCGCGGTGGGAATTTAGGTCAAAGGTGCTTTTAGTTCAGAGGAATATGATCAAATTAGGGCCTTTTGTGTTTGCTTGCGTGTTTTTTTTTTAAAGGGACTTGCGTAGGCAGGGCTGCGAGAAGAGCTTGGCAGATTGACGGTCAGATCCTGACCATCCTTAAATCAGGGCAGTACTGCCTTTACCCACGGCAGGGCCTGGGATTTCAGCTGGAAAGGTCAGAATTGGTCCAGAATTTGTCTTCATTTGCCTTGGATGCGTTTCTGGCCCTGCCTGGAAGGGAGAGGCGCGGGTGCAGCCACAGACCCCCCGAGCCTGTGGCATCCCCTGCGAGTCCACCCCAACGGGGTTGGCTCAGCGACTTCCCTGGCATGGGGGTTGGAGGGATTCAAATCTTATCCCTTGGAAAAAGACACAGCATCCCGCTGGCTGTGAGCTGGGAGGTTTCTGCCGATGTCCCCGTGGTCCTGGGGAAGGGGGGGGGGGGTCGTTCCTGCTCCTCCGTTGCCCCAGCTCTGCTGTGAAGAGCTGCCGGGGTGCTCCTCACCCGCCGTCACCCTTGCTCCGGGTGGGATCCCCTGGGGATCCCTCTGGTCCCGCTCACACCGTGGCTGCCCTTTGGGTCGGGGTGGGCTTGGCGAGGCCCCGTGCTCTGCAGAGGGTGCTGAGCCCTTTGCAGGATGGGTGCGCCAGCCCAAAGGTGCCTACTCCCAGAGCCGGAGGCGGCGGCTGGGAAGCGGAGAGAGGGCTGGATGTGTGATTTGAAAACGAGCCGCGGTGCGCTCCTCCGCGCCTCTCCCAGCGGGGCCTGTTTCGTGCCAGCCCCTTGCTTTTACGCTGATCCAGTCAACCGGCCGTGACTATAATTTCCAGCCAGCGTGGGCTTCTGGTCCCCTCTGTAGCTGCTCCATCGCCGCGCTTGAGGCAGCATCGCGCTGGGCCCAGCAGAAAGAGCCGCGAGCGGAGAGGAGGTGCAGGGAAATCCGGCCTTCCGCTAGTGGCAGGCTTGAGGAGCGGGGAGGAGGACAGTAATTAGGTTTGTGGTTAAGCGCCTCATCCGCTGGGACCTCTTCGCTGAGAGGAGATCACCGTACTTGTGCCAAAAATTAGCTGTCACGATGCCGGGGCGTTAATCTGCTCCGGTCCGTCTCTGCAGGATGGGAGCAACCCTGCAGCCGGGGTCCTTCCTGCAGCATGGGGGGGATGCTCGGGATGTGCCAGGGCACCCGGGGCTGCACCGGCTCCGCTAGCTCGGTGCCACCCCTTTGGAAGCATCGGAGCTGAGCCGACAGAGCAGAGAGGAAAACATCTCTCTGCTGTTCAGACCTCCGGGCCGGCTAATAATAACCTTCCCCCGGGCCGCCGGGAGTGTTCATTCATGAATGTTTGCAAAGCGCCTTCAGGTCTCGGAGGCAGGCGCTGCGCGCGTGGGCTTGCTACCGGGAGCCCAGCCGTCGCCCGCTCGGGGAGCGCGGCCCGTGGGGACGGCACCCGCTGAGACACGGGGTGCCCAGCCCCGTGGGGCTGCCGTGGCCGTGGGGCTGAGCCTGCCCGCCGCGGGCAGCCCTGCCTGGGACCGTGCCGGACTGGGGCCGTGCCGCATCCCATTGCCGTCCTGCCCAAACCGCGCGCAGAGCTTGCTTGTGGGCGAGAGCGGGGGAAGAAGGGGCAGGTGCATGGCAGGTTCCCACTGTAAATAGCCTAAAAAAGAAGCTTTTCTGAAGAAATCCATTAGTTGCTGTCTGCTGTCTTAGCTGAGCTACTGCAGCCTCTCAAAAACTGTTTGTTTTAATCCCTGACATTAATGCGAGGTCTAAAATAAGAGCTGCAATTTCCAGACACTTTTGCTATTAGTGATAGGCAGGACTTAGCCATTCAAGCTTAAATTAATTGTGCTGTGGTGTGGGGTGGTTTTTTTTTTTTTAATTGATGCATAATGTATGATGAGAAAAAGTGAAAAAATAATTAAAGTCTGAAGAGCGCTGCATGGATTCTTTCATTATGAAATCTGGGTCAGCAGCCGGAGAAGGAAAACAAGGAGGGGGGGGCTGCTGGAGTGGAAAAACAGGACTTCAGAAGCGCTGCAGGCATCGGAGGAATTCGCGAAAGGCCCTTTTCAGGCAGCCTGGGAAATCCGAAGTTGCATCGCGGCTGCCCCCCGAGGAGGAGCGTGCCTCCCTGGGACGGCACGTGGGGACATGGCGGGGCGAGCGGGGCTCCGCGCCTCGCTGGCGAGGGGATTCCCTCTCCCGTCTCTGCTCCCGGCTTCTCTTTTGGATGTAGGGGTGTGGGCAGGCGCCGCCATGCTGAGCCAGCAGATCCGTGCGGAGGTGACCGAGGGGAGAGCCCGGAGGGGCGGAAAGGGCTGTGCTGGGTGTTTGCAAAGCTGGGGCTCAACAGCAACGTGTTTCCAAAAGGCTCCCCGTGCCGCCAGCATCCCCGTGCCATGAGCATCAATCCCTGTGCCATGAGCATCCCTGTGCCATGAGCATCCATCCCTGTGCCATGTGCATCCCCGTGGCATGAGCATCCATCCCTGTGCCATGAGCATCCCCGTGCCATGAGCATCCATCCCCGTGCCATGAGCATCCGTCCCTGTGCCATGAGCATCCCTGCGCCATGTGCATCCCCGTGCCATGAGCATCCATCCCCGTGCCATAAGCACCCATCTCCATGCCATGAGCATCCCTGTGCCATGAGCATCCATCCCTGTGCCATGTGCATCCCCGTGCCATGAGCACCCATCCCCATGCCATGAGCATCCATCCCTGTGCCATGTGCATCCCCATGCCATGAGCACCCATCCCCATGCCATGAGCACCCATCCCCGTGCCGTGAGCATCCATCCCCGTGCCGTGAGCATCCATCCCTGTGCCATGTGCATCCCCATGCCATGAGCATCCATCCCCGTGCCGCGAGCTGGTGCACCTGGGAGCTTTCTGCAGGAGGGCTCGGTGCAGGGCTTGCAAGCGGGCAGCCGGGCTTTGTGGACAGGCAGAAATGAGAGCTCAGTGCCCGCTTTGCTCACTGGACCGTGCCGAGGGGCAGGCAGCTCGCGGGCACCCTGCCTGTGCTAACCAGCCGTGCACGCACCCAGAAAACCCCATTTTTACGTGGCGGCGTGCAAGTCTCCAAGCAGTAGAGTTTGGAGAGCTGCGGCGATGGGTTTGCAGACAGCGGCAGGGGTCGGAGCTTGGACGCCGTGGAGGTGGTGGGGAGGCACGGGCTCCGCTGGCTTGCTGGGGCTGCCGCCCGCCCTCCTGCGCGGCCATGGGCAAGTCGCTGGGTTTTCGGTCCTTGTCTAGAATGCAGCTAATTGATTTGCAAAGAGTGTGGCTGAAACTTGGAGTCTTCCCCGTTGGCAGGAAGCGCAGAGGTTTCAAACTGTGCTTTTGTCCTGATTTAGGACAAAAATATAGTGCTTTTGGAATTTAATCGCGAAATGGAAATTCCCCTCCTTCCTCTTGCTCCATCCACAGGAAACACGGTCCAAACTGATCGGACTTTGCAAACAGTCAGCATTTATCCTTGGCAATACTTTCATTATAGGAGCGTTCATCCTTGAGAAATAATTTTCTGACCCAGTCAGATTAAGCGCTCTTCAGAGCGAGGACTCTCCATCCCAGTCCCCAGCAGAACAGAGATGTGGTCCCAGTGGGAGCTTTTGGACTTTCCCTTCAAGCAAATATTAATTCTAGCGGCGATAGGAGAACCTTCCTCTTGTTTTACCCCACTAAAGAGCCACGTAAGCATAGAGGCGCGCACCACAAACCCAGATTCGCGCACGCACGCAGCTACTCCCGGGGAAGCCCTCTGGTCTCGCTCGTGCACACGCATGTTTTTATCTTTCTCTGAAGATACATTTCCTGCTCTCTCTCAGATCTACTTGTATCATGTGGAGACCATAAATAAATTGATGTTGAATTTAGATGCTCGTGTTGTAGCAGCGAGGATGATATAATCTTGCGCGCAGCAGACATGGCAGAACGGGATGGGTTTAAGGATGGATATAAATGCGTATTGATCACCCGGCTGCTGCGGTGCGTACGGGTCTGCCTTTCCCTCCCAGTGAACTTCCCGGGGCAGATCCAGCTTCGTGCGAGGGCTGTGGCGGTCGCACGAGTGGGAGGATGTGTCCCTGCGGAGAAGAGCAGCAAGTTGGAGCTGGGGGGGGGTCCCTCCCAGGTCCGGATCAGCGGGGCTGCCTGCGGCACGCGTTGGTGTGTCCAGGGATGCGCCGTACCGGGGGCTGCCGCCGTTTGCCTTTGTGGTCCTCCTTCCCCGGGTAGCGGCATCGCTGGCTGTCATGCTTTCTCTCCAGGTGTCTGGTTTCTCTCCCGCTCCTCTCCTGCAAAGGCTGGCCTGATTTATTTCCAAGCTACGCAAAAAGGATGCTTTGGGGTGGGGAGTGCTGGGAAGAAACGGTTAAACCGGAGATGCCGGGATGTTTTCCCACATGGTGAATGGTGGGGGAACACAGAACACGTATTGAATCGGAGGGAAGTAATAACGCTTCTAATTTTCCTGTGTGATTTAATAAAAATGTAAATTGACTTCGGGTGGATGACTCACTATGGAGGGTGGTGTCGATCAAGATTAATTGGTGGCTGCGCGAAACCAGTTGGGCTTTGTTCCTCCTCCTCAAAGTCAACTGGAACGGCTCCGTGGTGATGGCGAGGTGGTGGCCCGGCCCCGGGGCTGCCAGATAGCTGCCGAGCCCCTCGGCCTGTTTGGCCCCGGGGTTTTGGGGCAGGGCACGGGGCGGGGGGGGGTGTTGGGCAGGCAATGCCTTGTGGCTTTATCCAGGGGCGGTGGATGTCTCCCCTTGGGACCCCGAGCCCTGAGCGTGGGTCCCGGTGCCGGCCGGGATGCAGGGCTCTGCCCAGGACTCGCTGCCGCGGGAGCTCGGGGCAGGATTTGTCCCCGCTCCTGCCGGGGCGAGCGAAAGCGTGCCAGGATGCTGCACTCTGACCCGGGTTCAGCTCTGGACACTAATGGATTACAAATAACAATAATAAATTACAGGAGATGGGATAATCTACCTACTGTAATGTTGTATTACCATGACTGTTAGTTATATATTAATGTATAATTGTATTACATTAGCTACATATGCATAAACCTCATGCTTCAGGGCCTCAGCCAGCCTTTAACTCTCTGTGGTTCACAAAGAAACTTCAGCCAGGGCTGGTTATCCTGCGCCCCACCGCCGGCATCGCTGGTACCCTCTGCCGAGGCACCTCCCGTGTTTTTGCAGCCCGGTGCTGCCGATGAGATGAAAGCTTTTCTGCTGCCTCGCGCCGTGCTGCCCAGCCCTCCTGGGGGTGCCTGCCTCTCCCCATCTTCCCCGAAACACGGATGGAGAGCTGCGGTCCTGAGAGCAGGAGCAGCGATGCAGAGGGCGCTGGGCGTAAGGGGGCTGCGCATTTTGCAATGGCAGGTGAGGGAGAAGGGGAAAAGAAAGCCCCCTGCAGCCCCCTTTCCTCCCTGACCCCGTTTAGCTTCAGCTTCACACCTGAGCGGCGTGAGGGAGGGCTGCGGCGCGCGGTGCCGTGATTGCTCCCCGGCAGATACTTGGCGTGACCAAGACCCAGTTCTGTCGAAAGTAATGAAGTGCGAGCCCTTCCCTTCAGTTATTTTTAATGCGCTGAACCCTGCGACGGTTCTGCTCAGGCTCTGGTAAATCCGAGCGAGCTGCCTTTTGTTGGCAGAGCCCCCCGCACCGCTGGATTGCTCCTCTCGGGATAAATTACTCGTTAGGCTGTGAGGCTGGATGGACGCTGCTGTGGTTTTGGGCTCTCCCCGGTCCGATTGGCATGGGTGCAGATGCTTCCCCCTGTGCTGGGAATGGGCTCGAGGGTCTGGGGATGCAGATCGGTGCCTGCGCTGGGGCTGCTGCACAGGGCAGCGGGGGACAAGGGGCTTCACCGCGCTGGGATGGGCTTCCAGCCGAGGAGGGGTGGTCTGGGGGCTCTCTTCCTGCCCTGCCAGGGGACAGCCTGGCTTTTAGCAGCTCCAGCCCCACTTGCTCTGCTTTCCCTGGGGACATTCACGTGCTCTTCACTGCTCCCATCCTTTGCCAAGCGGTGCCTGCGGGCTGCCAGCCTGCGGGATGGGCACTGTGGCATCGGGAGGGATGGGAGGTGGGAATTTCTGCCCTGCTCCCCTTCCCGTCCCGGCACACCCTTCCCTGCCATCCTGCCTTCAATTTTTGATCTCTCTCTCCCCTCTTCTCCTGAGAGCGCGAGAAGCAGAGGCAGGAAACGTGGCCTGCTGCCAGATGGCTAGAAATGTAGCATCTGTAATACTTTATCAGAAGAAATTACAGCCGAATCGCTCTCCCTGATTAAACAGCCTGTCCAGATCCTCTGTGAGCCAGCTGGACAGTCTCACCCTCTCGTGACAGGAGGGGAAGCGATGGGAGCTGGGGACACGGGGCGGAGGGGGGCGGAGGGATGCTTGGACAGGGAAGGGGTTGGACCGAACCCTCCTGCAGCGGGGTGTGCATCCCTTGGGTACGCTGTCACCTCGCTGGACGCGTCCTGTGGGCTGCCAGCTCCTGCCCTTCGCTTTCCCCCGGGTATCTGTGGGGTATGCAGGTGAGCATCCCTCCCTCGGAGAGCAAGGGAGAAGGAGGAGCGGAGAAGTTGACGTTTCCCCTCTCTTGTTGGTTTTCCAAATCTTTTCCCCTTTAAAAAACTAAGACAGCGATGCCAAGCCACCCCGCGGGCTGATGACATTTTGCTTTTGGAAGTTGTTGCTGTGAAAAAGCAGAGTGTGGGGGACCCAGCGGATACCCACGGCCGGGTGTAGCATCACCCCCAGCCTCCCAGCTCACCTTGACCCATGGCCAGGGATGCCCTAAAAGTGCCTGCAAAAAGGAGACAAGCAACGATGTTTGGCAAGGAGGGAAACGGAGGCAGGGTGGTGGGCTGTCTCTAAGATCTGAAAGGTCATCTGAAGAGCTAGCGAGAGGCAGATCCAGATTTTAAGCCTCTGAGCAACCTGTCCTCTGGCTCACCCTGCCCTCGTGCTTGTACTGAGCACAGTGGCCAAAGCACGGTGCTACTGGTTTCAATGGACTTGGCGTGCGGATGACTTTTCTATGAGTTCACTCTGGCTGGCTGGTAAAACATAGGCGTGGACTAATGCCACTAATTTTCACTAATGCTGGTGGAAAAATCTCTTGCTGGCATGAGCGGGGACTGCTTTCCCAGGCTGCTGCGTGCCAGGGAGCGAGCGGCCGTGCGGGGCCGGGGAAAGGGGGACGCGCTCCCTTGCCGAGGAATTTGCATCCATGCGTACGAAGCTGTTTTCTTCCCTGCTTTGCTGTCCCGGTACTTGAAGCGGTGACCAGATTTTTTGCTAAACAGAAAACAGGAAGAATCTGTGCTCTTCAACGCGTGGAATTAGCTGTAGGCTGTAGGAGGTTTGTGTATGAAACACCTTAAACAGTGGGAGAGAGGTGGTGAGCGTCTGCGTGTGAGAGGGGGAGAGCCGGCGCCTGAACGTGGCCTGACACGGGCTGCTTTTGGCCGGTGCCGGAGCCGTGCTGCATCCCCGTGCCTCCCCATCAAGCCTGGAGGCACCCGTAGGCACCCGCTGTGGGCACAGACGCGCTCAGCCCCGGTCATCCCTCTGCCCTTGGTAGGGAAGAAATGCCTGGCCCAAGAAAGGCACCAAGAAAGTACCTTTTTCCACTCAAACCCGGCGGGGTTTAGCTGAAAGGATGCAGGCAGAGCAGTGACTCGAGCAGGGCTTGGGGTCCCCCGGGGCTCGGTGCAGCTCCCGGGTCTCGGGAAGGGTTGTGGCTGTGGAGGAGAATGCAGAAGCGGCTTCCCCGGGTGGAGGAGCCTTCCTCCCGCAGCAACCTCACGGGGGACCGGGCTGGAGGAGGGGAACCATACACCTGGAGAAACATTATCCCTTTCCTTGCCCGTAAATATTTCACGAGCAGATTAAAAATTTAAGCCAAAATGAGCCCTGCCATCAGAAGAAACCGGCTCGGTTTCAAGTTCTGTTTAAGTATTTTTCTTTATAATGTAGCTGTGTCAATTAGAAAATGACATTGCTATTTAAAATGCTGTTCCGTAGCCCTCTTTAATTAAGGCAGCGATATAATACCAATCTGCTCTCATTAATGAATTTTTAACAATCAAAATGAGAGCTGAATGACGCACAGTTGGATTTTCAGCGCGGGTGTTTTCTCCCGGTGCCTCCGACGGTGGAGTTAAAGGAGCGAGAGGCTGCGTGGGAGGAAGGCTGCTCTTCCTCGGGCGGGCTCCGCACCAGGCTGAGCGGCTGGAGAAGCGTCTCAGAAGCCGTGTGGTGGGGATCGAAGGGCTTCAGCCCTCTGTCGGCATCAGAGAGCCGCCCTAGAGGGAAGCGGTCCTTCTGGGGCTGATGGGTGGCTTTGAGTGACTTGCATGGGAGGGAAAAAGCGAAGGCAAATGCTAAAGTCTTGCAGGAGCCTGAGCTGGATCACAGTTTACTCCTCATCTCTGCCCGCCGGGCACTCCCGAGCAGTAACGCGGCTGAAACGAGGGATGCAAACGTGGTTGTGTGGCCAGCAGCCGCCGTGAGGGTTGCATCCTGCATCCTGCATCCTGGTGCAGCGTGGCCTCGCTGCTCGGACTCGCCTGGCGTCCGTGGAGCATCCCCTGGCCCAGTTTCCCCCGGAGATCCTGCAACGCCGCCGTTTTGCTGCGGCAGCAAAGCGTGCGATGCGGTGCCAGGGTGCGCGGCTTTCCGACCCAAAATAAATACCTGATGGCAGCCTTCTTTCCTGTGAAGTGTTTCTTTTTTTGTTTTGACAAGGCAGGGCAGATTAAAAGATGCTCCCGCACCGGGGCTCGTGCTAATTGTCTCCCATTGTTTGAGCAGGAAGCCTTTTTTCTGCAGTGGTTATTATCTGTGATTGCTGGAGGAGCTCTCTCCCCTCTGGTTCTTCCTTCGAGGAGGCAAAACAAAAACAGGAATTTCTTTGAATAATAAAAAAATTAGCCAGGCGTGAAAAGCTTAAGTGCAATCATTTCCGTGGCCTGTTTTGATTTGAGTTGATACGATTTGTTTGCTCTCTTATTCTTCCTTCCCCTTTCCTCTTCGGCATCCACTCTTTGCTCTGTCCTTTTCCTTGACGAGCAAATTCGGTGTTTTAGGAGAAGTGTGCGCGTCGTGCGGCATCCCTGGTGTACCTGCTGTTGGAACGGGGGGCTGCAGGCTGGAGAGCAGCATCTGTCCGTGCTCCAGCCCTGGCAGGGCTGGGCTGCAGGTGCAATGGGGGCTGCAGGTGCAATGGGGGCTGTAGGTGCAATGGGGGCTGCAGCAAGTCCCTTCCTTCCCCCCATGCCCCCCTGCTCGCCGGGGTTCTGGTGATGCTCCTGGGGACTGCACAGCCTCGGATGAGCCACCCGCGTGGCAAAGTTTGCTTTATGCTAGCGCTAAAAGTTTTGGCTTTAAAAGAGTTTTGTGTGGAGCTGAAGCGATCAGCCCGCAGGGGCCGGGGCTCCCCCCACCTCCCTCGCCTGCGAGGGAGAGTCGGGCGAGTGGGTTGCGGTTTCCTGGCTGGGTTTTTGTTGCCATAGGGAAGAGAATCGAAGCCTGGAAACCATCTTGTGGGTGCAGGGAGGAAGTGTTAATGTCTAGGAAAACGGAGAGAAAATAGCAGCGGCAGCAGCACGCCATCGTCCAAGCCCCGGCGCGAGTCGGTGCAAATCCTCCCAGCAGATGGGAAAGGCCGACGGGGTCATGCTCGCCCTTTCTGGCATACGTGTGCCCCGGCACCGCTGGCACGCCGGGCTGCCGGCCAGCGTGGGCAGCGGCCGCGGCCCCGGGGAGCGGGGCAGCCGTCCCGAGAGCTCCTGCGCCGTTCCCTTCTTGCAGGGCCGGGAGAGAGAAGAGTGTATTCATAGCAGAAAAAAGGGGGAAAAAAAGAAAAAAAAAGGGAATATGTTCTCTGATGATTTCAAGAGGAGGAGAGAGAAGCAAAGGCGGCTTTGAGCTTTTGCCCAGGAATAGCCAGAGATCTGTTTGGAGGCTTACATCCCACTGTCGATAATTTTGGAGCTGAATCATCTGCATTTTTGGTGCTCCCGAGACAGCGTCAGGAATAAGCATCCCCAGGGTGTCAGAGACACATTTTTGAGTATTGACAATGGACCCGATTACGGAAAACATCCCGAATGACATCTAATGCCGACATCCTTAAAGTCCGGACTCTTGCTGCTCACCTGCAGTTCAGACACCTCTTAGGGATGTGCGTGGCCGTGGTTGTTTTTGCAGACAGACGGAGAGACGAGTTCGATGAGCGTGTTCTTCCTTGCTCACCTGTGTGCAAATGTGCTGTGACCTCCGGGGCGGGCAGCGGCACTGACAGGCCCCCGTCCCCTCTTTTGCAGGGTTCCCCCTTTTGCAGGGTTCCCCCTTTTGCAGGGTTCCCCCTTTTTGCAGCGTCCCCTGCTGCTCCGGCTCCCCTGGCAGGCGCAGCCGAGCTCGTGCTGCTGGGCACCGCGGGGGAACCGGCTGCTCCTGGGGCCGTGTGTGCCTCAAGCCCAGGGGCTGACTTGGGTGAAGCATCACCCTCCATCACCCTAAGTGGCAGGACATGTGGTTCCCACACTCCGCCTCGCACCTCCTGACACGCGGTCCCGTGGGATGCAGCGGCAGCGCGGGGGGACGCGCGCCCACCCCCGCGGGCGGAGGAGCGGTTGCAGCCAGCCCCGTGCACGCTCTGCACCGTGGGATGGTTGAAGCACCTGTGCAAATTGCCGCGGGAGGGGAGGCGGGGCGGTGGGGTGGTGCAGTCGGGGGGGGCTCTGCTTCAGCCTGTGAGTGGGGGTGGCCCCGACGATGCTGGGGCTGTCGGGGGGTTCAGGAGGGCTCGGGGGGTTGCCGATGCGGGTTCAGCGTAGGGAGCAGGTGGGAGCGTGTGGCCTGCTGCATCGCCAGCCCCTCTGGCCACCAGCAGCCCCGCTCAGGCGTTCGGTCAGTTTGACCCCAAGCCAGCGCAGGGGGGGTCAGGCGGCGGTCGCCCGAACCGTGGCCTCGCAGGGCTGGTACCCCCACGGCCCCCCGCTGCCACCGCCGCAGCGAGGGGCAGGTGTGCCCAGCCGGGGCTTTGCCCGCGGCGGCCGTTTCGAAGCAGCCATCAGAGCCGGTTAACGTAAGCTTGTGCACAAGCCAGCCCGGCACTGGGGGCACCGGGGTGCGACCTGCCCGGCGGCACCCATCGCTGCCCGGCTGAGCACCTGCCTGGAGACAGGGCAGCGTGGGGCCGGCTTAACCCATCCTTCACCGGGCAGCCGCGCCGGGCACCGCGGCTTCTGCGTGCCTGCTTCGGGGACGGCGAAGCCCTGCGAGCGCTTCGTGACTCATTGCTTGCATAAAAGACGAGGCAGGAGGAGAGGGGGGGGATAGCCGCGCCGCTCCTCGGGGAGCTGAGCTGATGCAAGGCTGGCTGGCGCTGCAAAAAGCAGAGCCCTGGCTGCTCCCCAACAGGCACGGGGGAACAGATTTCTCCGAGGAGAGAAATGCCTTTTGTCACCCAGCCTGGTATCAGGCATTCGCTGTAGGGCCTCCTCTGTCGCATCGCGTGCTTCCGAAGCGGCTCCGCAGTCTCTTACTGCTCCTGACCTGCAGCGAGGGGGTGCGTGCGGCTGCGGGACCAGGAGCCTCTGAGCACGCTGCTCCTGGGTGTGGGGAAGGGAGTGAAAATTAAATCAGGGGGACCCGTGAGAACGCAAATGACTTCTTAAGGGGCCCCTGGAGGAAAGCTCCCGGGGCTCTCCTGCATCGCAAGGGCTCTGCAGCAGACAGCCCGTCTGCAGGGAAGCAGGACTGGTGTCCCCAAAGTGCCACCGCTGCCACCGACCCTCCTGGGTGGGCAGAAAGCTCGCTGCTGTGTCACCTGTTTGTAAGCCAGGCTGCCAGGCCGTTTCCCGTGTCGCAGGACACGCCAGCTCATCGCTGGGATTGTCACTGCCTTTGCACCAGGGCCTGGGAGCTTCCTAGCGCCGGGGATTTCGGGTGGCCGTGGCATTGCCGTAGGGACCGAGGCAGCGCTCCCCAGCTGAGCTGGCACCACACCTGCCCCATTCGTGTGCCGCGCACAAATCTGTTTTCTCTTTCTTTCCCCTGTGATGGGAAGACGACTTTCCTAGCTGGGAAGTCCCTTTCTTCCCGCTCACGCTTGTTTACTGTCACTGCAGCTCTCACCCTGCAAGCGGCAGCGACGCTTGGGGATCTTGGAAGGACCTGGCTCAGCCGGAGGAGCGAGGAGGAGCCGTGCCTCGCGCTCTCCTGCTGCCCTCCATCCTCCTACCCTGCCTCCGAGCTGGGTGGCCAGGCTGTCCTTCGGTGCAGCCGCCCGAGTGTCTTGCACCGACACTCCTGCTCCCCCTCCATCCTCTTGCACCTGCTCTCTCCCTGCCAAGGAGTGTCATTAACGTACTAATTAGGGCGTCTGTGCCACATCCTTGGGAAGGCGGCTTGGCTCCTCGGTGCTAATGGAGCCACTGTCACAACAAACGCCGCAGGGCTTCAGCCGGGCAGGACCGGCATCCCGGCACTCTCCTGCCCGCCCCGTGGTGCGGGAGCGGCTCCTGGCAGCGTCCTCCGGCCCCCGGGATCCCAGCGGAACGGAGCGGGGCCAGCGCTGCCTCGCTGCGTGGTCCCGACTGCGACCCACCCAGCGGCACAGACACCACGCTCCCGCCTTCACCCCTTGGCCGTGGGTAGGGCTGAGCGAAGGGGTGGATTTTAATCTATTTTATATTATTGAATATATTTCAATAGTCAGTTTTCTCCTAAGTTGTGCTTTGGACGGTCAGACGCAGTTTGTGAAGTCTGGCCGGGTTCAGTGAACAGTTTGATCTCCCAAAAGAGGACTGCAGTATTTTTAATACTTCTTCCTTTTCTGATCGACCTTCCCCTTCAAAATACCATTTTCCTTGTAAAAACAGACCCGCGCTGGCCAAAGAGCCCCCAGATGAGAGACGGCGCTTGCTTTGAGCTCGGAAGAAGCATTGCAGCTGGACAGCACAAACATTTTTCCTGCTTCTTTGGGCTATAGAAAAACCTGGAGGTTTGGGGCTTTGCTTTAACCCCGTCGTTTCCATGTGCTCGCCTTTCCCGGTCCCTCTTTGCCGCCGTTGGAAAGCCGGGAAGCGAGGACCCACCTCCAGGCAGCGCCGGCCCGGGTTGCCGATGCCATACAAGACGCTGTTCGCCTGCACGGCGCTTTCTGTGTCTGAGCAGCGCGTTCCCGCGTTGTCACGAAACAAGAGGACGGGATAATGAAATTGCCCTTTTCCCAGCGAAACGTTACCGTCTCCGCGCCGCGGCGGGGCCTGGCTGTGGCCCGTCGCCAGTCGCACATGCCTCGCTGCCGATGGAAGGTGTGAAAAGCGCCGGGGAGGAGACCAGGGTGGCAATTAGGGGGGTTTATCTGGATATTTGTCATCCTTGGAAGGAGAGGCACCAGCGCGATGGCAGCGATGCCGCGGAGGGGTCTCCGGTGCCCCCACCGGTAATTCCCAGCCTTTAAGCTGCTTGGGAGCAGCAGGGGCGACTCGAGGGCTCTGCGTGTGGATAATCAAGATATTCTTGTTAAGCCTCTCAAGCGTTGCAGGTCTTAAAAAGGGCCCCGGCTGTCGGGTCCGTCCGCTGCTGGGTCAGAGCGGGCTGGGGCTGTCGGGGCATTATCGGGGCTGTCGTGACATTATCGGGGCTGTCGTGACATTATCGGGGCTGGGGGCAGTGGGGCTGGCTGAACCGCGGCTTCTCCCGGCAGCAGGAGGCAGCTCAGGAAAAGATGCCCATGGGTGTGTGGGATGGACGGGTGCAGCTTTGGCAGCTGCTGGTACCCTCCGGCAGCGGAGCGGCTGGCAGGGAAACGCTCCCGGCGCTGGGGATCCGGCCCGGCACGGTGCCTGTGCAGCCCCTCGGGGAGCGGCGGGGCCCATAGCCTCGTCCCATTGCTGCCAGGCTCTCCGGCCAGCCCTGGTCCCCTTCTGGGATGGGGTGATGCTCCCTCCCTGGCGCAGGACAGGGCTAATTAACGAAAATGCTGTAAGAAGCTCATAGCAACCTCATGAAAAGGCAGAATGTATTTATGCTGTTTGTCAGCCTTCCTCGCCTGCTTTCTTCTCTCCTTTCCTCCTCCTCCAGCCTCTGCCACCCCAGGTCTTCAGATCCATCAGTGTTATTGCTTTGCCTTCAGCTATAACCCTGCTAGTTGACTTCCAAGAGCTGGCTCTGCCTGGCCGTTGTCACCCCTTCCCGTCCCTCCCCTGAAATATTAACGCCACAAATCACAAGCGACAGCTGCTCGGCTGGAGCCCCCGTCGCTCACGCTCCGGCTGGGAGGAGGTGTTGGAGGAGGGATGGGACACGCGGTGGGTTTGTGCTTCTCCTCGGGGGCTGTGTTCGCTCCCAGCTCAGAGGGGACAGGGTGGACCCCCCTCCTGAAGGTGGGGAAGCAGGGAAGCGGAGCATCAAGACTGGCAGAGCTTCAAGACTGAGGCTTACGGTGCCCAGCCTGCGCGGGATGCGGGCTCCTTCCCGTCCCTCCTTGTGTCCCACCCCTGTGTCCCTGGACGTGTGGTTTTCCTCTCCTCGGTCCAGCCAGCTCCTGCTTGGCCATCGCTTCTCCTTCTCTGCAAACCGCACAGCGGCCACGCGAGCCTCGAGTTACGGAGCTGGGCTGGGAAGGAGCCGCATCCCCCGGGGAACGCGCGTGCGCCCCGACCTTCTCCCGCATGGGACGCTGCCGGACGGCGGTGGGGAGCGGAGGCGGTGAATTTGCATCACTCCTCCTGTGTTCGGTAGATGACGGAGTCGCTCACGTGAGGACAAGCTAGGAACAGCAGATGTAAGGGCGATTACGGGCGGCTTTTTTTTGCACGCGCGTGTGCGTGCACGCATGCAGCCAGGCAGGCAGGGTCGCGGGCCGCGAGGCGTGCACGAGCCCTGCGCCCTCTCTTTGCAGAGCATAGGCGGAAACGAGCGGGAAAGCAAAGGGGAGACGCGGGCACGGCGCTGGCCTGTCCGCAGCTGCTCGGGGGGCAGCGGCGGGGGGCCCGGGCTCTTCTCGCTGGGCTCCGCAGCACCGGCTCACGCTGCTAAGGGGGACGGCTGCAGCCACCCAGGGGTGGGTTTTGCAGTGGGGGGAAAGGGCAGCGCTGCACCGTGGGTCAGTCTTTGGCGATTGTTCAGCTCTGGCAGGGTCCCTCTGTGCCTCAGTTTCCCCCGGCAGTGAAACGGGAATGGGACGGCTGTGGCTGGCTGGAAGGGTCGCTGCCCGTGCTGGGTGCATCCCCATGCACTGAACCATCCCAAATCACACCCCGCTGTGGCAAACAGCATCCCTGTTCCTCCCATTGCACTGGGAGCTTGCCAGAGCCCCATGCTTTCCTTGGGAAGTGGGAGAGCAGGAGCCAACCGACCTCTTTGGCTTCCGCGGTGGAAATGACAGCAGGGAAGCGGAGAGGTGGGACCTGGAGGTAGCAGCAGTGCTGCTCAGGGTGCATACAAACGTGGGTTTGCTTTTCTCTTGCGTTCCCCCAGCGATGCGATTGCAAGGTTTATTTGTGCGTGGAGAAAGCTCTGCTCAAGCCGACCCCCAGACAGGCTTTGGGGAAGGGACGCCCCGGCACGGGCAGGGCCGGCGGAGCGGGCACACGGCGGTCGCTGCTGCCCGTGGGGCGGCCGGCTCCGCCGCCGGAGACGACCTTCCCTCTCTGCTGACCTTCATGCCCATCAGCATCAGCTTTGCTGCCTTTCGACATCTCAGGATGCGATGTGGCGGTGGCTGGGGTGCGAGGCTGGGCTGGCGTTCCCACGGGAGGCTGCTGGGGCGCGGGGGGCTCAGTCAGGGCTTTTATGGGCAGAGCCGGAGGGAGGTGGGGTGGGTGCACTCGCCTGTATAATTCAAGGATTTCGGCTCGCTAACAGAGGTTAAAAGGGGAGCGGTGTGATCTGTTGGGAAAATCATTAATGGTAACCTCTGCCGGTGGCACTGCTCATTAGCCTCCCCCTCGCCCCGCCACCCCTGCCCACCCACCCACTTCCCCAAGCAGAGGGAGAAAATCACCCGGGGGGGAAAAAGGGGAGGGTGGGAGGGGGCGGCGGCGGGGAGCAGCCGCTGCTGCGGGGGGTGGCTGATGCTGGAGCTGCGTGCTGAGGAGCAGCCGTTCCCCGTGGCCTGTCCCGTAAGGAAATGCAGATGTAACTGGTGTGGAAAATACGTTCGGGTTGGGCGTCCCTGGAGCAGCTGCGGGGGGCTCGGCGGTGGGTGCTGCTTGCCCGGGGGGAGGGTGCTGCTACGCCTCGTAGCTACTCGTAGCTACTACTCCCTGCTACCCAGGGAGCAGGGCGCTGGGTCTGGGCATGGGGCAGGCTGTAGGTGTCAACGCGAAGGTCCCTGGATGCGTGGGGTGGGAAGGGCAGGCGTGGCCGGCAGGAGCTGCTCCCTCTTCCCAGGCTGCTTCCCAGGATCTCTCCGCCGGCTCAGCTCCAGCTTTCCAGAGAGCTCCTGGGAGATGTTTTGGTGTTACCGACTGCAGTCAAAGCCGCAGCCCCTGCGTGGTCATCGAGGGGACATTTTGGGAGACAACCAGGGGGGATTTGCCTTCTTTTTGCCTATTCCATCTTGACTTTTCTGCCACAACCGGGGACAGGCTGGGCACCGCCTGGGGCAGCGCTGCAGAAATGCCCGTCCTCTCTGAGCACGCAGGAGACCCCTCAGCCATCACCCAGGCATCACCGGAGGGGTTTTGGACCGGAGCACCGCCAGCTGCTCATCTGGAAGGACCCCGAAGCATCCTTCGAGCTGAAACGTGCCCCAGCTTCTTCATGGTCCCTTGAGCCATCCCATTCCCGCAGATGCCTGGGGAATATTTGCAATGCCGTAAGGAAGCGGGTGGCAAAACAGCAACACTGAGGTCTCCCCAGCACCGCACCCAAGGTGTGCGGCACATTCGTGCCTTCCTGCATATTGCCTGAAGCGACAGCCTCTTTTTTTGGAAACTTTTAATACCAAGCTGCCAGACCGATGGATGCCTGCTCCCCATCAGCTGGATTACAAATGGGAATAGCTGTCAGCCCGTTTGGGATACCCCGGTTTCTGCAGGCTGCCAACGTGAAGGCATTTGCAGGGTTCCTGGTTGAATTCGGCGCTTTGCCACCGTGGTCTCTGTCCCTGCCCCACGCCGCCCGTGCCTGTTCCAGCCCTGTTTCTGCCCCGCGTGCCGGCCGAGCCGAACCCCTGAGTGATGCTCCAAGAAACCCTCCCAAATCCCTGTGGTTGTTCTTCTCTTGGGCCTGCTCCAAAGCCCGTCGACGGCCCTGGAAGCAGTTCTCAGATGTCTCCGTCTGAGAAAAGAAAGTGTTGAAATACCACAGGAAATGCTGTTTTTCTGAGATACTGCCTTGGCCAGAAATAGGGGGAAAAAAAATTGTTTTGGATGAAAGGCCAGTTCTCTTGTCCTGGGCTTCAGATCTCTGAGGTTTGTTTCACCCAGGAACCGGTCAGAGTTTGGGCACAAAATGGGTGCAAGTGGCTCCGAGGGAGCGGCACGGCATGGCCACGGGTGCCATTGTGCCTGTGCCCCGGCACTGGCACCCTCCTGGGGCGCGGGAGGAAAACGGGCTGAGTTTCATTCCGCTGGCTGAAACCTTGGCTTGGCCACCTGTGTGTCGGCTGCAGCAACCTCGGCGGGTCCCCAGGCGTGACGGCGGCACAAAGAGGCAGATTTTGGCTACTGGGGACCCGGCGTACCCTGGAGCACCCCGGGGAGGTGTGCGCGGTGGCTGTCCTGGTGAACGTGGCAGCCAGCTCGGGGTGCACCGGGGACCCCCCACTTGTTCGCTGCAGCCAGGCCAGGGCTTAGTTTTGCAAACCTGACTGTGATTCTGGTTTATTTGCACGCGAGCGCCGATATCCCGAGGCATGACTGACTTGGAGGCAAACTTCCTGACTTTGGCCTCGTCTTTGGCTTCGGGTCTTTTTTTTCACTCCCAGCAAACATCCGTTTTATCCCGCTGCAAGTCCATTATCTCCAGCTTAACTGGACGCCCATCAGGACCGGCTGTGCAAATACACCGGCAGCGGAGGAAGCGGCTCCGTGCTGCAGATCCCTGCCGGGCGCAGTGGCTACGCGGGTGCTTCGTGCTCCTGCCCGGCGGCTTCCCAAATTCGCTGTGGCCGGGGCAGCTCGGCGTGCTGGGGTGTATTACGCCCCTTGCACAGGGCACCCCAGATTGCGCAGGGCACCCCAAATAGCTCTTCATTTTATTCCACTGAAGATGAATGTATGACATACTATGCAATGTGCGTGCATAGGTGTGATATATAGCGGTGGACTTGGTAGTGAGGTTAATGGTTGGACTGGATGATCTTAAAGGTCTTTTCCAACCTAAACGATTCTGTGATTCTATATAGATATTTATATCCATTGCATAATAGATGCAAAACGATAGACTTTATGGTGCTGGGGAGCTGCTGGGTGGTCTGCACCCCAGCTCAGGGTGGTCTCATCCATGACAGGGTGGTGGAGGACCCTAAAGCCGCTTGCTGACGTGGCCCGATGGGCCCGACCGGCGCTTGCCGTGCGGTGAGGTTTGGGATGGCCGCTGCGCTGCTGGCGGGGCTGGGGCGGCCGGAGAAACCGGGTGGGGTGGGCTCGCTCGAGGGGCCGGGTGTGTTGTCCCAGGTTGCCCAGCAGATACGGGATGTCTGTCTGGATTTTGGGGGCTTGCTGAAGCTGTGTAGCCCATCACCCTCTGCTCCCCGCCCGCTCTCTCCGGGTCCCCCCTCTGGGTGACGGTGAATGAGGATTTTGGTAGTGACCCCCCCATTGCTCTCTCCCTCCCTTGTTGAAGCAGCACCCTTTGCAAAACCTGTGCTACAGCAGTACCTGCAGCCCCTCGCTGAGCAGCCCAGGGGCTGCGAGGGGGGCGTGCAGGGGGGTGCCTCCTATGGTACCCTACTCAGGGTGGTACCTGGTAGGTACCTCCTATGGTACCCTATAGCACCCTGGCATCGGGGTGCCTCCTGTAAAGCACCCTAGCCAGGGAGCCGCAGAGGGATGGGAGCAGACGGGCGCCCATCAGTGCCCGGCGTGGGGCAGGGACTTTTCCTTGCTGCTTTTGGCCTCACGTCCGCTGTTCCCAGTCCGCTTTGGGCGCTGAGGAGGAGGTCACGAGGCGAGACAGGCGGCGCAGGCAGGGACAGCGGCAGCGACCGCCCTGCCCGCCGCCCCGCTCGCCTGCCGGCTGCTGCACAGAGTACCTGGCGAGGGGGCCGAGGCCTCCCCCTTCGGCAAGGAGGGAAAAATAATAATCTCCAAGCCAAGAAACGCGGAGCTGCTGGGAGCGTATTTATCACGGTGAAGAAAAAGGCTCTGTTCCCTGCCTCTCCGCAGCGGCTGTTTATCACACACACAAGGGCATGGAGAAAATGTTCCATTTGTTGAGTACAGCCGTCAACCCACACAGCGTATAAATTAAGGGCTTTTACATGCAGAGTTCCCGAAATAAAACACACACATACAAAAGAGAGAGGAGTTTTGTATCGGCCCCGGCGCGCTGCCTCTCCCTGGCTGTCCCTGCGCCCCGGCCCCGGCCGGCGCTGGCTCCCGTTCAGGAATTCCACATTATCTCCGACCGTTTCCAGCTTCCTCAGCAGGGAACAGCTCTGCTTCTGTCTTCCTCCAGCCACATCTGGAAAGTGTTACGCCAGGGTGTCAGCCGGCAGAGCCGGGCGGCTGGCATGCGCTCCCCCCGGCGTGCTCGTTCCCGCCGCCCTGCCTGCTGCCCTGCCTGCTCCTGCGCCTTCGAGCTGCCTTCCCCGGAGGGCTGCGGGGCTGCGTCTTATCTGCCTGCGCTTTTCGGGGAGCTTTTGTAGCTGCCGTGGCGGGTGGCGGGGAGAGATGGCTCCGGGGACCCCCAAGGGTTGGTGCTCTGCAGGCAGGAGCTGCTGCAGGCAGGGATGCTCTGCTGCGGTCCTCAGCTCTGCTGCCTGCTGGGAGGCAGCGGGGAGAGGTGCGATGTAAAATCCTCCTCTTCACACGCTGTGCAGGGACTCCCTGCCGGCTCAGGGGAGTTTTTGGCTCCTGGCCCTGTTTCGGGGCTGGCAAAACCCTGCATCCCTGGGCTGCAACGCGGTAGGGATGTGGTGCTCCGTCTGCTAAAGGCTGAGGGTTAAAGAGGGGAGCTCCGGGGGCTGAAAGCTGTGGGATTCCCTGGTGCTGCCGAGAGGTGTTTGGAGAGGTGCTCCCTGCTCCCTGCTCCCTGCTTGCTGGTAATGACTGTGGGTTTATCTCACCCGGATTTCTTCACACGTAAGGGGGTCCCTGGGGCATTTGGCTGTCAGCATCTCTGTCCCTCAGGGGAAATCCCCACTGCGTGCGGGGGGCACACGGAGACGCTCAGCCAGACGATTGCAGCAGAGGAGGTGAAAAGGCAAGAGCTCCCTGTAGCATCGCCCTATTTTTGGGTTCCCTCCTTGGTGCAGCGTGTTCCTTGCGTTACCCTGGTCCCGCGCTGCAGGTGTGATGGGTGATGCTGCGCGGAGGGACGGGGCTTTGCAGAAAGCAGGTCGTTCGGGGGTTGATCTGCGCTTCCGAGCAAAGGGCACGGAGAAAGCTGGTGTCTTGTTTTTAAAACAGGGGTAATGACAGTGACCTGGAAGCAGGTTTGTGTGCCTTAATGAGCGGCGCGTGCGATACACACGAGGGTCTTTAGCGGGGAGGGGTGGTGGAAGTGGTTAAATGTGCCCTAACTTATCATCAGCGGGAATCAGAGAGGGTTCCCTGCAGTTGACTTTTGGCTTTTTTTCTTTTTTTCTTTTTCTTTTTTTTTTTCCCCCTTGCTTTTAAACTGGCAGGCCTACCATTATGGGATTTTAAAATTAAAGAAAAAAGAAAAAAAAAACCAAGAAAAAAAAACCCCAGGCCTTGGTTTTATAGACCCTACAGATGCATCCGGCACCAAACTGATCCCAGATGCAGCTCCACTGTCAATAGTGTTACACGAGGGATCAATCCCCCTCATTGTTTTATGTGGCCTCTACAGCATCATCAGCTAATTAAAGCTAATGGGTCCCAGAGCAGCACTGACAGCATCTGATCCTATCAGCCCACACAGCCGTTTTAGCTTGACGGGCCACTCTGGAGCCGGATCCTGCACTCCAGACCCTGGCGAAAGCCTGTATTGACTTGGGGGATCAGGCTACAGATCAGTGGGAGCTGTTAAACAAACATCGCCGGATTAATGTCAGCTCCGCGGGGGGAGGAGGTCGATGGCTGCTAATTCGAAAGAGGTGGGAGGGAGGAAGGCGACGCGGTGACAGCGGTGACGAGGGACGGAGCGGGGGAGGCCGGCTTGTTAAAATGTTCCCCATGTCTGTGGCAGCATCTGAGCGTTTCCCAAG
The DNA here is from genome assembly GCF_030463565.1 of Pelecanus crispus. NCBI lineage: Eukaryota > Metazoa > Chordata > Aves > Pelecaniformes > Pelecanidae > Pelecanus > Pelecanus crispus. Next base: position 40,307,285 of record NC_134651.1, read on the forward strand.
CTCAGATTTGTCGTCACGCTGGGTGGGAGGCTGTGCCGGAGAGGAGCTCAGCGGCATCCCCAAGGGCATTCGAGGTGCCTGAACCCCTCTTTGCTTTGTGCCTCAAGGGAGGCAAGGTGGCCCTGGGCTGTCCCCAGAGGGGACAGGGACCCCCGCGCCCTTTCTGCACGCTGACCGCGGCGTCAGCACCTCCCCAGTCGCAGCAGAGCGCCAAATCATCCGGTCCTGCTTTCCCTTTTCTTGTCCCTTGGCTGGGGCTCGGGGATGCCCAGGGATGCGGGTTGGGAAGGTTTCCACTCCCACGGTCGAACCGCCCGGTGCTGCGGCTAGTCTGTTTTGGACTCCAACCTCTTTTCCCCTCTTTTTTCCCCCTATTTCTGTGTTGCCAGGGAGGGTGAGATGGGATGGGGAGGGTGGCTGGCAAACCCGTCACTTGGTCCCCTACCCCCACGGAGCAGGCAGGACGAGGAAACTCTCTTTTCAAGAGTGTTTTTTAAATCTCTCCCACCGTTACTCTGGGATGGACTACCACGGCAGGTGGCTCTTATTTTTGTTTGGTTGCAGAATTGGGCTGCGTATTGCTCGGCAGGCGAGCGGCCTCTTCCCCGTCCTCTCCGCAAAGCGGGCTGAGCTGCCGCCCGCCCGCGCAGACGTGGGGCTGGCTGGCTCTGTGCTCCCAGAGATGGGGGGTGCACGGCCCCCAAGGAATTGGGCAGGAAACCTGGGTCAGAAGCAGCAAGGGGACCTTGGAGTCCCAGCCCTCCTACCGAATGAGGGTCCTGGTACCTACTTGGCAAGTTAATGGGCAAATACAGCCCCGTTGGTTTAACCAGGGACCTTGGGCTCTGCCCAGAGACTCAATGAAAATAAAATGCCCTAAAATGAACTTTTTTTCCTCCTGTCCCGGTGAGGCAGAGTCCAGCTGGGGGAATCCTCAAGGTGTTGCAACCTCTGGCTCCCTTTGCAGCCCCAACCCCAGCCAGTGGCACCGGGACGGAACATCCAGCCCGGCGAAAGGGAGAACCAGGGGAGAGGGACAGGCTCCCAGCACATCCCTGCCCCATAAAGCAAGTTGATAATTAAATCCTGCAGCTTTTATATGGATTCCAGGGCATTTTCCTTGGGCCGGAGCCATCTGCAGTGTGCACCCTGCCCTCCCTCACCTCTCCCTTTGGCTCTCTGCAGCTTAATTTTTTCTTGCTTTGCTGTTGGGTGAGCGTGATGCTGCGGGGAGCAAAGAGCCACAGTGGCTTGTTGCAGGGGTGCAGCCCCCCTCCATGCAGCTCTCTCCCGGTCTCCCGGGGCCTCATCCAGCGCCAGCATCACCCTGCAGCCCCTCTCCGGGCTGTTTTCCCATTGCGCAGAGCCTGCACAGCCCTGGCTGGCTCTGCACTGCCCCGGCTGCTGCCGGCCCGGGCTCATCGGCAGGAATACCGGCCAGCCGTGCCAACCTGCGCGTCCGCTCCGGCGAGGCTCTTCTCTCCTGCGGCAGCGTGGGGTGAGGCCGTCGGATCCCCCCTCGCCAGGGCTGCAGGCTGCCTCTCACAGGTCACTGCTGGGGGAACCAGTGCCATTTGCAGCTCTTGCTGGCTTCCCTTTCCCAGTTCTTACAAATTCGGGGCCACGCTGGGGCGCAGAGCTCACCCCCATATTTAAACCACAGGTGTTCTTGCAGGTCCTGGGACTTTAGGAAGGTGTTGGCTGCATCTCCCCTTATGCCTCTTGCCACCCTGTCTTCTTCCATGTCTTCTTCCACGAGGTGCACATGAGCGCAGCAGTGGTCTGCCCTGGCCTGGGTCTCCTGGACGAGCTTCTTTTAGAGATGGACCCCCCCGGCTTTGCACGAGGGGCTGTGTCCCCTGCGTGTCCCCCTCGCCTCCGCTGCAGCTCTGGAGTCTGGGACCTGGGGTTGCATTTCCAAAGCCAAGAAGTCCAATGTGCTGGTGGGTCGTAGACGTTTCTTAAAGCTCCTGAGCTGGTTGAAGATGCTCCAATACTGGGAATCTTTCCCTCCAAGGAACTTTGCCCAGGGGGTGCAGAGGACCCCAGGAATCTCTGGATTTGGTGCAAAGCGCAAAGGAGACAACGTTGCCCTCGAGGTCTTTATTCCACACCTGCAGTAGCTGGGCTGGGGAGGGTCTGTCCTGTGGCACTGGCCCTTGGCTTTGGACTTTGCATGCCCCTCTACCTGTCGAAGCCTTTACAGAGAGAAAAAGCCCGAGGAAGGCTCCCTCCCACCACCGCTTTTTCATCCTTCACCCCCTGCATTCACTCGCTGTGAGATGTCTCTTAACCAGGCTGTTCCCGCCGAGGTTAGTGGGAACATTTGAGCAGTTATTTGAACGCCAGGCTCAAAGGAGGCGGCAGGAACGCTCCCGGAGCTGCTACCAGCTGACATCTGGGCGCTCAGCAGAGCTCTGGTGTCGGCGCAGCTGAAAGCAGAGGAGGTGGGAAGCCCCAGACACCTGCAATTTGGTTAATAAATATTTATTTGGAGGTGACAAATACTCTTTTGGATAAAGCCGAGTTAGCAGAAGAAAGATTGCGAGGGAGTGACAGGGTGTGCTTTTTTTTGAGGGTTTACCATGGGGGATGTTGAAACGAGCAGCTGATGAACCAAAGGATGTCGAAATCCGCATTCATTTCCCGACGCGGGTGGCGTGACGTCAGGAGACGCAGGCAAACGTCCCCCCTTGGCGAGCGAGTGCCCGGCACGAGGCACCCTCGTCCTGCGGGGACCGCGGGAATCGGCTGCGGGCCGGGGGTTGCCCCCTCTCACGGGTAAGATGCAACGGGAGGGGTTGGGAGCCGGGGAGGATGCGGCAACCCTGTGGTCGGGGTCTGGTGCGGATGATAAAAAGGCTGAAGTTTAATTGTTCTCTTGAAAAGGAGAAGCGAAGGGAGGGGAGCCGGCCTGGGACAGGAGGGTGATGGGTGCTGTCACCTCGCCATGTCTCGGGGCGCCGGTGGGTGATTTCGTGGTGCTTGGAGCGGGGACAGGGCGGGTGCCCCAGGCACTAGCCCCATCCACCCCTCGCAAAGCTGGCCCGCTCCTCCTGGGGAAATGGGAAAAGCTGCTTCGATTTCTCCCCTGGACCATCTCTGTGTGATTTGGGGAGGGAAACTTTCTGTATTGGCACGTTGGGGACTTGCTGGGACTTTCTCTAGCTACCAACATCCAGCGGGGCTTGTCTGGGCACTGGGGCTGCTGCGTGCCGTAGGCAGCGGGGGTGAGCCGATCTCCTGGGGGTCTGCTAACCCATCCCCGCTCCATGGCAGGCTCGGCTCACCCTCAGTCAGCCCCGGCGCTCAGCTCTTGCACCGCTTTCTCCTTCCTCTGAGCAAGCCGACATCTAACCGCAATACCCGTCACTGATTCAAGCCCACTAGAGACGAGGCACGGTGTGGATTGCTGCCGGGCTGCGGGAAGTGCTGTGCTTTCCCCAGGGTGGGCTGGGGGCTGGCGGCCACGACATCCATCCCTGTCCTGAAGCTTCTCTACACCTACCTCTCTACAACTACCTCTCTACAACTACCTCTCTACAACTACCTCTCTACAACTACCTGAAAGGAGGCTGTAGTGAGGTGGGGGTTGGTCTCCCAAGTAACAAGCGATAGCACGAGAGGAAATGGGCTCAAGCTGCGCCAGGGGAGGTTTAGATTGGATATTAGGAAAAATTTCTTCACGGAAAGGGTAGTCAAGCATTGGAACAGGCTGCCCAGAGAGGTGGTGGAGTCCCCATCCCTGGAAGCTTTCAAAAAACGGGCAGAGGTGGCACTTGGGGACATGGTTTAGTGGGCACGGTGGTGTTGGGTTGATGGTTGGACTGATGATCTTAGAGATCCTTTCCAACCTTAGTGATTCCTAGTTTTACTTTCATTAAAAAATAATCCAGCCACCAAGCCAGGAAACATGAAATTAATTATTACTCTACCCTTAACTGGTTGAGTGGTGGACTTGGTAGTGTTAGGTTAATGGTTGGACTGGATGATCTTAAAGGACTTTTCCAACATAAATGATCTGTGATTCTGCTGCTGCTTCTGCTGCTGCTGGGCCCTGTACTGCAAATGTGCCCGCAGCACCTCCCGCTGCAGAGAGCGAGAGGATGAGCCGGGCAGCTCTGTGCCGGTGACTCAGAATCTTCTGGCTTTGGAGGAAGCATCTCCTGGAGATGCTGGTGTGCGTGGGCAGCAAGGCAGCGCTTGGCTCTGCCCTGCTGGGCCACATCCTGCAGCGGCTCAGCCCCACGCCACGCTGGAGCCGGAGCCCGGGATATGGCAGGGTGTGGGATTCAAACCCGCTCGGTTTCTTCCAGCGGCATGTTGGGATGCTGAGGCCGGCGTGGTGCTCCTGAGCAGCTCTAGCTTGGGGTGGACACAAGCACCAGGAGTTTTTGGTCTTGGTTTTGCTTGTGTGGGGAGGTTTTTTTGCAGAGAATGAGGAAGACAGGGCCATGCCAGGGACAGGGGTTGTTTCCAGGGCGGCTTGCCTGGCTGTGCTTGCTCTCTCTGTGCCCCGGGGAGGTCTGTGGCTTGGCTCTCCGTCATGTCTGGGTTGTCTCTCTCTCCGGACTTCAAATCCTGGTGGAAAGCCCAGGTGGAGGGGCGATGCTGTGATGATTTTCCCACTGTGAGACCTTCCCCGAGGCTGGTAGCCCTCGCTTAGCAGATAGCTGCTCTGCAGGCACTGGCCTTTTTGAGCCAAAGCCTTGCTGCGAGCCCTCCCAGATGCTCCTGGCTCTGTGGCTCCTCATGCCCTGCGCTGCCGTGGAGCGAGGAACCACCGCTTGCTCGTCTTGGCTGCGGCTGCACGTGGAAATGGGTTCAGCGAAATCAAACCTCGGGAAACGCCCAGTCCCGGCATCGGAAGAGGTTTTACCCCCACCAAGAGCAGCGTAGCTCAGCCGAGGAAACCGCTGGGCTGTGTGCGAGCAAGTGCAGAGGGGCTGCTGAGCTGCTCCGCTGTCCCCTTTCCTCCCGTGGGGATGGGGGGGTGGCGGTGACGGAGCCGGCAGCGGCGGAGGGGGAGGGAGCCCGCGACCTGCAAGATTAATAATAGAAACGCTGGCATCCGTTTTAGATTAGCACGAGAAAGCTCAGCACCCATCTCGCCCAGCGTGTAACTTTAATGCCGAGATAATGAGCAATGATATTTATTTGTAAAAGATCTGGAGATATCGCTGCCCAGGGAGCAGCTAGGAGCTGCCACAGCCCGCTCCATCCCCGCGGCGGCTGCTCCGAGCTGTAACCCAAGCGCTCTCCTCCGACCGGCTCACTTTTCACGCTCCAGCTCCGTTAACCGAGCGGGGCACGCGGTCGACTCGGAGCCCTGGCTCAGATTTGCTAAGCTGCTCGTGATTTGTGCCATCACGGCGAGGAGATGCCCGTCTCGCAGGACGGGCTAGAAACACCCCCCGGCACATGCAGGTTGAGCTGCTGGGATGGGGTTTAAACCCATCCCTGAGCCTTCCCGGCTGCCGGACCCTCTCCCAGGTGTCACGGCTGGAGCGTCGGGGTGTGCCCGGGGAGGGCTGGCAGGAAGGATGTGGGGCGCGGGGAGGAGGTGGCACGGCATCGGCCGAGCTGGCGAGGGGAGGGCGGCGCGGAGCGCCTGCGAGCAGGCGTTTCCTTCGGCTGAGCCACTGCGCCGGCTGAGATTTTGGGGCCGTTTCAGGGAGTTTGGGGGCTGGCAGCCTTTCCTGGTGGCAGGGTTTCCTCCCGGCTGGGTCCAGGTGGACATTTGGGGCAGTGACAGCCCCTGGTCTGGGGCAGTTGGGTCTCATGGGCATCTGGGCTCCCTCAAACGCCCCAGTTGGGGGACAGGGCTGCTCCCGCTCCCCTTTCCCTGCCTGCGTCGGTCCGAGAGGGCTGAAGGACGCACGTGCCGCCGTGCCCAGCCTTGCGTTGTGTAACTGGACAGGAGGCAGGCTTAGGCTCTGTGCGGCAGGTGGGTGTCCCTTCTTGATTAAGCCGTTCCCTGGGTAATTATTGGGTTAAGGCCTGATGAGATAATGCTTCATTATTTTTGTGCTATTGGAGGATTAGGAGCAGTGGGATTTCTCAAAGGCTTTATTTCTGCTAAGGTCCTTGGGCTGCGAGGCACGTTTGCAGGCGGGTAAGAAGACCTGGGCTCCGCCAGCCCCCCGGCACCGCTCGCCTTCCCGCGGGGGTACGTGCCGGAGGCTGGGGGTGGTGGGTGCGGGTGCAGCGGCTCCTGGCGAGGGGGAGCCCGGCACGGGGGGGCTGCTCCTGCCCGGCCCCGGCAGAGGCTGGTGGGGCTGTGCGAGGAGCGATCTCCTTTTCATGCTGTTGCAGCCCCATTCATCACCGCGCTCCCGCGGCGGGCCGCGCACCAGCGGGAGGGAGGAGGTGACACTTACAAATAAACAGGGAGGTGGGTGGTGCGCGCCGAGGCAAGGAGCAGAGGGCGTCCCGGGGGGGCTTCTCCCGTGATTTATGGCCGAGACGATGCGGAGCTATCAGCACGGCCTTTGGAAGCTGTTTGCTAACAGTGTCGTCTCCTGGCTGTTAGCCGGCGTGGGCTGCTCGCGGGGGCTGCGAGGGAAAACATCACCCGTGCGTCGCTCCCGCCACACGACCGGCTCCCGGGCTGCTCGTGCCCTCCCGGGAGCCCGGCCAGGGACGGGCTCAGGGTGCCGGTGGAACCGGCGTCCAGCCCTCTTTGGGAGTCCCAGGGATGCTCTTACGAAGGAGTTTGGGTCGTCAGAAGCGGGAATAGAGTAAAATGTGCTTAACGAAACAGGCCTGGCTCGGCGGGGGCTCCCCTCCTCCCTGCCACCCCGGCACAGCCAGCCCTTGAGCCGGAGGGATGGAGCTGGCACCGGAGCAGGGAAGCAGGCAGGCTGGACGCGGGCCAGGCTGCGCACTTGATCCAAACACAGCTGGAGCTGATCTGATGAAGCGAGAGGTTAAGAAGAGAGCATCTGTTATCTAAAGGGGACACACAGTGGGAAACTGTAAGCTCTTTATTCCCCCCACCCCACCCCCTCTGTTCAGTGCATCATCCCTGACTTTATTTCTTTGATTTATTAAGGAAGCCGGCGCTTCCGGGGGCTGTAATTAAGTGCCACTGTGTGAGCTTTTGATAGCGAGTGAATGATATAATGGCTCGCCCATTCGCCGTCTGCTCAAGTGCTTTAGGATCTAGATAACACGAGGAGGGATTTCTTCTGCCCACCGGGGAGCCGCAGCGGTGCCGGGGCTGAGTCACGGCAAGGTTTAGCCGAGCGCAGCGGTGTCCGCCGGAGGAAGCGGGGAAGGATGCGGGAGCCACTTAGCACTGCAGTGGAAGTACGGTTCGGGAGGGGATCCATGACCCGGGCTGCAGCTCAGCTGAGAAGGGAGTTCACATCCTCTTGCAAAAGACCGTCACAGCATCTTTACAGGCTGCTGGAGACTAAATTGGGTGTCAGCCCTCACAGATGTCCTTCCGTCCCAACCTTGGGTGGTGCTGGAGGCGGAGAGGGGACCACAGCCCCTCAGCCGAGCCTCCCAGCTGTGCCATCCCTGCACTGGGGGGGTTTTAGGGTAGGGGGGGCTCGAGCATCCATAGCCTCAGAGCGCAGTGGGTGTCAGCAGCCGGCAGCATCCTGCCTGACGCGCTGGTTTCCCTCCGCTGCTGGAGGAGTTTGCTGGCGACGCGTCGGTGTGGAGGCAGGGGCTGGGGAGCGCTGGCCGGCAGCATCTCCCACTGCCTCCGCCAGCTGCTGGAAGGGGGCCAGCGCTCGCAGCCACGCGCAGCTGGAGGTGCCAGGAGGATTTCGCTGGAGCTGCGGTCACCCCCCCCCCCCGCAATTCCTTGCACGCCACCAACGCCCCGAGGCGCTGCCCTGCATCTCCCTGCGCAAGCAAAGGCTCCTAGGACGGGGTGGCATTTCTACCAGAGTATTATTGTAATCCCAAGGGAGAGGTCTTCTGCTGGCTCCCTAAACCAGGAACCTTGGGCAAGTGGTCCGGTTTGCATTCCCGCTGGGCATCATGTGCCACACTCCGGGCTGCCCGGCACCGGGGTCTCCGACACTGCTGGCACCGCTCTCCCTGTCCCTGTGGTGTCCCAGGCCGCGGTGGGACCCGGCGGTCACTGCTGATGTCTTGGGCTTTCTCCCAGGGCCCAATTCTGCCCTTGGTTCCCAGGACGGCTGCTGAGCCCCGCTCTGTACCCCAGCAGTGCTGCTCTTGACACCCCATTCACCCACGCCTGTATTTTAGGTAGAAATAAATTTCTTTTTGCTCTAAGGACCATTTTTGGTAGATAAACGGGATTTTTTTTCGTGGCTTGGCTCCAGAAGGAGCGAGCTCGGGGTCCGCAGCAGCATTCCGGTGCCGGCTCAGCAGCGGCTGGTGCTGCGGCTCACGAGCTCGCTGCCTGCAGCTGCGGGGGCGGCAGGAGGAGGAGGAAGGGGTAAACACTCCCCCCCCCCCCTCCCCAAAGTAAATAAACTTAAAAATAAAAAGTGACAGAGATTATTTGCTGCTTAATGAACTAAAATGTCCAACCTCCCACCGAGCGGCAACATTGTTTATAAACTACAGAAAGGGCTTTATTTTAATGGGCAGTAAATCTCATTCATTCCCAGCCCTGGCAGTCAGGAGCGTGCGGGATGAATAGGCTGGCGCTGAACGCAGCCTCCTCGCTCCTGCGCTCCCTCCAGCCAGCTTCTCCGCCGGGTATTTTTTCCCCCTTCTTTGCCCGCATTTGCCATTCTCCTCCCTTCCTCCTCTCCTTCCTAGTCCCCTCCGCCTTGCCGATAACGGGGTTATCTGACCAGGAAGAAAGGAGGAATCCGTCCCTGTGCCTCGGCATGTCACATCCGCTCCGTTTTGTTTATTCACTTGAAAAATTCCCCCCCTCCCGGCCCCCGTCTCTGGGTGGCAGCTGGAGAGTGGCCCGAGATAATCACAGCGTTATTTTTTTTTATTATTATTCCTCTTAAATAAAGCCTCCTATAGCCTGCAGGCAGATTTTGTGCCGTTGCCCCCATCCTGCTCCTGTGCTCCTTGCTCTGCAAACGGGGCGTGAGAGTGATGGTAATCGGAGCAGAACCCCGATGCTGCAGGCAGATCCCCCTGAGCATCCCTTTCGCGGGGGACACGGTGGCTCCTACGCAGGAACGGGCCCTCCGAGCCTGGCAGAGGGGCGGGCAGCACCAGCACTCGAGCGATTGCGGGTGCAAAATACCTATCGATGTGCTGTCTCGGGCAGAGAATCGCGGAAAATAAATATACGGTCTGAGCATCTGTGGAAATGAGAGCATCTGGGTTGGGGGGCGAGATGCTTGGGAGAGGTTTCGCTGCTTTGGGTTGAAAGGGACGACGACAAGTTGTTCTGAGCTAAAAACACATTTGGGAGCTGGTCAGGCCTCGCGTGACACGCGGCTGTTGGCGGGTGAGTGCGTTGCTGAGATTGAAGCGGGGGGCTCTGGAGCCGCCGGGAAGTGTTGGGAGCTGGTACCTGCCGTGGGAGAGGGACCACGGTCAGGTCAAGTGGGAAATCTGGATGTGCCTGACTTTCCCCTGGGACAAATCAGGCACCTCGAAAACTTCTGACCATAACTCCTAGGGCGACGTAAGGCAAGAAAGAAAGTAGTAAGTTACCTATTCCCCTTTGAGTTTAATATCCATAATCTGCCATTAATCAAACTGGGACTATAAGATCCTTACTTAGGCCTAATCAGTGCATAATGGATTATCTACAGGAACTAATAAAAGGTAATTATCTATGCTTTGCAAGTTCCAATTAGTGTACTTATATGATCAATTAATTCTTGTAACAGTTTCCCAGGTGCAATTTGTGTGACAACATTACGCTGACAGGGGCTCGGTGCCTGCCTGGCGGTGCAGCTGCCGGCGGCACGGGTGCCGGCAGGGATGCGGCGTGGTGCAGGGGGTGGTGGGTGCAGGCAGCAGGGATGCAGCCCTGCCCGGCACAGCCGTCCCGGTGCATCCCGAGCCCTCCCGGCTGCTGCACCGGGAAAAACCACCTCCACGCAAGGAGCTGCTGGGCAGCGAGGGGCTGGCGTTCGCAGGCTTTCAGCCGTGCACGGCGGTCCTGCCCCCAGCAAAAGCGCTTCTGCCCTGGGCTCTTTCCCTCCCCGAAGCCGGAGACGGAGCGTGGGTTCGGCAGCCGCTTGGCCCCATCGCTGTGCGTCCCAGGGGACGTTGCCCCTGTCTCAGCATCACCTCGGGGAGCCCCGCTGCTCCCTTCCCATGCCCCAGCCCAGCCAGCCCCGCAAGCAAAGCCCCGTCGCAAAGGCAGCTGGCTCCAGTCATCTCCTTCTCCCGTCTGTCCTCGCGTCCGTCTCGCTGGCTCGCAGAGTCATCGGAGGGTCTTAAAGGAGGAGGAAATATTCCAGCAATGTCTGTGCAGTTTTAGGGATGGCTTAAAATTACAGAAAATTTGAGACACTTTACATGTCCACTTGGGGCCCAGCATTGTTACGGTAATTTGAAGCAGATTGAGTCAACGCTTGTGGCAAATGGAAGATCTAAAGGCTCTAGCAGGAGCCCGGGGATGGAGGAGGAGAGGTGGCAGGGAGCAAAGGAAAACACCATTTCTGGGATGCCGTCGGAGCTACGGAGCCAAACCCTCCCAGGCTGACCCCGGACACCTCTGTGCAGTGGTGTAGCCCTGACTCACAACTCAGCCTGTGGTTCATTCTTCTTTTTTTGGGGGGATTTTTTTTTTAATCTTCTGGAGCTCAGTAATCCAGTGTCACCTGGTGTCCCCAAGACTGCACCGTTTCAGAGCATGTTTTGGGTCAAGCTGCTCACTTGGACCTGGAGTCCTAGAGCTAGGTCCTGCCCCTGAGGTGGCTTCCGAGGACACGGGGATGTGTCGCCTCTTCCCTACCCGCAGGGTTTGGATGGTGAACCAACCCCTCCTTACAAGGGCAGATCCACAGCCCTTGGGAGCCCAGGCCCAAGGGTGTTTGGGCAAGGTATTTGATGGGTTGAATGAAGTTCTCTCAAGTTCTTCCTTGGCGCGGTGAGGTTGGACAGAGGTTGGGTAATGGGAACCGCAGTCCTTGCCCATGCCCTGCCTGCACGGGCTGCGGCGTCGCAGCTGCTGGCTGGGTTGGGTTGGTGGAGGGAGCAGAGCTGTGCCTCCGGAGAGGCCGGGGCACTCAGTCGCTGTCCTTGCTCTTACCTGGCTCCTTCTCCATGCAAAAAGGGGAAAGCAAAGGATAAAGAGGACTAGGGCTGGGCGGAGAAATGGCTTTCTCCTGGGAGTCCCTGGGGCTTTGAAAACATCTCTGAGTGAGGAGCATCGTGCTCCCACGCAGACCAGAGACCCAGGAACGACCACTTGGAACAGTGTGGTTTGATTTCAGCCTTCACAGAGAGTGTCATGTCACTGTAAAGGAGCAGAAACAAGAACTTGTTTCAGTGCAAAACTTGTTTTTTTTAAAAAAAACTGTCAACATGAGATCTTTTGAGAATTTCCATTGTTATTTCCCCCTTCCTCCCCCAAACATGAAATTAATTCATCCGCTTAAGTCCTTTTTCTGGGAACAGTTTTGGTTTCGATGACATTTTTGGTTAACAAGGGAAAAAGCAAACCCACAAAAAAAAAAAAAATAGGAAAAACAACCTCCCCGAGGCCTTTCTACTTAAAAAAGAAACTCCCCTCCCTGCTCTCCCAGTGACCATGATACAACCACTGCTTTGTTCCCAGCATGGTTGATGTTGTTCCCAGCTTGCTCCGAGCTGCTCTGCCAGCCCGGCAGTGTCCTGGATGGGGCCGGAGGGGAAGGGGCTGTGTCCCCTCTGCTCTTGCGTGAGCTCCAGGACACGGTGGCATCGGCAGTGCAAGAGGGGTTTTGGCTGGAGGGGAGCATCTTGGCGAGGCTCCTCTGCGCAGTGGCCGCAGCTGCCTGGCTTGGTGCGAGCGCTGCGTTTCGGTGCGTTCGGGCATGCCTGCGGCTTTGCTGAGTTGAGGGATGGGGAGGTGGGCGTGGGCAGGGATGGGGAGGTGGGCGTGGGCAGGGATGGAGAGGTGGACACGGGCAGGGATGGGGAGGTGGACATGGGCAGGGATGGGGAGGTGGACACGGGCAGGGATGGGGAGGTGGGCACGGGCAGGGATGGGGAGATGGGCACGGGCAGGGATGGGGAGGTGGGCACGGGCAGGGATGGAGAGGTGGGCACGGGCAGGGATGGAGAGGTGGACACGGGCAGGGATGGGGAGGTGGGCACAGGCAGGGATGGAGAGGTGGACACGGGCAGGGATGGGGAGGTGGACACGGGCAGGCGAGGCTTCATGGCTCTGTCACCTGCAGAGGAAACCAAGGCACGCAGGCAACTGAAATATCAAACCTGAGGGCACAAAGTGATGCTAAGGACAGGAACCACCCCAAAGTGCAGCCCAGATGCCCCAGTGCAGCCCCCTCCTCTCCCCGTCGCTGCGTGCCAGCCCTCCGGCAGGACCGTCCTCAACCCTGTGCTGCCCTTCCGTGCTGATCCCCGGCGGCGTGCGCTTCCCCGCGCCCGACAGCCGCCGCCGGGCTGCTGGCCTCGTCCACCGCTGCCTTTGGTTTTGTTTTCCAAGTCTTGGCCGCCGCGTCCAGCCCCGCCAGCGCACCGCGGGGAGGAACCGCTCTTCGTGCTGCTGAGAGGTGCTGCCACACGCAGCCCTCGCAGCGCCTGACCACAGCACCCAGCTGCTTCCAGCGCCGCGTTTTTCTTCTTCTTTTCTTTCTTTTGTTTCTGTTTCTCTTTTTTTTTTTTTCATTTCCCAAGCAAGCCGCCACAGGCTCCTCCAAACATTCCCCCGAAGATTATTCTCCCACTTGTCTGCAACATGTTTGCAATGCTGAAACTCCCGTTGCCCCATCCCAACCTTCTGCGCCTGCTTTCTTTTCTTGGCTCAGCCTCTGGATTGTAGGGACCAAGTCTGGGCATGCCAATTCCCATTCAATACATTTTCATACCTTTGATTCCACCTTTCCCATGGCAGCCCGGGGCCGGATCCTGGAGGCCGTGCAGACGTGACTCACTGCGGATGCGCCGGCGCGGTGCACGGCTGTGAGGTTTGCCAGATAGCAGTGGGTTTCAGAGCTCGACACTGACCCTCTGACTGCCTCTGCCTGATCTACGCCTTTCTGGGACAACTCGTCTTGCGCTAAACTCCAAAATGAGCTTGATGGCGAGGTAGCAGGGGCAGGCGGGTGATGCTGGCCCAGGGGGCTCAGGCTCCTGACGTGGGTGCTGGGCTCACCCATGGGTTCTTGGGTGCAGAAGGGCAGGGACACCATGCTCCAGCCTCGCTGTCTGACCGTGGCACCTATGGAGCTATAGACCCCCCCGAATTCACTGCCGGGTGGGTGGTCGCAGTGAGGAGAGTTGGGTGCATTGGTGTTGTCAGACAGTGGTCTGCGTAATTAATCTAATACTTCAGGTTGCACTAATCATAGGTCTTGTTCAGACAGTGGTCTGCGTAATTAATCTAATACTTCAGGTTGCACTAATCATAGGTCTTGTTTGATAAAAAAACCCAATCAACCCTATTTGATAGGATTTGTAAAGTGTGGTTGCGTGGGGTCGATGGAAAGCTGCTGGCCGCAGCGGGCGTAGAATAAGACCGATACAGAGCACATTTAAAAATGCCACCCTTGGTGACGCAGAATCACTGCGAAATAGCTGCTTGGCAGCGGGAAAAGGCCAATAACTGTCCGGATTATGAAGCGTGCGGTTTGGCAGTGCCTGGCTTAGCAAGGGTCGAATGCAGATAGACACATGTTATGGACCATCTTTGCATTTGTTTGCTTGCTTTGTTTTAATTTGAAACTCAAGCCTCTTCCCTGTGGTTAGATCCTCCCAGCTAAGCAAGTTTTAGCAGAGAGAAGTTGCTTAAGGAAGAGAAAGGATGCTGGACGCGGCGTAAAGTGAGAGCAACCGCTGTTACCGCAAACGCTTCCCGACCTCTGTTAACAAAACCATCGGCGCTCCTTGCTCACTTCTCTCCGTTCGGCCCCTTTTCCAGTGCAATTATTTTCTAAGCCAACATTGCAAGTTTTATTACTGCTGCTTATTATGTAAATAGTGCCAGAGGTGTACACAGTGCTTTACAAACACAGGGGAAGAAAAGATCCTTACTCAGAGGAGTTTTTATTGTAAGTTAGATGATTGTAGTAGAATTAATTAAGGCTGAGAGGGGGCAGGCAGCACTGCAGACCGGTGTCAGAGCAGCAAGGCAAAAGGACTGGCTTTGAGCGAGCTCCTCATGCCATCTTTCAGCTGGGACTAGGGATGCTGAGCTCTAGCAAGGTGGGCGCTAGGAGAAGCGTCGGCTCTGCCGCACCAGGTTAAGCCATTGCTCCCACGGATGCAGCTCTTCCGACAACGGCGAGATCGCAGGGCTTCGAAAAGGAAAAGGAAAAACAATCACGGACTTGTGCCACCCGGTAATGCACTGACCCAATTGTGCACTGCTGTGTAAGGGGAGAGAAATTCCTTCCTGACCCTTGTACTCATCAGCCCATGCCCTGAAGCATGAGATTTGATTTTCTTTATCTGGCTTTCCATAATTGCAGATGTCATGTTTGGTACTCCTCGTATCCCACCCCTCGGAAACAGCATCTGCTGCATTTAACTCAATGGGCCGCCTTCTCCTCTGGGAGTTCAATCCTGACTCTTTTCTGGGAAGTGCCTGGAAGGAGGGAGGGAGACCTGGTCCTGTCAATCCCCCCCAGTATTTGGGGGTTTTCTCCTGGTACGTGGTGGTTGCTGGTTGCTCGGCTGGGGAGGACAAGTGTCCCCCCACATCATGGCACATTCTCCCCATTGCCACGGACAGGCTTTATTCCAACCTGCCTGAAATATTTGGAGTTTAGTTTGTACGCAGGTATTTGTGAGAGTTGCTTAGGAGTTATTGTTGCTCCCTCTGTTTGCTGGACCTCAAGGAGCAGAGTGTGCCCAAGCCAGGACTAAGTCCTGCGACTGGTTTTTCTTTTGATGAGGAGGCACTTGAGGATGCATGAGCAGCTCAAGGCGTGGAGGGGGCCCCATGGTACGTGAGCAGGAGGTGCTCCTCGTGCCCTGGTGAGGGTAACCTCGCCATTGAGCCTGGCTGGGGTGTGCGGGCAGCGTTGCAGGCGCGGTTTGGGTGGCCTCTGCTGCCTGCCGTGGGGTGAGGGACCGGGGGCTTGCTGGGAGATGCAGCCATCGGGCGTTTCCTCTCCGTGGCATTGATTTCTCTGGGGCTTTGCTGGCCCTGAAGAAGAGCAGAGTGTGCTGGCATGG
Source organism: Pelecanus crispus (assembly GCF_030463565.1). Classification (NCBI taxonomy): domain Eukaryota; kingdom Metazoa; phylum Chordata; class Aves; order Pelecaniformes; family Pelecanidae; genus Pelecanus; species Pelecanus crispus. Next base: position 40,322,546 of record NC_134651.1, read on the forward strand.
GGTCTGCTGGCCAGGAGGGACAGTTTGGCGCAGGAGGTCCCTGTGACCCCCAGGGTGGTGGATGGACACACGGCTGGCTCGGTTTGCCGACCCCGTGGGTGCGTGTCGGAGGCTGGATGCTCGCCGGCGCTGGCAGGCAAACCTGCCCTCCTCTTAGATCTGCACGCTGATCGGGCAGGCTGCGTGGGGGTGCAGCTCACCTCCAAAACGGGGCAGGAGGCGGTTTGTTTTGGCAGAAGAGGAAAGGGTGGAAAGTCCATTTTTTCCCCGAGCTCTCTACTGCCAGCAGCAAGCATCACTCAGCCCTGTCTCAGCTACCGGACCATCTGCGTTTCCGCTACAGCCATTTCGGGTTGAGAAAGGAATGGGAGGGTGCTGCAAAACCCAGCGCAGCCCCGATCGACCCGCATCGAGCTGCTGCTTGCTCCTCAGCTCATCCTGCCTGCTCCCCTGCCCAGCACCCGGAGCTTTCTGTCGGTGCTCTGCGAGCGGGAGCGAGCCGGCAGAGCCCGTCCTTGAAAGAGTTAAAGGCTCTCACGCGTTCCAGCCTGGGGAAGTGAAATTAGTCACGACCTTCAGTAGAAGTGCTGGCCAGGTTATAAAAATGACAAATGAGCACAAATCAATAATGAAGTTAGTGTTTTCTGGGAATGCCAGACACGAACGGAAAAGTACATCGACACGGGTGGTGGGCGCCGTGATGTATAGGATGAGCTGCCCCACGCTCGCATCCCTTGCACGGGTGCGTGCAAATGCTACCGTCCCTTTCTCCTCCCCATCCATCAAGTTTGACTCTCCCCTGGCACCATCGCTGCCGCCGTGAGCTGGGACGGCTCTGCACGCCGGCACCTCTCTGGGATTTTCGGTGCTTTTTAGAGCAGAGCTTGCGCGATGCTGGCTGCTGCTGCATGCTCATTCAGCACGAAGCACTGAGGAGGTGGCTCTGGGATATCGGAGATCGGGGATTGCAAATGGTGCCCTGGGGAAGTTGAGCATCTGATTAATCTTCAGGACACAGGGCAGTGTTTCCACAACACCGAGGTAGCTCTGGAGTCCACGTTTCGTTTTCCAAAGGGACTCGGGCATGTCTGGAAAGGAAACGGCCTTCTAATTAGATGGCTTGAAAATCTTTACCGTTGCTCGTTACAAATACATTAATCAGCCCATATTGAAAGAACCGCACTGCAAAAATTACATTATTATTATTATTATTTATTGTTTAGATACAAATGAGTTTAATCCCTTCCTAGCCTGGGCACTGTTCAGAAAGTGACCCAACATCCCAGTGCTGTGGCCCCAGTGTCCCCTGCTTTCTGTGCAGCCATAAACTTACCTGGGATGTCTTGGGGATTTTCAGCAGCGCTTTAAAATGGGCAGCTTTAAAATCGATAAGGGACGGGGAAAAACTGGCCCAGGGTCGTAAATTGGAGGAGGTGGGCGTGTGGGTGCTGAGACCTGGCAGAGGTGCGATGCAGGGGTGGAAGAGCGGAGGCTGGGGTGCAGCGGGGCTGGGTGCTGGCGTGCAGAAGGGGGCAGTGGCTTAGGAAGAGCAGTGCCGTGTTTGCACAATGTTTCAGGATGGGTGGCTTTCCCAGGGTATTAGCACATTTCTGTGATTAATATAAACTTCCTTAATCGGTGTTCCAAATGTCCTGGATTCCGGTTGACCTCCGGGCGCCTGGGCTGGGTGTCCCGCTCTCTCCTTTCGGATGTGTTTTCTCTTGGAGGCAATGCCCGGTGCCCGCAGCTCCGTCAGCAGCCTGGCCCTGTTCCCACACCGTGCCGGCTCCCTTCCGGCCACGGACGCCATGTAGAGCCTGAAGGACGGGTGTGAAAATGCAGATAATCAATCCGTCGCAGTTCTTTCCCACCTGTGGTGGTCTGGGTGATGCCAGCAAGGTTGTGGGAGCGCAGGAGGACCCGTTCACGCTGCACCTCAATGGGACCAGGGATGCAGGCAGGTTTTTTCACAGCCTTTAGTGTTTGCTTGGCCAGCGTGCCATCTTTGCACGTACGCAGACTTCAGGTGCCACCCTCGTCTTCAGAAACCCCTTTAGATGTGTTAGCCACTTTTTGTCATGGCAAGTAACCCTCCAGACCCTGAGGAGAGCTTGCTTTCGGAGAACAAGTGCAAGGGGTTAATGGAGGCTGAGGGTGATGGATACCTGGGAAGAACTCATCAGGGAGAATCGCATTCCTTCGAGGAAATCGATAATCTGGGATGCTTATGCTGCTCAATTTCAAGGCGTTGTCTTCATCACTTCATCACCACTTTCCAACTGGAAATAATGGTGCTGGTGTGGGCAAGCTTGCTCTTCCTCCTCCCCCCTTGGTTGACCTTACAGTGTAGGTAAGGTCTTACCAAGCTTCAGGCCATCTCTATACAGTGCTGCAGGATGGTGAAGCCAGAGCACAATCCAAAGTGGACCCAAAGCAGAAGCTCCAACTCCAAACGCCCCAAGAACTCAGCAAACTTAAAAAAAAACCCAGAGCAAACCAACCCCCGACTCCCCCACTGCGTGCTTGGAAGGAATGAAGCAATACTTGGGCGTGAAGGTTTCCCAGCCCCTCTTTGCCATCAGCCAAGGTTGCCCTTCGCAGTGAAAGGCGTGCGGTGCCTTGTTTGAATGAGATGGAGCTCGGGAGCGTGGTGGGTGCGATCCCCTGCTCCCACAGGTAGCTGTCAGCAGTCTCCCTGGCACGTGTCTCGGCGTGCTACGGCACGTCCACGCGGCAGGTGCCGGCAGAGCCGGGCTCTTGCCATGGCTGCGGCTCCATCGCTGCCGGAGCCGCACCGGCGCGACGGTGCAAGGCGATCTTCCTGCCTTGGGGCCTTGCCAGCGCCGAGAGCTCTGCCCCACGTCCCCAGGCATGCGGTGGCACAGATCCAGCCCCCACGCTAATGAGATGGCTTCAAATAAGAGTTAATCATTTGCCAGCCAAACGCTGCCGGGGTGTATCTGAATTCCTCGCTCCTGTAGACACTGTTGTGTACTAGATTGTCGTGCTCTCGCCCAAAGCTGCTACACCAAATGTTTTGCAACAAAAACCCCAAACCACATGAAAGTAGTTGAGTTTCATATTTCATTATAACCCCAAATACAGGTTTGCCAAGAGTTTCAGTAGTTTTATGAACCTTTCCCATGAACCTTCAGCAAAGGCTATAGTTTAACCTGGTTTTGATGAAAACCCAGGTGCGACTCAGTTGCTTTTGAGCAACTTCTGAGGTTTGCGCAAACGCGAAATTCAAAGGTTTTCGAGACGAAGGAAGAAAGGAACCCTAAAGCACGTCAGAGCGGGTGACGGTGTTTGCAGGGAGTCCTGCACACATCTGGGATCAAGCTGTAATTCCTTGGGGACCCGGGACCCGGGCACCCGCGTTGCTGGGCCGGCACGCCTGGCGCCTGGGCTCTGCGCCGGGTGATGCTCTCGGTGATGCTTTGAACCCGTTTGGCAGCATCGCCACCAAACCAGCCGCTACGATTCGGTACGTGCTGGTGCTCTGAGCATTGCGGGTCCCGGGGCCGACCCGTGGTCCTTGTGGCAGCATCTCCCAGCGTCTGCCACCGCTGGGGCTGCTTTGCTTCGGAGCGGCGGTGGGTGAGCCCGGGCTTTGCTCTCGGCGTTGCTTTAGGAATAACTTTGCGAAAGGCAGCGGTGGGCAAGAAAGCTCCCGAGCCAAAAAATAAAAGGCGGGTACCATGCGGGGTGGGGATGGGGCTCCTTCCGAACCACGCCTGGCACACACCGAGTCCTGCCTCTGGATTATGTGTATTATTATATCCACACGCGGATTGCTTTTTCGGCAGTGCCGTCTTTCCTTTCTCCAGCAATTTCCTGAAATAACGTTAGGGAAATGTGAAAATCTTGAACTTTTGAACCTCCCCGGAGGACGGCGTGCAGGGGGGTGGCGGCAGGAGGAGGGGACGCCCGCCTTCTGCCTGCCGTTTATTTTGGCTACAGGGCCTGGGGATGGGGAGGAGGGGGCTCGCCAGCCCCCCAGCCAGCAGAGGAGCCGTATCAGCGCTGCCCCTTATTAATTAATGGCTTTCTCGTTGGTGTGTCACGGAGGCGAGGAAGCCAGAGGAAGTTTTCTTTTGCTCACAGATGCCGGGAAGAGGGGGAGTGCCCAGGCTGGGTGGCGAGGGCAGGGGGTGACACGCAGGGGTGATGGATGGGGCCTCGTTTTTTTGGCCGGGCTCTGGACACGGGCAGCTCGCGCCGGTGAGGAAGAGAGAGGGGAAGGGGAATACACTGCGCCTGGAAAGTACTTTTCCCTCTGATGAACTTCAGAGGCGTATAAATCACTGCCAGGCTGCAGCTGCGAAGCATGTGATGCTGGCAAATTAATGGTCCTTTGGAAAACGCCGGCCATCGCGCTCCCCTCCTTGCCTCTTAAAGGCACAGCCGGTGGCCAGGCCAGCCCCAGGCGTGGGAATTGGGGGGTCAGGGCTGGGCGGGGGGAGCCTCGTGTGCCTGCCAGCCCCCAGGTAAGCTGGGGCAGGGTGTGCCTGCGGAGGGGAGCCGGCACGAGGGGCTCCTGTGACACTCTCCGCGGTGAAAAGCTCTTCATGGTGCAATCCGTGGTACAAAGCTCTCCATAGTGCAAAACCCTCTGCGGTGTAAAGCTCCCCATGGTTAAAGCTCTGTGGTGCAAAGCTTCCCGTCGTGCAAAGCTCTCTGGTGCAAAGTTTGCTGTCGTGCAGAACTCTCTGGTGCAAAGTTTTCCACAGTTCAAAGCTCTCTGGTGCAAAGTTTTCCATCGCGCGAAGCTCTCCGCAGTACAGAGCTCTCTGTGGTGCAGCACTCTGCCTGGTTGGCTCCTGCTCTGCTGCCCATGGTCCTTGTACAAAGAGGACCAAGATGCTCCTGGGGAAGTTATCTTTTCCAAGGTGCCTTGGGCGCACGGTGGGTGCCTGGTTGGGAGCTCCTTGTCTCTGCGTAGTGGTGCCTCTGCTGCGCTCTCGCCCACCTGGGCTTTTATGCAGAAGCAGTGACCAGGGGAAGATGGAGATACATGGGGGGGGTCCAGGGTACGCCAAAACCTTGTAATGGTGGGGGTGTTGCATTTGCAGTCGAGGTGAACATCACGCCAGGGGCTGACCACCTGCCCGGTGCAGCGAGTTGTCAAGCAGAGGACTGGGGGGCATCTTACTCATGGCGGCATCGAGAGGCCACCACATGCCAGGGCTGGGTGTCCCTGCTTGCGAGGCACAGCCACCCTGTGCAAACCTCACAGGCAAACTGCTGCAGGGCCAGAGGGCAGCCAGATGCTCCCCGGCTCACCCAGGACCACCTGGGCCACCACCCGAGTGCCAGCCCGCTGCCTGCCCATCACTCCGTCTTGCTCCTCTTCCTCGCTCTCGCTCTTACAAGCAGCGGCGGAAGAGGAAGGGAATCCAGCACTGCGACTTCTGCCCCATGCTGCTGGTATGCAGGAGGGGGAGGGAGCCGAGCCACCAGCAGAACAGTTAAAAATTACTAAATACTTCCCTAACATAATTAGGTTTCCATGCAAGCAATTGCCTTAATTGCCAGAGGGATGTGGGGCAGTGGGGAGGGGAGCCAGCCTGGGCTCTTGCTGTGCTGCTGCTCCAGCCGGGGTTTCGCAACCCAGCGCAGCGATGCTCCGCTCCGGCTGGACCGAGGACCTCGCAGGGGAGGTGTCCCCAGTGAAGCCTGAGTAAGGATTTGGCCCACGCTGAGCAAGAAGTAAATAAAAGTGTTTTGCAAACACGGCAGGGCTGGAGGAGAGCGCTGGCGGGGGGCTCGGCAGGACTGATGTCGGCCCCTTGGATGGGTTTGCTGAGAGATGAGCTCAGAGGCTACCCGGATACATTGCAATTTAAATTACTGTTTATTTTCTAACTGCTGTTGGAGCAGGGAAAGTTAGGCAGGCAGGAAGGGAAAAAAAAAAAAAAACCAGAGCCCACTCTGTGATTTACGTGGTAAAGGAGATAAGTGGGGATTTAAAGAGAAGGGAATATATAATTGAGGCGAACGTGTAATATGAGCACGGATCCAAACAGAGATCGTAATCAGAAGTGTTAGGAGAAGCTGAGGTTTATTAATGAATCGTCTCATCTATTTGTCAGCTGAAGAGGAACAGCCTTTCCCCAGCAGCCGGAGGTGGAGGGGGCGGACGCGGGGATTGCACTCGGCGTTCCTGCTGCCGTCGCAGAGATCGAGGCTGCCATCTTCCTGCCCAGGTGGATGATGCTCTGACCCGAAAGCAAAGGCAGGGTTAGAGGAAAAAAGGAAGTATGTGGTTTTTAGGAAGCTGGACGTTGTCATTTTCCTTGCCGTAATCTGCCGTAGAAGTCAGGAGCTAGCAGAGCCCTGCAGTGGGGCTGGTAACCACCCGAGGAAGGGCTCGTTGGAGCCTTCCTCAAAGCCCCTCTCCTTCTCTCTGCTCTTCTGCCCAGCTCTCTGCCCTCGAGTGCAGTCACTTCTGCTCCGGGAAGGCACGGCGGATACTCAGCAGCTCTGGCTGCGCCCACGGTCTCAGGAGCAGCCTCAGCTGCTGGGTTCAACTGTGCATGGGTCTGCACGGGGCTTTTCCACGACTCCGACCTGCTCGTGGGAGCAAAGCGCTCCCATCCAGTTCATTTCTCACCCTGGCACTTGCTACGTTTTCCTCGCTGCTCTCCCTGAGACCAGTGCTTGGCTGCCCTGCAGTCCCGCTCCATGCTCCTCATCTGACTACAGCCAGGTCGTGATGCCCAGGCACGTCTGGGAACCGCTGCTGACCCTGTGCCGGTGGCCGCGTTTGCCCACAGAGCTGTGGTGTTGGCTTGGACAAACCCTACTTTTGTAGACGGGAGGCTGCAGTCTGGTGCAGACACATCTAAGCCAGCTTTGGAGGTGTTGGTTGCTGCGTGGAGAGCATGGGGCACACCGCACACCGTGTTAGTCTCACTGTTTTTTTCAGTAGCTGCGTGGCTGGGAATTTAGCTGGTTTGCTCTTGCTGTATGGTTTGGTAGGTCTGCTACGTGGGTGATGGATGGCATGCGGCGTGGCTCACCAAGCGCCTATTCTGGGGGTGACACCGTGAGAGGTGCACACCAGAGCATGGTGGCCATTCCCCCTGTTTCATCCTCCAACTTGCTCACTTTTGGCTCTGCCTCAGCGTTGGCGTTGGGGCATCTTCATCTGTTGGGGTTCCTCAGGCACGAGGACGATGCTGGCGGTGTCTGAGGGGTTAACATGGAGCCGTATGCAGCTCCGGCAGGGAAAGGCTCTGGCTGTACATGAAGCGAACATTTTTTTAAGGGTCTTTCCCCTTCCCAGGCCCTGGCAGTTATCTGCGGGCTGACAAAATGCCTGGAACACAGAGACCCGCTGGACATTGACCCGGCTGCGCCGAGCTCAATTAGCTGAGCCTATCTGATTGGACTTGGCGCAGCCTAATTAGCTTTGGACTCGAACCAGAAACTCAAACCCAAAGGCAGCTTGCAGGCAGACCATCCTTTGCTGCAGCCTGCCCTTGGGGGGAAAGACTTTCCCAAGCCTCTTCTCTGCCCCCAGGAAGGGGGAGCAACCCACCGACCCTGCCTGCCCATCTTTTCGGCCGCGCGGCTGATGTCGAGAGGGCTTAAACTTCCCTCCTGCCCAGCGTGCGTTATTAAACCAAGGGGGTTCACGTAAGACTGGAGGCAGCTTCTTGCTCTTGAAAAACGGTGCGTACCGTCTAGTTTCCAGAGGGAGCTTGCTTTTATTGAAGGTGACCTGGCTCTGGCAGCTGCCTTCCCTATCTTGTCAGGCACCTTCCTGGGTAGGCACTCAATTCTCAGGCGCCTTCTCCTGGACCTCCAGCTACGGTGCACAAAGTGGGTGGCTTGTCCCTGAGGCAACCGGCTTGCTCTGGAGCGTGGTCCAGTCATCGGTGGAGATGTGGAGAAGGAGCTGAGAGGGGAAGGGGTGGCTCTTTTGGGACCCCAGGATCCTTTGCCCGTCAGGTTTTCCAGCTCTGTGTGCTCTGTGAGCATTAAAGCACAAAATGCTGGTGGGAAGGGACCTCCAGCAGTCTGTTGACCAGCCTACCATCAAGCATGGGCTGGGAGGTGGGCATTTCTCCAAGGAGACTTGGAAAACGGTGTTCCCATGGGCTACTCTTGCACAGCTCCCAGCAGCAAAGCCCTCTGGAGGGATGGCTCATCCCACTTGGATGCTCATGAGATGTCTCCTGACCAGACGACACCTCATGCCCACGCCAGGCTTGCTGCGTGTCAACTGAGAGATGGGAAGACGCATGTGGCTTTGCAGGCACCTGCTGTTGTCCAGCATCCCCTAAGGAAAACTACCGTAACTGTTTTCTGGAAAACTGGTTTTCTGGAAAACCAGTTAGCGGCGTTGCCTTTTGCTGGTCATGGTGCGGCCGGTGGCAGCACAGCTTTGGGGTGTTGGGTTGCTAGCTGCATGCTGGCGGCAAGCACCAGCGCCAGCCACGTTGGATCAGTTAAAACCCATTATGCCAAGTGAATGACTGTAATTATCTCAAATCTGGATTAATGCACGCACACAGCACCATAATATAATCCGTCTGGCCGGTGGTTTGTAGGCCGTTGTTCCTGGAAGCCAGACGCAGAAAGGGGATCCGCAATACATGGCCGTATCCCCCCCCTCTCACCTCCCACTGCCGTCTCGGACACCGAGGACGGAGCTTGTCCTGTCAGACGTCCTGCACATGTAGTGTAGGACCTTTTAAAGCGATCTGGGCTGGCGGTGGCTCTCAACGCTGACCGCAGACGGGAGCAGAAGAGCAACTGGGAAGTGTGGAGGTGCTGTCACTCCTGCCAGCGCCTCCGGTCAATCCCCGTAATTAGCAAAACCAGGCTAGACGGAGCACTTCCCCCAGCGTCCTGGGGCTCTGCGCCTCTAAGACCCATCAGCGAGGGGAGAACACGTGTTTTAGCCCACAGATCTCAAAACTGGTGTCAGGGAGAGCCACCGGGCTGCTCCCATTCCTGGTCTTTAGGGTTTGGCTCATCCCAGATCTGGAGGGAGAACAGGGAGAGCTGCTGGGTCCCCCCCCAGGTGTGGGCATGGCAGGGCAGCTGCACGTCTGAAGGGTTAATGCTGCAGGAAGAAGCAGGGACATTTATTACTGAACCCCCTGGGCGGGCTGTAACCCATGCACGGACGTGTCTTGTGAGGAGCGGAGCTTCCCCTCCAACAGCGTGGGTCGGCAGCCCCATTTCGGAGCTGGGAGCTCCCATTTGCCAGAGCTCTCAGCCCTGCTTCATTGCACTTTTTTTGGCTGCTGCTTCCCCTGCCTGCTTTGGAGAGGAGTAAATTCTAGGGCTCAAGGTAGCAGCTTCCCCAGGAGAGAAGCCTGCGTAGCTCCAGGGCTGAGACCCATCTCCTCTCCAAGTCCATCCTCCCACCCGGAGCCCAGCGTGGGGATGGGACCCGGGTGCTGGGGGGCAGCGGGTGGGACGAGCCGGGGCGGTGGGGTGATCCGGGTTCGCCGGCGGGCCCGGCACGTGCCACGTGTGCGGCTCATTACCGCGAGGTCCTGGGGGAGCTTAGGCGTCAGACGAAACTTCTCCTCTCTCTGCTAGAGCGAGCCTAATGCTTTCGAGCTCCCCTTGCATCTCACTGGATCCTGCTTGGTTTTTCATAGCTCAGAGCGTAGCACCCCCTCAAGGGCAATTAGATCACTTCCAATTTGCCCGTAAGCCCATAAAACTGCAATTGAATGTAATTAAAAGGCCATAATGAGCTTCAGCAACCTGCGGGACCACTGCGCTTTTGCTCTCACCATGCTCCTTTCGGAGAGCGGGATGGAGTCAGGGAGGCTGCGAAGGTCAGCGTTCGCAGGGAGGAAGAGGAGCTCCGAGCAGAGCTCCCCGGGTTGGGATGGGCAGTCGTGGGGAAGCACCCAGGTGCCACCACCACCGTGCCCCCGCGCTGGCGGTGCCCGTCGGGGGAGGCTGAAGGGACCCCTGGGCACAGCCCTCTTATCTTTGCAGAACAGAGAGAGCGTCTTCCCCTCTGTTGCCGTCTTTGGCTGCTGTTTTGGCTTCCCCGATGCTCCTTGGAGGCTGGAAGGGTGCCCAGCGGGTACAGGTCCCCTCTCGGTATGTCCTGGTTTGATCCTGGCTGTGTTTGGGGAAGGTTAATGGCAGGGGACGACTGCAGTGATGGGGGCTCAGCCCTTGTGCTTTGGCAGTGAGGTCTGTGTTCCTCAAACCTCCCTTTTGGGGGTGCATGGGGACACCCCAGAAGATGGAGAGATGCAACCCCAAGCGGGGTTTGCTCCTCACACCACCGTGTTTGGGACAGAGAGCTGGGCTGGGGGGGCAGCTGCCCGGCAGCGCCTGCACCCCAAAAGCGCGGGGCTTGGAGGGGACAGCGAGCCCCCGCTTCGGGCCGCTTCTGACGGCCACGGCACGAGCTCAGAAGAGCCGCCGCGTTAAGTCCTTCGGCAGCCGTCTCCCCAGCCCCGCTGCCAGCCCAGGAGCCCTGGCAGCGGCACTACACTGCACCTATTATTGCCTGTTCCTGCAGCGGGTTCCCAGCCAGTAAATTAGGGGCACTCGCTGAGCTGCTGACAGCAGAACAGAGCGCATTGTAAGAGCAAGGACAGCGCTGGCCCTTGAGGGATGAAATAGGAGCCTGTAATTTCTCAGGACTGTTGTGACATCTTTGCACAAGCGTGTGATTGAGTCACATTTGCTTTATCAGCAGAATCCTTGTTTGCCTGGGTGCGCCCTCCCCCCGCACCCACTACTGCCAGGCTGGGGGAGAGCGGAGCTGCGCTGCCCGCTCCCCTCCCCCTGGGCTTGCCTTTGCATTTGCCTGGCCCTTCTCTGCGAGGGGCTCCTCACACTTTCCATATGTCACGCTCTCCCGCTTGCTCACGCTTCCTGCTTTTGCCTCCTCCGCCCGCCGCCCCGGCTCCTGCCGAGGGGGGCTCGGAGCCTGCCCCGTGCGCTTGGGAGATGCAAACCGAAGAAGCGTGGGTGGGGGGTCCTCCCCGGCTCGGGGAGATGGTTGGCGATGGGGGTCTGCACGAGGCAGGAAGCCGGGGAGTGCCGGAGGAAGAGGCGTTTGCAAGCGTTTCCTCCGGTGACACGGCAGCTCGCGGGGAGAGCGGCTTCTGGAAAATTCCTCTTTTGAGTCCTTCCCCCTCGGAGACGGGAATAGCCCCTGCAGGCTTCCGGCTCTGCCACTGGCTCCGGGAGCGGGCTGCGCTCAGAGGGTGGGATGGGGTTTTTAAGGCAAAAAAAGACAAAATGAGCCCCTGTGCCCGAGCCGAGCGTGCTTTGTCAGCCCTGGTGCGGGGTCTGTGCCTCTCCTGCACACACATCGCAGTGGGGCTGCTCCCCCGCCTCCGTGCTAGCTCTGAAGCATCAGGCAGAAGCATCCCATTTTTTGTTGTGGGTCCTGCGGTGGGGGGTCACCAGACTTCTGGGCACCCAGGCTCTAGCAGGTGGTGGGTTAGGGATGAGTGTCTCCCAAAGGAGACCCCTTGGTGCTTTAAGCCGGGCTGCCGGAAAGTGGGATCATTGGCGAGCCCATGATCACCCACGCAGGTTGCCTCAGAAGTGGCAAAGCCTGGGGAGAAACCCCCAAATGTCACGCAGCACTTGCCCACAGCTGCCACCACACGGTCGCCCTTCCCTTTGGTGCTGGGGAGGTCTAACGTTATCTGCCAAGTTGTGTCCGGAGGAGAAAATAAAATAGGATAGGGAGGGAATGTGGGCATTGGAGCTGCAGGGACTGAGGTGTCCCAGCTCTGCCCCATGGGGGAGGAATGCTGCCTGCTCCGAGGAGCGTTGCCGCCAGGTTTGGGGTGGGTACCATTCCGGAAAGCCCGCATCCACCCTGTCCATGGCCTGGTGCTGGGGTGCTTTTGCGCTGCTTCTTCCCCTTCATCTTCTGGGAGGAGGGCAGATGTTTCCCTGAGCGGTGCCAGTGGGGACTCGGGCTGAGGGAAGGAGAGGTTGGCGTGCAAAATGCCGTGGAAAAGCTGTTCGTGGGCACTGCAATCTCATGCCACGGCCCATCAACCCCGTAAGGTGAAATGCTGGCAGGAGGCAGCAGCTTTCGCCTGGCGATTGCCTGCAAGGCGCTGGGCCGGCAGCACGCGGAGGGGTGCTGCTGAATTTCCTCCAGCCAAGGAAACCCCCCCGTAGGGGACCCTGATGCTGGGCTCAAAGCCCCAAAACGCGCCTCTGCTCCTCGCTGCGTTTGGCGGCGGCCGTGCCGAGTGGTCCCGCCGGCGGGTTTCGGCTGGCTTGCGTGGGAGGGGGGAGCTTGGGGTGAGAAACCGTGTGGCTTTGAGGTTTTAGTTTGGTCAAAGTGAAACCCGGCAGGAGGAGGAACCCCCTGGGAGCAGAGAGCAGCCGAAACCAAGTTTCTCACTGTCCCTGAGCGGCTGGAACCGCCACAGTGTCGCCCGGCACTTCTCGGGAGAAAGTGCCGAGCACGGCTAAAGAAACTCTCCCAAACCTCAGAGCACGTTCCCGAAGAGAAACTGCATGTGGTGCTTTTTAAATGCCTGCAAAAAGACACATTTCTGTGTGCTGTCCCCTGTGCAGACTTTGGTGGGGGGTCTGAGAGGGATGTTCTCAGATTTGTCTTTGTGCTCAAGTCCAGAAATGTAAAAAGAAAAAACAATTCAAGTCCCTTTTTGGTGAAATCACAGCTCCTCAGGACCAATTGCGCTTGATTGCACTGCGGTCCGCTGCTCCTACACCCTTTTGCCTATAGCTGTGGCAGCAATGCTCAAGGAGGGATGTATGGATAACATACAGCTGCATCTTCTGACATCTTGGGGTGTCCGTTCCCGGGGATGCCTCTGCCACGCGCCTGGTGCCCGGCTGGTTTATGGGGATCGGTCGTCTCTGCTCGCTGGGCAAAGTGCTATAAATGCAGTTTAACGTGCTTGGGCCACAAGGTGATGCTTGTTTCTTGGGCCCATGGGTGGTTTTTGGGGATGGCAGCCACTCCACGCCGTGCAGGTCGTCTCCCTGAATTTGCCCAAGTCGGGCACCGTCAGGTCCATGGCAGCAGCCAGCATTGGGAGGAGAAGAGGCAGTTCTTGCTCCATCCTCGCTTCAGTTCTCAGCTGTGCTGGTGTAAATTGAGAGCAAACTTACTCAAGATTGTAGGCCAGGGGCTATTTAAATTCATCCGCTGTAAACACGCTCTCTGTTCACTCCGCTTTTTGACCAGAGACAAAAGTGAGGACCTGACCTCTTGTGGTCACTATATTCCCATGGCAATTTTCACATGAAAACTACAGTCAAACCCTCGTCTCCTGCCCAGATTTGCTGCCTGCCCGCTGCTCTCAGCATCCCGCTTCGTAGCGGGGCGCAGGCTGTTTTCCACCAGTGCCTTGGTTTGCTGGGCTGGCTGCGCTGGGGAAGGCAAAAGGAGGTGGAAACCTCCATCATTTGAGGTTCCTTGGATGGAAAGCGCACGAGGAGATTTCTGTACTACTTTTGAGGAATGAAAGCAAATGGACAGTGATTGTCACTACCGAGTTTATTTAGGGAAACTCAACCACCCGTGGAGGCACCGAAAGAAGGAACAGTGCTCTCAGCGCTCGGTCCGCTGCATTTACATGCATGTTCACGTCCATTGGGGTGTCAGAGTTTTGAATCTGGTCAACACCAAAGTGACACTTGAGAGCAGAGGAGGAGGACATTTCCAAAAGCCTGATCTCAGCTGCTGGTCCTGATCCCCTCCAAACGTGGCCCCACAGCACTGCAAAGCCCTAACGCTGAGGGCTGACTTAAGGAAGGGAGTGGCAACCCAAATTTAGAATTTCCTGCTGTTTAATACCCAGAATTGATCTGCTTTCTGATTAAGGAGGAAGAGGTGCTGAGTAAAAAAAAAAAAAAAAACCAAAAAAAAAAGCGGAAGCGGGGGGGTGCGGGCGGCTTTCCAAATCTCGGCTGGCGTCAGGGCTGGGCACGTGGGGTGCTCGCACCGTGACGGCTCCCTGGAGCCATGGGGTGCCTGCAGACCCCTCTGATCCCATTTGGACGGGCGGTGGGGTTGTGTCCTGGGTCTGCAACCCTCCGCGGCTGCAGAAAAGCATGGGTCTGGGAGTCCGTTTGTGCCTTGAGATGTGTTTTTTTTTAATTTCCCCTCTCTCAGAAGCAGACTGCCGAGCCGCTGAGCTGCTGAGTAAACTCCCTGGATATGTGAGAAAAGGTTTTTCAGCAGAGCTAGGTCACTGTAGTTTTACTGGCAAAGCCTCTTAAGCATAAATGAAGATTATACTGGCGGAAGCTTACACTGGTACGGTTTATTCTGGTACAAATGAGCTACCCTGGGAAAAAGCACCTCTTGCTGTTGTAATTGTTTCTGCTCTGGGACATTTTGTGGTCTAGAAATGTTAAAATCACAGCCCTTCTCGATAGTGCCGTATCAGCAAAAGCTGTTGTTAGCTGTCGGGCTGCTGCAGACGTACCCCGGCCCGGCAGCAGCACTTCTTGAAGAGTCCCATGTGCTGGATGATAAAGTGCAACAGGAAAGTTGGTCGGATGCTTTCAGCAACCGCAGCTCCCAGGGGGTGTAACCTGCCCATCCGGGCTGCATCCAGACATGGATGTTTGCTGGTCCGAACTGGAGGTTTCTGCTGTTGGCCCCAAGAATGCCAAGGGGACGGAAAATAGGGGACATTTGGTACCTGTCGGCGCAGGTCTGAGTGTCTGATGCAGCCAGATGAGAATGGGGACAAATGTTTTATACAGATGTTTTCTTCCCTTATTGAAAATTAGTAATAGTAAAAAAAGTGCTGTCTGTCACAGAGCCAGGAGGGGAAAAAAAAACCCATGTGGGGAAGGTTGATTCAGCAGTCAAGGTGCTATCCTTGGTCTCGCAATACCCGGGGTCTGCTCCCAGCTTTGGCTCCCGTTTCCCGTGTGACCTTGTTGAAGGTCATGGAAGCCTGTGCCGCACTTGTGCCGTCTGTGTCCGGTAGCGGGGCTGCTGCCTCGGCGGCGGCATCGCTCGCCCCATACCTCGGTTTCTCCGCCTGTGAAGCGGGGATGATGGCATCCAAAAGAGATCTTGCAAACGCGGGTGTCTGCTGAGGGAAAGGGCGGCGATGAGCACCGCGCCGGAGAAAAACAAGACTCGGGCTCTTTATCTTGAGGCCAGATCAAAACCCGCTGGCTCGGTCTCCATGCAATGGTTTCAGCTGAAGCGCGTTCCTCTGCCGCGGAGGAGAGCTGAGAACGCGCACACGTACAGCTGCATGACTCGGTCGCTTGAGATGGACCGTGTAGCCTTGCCCTGAATGTCTTACTCTTTGCGAAAAATTCCTGTCCGAATCTCGTGGCTCGCAGGTTCGTAGTTTAGAGAAAGAAGAAGAGCTTCATTGCAAATTCTTTAGCTGCTAAAGAGCTCTTGTTTCCGATCTCCCAACTGCCATGGGGCATCTTACAAGATATGTAGAGGTCGTTGTGTTTAAACAAAGGACACACAGAGAAAATAGCTGCAATTTATGGGTGCGGCAAGAGGGGAAATGCTTTGAGAACTATTTTTTCTTTTTTTTTTATTTAGAAACAGGCACAGAGTTTATTTTGGTCAAGAGAGAGTCACACACAACGGCTCTAAATGGCAAAACTACGCAAGAAAAATGAATAGTCTCACACTGCTTGATCTGAAAATGCATTTGGGAAAATACCTCCCCTGTTTGCTGCAGTCCAAGCGGTGTCCATCAGTTTGGGGATTTATTTGTTTCTATTAAGGATATTTCTTCAATCTAGGCTATTTTCCTCTTTAAATCTGTTTTTTTCTAGCGCTCCTTTAGCATTCAGGGTCCTGTAGGATGCTTGTGATGAGTGAGGAGGGCGGAATTCTCATGTCCAGCTCTGGATCCCCATCTCTCCGCCTCGAGTCATTATTTTCCCCAAATGCATCTTCCCACTGGGAGCGTTCCCCCTCGAGCCAGGGGCTGGCGGCATCTGCACTGAGTTTCCTAAGGTGGACTCTTGATTTTGCTAAGCAAAAAAAAAAAAACCCGCCAAACCCTTTTCCATATTTGCTGGTCGGTTGGAGGTAAACATTTCCCATTGCTGCTGCTCTTGCAGCAGGGTTTTGGGCTGCGGAGGAGGAAGCGTTCGGATGAGGAGCGGAAACTTCCCGGTGTCCAAGGGGTTGCTTTGAACTGGGCTTTGACGCATGATGCTCTGAAGGAGTTGAGGTCTGGTTCAGATTGCAGAGCGTTTGGCCAAGGGTTTGGGGTGAAAACACACCCAAACGTGTGTCCGTGCCTGCGTACACTTCTCCCCGACTGGCCTCTTCAATGCAAGGTTACTCCTCCTCTCGCCTCCTTTCCTTTTTGTTGTTATTGCCTGAATTATTTTCTCCAGACCAGCCCTACCACACACACCCAGTTCCTTGCTGGGTGCTGGGGTTCGCGTCTGCTGGGAAAGCAGAGAGTGTAAACAGGATGGGCGAGGGGAGCCGGCTCGGAGGCGCGGGACACCCAGGGACTGGGAGCTCCCGTGGTACCCAGGGGATGCGTATTTTGGGAGAGGTGCCGGCCCCACACGTGCTTTGCTTTCTGACGTGCTTGATTAGGCACGGGCCGGTCGCCAGTAACCTGCCTGTGACCTCTCCTGCCTTAAACATTCAGGATCTTTTAAAAGGAAGGACTGTGCTTTGCTGCCTTCCCTTTGCCAGCAGGTCAAGTGCCTGTTTCCCCTGGCCAGGGGATCCCGTGCATCCTTGGATGGTGTCCATCCGTCACCTTGGCTAACACCGTGGGTGTTTCTGGGGGTCCTTCAGAGAAGGGCTGGTTGGGACCCCATACCCAGACACACGACTGCTGCAGAATGAGCTCCTGCCGTTCCCCCTGGACCCGGCGTGGTGGCAGGGGCACAGCCCTCATCCCAGATCCCCGCTGCGCATCGCAGCGCCCAACCCCGCTCCTCCTCCCAGCTGTTTAAAGACCCCAAAAAGCAGGGAGCTGGGAAGCGTGGTCCTGCTGTGCTAAACCCCAGGAGCAGACCCCAAAGCGTCAAGGAATTTCCCGGGGTTCCTGTTGTCCTGCCCGCACGTCGCTCAGCCACGGGTGACGTGGTGGCCGGCGGTTGTTTTATATCAACATCCTGCAACAGCCGATGCGAGGCCAGCCCCCAGGGACAGGGGTGCTCGCCTCCGACATGGCCTCTGAGATGCCTGCCGGGGCCGGCGGTGCCGGCACACGGGCTCATTTCGGCATTGACGGCGGTACCTGGCTGGAGCACAGGGTCTGGGCACGTGTCCCCTCTGCCTGTCCCACACGGGACAGAACAGCCATGCAGAGGGAGCTGGCAGCGTCCCAGCCCTGGAGCCTAATCCCTATTTTTGCATCCAAGCCCCCTTCCCTCCTTTGCTCCCAGCCCCGGAGATTCCGCTTCTGGCTCCTGTCTGGGAGTTTAAGGAATTAATCTGTGCAGGGAGCAAGCCCGTCCTGCGGCGTGTGTAATTCTGTTATGCCTACGGCCGGGAAGGCGCGTCGGAGGCGTGCTGGGGACGGCTGGGCTGCGCGGGGGGGACACGCCATGGGGGGCTCTGGGTGCCAGGACAGCACGGCTGCCTGGGGTCTTTGTGCCCCACCAGCACGTTCACGAGGTGGGGATGGGGCTGAATGCATCAAGGCTGGAAAGAAGGTGCCAGGGCAGGAGATGTGACCACGTGGGGTGCGGCAGCATGATGCTGGGCGCAGCGATGGGATGCTGGGTGTTGCGATGGAACTTTGGGTGCGGTAATGGGACTTTGGGTGCAGCGATGGGATGCTGGGTGCAGCGATGGGATGCTGGGTGTTGCGATGGAACTTTGGGTGCGGTGATGGGACTTCGGGTGCAGCAATGGGATGCTGGGTGCAGCAATGGGATGCTGGGTGTTGCGATGGAACTTTGGGTGCGGTGATGGGACTTCGGGTGCAGTGATGGGATGCTGGGTGCAGCGATGGGATGCTGGGTGTTGTGATGGAGCTTTGGGTGCAGTGATGGGACTTTGGGTGCAGTGATGGGATGCTGGGCGCAGCGATGGGATGCTGGGTGCAGCGATGGGATGCTGAGTGTTGCGATGGAACTTTGGGTGCAGTGATGGGATGCTGGGTGCAGCAATGGGATGCTGGGTGCAGCGATGGAATGCTGGGTGCAGCGATGGGATGCTGGGTGCAGCGATGGGATGCGGGGTGCAGTGATGGGATGCTGGGTGCAGCGATGGGATGCTGGGTGCAGTGATGGAATGCTGGGTGCAGCGATGGGATGCTGGGTGCAGCAATGGGACTTTGGGTCCTGCAGTGGGACTTTGGGTGCAGCGACGGGATGCTGGGTCCTGCAGTGGGACTTTGGGTCCTGCAATGGGACACTGGGTGGAGCGATGGGACTTTGCGTGCAGCAATAGGACTTTGGGTCCTGCAATGGGACACTGGGTGCTGCGATGGGATGCCGGGTCCAGCAATGGGACGCTGGGTGCAGCAGTGGGATGCTGGCTGCATGGCTTTTTGCGAGAGGAGCATCTCTGCCTTGCTGGGCCTTCACTTCCCCATGCTGGGGTTTCCCCGCCGGGATCGGTGATCTCCAGGGAAGATTGCCGGGGCTGGGCTTGCTGGGGGTTCAGCAAGCGTGTTTCCCACTGCATAACGCTCGTATGCTAATTGCTCCAAAATCCCAGGGAGACAGCTGACCCCACACAGGTGACTGAGGACAATATTTCCCAGAATTTAGGGAATTTGGGGCCTGTAGCCAAATGCAGTGGCTCCCAGATTCCCTCATGAACAGTCCCTGGCCAAGCAGCCGTGCCAGTGCCCCCCAGCTCTGGGCCCGCGTCTGCTGGTGTGAACTGGGGGGGTCCCAGCAGGTGTCGGGGCGAGCGGTGGTGATGCCGTGGGACCCCTGCCCGTGCTGCCTGTCCGCCCCTTTCGCTTTCCGGCACCTCCTCCTCGCAGCCCGCCCGGGGGCCACGAGCCAGCCCCTTCCTCGCTTGGGATTGTTTTGCAAGCAGCGTGACAGGATGAGGAGGAAATGTGCCAGGAATGGCTCCATGTCTCCTCTCGGGAGAATCGGAGTCTATTTTTAACGCCCCCTTCCCGGCCCCCCCGCCCGCCTCGCTCCCCTGGGATGGCGGAGCTGCTGGGGCGCAGGCAGACACAGCCCGTCCGCTGCTGCCTGCAGAAAGCTGCCCCTCGCTACCCGAGCAGCAGGCAGGCATGTTCCTCCTTGCCAACACACACAGACTTGCCCGTCGCACACTCGTGCCCTTGACGGCCGCGCAAACCACACGTGCGATGCACAAACGCGCTCTCGCCACCAAACCCCCCTCCCCGCTGCCGCAGCGTGCGGGTGCTGCCGGGCACGCAGCCCCTCCGTGCTCCCCACGCATAGCCTGGCCCTGCGATGCTGTGGTAAATCTGAATTATCCTGCAGCATGGAGGGCATCTGTCCGCTCCCGTGGTGGATTTTCTACCCATGCATCAGCCAGAGCAGCGATGCTGCCTCTGCAGCAGAGTTTAGAACTGGGGTACAGCGGGTGAGCGAGACGGAGGAGGGTGGTGACGCTGGGCTCTCGAGGTGGAAATGCTCTCAGTGCCTGTCTTAACGCCTGCGTAGGTACTCCAGCAGAAGGTGGTTTTAAAAGATGGAGGATGCACTGGGAATTTCGGGGGCAGGTTGAAAAGCAGCCCCTCAGCAGGGCGAGGAGCAGGGGGCTGCTGCTCAGGGCTTGCTGCGGCAATGTGTCAGAGCCTCTCCTAGACGGGAAACTCAGCCCCGTTTCTCTCTTTTCCCTCTTCCAGATTTCTCCAACCAAGTCAATTCCACATCCCTGAACTCTCCCACGAGCCGGGGGCCCATGGCCACCCCATCCCTCCACCCGTCCATCGGGCCGGGCATCGGCTCCTCGCTGGGCTCCCCGGGCCAGCTCCACTCGCCCATCAGCACCCTGAGCTCGCCCATCAACGGCATGGGACCTCCGTTCTCCGTCATCAGCTCCCCAATGGGCCCGCACTCGATGTCTGTCCCCTCCACCCCCAGCCTGGGATTCGGCACCAGCAGCCCGCAGGTAAGGGGAGGGTGACGGGGACGTCGCTGCTGCTTGCTTAGCTGGGGAGAAGCCGCCTCCATGGGTTCCCGACCCAGACCCGGCTCTGGTCTCCCCGCTGCAAGCCCCGGCTCGCAGGAGGCTGCGCTGGCCAGGCAAGCCCAGGGAGACAAGCTCCGTTGCAGGCAGCGCAGGCAGGTGCCGGAGGGTGGCAAAAAGCAGAAACCCAAGGACGAAACTAAGGCGGAGGCATCCTGCTCCTCTGGCCAGAGCTGGGTGGCTGCAGCCACCTTTGGGGCTGCCCTGGGTGGGCAATGGGGGACCAGCACCGGCCAGCCTGTGGCTATCTATCTCCTCCCATCACTTGTCCCCTCCGGTCCCGCCCTGTCCGTCCCCAGGCTGGGGGTGAAAGGGGAGCAGTGACTACCCCTGGGCTACCTGGGGGCTGCTGTAGCTCTGGCAGGGGCCAGAGCCACCCTAAAACTCTCTGCACCCCGTGCTTCTCACCCGAACAGTCCTGTCCCCTCCCCAGGAACCGGTGTGTCCCCTCCGGGCCAGCCCCGGTCCCCATGGCACACGCCAAGGGGTCCCCTGCCCGCTGCCCCTTTCTCCTCGCAGGGGAAGGGCTGGCGTTCGTTGGCTGAAGATTATGTAAAAAACCTCCAACTATGGAGAGATAAGCTCTTTTTAAAAATAGCAAGATCGGGGCGCGTTGGCCAGCCCTGCCACCTGTTGTTGGCTGCTCACACCGTATATGTTTAGTAAAAGGGCAGATTAAGGAATTGGCCACCACCTGCCACTTGCTGCGGGTTTATTTATTCCAGGCTCCCTCCGGGAGTCAAGCACCTGCCGGCACCTTTATTTTTAAATATTGGCCTGATTTATTTCCAGAGATAACAGGTTTTTCTACCCAGGGCTGGGGAGAGCTGTGCTGTGCTGAGTCCTGTCCCTGGGGACCCCCAGGCAGCTTCCCCCAGGACCCAGCATTCCCGTGCTGGCCGCAGAGGCGGCAGCTCTATTTGCCTTTTGGTGGGCTTCTCCCGTGCAGGATCTGGCCCGTGACCCCCGTAGATGCGTGGGGACCTGCACCCTGCAGCCCGGTGCGGCAGGGTCCGGCTGGGTCCCGCTCCCCGGTGCGGGAGATGAGTGGGGTGGACATGCCGCCTCCCGGCCCGTGGCTGAGGGAAGGGGAACCGAAACGGCGCCTGGGAACGGGCGACTGGAGCAAAATTAGCAGCGAGAGCCCAAAATGGTGGGGAAGGGGTGGGAAGGGGGGATGTGAAGCAACATGGGGGTGAGCCGCAAGCCAGGGAGGAAACGGAGAAGGGGCGATGCACCCCCAGCGTCAATTATAAGGCGCAGTTTGCTATAGGGACCGGTGAGCCAGGGGAACCGAAATAAAACGCAGCCGCAGGGCAGAAAGGGGAATAGAGAGCGTGGTCAGATGGTGCTGGGGAGCGAGATAGCAACGCTGCGGCTCCAGCCCTCTCGGCGCGGTGCAAGCGCCCGTCCTTTGTTCGGGGACTTGTCTTAAGTGGTTTTCCTAGAGGTGGCAGGAGGTCTTCAGCCTAATGGCTCCTGCCATCTGTTCCCTGTCTGGGTACATTAGGTCCCTGTCCCCGTCCCTGTCCCTGCAGCGGGCAGAGGCGCCTACCTGGGCCCGCGGAGGAGTGCGGGAGGAGGAGGAGGAGGAGGGTGCAGGCGGGCAGCGGGGCCGATGCTCGGAGGGGAGCGCAGCCCCCTGCACCACCACACCGGTCGGCAAAGCGCCGGGGGTAATGAGGCGTGCGGCCCCCGTCGCCGGGCGGGGATGGCACTGATGGAAGGTGGTTTGAATCAGATGGCAGATGCCACTTGCCATCAGGCCACGCCTCGTCGCCTCTGGAAAGCCAGCAGAGCAGAAGGGCACGGGGCGTGCAAGGGGCGGTGGGTCCCGCAGGGTGGGTCCCCTCCACCCCAGCTCCTGCCGGCACCGGGCTGGGAAGGAGCCGGCAAGCTCCAAAAAGCCGGAGTGCTTTCCCCCTCCTGTTTGGTCCGGCGGAGGCGAGGAGCCAGCAGCCCTTGGTGCCAGCGCGGGAGGATGCTCAGAGCACTCATGGCACCCTCCCTCCAGCGCTGTGCACTTTCTGGGACCTCACACGGCTTCTAAACGCAACCCCAAAATCAGGGCACGAGGCAGGGTGTCCTGCTGCGGGGTCCCAGCACCCAGGGAGCCCCCAGGCCCCCTTGGGGAGGGGAGCTGGGCCAGGGATGAGGGGTGCGGGGCAGGAGCCAGCTAAAAGCAGGGGCAGTTTGCCGTGGTGAGCAAGCTGGACCTGGAGGCGAGACCCAGCAGCTCTGCTGCTTACTGGGATTTAACACAGATTTAAACCCTCTTACCTAAAAGTTCTGGGAAAACAGGAAAAAAAAAAAAAAAAAAAGCAGGATTTTCAGTAAGAGCTTCAAGGGAGGGACTTTCCATGCAGTTTGCAGGGCTGTGCTGGCGCAGCCGCCCCAGGCATCGCTGGCAGCAGCTCGGGGCGCCCGGGGGCGAGTGGGGAGATATCAGACCCGGGATTAGGCTTTTCCAGGGCTGCAAGGGTGCCGGGTGGACTGGAGAAGGGGGTTTGGTTTTTTTTTTTTGGATGGGAAGAGGAATAAAGCTCTGCTTGCCAGAAGGGACAGAATTCAGTCCCTGGTGCAGTGAACTGACCAGGGAAGGGAGAGGAGCCGAGGAGTCCCAGCGTGGCTGAGGAAGCAGAGCACCGGTTCCTCCCTCATGCCCGCTCACTTGCTGAGCTGGAGTTGTCCTGCCCCGGAGCAGAAGTGCTGTGCCAAGGCGGGGGGCCGCTGCCTCCCCTTCTGCCTCCTCCCTGCCTGCACGTGCTGCTGGTTTTGCTCGGCGGCTGCCAGCGGGGAGGGGAAGGCACGGGGCAGGCGCCGGGGTGCTGTGGGAACCCTGGGGTGCACATGGTGCCTCCGCTGAGGTTTTGGGCCGGCGCTGCGAGAGGAACTGATGACTTCCCCCACCCCAGCCCAGGGCTGACTCAGCTCGGAGCGGCGCATCCTGCTGATGCATGGGGCTGCAGGGGGTGGCGGGACCCCCCCACCCTCCTGGGCTGGTGCAGGGGCAGGGTGCAGCGCTCGCCCCGTCTTGCTGTGCCCATCGTGTCCCCGCAGATGCTCTCGGGGGGCTGCTTGGGCAGATTCTGGGGGCTGCTGGTGGCGAAAGGCTTCTCTTCAGCAGGCAGCCGCTGGCCTCCGCCCTCGCTCCCATGGGGCAGCGGCCAGTGATGCGGCACGACACGAGCCACGGCCACCAGCTGCACCTGGGAAATGGCTCCATTTCCCAGAAAGTGCACTGGGAGGAATTGCCAGGGCTGGTGACCTCCAAAGTCATGGAGTAATGTGCCGCAGCAGTGCCAGCAGCCCCTGCCCTCAGAGTAGCATGGAGAGAGGGTTTGTGCCTGGGGACCCACAGATCCCAAAAAGAGATGCTCCTGCCTGGGAACCCGCTTGTCCCTCCCGTCTCTGCCTTATGGCAGTGTACCCGAACAGCAGCTAAAGCCCAGGAGCGTATCCCTCGGTGGCACCGGCTCTCAGCTGCCTTTGATTCATCAGCTGGCACGGGCAGGGTGGGAGAGGGAGGCAGATCCATCACATTTCTCCAGGGTGGGTTTACCTTGCTCTGTTCTGCGGTTATTAGTCATCTGCCTGCCAAATACTCCCCACCAGCCTGGAGACTTTAAAGCTAGAGGAACGGCTGCGCTGCTCTAATTGACAGATCGCAAGCCATGGGACTTCCCTGAATTAATTTGTGACAAGTGCAATTGCTGAGTATCTCTATTAGAGAAACACAACAAACCAAAGCACAAATCCTGCCTATCCAACCTGGATTTAGAAGTTGGCAGGGAGGAAGGCTCTGCGACAGTCCCTGGCAGGCTGGTCCCCAGGAGGACAGCACAGCCGCAGCGGTCCTGGCCGGCGCTGCATCCCGAGGTGACCGAGCCTGGCTCCCCGGTCCACCCCCAGACCTCCTTGACCCTGCCCTGGGCTGGGCAGGGCTGCTGTGAGCTTCTTGCCTTATCAAGACGGGTCGGTCCTCCATCTCCATAGAATCGTAGAATCATCAAATCATTTAGGTTGGAAAAGACCTTCAAGATCATTCAGTCCAACCATTAACCTCACATTACCAAGGCCACCACTAAACCAATTAAGGGGAGAGTAGCAACCCCATGCCTCCTGCCTTGGTGGCTGGATCATTTATAATGAAAGTAAAAACTAGGAATCATTAAGATTGGAAAGGACCTCTAAGATCATCATTCCAATCATCAACCCAACACCACCATGCCCACTAAACCATGTCACAAGTGCCACGTCTACACATTTTTTGAACTCTTCCAGGGATGGGGACTCTACCACCTCTCTGGGCAGCCTGTTCCAATGCTTGACTACCCTTTCTGTGAAGAAATTTTTCCTAATATCCAATCTAAACCTCCCCTGGTGCAGCTTGAGCCCATTTCCTCTCGTCCTATCGCTAACTCCGTGGGAGAAGAGACCAACACCCACCTCACTGCCCCCTCCTTTCAGGTAGTTGCAGAGAGCGATAAGGTCTCCCCTCAGCCTCCTCTTCTCCATGCCTCAGTTTCTCTCTGTACATGGGGGAATAACAGCCCTGCTCTGCTGCACAGGGCAGTGTGGGAATCAACTCGGGAATCTTTCACTCGATACCAGCGCCACAGGGCCATGCAAGCACCCAGCTTCCACCCAATTCTCCACTTTCTTCACCAGCTGTTGGGGACCGAGCTCACTGGGGAGGGAAGGAGAGGCATGTGGACAGGCTGCTGGAAGTTGCAGAGAAGTGTCCCACCCAAGCCAGCTCTAGAAAGCCAGGCCCCATTGCATCTGGGATCTATTTATTTGCTGTGAAGCTTTCCTTTGGAGAGATAATGCTAAAAGGATGTCTATAAATTGCAAAGCTAAAGCGCAAGTGTCCTGGCCTTCATCATCCGTGCAAGCGCTCGCTCCCAGCCAGCAGCTCTCCCAGGAACCATCGCTGCAAAACATCTTCCCTGCTCTGCATCCCGAGGCAGCGTGAAGCCGGGATGGCTTGCGAGCGCCTGGCCACGGGGGCTGTGCCGTGGCTGTGCCGTGGCTGTGGGTCTGGCAGTACAGGGGGAACTCGCCTGCCCCTTCAATCATGCAGGAGCGTCTTTCGTGGGGCGGGCGGTGTCAGCCCTGCGTTGCTCCTGGAGGTGCACAGGGGACCGGCCCTGTCCTGCTCCTTCTGCCCCGGTGCCGGCAGCGAGACCCGGTAGCATCCTGCTGCCAGCTCAGAGCCGTGCCGGCTTTTATGCCAGGGCAGCAGATGAACGCCTGTGCCTTTGGTCACTGGACACATGTGCCCAAATCCTCCTCCTGGTGCAGCTTTGCTGGGTGGGTGTTTTAAGCGGTGCATGTCCCCATTGGAAGCTTGTCCCCTGCTTGCCCTCCCGCCCCATGTCTAGGTGCACAGGCAAGCCCTGCTGCGGAGCTGGCTCGGCCCCGCACCTGCATGCCCCGTTTCCCCGCTGAGCACCGTGCTTCTGTCTCGACAGCTCAACTCGCCCATGAACCCCGTCAGCAGCTCAGAGGACATTAAGCCACCCCTGGGGCTCAACGGAGTCCTCAAAGTGCCAGCACATCCCTCAGGAACGATGGCCTCCTTCACCAAGCACATATGTGCCATCTGCGGGGACAGATCTTCAGGTAAGGCTGGTGCCTCCCCGGGAGGGGCTCACAGCGGCGCGTGGATGCCCTGGGAAAGCGTGGCGAGGGCTTGCATGGCTCCCCGGGTCCCTACAGCACAGCGAGCACATGTGGGACCTCTCCATTGGGAGAGGAGCCACCCGTGCCCTCAGAGGAGGGGACGAAAAGTCCCTTATTGACCAGGCTCTCCCAGCCCATCTGGTCTGGGGCAGGCTCTGACCTGAGCCAGGAGAGCCCGGGTCTCTACTTAGCAGCGGTGTTATATCCTGAGCCTGGAGCAGCATAGCCCGTCTGAAGACATGGCATTAGAATCATAGAATCACAGAATCGTTTAGGTTGGAAAAGACCTTTAAGATCATCCAGTCCAGCCATTAACCTAACATTACCAAGTCCACCACTAAGCTAATTGAGGATAGAGTAGCAATTTCGTGTTTCCTGGCTTGGTGGCTGGATTATTTTTGAATGAAAGTGAAAACTAGGAATCATTAAGATTGGAAAGGAGCTCTAAGGTCATCGTTCCAATCATCAGCCCAACACCACCATGCCCACTAAACCATGTCCCAAAGTGCCACGTCCATGGACTAATGGCAACATCCATGCCATTAGTGAGGGGCCCTCTCTCCACTCATCCTTTGATCCGCAGTGGTATTGTCACATAGCGCCAGATGAAAAGATGTGCTTCCCTTGGAGTCTCTCCACTCGCGGCAGTGCCAATTCCCTTTATTCTCATGCTGCTTTAAAAGCTTTCTGCTCCAGAAGTGCTCTGGTCACCCAGTTTGTGAGGCCCTTAAGGACATCTCCTGTGCCTGTTGGGTTCCAGGGCTGGAAGAGGAGGGTGGGAGCGTGGTGCAGAGCAGGGTCGCTGGCGTGGGGAGTCCAGATGGGTACAGAGGGACCCCTCTTGTTTCACTGCTGCTCTGCCTCACCCCGAGGCATGGCTAAGAAATGGCTAGGGCTTTTCCTGCATATAAGGCAGGCTGTAGCCCACGGAGGACATCCTGATTTTATGGAAGTCAAGTCAAGGCGAAGCCACTGCTCTTTAGCTCCTGCTCTTGCCTCCGAGAAACCTCTGCTTCCCCCAGACATGGCTGGGAGAGACTCTGGGAAGAGCTGATGGGTCTTTGTGCTGAGGGAGAGCAAAGAGGGGAGCTGGGGGCACCCGGGACACTCAGTGAGTCGTTTTAACCCGAGTCGCATCCCCCCCGCAGGTAAACATTATGGGGTTTACAGCTGCGAGGGCTGCAAAGGCTTCTTCAAGCGCACGGTGCGGAAAGACCTCACCTACACCTGCCGCGACAACAAGGACTGCTTGATCGACAAGCGCCAGCGCAACCGCTGCCAGTACTGCCGCTATCAGAAGTGTCTTGCGATGGGGATGAAGCGAGAAGGTAAGGCAGACAGAGCCTGGCCTGAGCACCCACGGGTGCTGCAGGCACCTTTCCTTCGTTAGGAGGCTCCAGCAGGCTCCTGCCTGTTGGCAGCGTGGCAGCACCACGTGCGCCAGGGCCAGCATGAGCCTTGCCAAGGTGCCAAAAACGCGCGCGTCTCTTTTATATTCTACCTTTGCGCCACAGCCAGGGCCTCTTACGGGCTCCAAACCAGCGCTAAGTCCCAGAGTGGTACCCGGCTGATGGACGGTTGCACATTAGTAATGAGCCCAGAGGCACCGAGCACAGCACCGGGGAGCAGGGGGGCAATGAAAGCAGGCAGCGCTCGCGAGATCGTTTGCTGCCCTGGAACTTGCGCTCCCCGTTTTGCACCGGCTGCCACGTGTTGGGAGCAGCGATGGCGAATACACCGAGCTCTTCCCTTTCCCTGCAGAGCCCCATCAAAACAGAGGTGCGAAAGCTGTCGGGGCCGAGTGTGTTTTGGGTGCCAAATGCTGCCACCCGACCTGGCCCTTCTTTCTCCGTGCAACACGGGATGTCGCATCCTGGAGAACCGGAGCTGATGAGGGCACATTGGCAAAATAAAGATCACGTTTAATTCGCTGGTTACTAATCAGCGTGCTGCTGGGGAGGTGAGAGGTTCCGGCATGTGTGCCAGCTGGGACGGGCAGGGAAACTCAGTGAACTGAGGTCCTTCTCATCAGAGTCCACTGCTCAGCCATCAGCGCCGAGCGCCAGCTGCTCTAACTCAGTTGCATTCCCTAGCAGTAGTGATAATGGATTTTTTTTTCTCATTGGGAGGAAAAAAGAAATTTGGTCTCGTAAAAAGATATCCCTCCCCTTACTGGAATTTTAATTTAGGACCTAAAACTTCATGGCAGTGCCTCTTTTAAATTCTCTTTTTAAATGCTGACTGCGTCTGTTTTAAACTGCTGGCAGAACAGGCTTTTACCAGACATGATGTGAAAATGACCCCATGGTGCTGCCTTCTCCCCTTACATCTTCAGAGCCACACTTGCCTCCCTGACCGGCCGATAAACCCATCCCTCTGCCGAGTCACTCTGGTTGCAGCGAGCTGCGCTGCAGCCCGGGTCTCTTTGAAGAGCACTTAGTCTTGTCTGGAGCATTGATTAAATAGGGCAGCGCCGGAGCTGCGCCGAGTGTTGAGCAGACCCCGCCACGCTCGATTTACGGCGTTACCTAAGGACCCACGACGCGCAGTCCTCAAATGTCAAAGCTGTCTCCGCTCGAGGTGTGGGGGGATTGCGGCGGGCTGGGAGGCAAGGGCACCCAGGGGACCTCCCCAGCCCTGCAGAGCTTAACCCTTCAGTGCTCGGAAACGAAGCTTTCTGGCCCAAGCAAGGATGGGTTCCCAGGAGGCAGCGGCTCTGCCAGGTGCGGCTGTAGGCAGAAACCTATCTGGAGAGAGCACATGGTTGGGAGTGGGAGAGATGGTAACGCGTTGCTTTGGATAGAAACGCAACGCACAGCTGGAACCTCCAAGGAACACCAGCGGGCAGAGCTTGGGGTGCCCGTGGCCCCTTCCCCACTCTCACCCAAAACAATACATGTTTGATGGAGGGTTCCTCTGTGACAAAGGAAAGCTGCTCCTTGGAGCCATCACCACAGAGCGGTTGCAAGGCCTCCCAACTCCTCATCCTCCGCCCTTTCCTCGCTCCTGTCTTTCTTGTTCCGTTTGCGTCATTTCCAGCTTGGTGGGAAAGAGAACTGAAAGAGAACCTCTAGTCTTAAATGGAGAGATTGAGACATTCAGAAAATGCCTCTAAAGACGAGCGGAATGGTGCAGGCACGGTGCTTCATGTGCTGGGGGCTGGTATTACCCTGGCTGCTTTGCAGGCGGGCAGAGCCATGGAGCGTCCTGGATCCCGCGGGAGATGTGTGGTAGGAGGAGGAAACGGAGGGAGGAAAGTCTGATCTCCGGCCCCAGGAGACTCGGGTGACTAAAAAGCAGCCAAGAAGTGTCCTGTGTGTTGAGCAGCAGCACTTGCTTCTCAGGGGAGAAATGCAGGTGTAGACAGATGCATCCCATCCCATTACCCTGGCATTGCCTCCAGAGCCTTGCACCGGCAGCTGGAGACCCGCTTTCCTTTCAGACCCCTCGAACATCTCAGCCGATGTCTGTAGGGAAGGGAACATCAGCAGTAAGGCTTTAACGCCGTAGCCTGCACTGACATCCTGTGATCGGATACCTGCTTCGTGCCTACCGTTAACGGTGATTGCATGGGCAGCACCACGAAAATTATAGGTCCATTAATTAATTTCTAAATGGTGGTGGAATTCCCCAGGGAGCGCGTACAGTATGAGGACTCTATTAATTCATCTTGATTAACATTATCACAATGAATACCAAATGAATTCATAACGATCAGCCAATTATTTAAAAGTGTGACAGATGGGATCTTCGTAACTCTAGAATTGCACTCAGGCGCTGCTGGCTGATCTTCTGATGCTGGTGTTGCAATGAGGAGAGCTTCAGAGAAGGGCAGCAAGCCGGTGCATCGACATTCAGTAGATGTTTGGGGTATAATACCCATGTAGGGAAAGCTGGAATAACTCCCCCAGTACCCAAATAAAGCTCTGTCTTGTTATCAACCTAAAAATTAAGTGTCTCGTGGCAGGTTTGGAGATGTCCTAGTGTTGTCCTAGACCTGAAAGTGAGAAGCTGGATCTCACTAAGCTTTGGCTTTGAGCAGCTCTTGAGTTCACGTGTGATATCCACCTGATTTGTCAACAAAACGTCTCCTTCCCATTGCATCCATCCCAGCTCACTGCTGCTGCCGATCCACTTTGCCAGCTGGGAGCCTCGTCCTTGTCCTTACGCCAGTCCCACTGCCCCCACACCACCTCCGTTTTGGGGAACAGTTTTGGGCTAAATGCTGCATTGCCAATTCCTTTTGCCTAAATACTTACAACATAGCTGGCTTTTTGTCCTCTAGTGTAAACTCTTGCATCTTTTAAGTAACAGAGCCAGGGTAATGGGCCGCATTTTCCTAAAAAATATCTTGCTCTGGAGACCTAATTTATAGCTACATAAATGCATATCAGATTCCTGCTGGGGAAGTATCTCTCCTGTAGCCCAAAGGTATTTGTATGTCACAGAAGTACGGTAAAACCCTCTAAACCAAGTACTATAGCTCTGGTGAGAGAATAAGGCATCCTGCGTGGTGGTGAGCAGTGCTGTGACCTACAGAATGATGCTGGGGAGAAGAGGGGTGAGGGCCACGTTTGTACCCACAAGGGTACGTTCGTACTCAGGAGGGTAAAAGAAAATGCCTCTATTATGTAGCTAAGAAGTCGGCTTAAAGGAATAAAGGCACCGGGGCTTCTTGGGCAGCTGACGGAGCTCGGGAAGGGTTTGATCCCGACACCTGGGGAATCTCCAGGTGAACATGCCATGAACAGACCTGGAGGGATGGACCTTGACTGGGTGCTCCGGGAAGGAGCCTGGCCAGGGCAGCTGTGGCAGTGCACCCATGGAGGAGGGAGGCGGGGGGTGGCCGTGGGGTACTGCTGGAAGGACAGGGGATTTCAGAGCTACGAGGCTTTGCTTTTGCCATCAGGTCTTGGGGATCTTGGCTTGAGGGGGTGAAAGTCTGCAGAAGCAGAAGATTCCTTCTGGTGTGTGCGTCTCTTCTTGCTGCTCCCTGTTAAAAACATTTAAGATACAGATCCTGATGCCGCGTCCGTGGTGAATGAGCCTCACGGACTCTGAGGTATTGCAGCTATAATAAATAAGCAACTGGGAGCATTTTTTTTCCCTGTGAATTACTGCCAGCTGTGTGAGGCTTTGGTTTTTGTACTCTGTCTCCCACTAAATACTGGATAGTCAACAAAATTAAGATTACCATCAGGGATCTTGACTAATGCAGGGATTATTGTTGTGGGGGTGGCTGTTTGCATCCAGAAGCATAACTCTCTCTGCTTGATCTGTTACTCATTAGGGTCTAAGGTGTCTGTGTATCAGCAGCCTTATATTTTAAAGGGAAAAAGGGGAAGCTGCCTTTGAGGTAGAGAGGCAGAGGTCTTGTGAAGAGGTGGGAGTAAACACTGAGGGTCTTGGGATAAAGGTGTCCTGCACGTGATGCCATTAGCTGGGGTTAAATCCATAGGTGAAGGGGGTCATTGGAGACTACAAACTCCACGGCCTCGCATTGCAGCGCGTCGCTATCTCGTGTGACGCGGTCCCGGCCCCACCATTGCTGGCAACGCCGCCGGATCGCACAGCGAGCAGGAAATACCAGCGAGGAGCCCTTTCTCATGCTCCCGCCGGCCGCCCTTGGACGGCTCACAGGGAGCAGACGTTGGGAACCGGCGCAGCCCGGCCCCGCTCCGTCTCCTGCCTCTCCTTCCCCCAGCGCTGCCTTCGGACGTGAGCGGCAACTTGGGCGAGCCAGACTGTCCCCGCCGGACCTGCTGGGCTGCCTGGTTTGTTAACAGGGCTACCACTTGCTGAGCTGAAGCCTGCAGCCCGAGCGCGCTGCGGAGCACTAACGGTGGCATTTGATGCCGGCCAGGTGAAATGGATGTTGACGCATCTCTGCCGGGAAGCTCGTAGCCCATCTGGAGACCAGAAGGCTGTCCTCCCCCAGCGGCTGCGTCTCAGGCCGCATAAGTGACCCCCAAGATAGTTCCTAAATCCAGGTGCAGATACCGTAACGGCGGTGGCCTGGGTACGGCGCAGCTGCAGCTTGCCTCCGTCAGCTGCCGTGACATGATCCAGAGTCGTGCTCTGAGGATCCAGGACACCTTCTGCCCAGTTGCATGCCTGATCTCTGACTCCAGGACTTCATTAAACTTCACAGGCTGAGATAATTCTTCCTCTTCCCCTGTGTTTGTGGGTTGTTTTTTCCCCTCTCGCTTGCACTGCCGTCAAGCTGAGGGATTTAACCTGCGGGCGGCGGGCGGGGGGGTTGGTGTTGACTTGCAGCGTTGCGGGGAGCAGCTCTAGTCTGCAGCTCGGAGACCTCTGCATGTTGCCAGGGAGCTGCTCAGATAAATCACTTAGTCCAGAAAGACCAAAGTTTCCCCGTGTTTTAACCCGGAGTGGCTCGGAGCTCAGCTCCTGCACTAACACAGGAGTCATTGAGTTGTGCCTGATCCCCCTGCCATGGCTGTGCAGCACCCCCCTGCAACCCCCGGAGCCATCCCAGCTCCCGGAGCATCTCTCGGGACCAACAGGAGCAAGAGGAGTCTGGGGAGAAAGAGCAGGAATTCAGGTCTCCAACTCGCTGTCCGAGTGAATGTAAAAGCAGGCAAGTGGCCATACCCCAGTGAAGGGGCAGAGTTCAAGAGCGCAGTTATTTTTAGTAGTAATTTTGGAATGGAAAATGTCTTTCAGCTTAATGAGCTTGTTTCTTATATCCTTTTAAAGTGCTGCTCTTTAAACTGGCTGGTTACATGATGCTGGGTTTGTTTTTTGGTTTTAAGGATACTCTTAGGTTGAGAAAAAAGGTTTGCTGTATGATTTTCTCTCGTTGATTTAGTGATGTTGCTGTTTGCTTATACTTCCCAGTGTCGAGCTTTTGAGAGTAAAGTGAGCTAGCAATTTTTGCTTTTGTTTTCCAGAGCCATTCTGCATGTGGATTGTCTGCATGCAAAGGTTTCAATCCACTTTTTAACACTCCATTTCACTGAAGTTACATTTTTTTAACGTCACGGCAGTATTCTGCCTCTCTTAAAAAAATGCAGTATTCAGTTGAAAATGTTGGAGAAAAAAACCACCATTTATTTCTTGTACCTCAGCTTTGGAGGTTGTTTGCAGTAGTAGAAAGCTGCATCTTTGAAAAAAAAGGAGGCACACGAAAGCAAAGCAGAAGAAACACTGTCTGAATTAGTTTCCTCAGCTATCGTGGCATTTTTAATATAAACAGGTACCTCAGGCATAAGCGCTTCAAGATGCCGCTGATACACAGCGAAGTTGTAGCTTCATAAAAAGGCAGCAGAGCCTAATAAATTCCACCGCTAGTGAAACGGAAATCCCCAATAACCCTCCATCCAGCACTTCATAAATAAAACAGCCACCCACTTGTAGGCTCAGAGAAGACTGAGCAGGTTTGGGTCTTGGAGGCCACCAGAGCCTCCGGGCTCTCCAGGAGGAGGGTGGTGTGCCCTGGTGATGCAGGGGCATGTCCCCAAAATGCATCCAGGTTGGAGCGGTCTAGAAGGCATCATCATCCCTGTGTGCTTTGCGGATCCCTGCATCTGCCGGGGAATGGCAAGGAGCAAAAGGGACAAAGGTGGGAGAGGATCAGAGAGTGCTAAGAACGGGAGAGCCAAGGCCAAAAAGTGCATCTTCTGTTCGCCCACAGCTTTGGCGCTGCCCAAGAACTGGGCTGAGCATCAGTGCCTGCTCCCCGCGGTGCTGGGCTCCCCGTGCCCAGGGACTCCAGACGCTGGATCTGTCCCCCAGAGAAAACCCCATTCAGTCCATTTTTGGTGAGAGTGAATTATCCTTCCCCCTCCTCCCCCATGAAAAGAAACAAACCCCAGCCAGTCATCCACGCTGTTGTTCCTGGAAGGATGGATTTTCATTTCAGAAAGAAGCGCTCATCTGTATTAACGCTGGGTAGGTGGTAATTAGGAGCTGCTGTAGCCTCCGCGTCCTCCCCCAGCAAACAAACAAGCCTGCAGTGCTCCTACCCATGGGGGCTCTCAGAAACGCCTCTGCCTCGGTGGAAAATCCTGTCCCTTTTGTGCCTTCTCCTCCCCTCGTTAACATTCCTCCGGCACAAAAGCGCGGTGCCCACTGAGCGTGGCAGTGCCCGTGGCGGGTGGCCGTGCCGCGGCGTGGGGGACCTGGCTGCGCCCATGTTGGATCTGTGGCCAGGCTTTAAAAACAGAGCATGCACTTGACATCTTTCTGGTTTTTTAAAATCTAATTAGTCTGCAGATCACAGCATCAGGTTTCTCGCCACGAGCCCAAGGCTTAAAAAGGAAAGAACTTTTGCCGGAGGATTGGGATTCTGGGGCGCTCACACGGCTCAAGGAGCAGGGACTTGGCGACGTTCATCGCGAGGCTTGCGATGAAGTGGCAGGAGTTGGGGATGCCGCAGTGGTTTCTCAGCAGTGTCCTCCACGTCCTCCCCAGAGCCTCAGCAAGCAGCTTGTTCTTCTCCAGTGGCTGGAAAGTTCATTACTCAACCGCAGCCACCCACGCTGGTTGGTTTGGGCACCTGAGCCAGGCTGGTTGCTCGCTTTGCAGTGGACCCAAACCCACTTCTTTAGCCATCAGGTGCTGCACCACGAGCAAAAGCAAGGCGGCCAGTGTTGATGTGCACACCGGCAGAGGATGGATCTGGCATTTTCGCGCATCAGCCCTTGGACCCGGGCAGCTGAGGCTCATCTGCAATCGACGGGACGAGACATTTTGGTTCTTAAAGAGAGAGAGGTCACCGAGAAGTGGTCTTGACACATGGGGCTCCGTATTTTGCCGTTACCATGGCCTGGGGAATTGCAGATGGGCTGGAGAAGCTCGAGATGAAAAATGACAGCAAGCGGCCTTAGGCAAGTACAGATGAAATCAAGCAGAATAACATGAGAGCCTCTTCATCAGGTGCCATGGAAAACACAGGCTTCTGTCCTTGGCTCAGCTGAGACATAGCTGGAGGAGGTGGGGCTGCCTCTCAGAGCACTTCGACTACAACATCTTTTTTTCTCCTCAAGTGGATTGCAAGGTTTAAATGTTTCCCTTATGTTAAGAAAATCAGACTAGAAAACCTCTCAACCATACGAGTCTCCTTGAAGAAAAATAAAAGCATTGGCACAGCCATCAACACGGCGGAGAGCGCGGGGAAGCTCATCTCTGAAAACATGGCGCGGCAGACAGGGCTGGCGAAACGACAGCTTGGGACTGCTTTGCCTCGCAGGAGAGCGTTTCCTGGGTTGCAGCAAGCAATATGCCTGGCTCGCCTCCTGCGTTTACAATGAACAGACCCACACCATTGATCAAATGCTGTGCCACTCTCACGACCAGAAAAATCAGCAGCATTGGGAACAGCGCGGTCCTAAGAGTGGATCTCGTCTAACACCTGCAGCCTGAGCGGTGAGGTGGAAGGACAAGGACACAGGCTCCTCTCGGTGGCTTCCCCGCATCCGTCTGAGACAAGCCCCATAGTTTGTCCAGGCGAGCCCATCTGCTGAGGCAGTAATTGAGTGCGATGGGAGACGGGAGGGTCATGCTGGTCTTGCAGAGCCCTTGCCAGCCCTTCCCTCCTCCTGGTGAGCGGCAGCTCAGCCCGCAGCAGCGGGGATGTGTTCTCCAGCTCTTCACCTCCTTATCACCATCTTATTGCAGTAAGAGCAAGAGAGCCCAGCTGAGGTTGGGCAAGGTCCTGGTAGGTCACGCTGTCAAGTGCCTTGTTATCACAGGCACCCTGTAGTTTAATCCTCTTCCCAAGGTCCTCTTGAACAGAAGCTGGATGTCTCCTTACCCACCCAGCTAAGCAGAAGGCCACAGTGCAGAGGGGGGCATCGATGACGAGCAAGAGAAGGGAGCTAGCAGCAGAACCAGCTCCCCTGAATTGCCACGCTGTGTCCTGCCCTTGCTAATCCTGTGAAGCATCATGTGTGAGACAGGCGGGAGAAGCATCTTGTGGCCTCTCCAGAGTTGAGAATGTTTATTTTTTCTTAAATATACATTGATTGTGCCACATTGGGTTGCAGGAGTCAGTCGCAGAACTCCTCTGGTTTTTTGTCTTTAGCCTGTGAGTTTACAACTTACATGAAAGGAAGAGAAAAATCCAGCAGAAGCAACAAGAACCAAATGATATAATGATCTTTGTTTCTAAATTTTACTGTGTTACAGGGATGGAGCACCATCCATCCTGGCCCACAAGACCTCTGGGAAGCCGAGAAGAACAAGGTATTCCCATTTCAATATTACCAGACAAGCTGCCATGCAGCAGAAATACAAATACATTTGTATTTCTCTTTTTTTAAAAGATAAAATAAAAAGCAAAGCCACAAAGAAACCCAGCTCCCAAACCAAATCTATTTGAAAAAAGTGTTTTTGTCATCTCCACCGTGGTTTATTTGACTAATCCCCAGTGGGAGTGGGGAGCGGACTCCAGAGATAAGGTCCTAGGTCTTGACGGTGAGGGGGTCTCCTGACTACTGAAGATGTTCCTTCACACAAACATCCCATACTGCATGATTTAAAAAAAAAAAAAAAAAAGGTGTTTTGCTTGAATACTTGCTCCTTCTTTCCTTCCCCCTACCCCACCTGCTATTTTTTGCTTATATCTCAAGAAACACAGTCCCCATTCTTTTCTGAAACGGCGATGTGTCTGTCCCTCAGCATCTCTACTAAGAAGGAGCACCAGCTTGTCAGGTCCTCAGCAGGTCTGTGGAGATGCTGATTGCAGTAAATTGCAGACATTTGCCAGTGGAGATCAGAGACATGGAGGACTCTGCTAAGAACCTGTATGACTGGCAGCACTTAGACACTTTCACCTGCTCCTTGCATCTTGGATGCCCTCTCAGTTCTGCTGAGCTTCTGAACCACAGGCTGCAAGGATGGCTGCATCTGCAGGGAAGTCCAAGTCTTGGAACCCACAGAGTCTTGAATGCCAACTGCAAATCCCTGCACCTTTC
Organism: Pelecanus crispus; assembly: GCF_030463565.1. Classification (NCBI taxonomy): domain Eukaryota; kingdom Metazoa; phylum Chordata; class Aves; order Pelecaniformes; family Pelecanidae; genus Pelecanus; species Pelecanus crispus. The sequence continues at coordinate 40,359,275 of NC_134651.1, forward strand.
AGGACAATGTGTTGGGCTTGCTACCCCAGGAGCTGTATGATGCTTCAGGGTGAATCTGGAACTAGGAAAGTGGAGGCACTAAATTTGAAACGAGTTCAACCTCTGGATCCTGAAGAGGATTAGGAGTGCCACAGCTGGAAGAACGAGGTGACAGTAAGATGACCATCAGAGGGGAGTTCATGTGTGCACCGGCAGCTGTACCCCAAGGCCAGGCACAGAGCTGTTGCAGGAGCGAACCTGTTGCTTACATGAAGAATTAAGCTGTTCCCACTTCATTCCTCAAGCTGCCTGTAGGGAGAGAAAATAGCATCTACAACCGAGTCAACATCTAGAGGAGTTGCTGCCTCGCAGGCATCCCCGAAAGCTACATCCAGCAACCAGGGCTGGGCGGGTGTCCTGCATCGTTTCCAAGTGAGGAACAGGTTGGGTTCATGAACACCCGGTAAGGCGCGTCCTGCGAGCAAGCAGCAACTGAACATCACGTCGTACGGGTACCTCATCCTGCAGATGTACACCTCGGTGAAGACCAGTGCATCAAGCAGCTTCTCAGGGGGAAGGGAGGATAACGGCATCACTGAGCATAGCGTCAGGAAGCAGTCACTGCTTTCCTGCAGCCCAGAGAGCCAGGGACGGGATGGATGGAGGTCATCCAAGCTGCAGGGGGGATCGCAAAGTGATGCCAGGCTTGTCCTGGCTTTGGAGAGGGCTGTCTGGTCTTGGAAACACGGGGCTAGCAAAGCAGGTAACGCTCTCCCTGGCAAGGGCTTGGTTTATCTTTGGACCTGACATACTCGGTGAGAATACGCCATCTGCTCTGCCTGGTGTGTCATTGCTGCCGGCGGCCAGCTGGGCAGGGGCGAGTGTCAAGGGTTTTGCGTGGGGCTAAGCAGGCTGGGATGAGTCAGCTTTCCACTGACCAGCTCTGCAGCGAGCAACAGCACCAGCTTTCTGGTGTAGCAGCTCAAAGCACAGATCAACAGAAATAACTACTTATGTATATAATCTCTTTCCATCTGTCTCTTCCATCCATCGTTTATATCAGCTAGATTCAGCCTAATCACTAGCAAATACTGCTGTCATCTGTCGTGATGACCTATAAGATTTACTTTCCTATAACTTTCAAGTGTATCTGATTCTTCACCCTCAAGAACGTGACTGTTGGTTTTGATGAGGTTGAGATTTTCAGATTTAAGGCTTTAGGTAGCCACTGTCTCCCCAGAGCTCTGCAGTACTTTCCCACAAATCCCAGTGTCCAGCTAAGTCACTGGCAGCTGAGCAAGAGGATGTGTTTTTTGGACTAACGCGCATTCCCGGCGGAGCAGCCCCAGCGGCCGAGGTGGTTGATCTCAGAGCAAGGAACCACGCTTTGCACCTTTATCCTTGAGACCTGCTGTGACTGTGCATGAGGTCTTTGGCATTTAAGTCATTTTATAAAATCCCATTTGTTGAGGGTTTGCTTTTCTCTTAGGCTTTTCTGTTATTTAGTAGGTGTTTTATCTCTTCTAATGTGCCCAGAGGAGTTTTGGTGCATCTGTTCTGTTGAAGAAGAGTTGGCATTAAGCAAAAATTTCTAGCCTTTTGATGATTGAGAAAGCAGGAGTAGGGGTGGGGGGAGAAATTTAAGCAGGATTTTATGTTGGCCTGAAAAAGTGGAGAGAAGAATACGTGCCAGACAAGAGCCAGATGGACAAAAGCCATGACACAAATCTGAGCTCTGACAGCAGCAGCTTACCTGGCTCTGGCAGACCAAGCAGAAAACGTTGCGTGGGCCTCGGGAGCCTCTGCAGCCCGTAAACTTAAGAGCAGTTTGCAAAAAATAACCTCTCGCTTTTTGCATAACAGCTTTCACATGGAAGGAGTCTGAGCACCGCTGACGTGCAGCAAACGGCAGCGCTGCACCAGTGGCTGCTGCAGGAGGGGAGGGCGAGCCATGGAAATCAGCCCCAGGCCTTCGCATGCTGGGGTGGTGCTGGGTTAATGGGATCAACGTCCATATAGGACTCTTTTAGCACGTGTCTTAATTTCCTGGTTTTTAAGTAATAAGTTTTATATTCTAGGTTTTATTTTTGCGCTTGGCGTAGAGCTGGTCCCACTGATTGCCTAAAAAGCCTTATTGTGTTATAGACAGCTCTGATTTCCCTGGAACAATACCCGTGCCCCTGCTGCTTTCTCTTAACATCACGTAACCAGCTTCAAATTCAGCAGAGAGGTAAAGTGTTAGGATAATTGTCAATAAATAGCAGGCCTTTTTCATTACCGAATGCCTCATTTGGGCCTCAGCAAAAGGCTGGATAAGTTCTGGGAGTTATCTCTCATGACCAGTGATGAAAACTCCTGTTGCTTGGGCTGTTCTCAGCTAGACTGGGCTAAAATGCACTGTGGGAAACAACGGTGTGTGGAAAAGTGTGTGATTTAGGGTATGTAACATCGTGGTTGACAAAGAGATAGTTACCGATGTAACTGCATAAAGCTACTTTCCAAGTTTAGGGAAAGCGTGTGTGCTGGTTTCAAAGGGAGATCATTAATAATAATGTTATTAGCATCTAATAAGTGTTTTTCATCTATGTGCTGCTCAGACATTAACTCATCAGCATGTGACATGCTTCTGGCTCGATTATTCCTACCGCACAGGATTTGGGACAGGTCTCTCCTGTCTAGAAATTGCCCAGAGACAAAGATAGCATGCTGGTTTGCATACAACGCCTGCCGGCAGATCCCTGCTCCCAGCTCCTGTCCCACGGGAGCACCGTCCTGCCACGGAGCCTCGCGGCAGCCGCCAGCATCACTGCTGGACCAGGGAACTAGATGCATGCCATGACCTCGATGGAAATTCAGCACTAACAGGCTCAGAAGATGGATGAACTCTGGACTTAGGCTTTAAACTGACCGATTTCTCTTTTCTTTAGGATTCCTTTATGCTATCACTTCACCCGTCCATTTCCCTCTCCCGCGGCAGCTCGCCGTGTTGCTTCCTTTGCTGTTCGTCATTTGTCTTTAGCCTTTTTGTTTCCAGGAGTTCTCCCCCTGCAGAAAGGACAGTTTCCCGGCAGAGGCCAAGTCTGAGCAGGAGCCTCCCTCTCCGTGCTCCCAGGGGAGCACACGCGGAGCAGCTCTCCCAGGCCGGGGCTGCTCGGCGGCTTCCCCAAACCTTACACCCCCTTGGACTCTCCAAGCCCGAGACCCACTGACCACACTGGTGGAAAGGCCAGGTGGGAGAACAAGGCATCAGAAGTCTGTGTGGTCCTACAGGTCTGAGGATGCTTTAGATTTTCGTGGATAAGTAACTCCTGTAGCTCCGTGGAGCTTCAGGGTCCCGGCTCAGCCTGTGACACCGTGGCCGGCAGCCCTAGACTGACACTGTCCCTTCTCTGTCCACTTCCAGCCGTCCAGGAGGAGAGGCAGCGGGGGAAGGACCGCAACGAGAATGAGGTGGAGTCAACAAGTAGCGCTAACGAGGACATGCCCGTGGAGAAGATCTTGGAAGCTGAACTCGCAGTGGAGCCAAAGACAGAGACGTACATTGAAGCAAATATGGGCTTGACGCCGAGCTCGGTAAGGCACCTCTCCCCTTGGCCCCATCCCCATCCTGGGCACAGGGGGCAGGACGGATGGCTTGTGGGGCCTTGGGATTGACCTAGCAGGAATACAGCAGCGAGCCTAGGTCAGAGAGGAGTTACCTTAGGGGAAAAGAAATAAGCAGAGCTCAGAAATGCAACTTCTTAGCTCTGCTGTAGATGCCGCGTGTGAGCTTAGATGAAAGCGTGAGGAAAGCGAGCCCTTCTGCCCCTGCGCAACCAGCAGCACTGGTACTTGTCCGTCTCACTGCCGTAGCGAAGGAACAGATACTGTAAGGCATAATTAGAAAGGGTCACAGAGAAGGTTTTATTTTAGTTAACAGCCCTTAGTGCTAAAAGGCGGGAAGATACTCCATGCTCTGAAGAGCTCAGAGTCCAGTCAAGCCAATAAACAGAGCTGTGCGGCTGAAGTGCAAAGAGATAAGAGTTGTAAAATTGGGGCGTGACTTTTCAGATGCAGAGTTACACAGCTGCTTGGCTCTAAGAAGAAAAAACCTGGAGAAGTATGCTTTCAAGTTCCTTTCCCAAGCTTGTGTTATAACTGGACCTGCTCGAAGCAACCAGGCTCTAAGAGGACCTTGTGTAAACAAGAGATAGCGGACAGGGAAATAGGAAGAGAGTGAGAAGCTGTGATGAGGGAAACTGTCTTGGTCCCTTTCCTAAGAGATCCCCTTATCAGCAGGTTATAGCCTTGCTTAGAGAAAGCCTCCCTGCAAAGCAACTACTTCCAAATGTGAGAGCCAACCTATCCCCTGAAATTCTCTTTCTAGGATAGACCCTATGCAAAGCCCTCATAAAGAGCCCTGGCGCAGAGCACGTACTTGCTGCCCAGTCTAGGCAGCATTTAGGATGCAGTCCCCATTCCTCAGTAGCCCCCGTTCCCGTGAAAGTAATGGGAAGAGAGGAATGCCTCTAAAAGGTAGGACTGCAGTTGAGGCACCTAATACAGCAGTAGGGTCAGGAGTGGGGCTAATGACCCCTGTCCCTGGGTACGCTGCGGGGGGGCTGGGATACTGAGGGACCGGGAAGTCTCAAAGCAAAGAGAAGGAGGGGGAGAGGGGACAAAATAAATTGCCATGCGCCATTGTGCGTGCGCTTTTGGGGCCAGGGTCAGCCGCACATGTTTAATTTCTCATTTGCCTTAGGCGATGCCTTCTGGCAGGCACGCACCATCCCACGGCGTGCTCTGTTAGCAGGAAAGGGCACCGCTGCTGCAAGGTGGCATCAGGGCTGCGGAGGGTATGCACTGCCCCGACACCCTGCCAGCTATTGCCAGCCTTGCTGCTGGGGCGGGGGGAGGCTGGAGTGGGGAGCGTCTCCTGGCTGCCTGGCAGTCCCTCAGGGGAGCACGGAGGTGCAGCTGGGGATCTGCAAGCGGGCGGGCTGGCTAACCCAGGAGAGCAGGAACATACGCTGAAATATCCCTCTGCGTTTCCTATTGCTCTGTGCTAGGTGTCTGTGAGGCTGCGGTGATGAAATGCAGCTATTTCTGGGAAGTGGAAGGACTCTGCAGTATTTATTTTCTGCTACAATACTACTTTATCTCTTTCTTCATATGAGGCTGGAGGATTGAGCAGGGAATACCTTATCTGGCAGGGCTTGACAAGAGATCTCGGAGTCAGGCTGCTCCTTGTCTTGACTGCCTCTGCGGGATGCTCTTTTTGGCCTTTACCTGCAAGGACACTTAATGGCTGGCTTGCTAAGTGAAGCTTTTCGGTGCATAAGGCTTCCTGCTAAGGACAGAGGCGATTCCCAAGGGAAACTCTCCGGAAGCAGATACAGGGCCATGGTGCTCCCCCCGGCATTTGAGACCCCAGCTGCACCCTGCAGGCAGCGATGCCCTCCAGCCGGAGGGTCCCACTCTGCCGTGAAGCTCCAAGGGGCTTTTTTGGAGGAGGCAGCTCAGCCGTGGTTAGCGAGGGACTCGGAGAGGCTCTGACAGCTATCAGGATTAAAAATACTTCAGGGGAGTTGTAGCCAGTGTTGTGCTGACTTGAAAACAAACCCCAGAGAGCGAGCTGAAATAAATGGCTTCGTCTGGCACTGCGTCTCCTCAGCCTCTTGTAGCAAATTGAAAGCTGGTTCCTGCATAATTCAACACGCATTACTGTGAACAAGGATGTGTGTTGCATCTAAATAGAAGAAGGAGGCTTGTTGAAATGCCCTATTATTGTCAAGCGGCTTCTGTCGATGAGGTGACATTTGTAGCAGGTTTAGCAGATGTATGAGATCAGCAGCTCGCAGTGACGAGGCCACCGGATGAGGTGAGGGAAGACGGAGGAGCTGCCCTCCTCCCAGCCCTCCCCAGAGAGCCCGTGTGATGGAAAGGCAGACAAATTCAGTCCCTAATAGACACAGGGTAAAACACAAGCTGTTTCCTCCTGGCCTGGTATGCTGGGTCATTTATTTGCACCCCTGCACCTTAGCCCATCTGCATTGAACGCTGCCGGTGAGCTGGAGAGCTCCAGCGCTTGCAAGGACGTTTTCACGGGGTTGTGCCAGGCTGGGACGGAGGTGGCAGGGTGCTGCAGGAGCTAACACCCTCCTGTCCCAGACGCTCTCACGTCTGTGACTGTCACCTTGTGCCAAGGTGCCCTGGCTGCTCTGAGAGCAGAGATCCCACCTCTGGTTGAGGGAGGTCCCTCTGCTTTGCCAGGCTGGCACTGGCACTGATTTCTTCCACCTAGGACAGTGTGGGACCCAATTTTGGGGCTTCAGCAGAGTCCTCAGAGCTGGTAAAAGGGAAGGGCAGGGGGGTTGCAGCCTGTGAGCTGTTCCAGCAACCCTGGTATCTACACACGTTGTTGCTGGTGAAGTGTGCTGCTCCGAGCACGTGACCAGGGAGGGGACCTGGGGCTCTGTCCTGACGCCTTGATTGACACCAGAGAGGATGGGGTACGTTCATGGGTTGAAGCCCACGATGGGGAAGGGGGAGTACAGTGGGGTGTGATCCTTGTGGGTGGCACAGACAGGACGGGGAAGGATGCTGAGCCAGGCAGAGAGCAGCTAAGACAGAGGGATGTGCCCCTGCAAATCTGCTCTCCTGCCTTGGGTGGTAGGAGGGCGCCAAGACTAGCGTTTCGAGGAGCATCACTAAAACACTCACTTGAAGTAATTGCACCAGTGAGCCCCAGATAACAGCTCTTCAGCCCCTGCAAATAGCTGCTAATTGTGACGGTTGTCTGGCTTCTGACCATGGCAAAGGGGCTAAACCCTTTGGGAGGTTCCACAAGCTGTAAATGAGCATGGCTGCAGGATTCCTCCACTCTGTGTGTCCCAGGAAGCTCCCAGACCCCGTGTGATCCCGCTCCCTTGGGAGCTGGGCACTGGCCATACGCCCTCGGCAGGTACCTTGTCCCCGGGCAGCACGACGAGGCGCGAGGATGGGTTTGCCTCTGCCCCGTGTCCCCAGCAGCTGCAACGCTGGGCTCTTGCAGTGTAAGCACCACCTCAGATGGGCTCCTGGCCACTGAAAGGCAAAGCCTGTAACTGAGAGATGTTATCCCCATTAGCTTTTAATTGGCCTTTGAGCAGCTGGTTTCAAGTCACCACTTTCTGGAAGATGTCTCCAAGCTCCGGTTTTCCAGAAGGATCAGGTGCCTGCATGTCCTTTCATTCTGTCACACTCCGGCACTGTGCCCTTGCTATTTACTGCAGGAGGGGATTTGTTTACCATGCATGGGGAGGGTTTCTAGCACCGCTTTGCAGATCCCCTCCTGGAGACAGGCAGGGCCCTTTCAGCCTGCAGGGATGATACTTTTAGCTGCCTCTCGAGCTACAGTGATTAAGTTCTGCCAGGAAGCACCGTGGTGGTTCCAGGAACTGCCGTCTGAGGTGTAATTAAAGGCTGGGCCCCTTGCTGAGGCTTTATATGAAGCATGGAAGGCTGGGTACAACTTGTGCTGCCTGCAGAGCAGCCGTGATACAGCCTGGGCTGGGAGACCTGGAGCCCAGCTTGCTGCATCAGGGTGAGTCCTAGAGACAGTGACAACCAGCCCAGAAGCAACCCGTGATAAAAGCTTTGGCAAAAACATCTAACTTTCCTAAAACACCCCTTTCATGGGACTGTGCAGGCACTTGTTGCTTCATGGGTCAGGTTCTGCTGGAGCATGGGGTCTCCCGTAAGTCGTGTCCTGCTCCGGGGCATGCAGGGCTCCATCCCAATCCCACCCCGTGGGAGCCGGGACGCTTGGGTTCTCCACCTGGCTGCTCCAGCTTGCTGACCAAACTCGGATGACTTGACGCTGGTGATGTGCCTATCATCCTTGACCCCCTGGGCCAAGGGTGTCCCTTCTCACCCTTCTGGCAAATGCCTCTGAAAGCGGACGGTCCCTGTGTTTCCAGAGAAACAACCCTGCAAAGCTCCTCCTCACACCCAGTTTAGGGTTTTCCTGTTGTCCAGAGGAAATCCCATCTTTTCTCCCTCTTCTGGGGAAGAGCCCAGTCCCTGCTCACATCTCCTTCCCCAGGAAGGAGCCCCAGCTCCCTCGGAGGGAGACTGCCCTGCCCTTGCACTCCTCGGGGAGCTGCTGGAGATGGGCAGAGCAAGGAGGGGAAAATCCCTGTAACAATGCTCCCTGCTCCTCAGCTGCGCTGCTGAATGCAAGCCCATTCCCATCCATCTCTGCATGCAACAGGTGAAAATACTTCGAAGGCGGGTGCCCCTGAGCTTGCCAGATGCTGGTTATTTTAAGCCTGGAGAATGGGAGATGTTGGCCACTGAGGCACAGGGTTTGTGTTTGCTGCCAGAGGACAGCGGAGGGGACCGGGCATGGCTCCGGGGGGCACGAGTGAGACTCAGCAGCACGGTCCTCATCTGTGCAGCCTGGGAGAGGGGTTTGCCATAGAGCAGCCAGCTCATGGTGAGGAACGGCCTTGTCCTGCTGCAACCGAGACTCTTGCCAGAGGGAGAGGTTACGCTGGCGTTCGTGTCTGCTCGGCCACGCTCAACTTGCACCCCTTCTCCCTGCAATCTGGGGGTGAAGTAAACACTCATCCTCCTCCGATTTGGAAACTGCTCTTTTAAGGATATGGAAGAAAAAGAATTGTACAATCAAAGCTGCTAGGTATCAGCAGGGATTACAGTGGGATATGTGGAGAGGCTCTTACATCCCTGTCCAGAGAGGTAAACCCTATATACACACTTGTACTAGTGAGGTCTGTCTTTGCTGGGGTTAGACAGTCTCTTCCAGTTCCTAATCACAAGCCCACTTGAGCTGTTAGCAGTTCCTTTAAACAGGGATTTGGCATGTTTAGGCTGACTGTCCTCCTTGAGAGCAGATGTTTTTTGTTACTGGATAATATTTCAAAGGAAAAGGTTTTTCTCTTTTTTTTTTTTTTTTTTTTTCTTTTCTGTAATGCCCCCTCTGGTGCTGGTTTATCGAGCTGGGACATGCTGGCACGGGGAACGTGCATGCTGCATGGGTGCAGAAGCCTGCCTGTCCCCGGGCTGGAGCTAGTTTGGTTCATCAGTCACTGTGATGGATGTTAGGTCTCAACACTCCTGGTTCCTGTTTTGGAGCTTGCTTAAAAACTACTTAAAACTGTGTGGTGGAGAAGCCAAGTCACCTCCTTTCCCTGTGACTGATAACATCCACTTCTGGGGTGCTCCTGATTTTGGGGTCCTTCCCTGCAGCAGGGAGGCAGCAAGACCCTTCAGCTACTCCTCCAGCCTCTCCTATTCTCCTTGCTCTGCTTTCTCCCAGCCTTTCAATCTCCTTTTCTTGGCAGCCCAATGACCCGGTGACGAACATATGCCAGGCAGCAGACAAACAGCTCTTCACGCTGGTGGAATGGGCCAAGAGGATCCCCCACTTCTCCGAGCTGCCCCTGGACGACCAGGTCATCTTGCTCAGAGCAGGTGAGTGGGAACCGTCCCTGCGCGGGCTCTGGCATGGGGCTGTAGGAATGCTACATCTCAACGGTGACAGGTATTATGCTTAGATTTAGGTCCCGGCAACTTGAAAGCCTTTAACTGATTCTGAGTAATAGCCTCTGATAATTCAATTGCTAAATAGGGTTTAAAAAGCCCCAAGGGACATGTTGCTGAATGTGATCCAAAATGTTGCACCAGCTGCCAATCAGCTGAAAAATGGCCCGGCTTCATCTCTGATGAGCGAGGCGCTTGGAGATGTGCGCCGGGTGATTTAAACCAAGGGAGCTATGCACTGCCTTCCTCCCAAGCTGAGACTTGAAAGACCAAGTAGGCTTGGGACTCCATGAAATTTCATCAAACTCAAATGTTTGATCATAATTAAAACCAGAAAGGGGAGAAGAATTTATCAACCTCCTTCTCCCACCCACCAAGATGAAAATAAAATTCTCTGGGCTTATTTTAAATTTCCTTTTGCAGTAGGGGGTCTGCAAGAATGGAGGCTTTGGGAGGTGAAAAGCAGTTAGCTGTGAAAAGGGTCTTCTCCCACCAAGTAAATTCAAGCCCCTACTGCTGGCAAGTTATGCACAAAGGCTGAGGAGGGCAAGAAGTCAAGAGCAGAGCTCGACGGAGGTGCATTTTAGGCATGAAGCTCTTTGCATAGCTCCAATCATCAGATAAGTGATTAAAAAGGCTTGGCTTGATGCAGCGGAGAGTTTTGCTCCCTTAAACAAAGAGAGAGGGAAGTTGTCAGTGGGACAGATGAAGTGGCTGCCAGCAAATGACTAACTCCATGCGAAGGGTGAGACTGGGAGAGGAAACGAGGAGTCCTTGACGGTTGGCAGTGACACCCAGGTCTCCGCTTGGCAATGAGACACACCGACCTTGGCTACTTGAAGTAGTCAAGGGAATCCAAAAGGGAATGATGGAGGAGTCTGGTGCAGAGCAGAGGTGCAGCCTCAGAGAAGGGCGAGCTTGTGAGCTTCCTGGAGTGAACCAGTCCCGCAGCCAAACCCAAGTAAGCCAGGGACTCTGAAGTCCCTGGTGGTTTTAAAAGTTCCTTTTGTTTCCCCAAAATGCACTTTTGTAGGGAATTCAGGAGGGGAAGACCCTGCCGGGTTTGTGCCTCTCACTCTGCACTCTTCTGGCCTCGAGTTAGCAGCCTCTGTAGACAAGACGCTGCTGATCCACCGTGATGGCAGCGTTCCTGGCTTCTTACTGTAGAAAGTGTGTGCCCCAAAATAAATGCATGAAATTGGGCAGGAAAGTACTTTAAGAACCAAGTGCGAAATATGCACTTCAACACAAAATATAGGAACTGCCAGAACTCCTCTGGTCCAAGGTCTGTCCAGGTTGCTTCAGGAGAAGGTATATAAGGGCTCCAGAGTAGGAAGATGATGGGATTGGTATTTCTCCCTTCCCACCACACAAACACTTTCTGTCATTCTGTTTAATAAGGCTGACTGCAACCCAAATGCATGAATCTTAATACTTTCAGCAATTTTTTATTGACTGTCAACCAATGTAACTGTGTACCTTGGCCCTACATACAGATACCCAGTCCCTCTTGCAACCTCTCTGAAATCCTTGACCTCAATGGTTTCTGGGTGATTAAGTCACACCGTTTACTGGTGTAGGTTTTCCACTCTTCTTGTATTACTGAAAGGAGATTTTTATAGTCACATTTCATATAGTGGTTACAGCAGTATTCTGGGAATGGAGAATTTGGGGGTTTTATTCTTGCTGCAGACGTGGCCAAGTCCCATGCCCTCCCTGCACGGCTCCTGCTAGCCCTTTGGTGAAGGTGCTCCCCTGACTTTTCCGTGGGTGTGAGTATTGCCAGAGCTGGCCCAGGGCCCTCTCTGGAAAATACAAAAAGTGTATTTTTGAAGAGGGTCTCGAACCTCTTGTGAGAGTGGATGAGTAGGTGAAGCATCTCTGTAGGAATCTTTGAGGGCTTTATTCAAATATTGCAGGGAAGAACTGGATTCAGACAAAAAGCTGCCTTTTTCTTTTGTGAAATGGAAACAAACCCTGCAACAACAGTTCAAGGCTTTTCTTTCTCTTTAGAAGGCGGCTAATGAAAGCTGAGCTGGAGATTTTCTGACCTGATGTTCTCTCCTCTGTGCTGGTGCTTGTTATGACCAACTCTGAGCTGGCATCCTGGAGGGGCAACTCCACGGGGCGGGAGGAGAGGGGGCTGCAGCCCCCATTATGTCCCAAATTTCATGGTGGCTCTAACTCCATGGCCATGAGGTGGGCTGAGCACCTGGAGCGGCTCTGATGGGCTCCCTGCTCCAAGCATCTCTGTCAGGGCCTCAGATAACCTCCCCCAAGTCTTTTAACCAGTGGCTCTATCTATTATTGAGTGGGGAGAGTGGCCTGCTGAGAAAGGCTGCCCATGAAATATTTAAGTGTTAAAATTTAGCTAAGAGCATCAGTCAGGTTCAGTCATGCATCCTTGGAGGCAAAATTAAGTGGAGCACACATCTTTGGAGGAGCAGTGCTGGATGGGCCGGCAGTAGCTTTCCTCTAATCCTGAATCCTTTAAAAATCTTCCTTCTCTGAGCTTTCTGGAGGAGAAGGAAAGCCAGCTTTTTCAGCCTGTTTTCCCTGGGTTTTCTTGTTTCCAAGCTTGCTATGGCTGAGGCGGCAATAACCCAATGTTTTCTCTGCTTTGGGGCCAGCCTGGCAAAGGATGCTGAGCACTACATCTCTGCAGCTGCAGTTCATGTCATAGGGCTGGTGGGGAAACTTGGTAGTGAGATGGATTAACACCATGGTCACTGCCCTGCCAGGTGCATTCCCTACCCCAGAGGAGCCAAAGCATCCCTGGAGGCTGCAGCCACCTTGTTTGATGAGAAAGGAGTCACAAGCGTCAAAGAAATCTGCTCTGCTTCTCCAGAGCTTGGGCTGAAATGCAAAACTCCTTGGGTAGACTTGTTTGTTCTCTAACTCAGGTTTGCTGCCTGTGCTTATACCTAATTTTTCCTGCCTGCCTCTATCTTTTCAGCTCTTTGGGGATGCTCTGGTGAAAGCACCAAGTAGAAATAGGTTCCCCATTTCAGCCAAAACATCCCAGCTCTAAATGGGAATAATTCAGCTGAAGGATGCTCATTAATCCAGTGCTCCTTAGCTGGAATAAGCCCAGCACAGATGCTGGCAGTACCCTGCAGCCACTTTTCACCACTTTCATGTATTCCTGGAAAGCTGGAGGCTGGATTTGGCACTGCTGGGGCAGAGGGGTGTTGGGTGATGGCCAAGAGTCAGGGCAGAGTTGTGAATGCTGGTGTCGTGGAGGGACGTTGTGAACCAGCCCTGGTTTCTGTTGGTTGGAGCTGCGTGGAGGGGCTGCAGGCGGAGTTGCTGTGGGTCTGCATGTGATGGCTGCTGGGAGACACCTGCAGAACCTTTCTGTGGATCTGGGAGACCCACCAGACGGTTTTGGGAAGTCCTCTTCAGCCATGGAGCACAGTTCCTGCAGGCTCCTGGTGCAGTCCCACGTCTTCCCCTCCATCCTCCTTGGGTTTCACAGTGTTGCAATCTGTCTGCAAGTGCCAGGCCTCGCCCAGTAAATAGCCAAAAAAATGTTCCCATGATTGGGGTGGAAACATCCTGTGGCCACTTAGGAAAGAGTGAACTTTATTCCTTGTCAACATTTCTAATGGCACAACCCATCTCTGCAACGGTAGGTAAATACAGCATATGTAGACCTTGTATTTATTCCAGACAGCAAGAAAAGACATGTTTCTGTGGCAGGAGAGGAGGTGAAGGACGTTGTTGCATTGCTTTTCCAGCCTGTGGAAAGACATTTCTGGACCCTGCCAAGCAGCCCTGTGTTCTGGACACCAGAACGTTTTCAGGCTGGGTAAATCAGCCACGCGATGAGCGTGAGACTCCCTAGGGTTGCAGAAGACCCGTCTTGTCTTATTGAAGATGCCTCCCCTGGTTCAAAGTCACCAAAATTTCCACCCTTCAAAAGTTTACAGCATTTCTTCCTGTATGGGTTTGTTTCAGGCATTCTTGAACTCAGCTGGTAGCGGATTTAAGAATTTGAGGATGTGTTAAATTAGGAAAGGGAGCTGGGAGGCAGGGAGGAAGGTTGCATCTCCCTTCCCTTCCCCATTTGTAACTAAGCCCTAAGCCCAGACTGCTCCCATAGTGTCCAGCCTCAGAGGATGTGTTTTCCTATCTCCTGAAGTAGCACGTCCAGTAACTACTAAGACAAAAGCTGATTTCCAAGCAGCTATGGGAAGCTGTTAGTGGAGAAGTGATGGACGTGGGACATCCCTGTACAGCCACAGGGAAGAGGAGAGGCAATCCCTACCAGAATTTATATGGCAGAAGCAACAAAGCTGCAGGCAAGAGTTTTCATGGTCCCCGTTTACACAGCTGAATAATGGTGAATGAACTTTTGTGTCCCATTATGGCCTGAAAACGAGCCCAATTAGCTGATACAAAGCGTTAATAGGTCTTTAACTGCTCGGAGGCAGGGAGTATAAGGTCAGAGGGGGAACGCAGGGCTCCACACCCACTCGTAGGTTCGCAGGGAGAGGAGCAGGGCAGAGAGCTGTTTGCTCTGGTGCCTGCAAGGTTTATAGAGGAAACCGCTTCCCTTATTAGCGTTATATTTTTAGTGCATTTGCTCCTTAATGGTTTTTTCCTTCCCTGACATCCAAGAAGGGGCTGGCTCCCCGCTCTCTTCCCACATCCAGCCCCGTTACTCTAGCAGAGGTGGCTCTTGAGTGGTTTCCTCCTCTCTTTTTCGCGCCGGGGAGGTGATGTTGCTGTTTCCCCGAACCCACTGAGGACCCCGTGGCTCTAACCTGCAGCCTTGGTTGTTTTCTCCTCCCCAGGGTGGAATGAGCTCCTAATCGCCTCCTTTTCCCACCGCTCCATAGCCGTGAAAGACGGGATCCTCTTAGCCACCGGGCTCCACGTGCACCGGAACAGCGCGCACAGTGCTGGCGTCGGGGCCATCTTCGACAGGTGGGCAGAGGGAGGGATGGATGGGGGGAACACATCCCAGGCCACCTTGCCTAGACATCCCCGGCTCTGTCGCCGCACCGGTCCGCCTCCATTCCCATCGTTGCAACCTGCTTGAGGGGTCGGATGGAGATGCGTTGGCACATGGGCTCGTGGTCGGAGGAGCCCGGGCCAAGGCGTGTCCGTCCCACGGCGTGCATGGAAATGTCATGGTCCTTGCTGCAGGCAATGACGTTAAATCCCTCCTCTTAAACCTGCAGAAACCAACAGCCCAAAATAGTCAGGGCGAGGGCTGCCCAGTGCTAATCAAAGCCTTTTTCATGGGGTCCAGATGCCTTCTAATGTTATGAGGAGGCCGCTCCTTTATTTCTTTTCATCTTTAATTGGACCAAGACGTGATTTTTATTTTCACAATGAAAAAGCACCAAAAATACCCAGCAGGTTCCACAGGCGTTTCCCGAGGGCTCTTTAATCTCGTGCTTTGGGAAAGTGTTTTAAAGCCAGACTTCCAGGGGGTTTGACCCCCAGTGTGGCTCCAGATGCCACTTAACTTGTGGCTTATTTCTCTGCCCGAGACTCATCTTGATATGGCTTAGTTGAAACCAGCTCACCTTTGCTTCTTTGCTTTGCAAGGAAATTGTTCTTCGGACCTGGGTGACATCATTGGTTTCCTGTGAGGTCATAAGTGCAAGATCATGACTTCACTGCAGGATCTAACAGGGGAAACTGGGCAATCAGTGGAAAATATTTCAAGACCGGCACCTGCAGTAAGAGCAAAGGGAGTAATAAAAATTACCGGCAGAGGAAATTGCTTTTAGATACCTGTTGGGGTTTTTTTTTATATTTTTATTTTTTATTTTTAGGCAGCTTTCTCAGGTGCCAAAGCCTCTCGGTGAATGTATGAAGCCAGTTTTTATGGTCCCTGTTGTATCTCACAGGCACTATTGATGTTCCTAATGAGCTATTTTTGATACCGGAGGAAAATGAGGGCATATCCTCAGCTGGTATAAGCGAGCACTATCCCATGACTTCATTAACCATGCACCAGAGGACCTCACTCTGGGTCTGACACCTGGGTGGTTTTCCATTTCTTTTTAATGCTGATGCCTGTGATTTCTGTCCCTTGCAGAGTACTGACAGAACTCGTGTCAAAAATGCGAGACATGCAGATGGACAAGACAGAGCTAGGCTGCCTGCGAGCCATTGTCCTCTTCAACCCCGGTACATGCCGTTACCTTCTCTCCTGTCCTCTCTTGGCTGATGCTGTGTCCTTTTGGCTCCTTTTCTTACCTATAAAGCTCCACTGCAAATAACCGAGGGCACACAACTCCCGAGGGCAGGGCGAGGAAGAGAGGCAAGGATGAAAGTCAAACGAAGTGCTGCACATGCGTCTGCCACGTTACAAGCATGTCCTTTGCAGGTCAGGGATGGATCTGGATCCATGCCCAGGGTTGCTCTCCAGGCCTCCCTTTCCAAGGAGTGTTTCCCCCTTTGCAGAGGGCAGCACAGTTTCGTGGTCCAAAATATTCTTCATGCAGGGTGCAGCCTTGGCTGGGACTTGGCTGTGATCGTCTGAGGAGATGGGGAATGCTGCTTTTGGAGCTGACTCCTACTGATGGGCTGAGTTCTTTGAGCTTGAGGGGCTTTGGTCTGATCAACATACAGAGTCTTCCTATTTTTAGTGTTTCAGCCAACTCTGTAAAAAGAAAGTTCTGGTGCTTGAGGCGGTTATCCCTGAATAGGAGTTAAAAAGAATGTAGATATCTTTGAAGACCAAAGTATGGGTTAGAGCAAAGTTAGAGCATGGACCTTGTTGTTCTCTGTTTCCTGATCTCAACATCCAAGGGCTTTTATTAATTGCATTTCTGGAAAAGCCCTCTGCAGAGCCTGCAGAGAGTGAACGGCATGAAGCGTGCTCATAAAATACACAGGAACTTTATTTTTTGTCCGCATCTTGCTTAGTTTTACAGACTCCGGGAGGCTTCACGCTGCTCATTTTTCCCCCGCTTGGCCCCAGCTGCCCAGGGGAAGAAGGTGGTTCAGTGCCGGGGGTTGTCTCCGGCATTTCGGAGAGCAAAGCCCTGCTGCAGCAGGAGGTAGACTGCCAGCCTGCAGATACCTGTACAGCTCTGTTGGGGGGTTCTCTATGTTTTTTTAGAGCGGGTCGGTCCAGAGCAGAAGTAGATGATAGCTGAGGACAGACCTCCACATCTGCGGCCACCCCTTCCCCTCCCTGCCCTCGCAGGAGCATGGTTTATGCCCAAGCATGGCTCTTTTTCTGTCCTTTCCCACCGAACCCAGGCCAGGGCATTTCAGTGGGGTTTATTGCTGTTTTGTGGGTTTGTTTTTCTGCTTGACTCCCCCCCCCGCCCTTGTAATCACCAGTAATTTATTGTCTGTAATTTGGGATTAGCCGTATATGGTAAAAGAAGGGGAATCTGGAGAGGTTCCCATGGTGCATGTGCTTGGGGATATCGATTGCTTGACTGTCCCTTTCACCCTACTAAAAACAGATCCTCGCTGCGTTGCAGGGGACCTGCCAGAGCGGGGGCTTTGCGTTCAGCCCTGGCACAGTGCTGGAGGGAGAAATCCCACAAGCCCAGGACTTGAGGGGGACTTAAACCCTTTTCATGAGGGTCTGTGACCACTGGAATGAGCCAAAATGGTTGGGGTTGGGGTATGAGGTGGAGTAAAACAGATCTGTAGTTACAGGGCGAACCTTTCAGGGCTTGAATGCTCCCCGGGAGGTGTTAGGTACTGCCCTGAATTCCTGGGGTTCAGACCCCGCGTCCACGCTGTGCCCTGGTCTGGTGGTGCCAGGAGGGGTGGAGGGGCCTGGGGGGTGCACAGGGGGATCCTTGCCTGCCTGGAAAGCCTGGAGGTTTTTTTGGCTGATGGTCCTTTGGTTGCCTTTCAGACTCGAAAGGTCTCTCCAACCCGGCTGAAGTGGAGGCGTTACGGGAGAAGGTGTACGCGTCGCTAGAGGCATACTGCAAACACAAATACCCCGACCAGCCCGGGAGGTGAGTTGCTGGCTGTGCCCTGTCCTCCTGCAGCCTCGCCCCCCTGCAAAGCCCCATGCAATGGGTGCTGCAGCCAGTGCAAAGGGTGCTGCAGCCCAGGGAAGGGTCCGAGTGCCGCCCTCGGGGTCGCTGCACCTGCAGCATATGGGTGCTGGGTCCTTCCATTTAGGGCTCTCTGCTCTTCTGGGAGTGAACAGTTCTCTGCAGAGAAACCCACTCATTTCTACCTGCTTCAGCTGTGAGCGTCCTTAGAAAATCCCCCTGTGAAGTGCAGAGAGGTCTTTATTCCCATGCCAGTAAACGCAGCGCAACCAGGACAAGGTCGGGCACTAACGGCGGTGTCGAGACCTGAGGAGCCCCGGCTCCTGCGGCCGCAGCAGTGGGATGAGCACATGGGGGAAGGGGTATCATTTCCCTTTTGGCAACCACGGAAAGCAAACCACAGCGAAAATAAGACGCACACGGAGTTAATTTTCGGTGGCAGATGAGCATCATTGCTGGGAAGTGAAAGCCTCAATTGATGCTCTTTTCTCCCCTCCCCGCCTCCCCCAATCCAGCTGGGAATGGGAGGGGGAATTAGGAATGCTTTCCTGGACCGCTCCGGAGCTGAGTGGGCGCATTTTCCCAGTTACAGCCTGAAGCTGGCAACTGCCAGTTAAGTTACTGACAGTCATTTGAGAAACCAAGCAAAGCACTGGAAACTGCTGCTGGTGCGTATCGCCGCTGAGGCGTGAACGTTGGGAAAAACAGCCCAAGCCACTGGGATTTGCATCTCACCTGCATTCCCAGTCTTGCGTGCCTGGATGGTTAAAAAAAGAAAGGATGCTCTTGCAGCGATGAATGCAGTGGGCAGGTCATGGCCTCAGAAGTAATATGGGACTTATTTTTTCCCCCCTTTGGGTACCAATGTGCTAGCAGATGGAAAAAGATGCATTGTACAGGGGCTTCTTGGGCGCTCGTGGTTGGCTCGCGGCAGGGGGAGTTAGGGTGAAGGTACTGTTGGGTGTGTTTGCCTCTGCGGTGAGGAGGGATGAGAGAGGAATGAGCACGATGCACAGAGCAGGGGTGGTTACCTCTCCTCCCCCGGGTGGTTTGCATGGACCCCAGGCCAACTCTCAAGCTGACTCCTTTTCCAAAAAGCATTAATAAATTGCAGTTCCTAAGCAAAGCCAGACCCAGACCCTGGACTTTGGCTGTTCTGGTGTTTCAGAGGAGCTCTGCTCCCCTTAGGGCTCACAGCGAGCAGCCAGCTGTACCTGGCACAAAGAGAGTTGCGCTGGGAATCGTGGCCAGCAGCTCTCCTGGGTTATTCCTCCGGTAGGATGAACTCTTTGCTTTGCACAGGCATCCAGTGTCCGCAGCTGAGTCGTGCTGCCCTTGCATGCAGCTGCCACAGGCTCACCCCTCCTCACCGCAGAGTCAAACACACCCAGCGGGACCTTCACCCTAATTCTCCCTGGGCTGGGCAGGGGGATGGCACGGGGACAAGCCCTGCTTTTCATCAACCAAAACACCACAAAGCCGCTGTGCGCGACTGAGCAAAGTTGCTGAGCCACCAGTCAAAATCAGGTCCCCAGGGCTCTACCTCAATGATCAGCAATGTGTACGGGAGCATTTTGGGTCCGGTAGCTGCACCAGGGGCTCT
Organism: Pelecanus crispus; assembly: GCF_030463565.1. Classification (NCBI taxonomy): domain Eukaryota; kingdom Metazoa; phylum Chordata; class Aves; order Pelecaniformes; family Pelecanidae; genus Pelecanus; species Pelecanus crispus. The sequence continues at coordinate 40,378,376 of NC_134651.1, forward strand.
GGAGTTTGATCTCTTACTGGCTCTGAATGACCTTGGGCTGGGGACCTCCTTGTGTGATCCTCACACCCTTCTTTGGGGATCTTAAACATTTTTGCACACTTACAGCTGTCCTGAGAGCTGTGACTGGGCATTGCTGACCTTACTGCATCTCTTGTGCGGTGCAGGGCGATGGTGGAGTAAGCCCAGGTGGCTTGGGAGGGTTAACTCGTGGGCTGGGAGTCCAGAGTTGCACAAGAGCTAAATGAAGTTCTCAGGAGCTCTCTCCATCCTTCTGGTCTCATGGCACAATGTGATCACCATCTGGGGCTGGAAACAAGTTCTTCCTGTGGTTGAGCAAACGCCTCGTCGAGCCCGTGGCAGTCGCCCTCCCCTGCTCCGTGTTGCGGCGAGCGCTTGGCTTCTCCACCGCTTCAGATGCCCTTTGGTGCATGACTTCAGCCTAGTCCCCGGCCATCCAGAGCTCGCGAGCACCATGTAAACACCAAACGGGAATTTCTCCGCAGCAATGAGACGGAGGGAGACATTCCTAGGAAAAACCCAGCAGTGCTTCCCCCCTGCATCAGCCCGCCCCCCTCCTCTGCAGGGAGGGCATGGTGCATACGTGACACCGAGCAGCCGTGGGGAATCGGGGCTATTTTCTCCCCTCCCGGCCGCAGCCCTGGCACATTGTGCTGTGGGATGGTTATCTCACAGTTAAACGTATCCGAGGGCTGGAGCCATCATCTGGTTTGGTTTAAAGTGAAACTTCCTGAATGGGATGGTAGGACTGATTTGTTTTTCCTGGCTCTGCTCCCACCGTTCTCGCCAGCTCAGCAAAAAAAAAAAAAAAAAATAGAGAGAGAGAAGTGTGCGTGCATATATAGTATCTGTATGTTTATGCATGTCTATGTATGTGTTTTCTAGAAAGTCTCCTTCTCCCTGGGCTGGTTCCGGCCTTTGCTTATGTTCAAGCCCCAATTGTGCGGCAGTAAAAACAAATAAATGCTTTCCCAGCCATTAAAGGGCCTTTTCCCTGTTTGGAGAGCAGGGAGGCGACATCCCGCAGTGCCTGGGGTTGCTGCCTGCACCCTGGGGGCGCGGGCAGGGTGGGGGCACCCCGGGGGTGGCACCGTGGGGTGCTCCGAAGCACCCTTGCAGGAGCCGGTGGCTTTCTCCTGGCTCTGCAGCCTCCTGCTGTGCCCAGCAAACAGCAGCCCTTCCCCGGCATGGCCGGCCGGCTCCCAGGCTCGTCTCCTTCCCCCCGGCCGGCTCCTGCAGTGCTGTCAGCTCTCCCCAGCCCCCCTGGCTCTCCCCTGCCCGGCTGTGCACCCCTCCTGCCTGTCTGCTCTTGCCAGCATCGAGGGTGCGACCTGACATCGAGGGTGCGACCTGACAAGCGTCTCCGCCGGGCAGGCTGGGGAGAAAGGGCTTTTGTTCGGCTGGGGCTCGGCGGAGCCCTGCGCTGGGCAGGGAGAAGGGGAACACCCCGTGTCCCGGCTGGTTTGCAGTGTTGCTTCCAGCTTTTGCCTCAAAGCCCTTGTCTCCTTCCATTGGTTTCACACCCGGGGTGCCTCCGGCTGTCAGCCGGGTTTCTGCCGTGCCAGCAGCCCCCAGGGCTCGGCAGCCAGCAGCAGCCCCAGTGATGGTGCCTGGTGCCTGCAGGAAAGGGGCATCGCCCAGCAAAGTGCCAGCTAACGCCACTCAGCATCTCCTCCATCCCCTCCCCGCCTGCTTGCCCTTTTCCCTGACCAAAGATCGAGCTGCTGCAGCTGCTTGCACCATTGCCTGCGACAAGGCTGGTCCCATGGTGCCTCTTCCCTGTGGCTGTGGCGTAGGGACCCCACGAGCATCCCGGGATGCTCGCTGAACGGTAAAGCACACGTGTGACACAGATGCACGAAGCCAGTGCTGCACCCGAGTCCAGGGATGGCCTTCCATTTCTTATTTTACTCTTCCAGCTCAGCTATCAGCACGTGCGTGTTGTGAATATCCACTGTGGCTGCCTGATCTTCAAGGCTGGGGACATAATTAGTGATTTCTCTGCACAGCACCAGGTGTAGCCCCATGACTTTGGAGGCAAAAGAGTTTGTGTCTTGACTCCCAGCCCTTCTGAGCAGGAGCGGCCACAGAAGCTTTGGGTGTCGGGGCAGAAGCGGGGCTGCCGGTGGGATGTCTGACCATGTCGTGTCTCCTGCCCCCCAGGTTCGCAAAGCTCTTGCTCCGTCTCCCAGCCCTCCGGTCCATCGGCCTGAAATGCCTGGAGCACCTCTTCTTCTTCAAGCTAATAGGCGACACACCGATCGACACCTTCTTGATGGAAATGCTGGAAGCGCCCCATCAAATGACTTAGAGAACTGCTGCTGGGTCAGTCCCTCGCCCGGCCGGGGTCTCGCGGGGCCCCTTCCTCTGCTTTCCTCCACCGCCGCCCCAGCCCGTCCTTCCCTCCTCTCCCCAGCGCTGGAGGCACCGTCTGATCCGGGGCGAGCCCCTGCCGTCCTCGCCTCCTCGTCGCCTTCACCCTTGTCCGTTTGCTGTCACTGCTGCATCTCAAGACCTGCTCGCTGGTTCCCTGTGCTAGATGTAGAGAAGTGGGAGCGGAGAGAGCTTGCCACCCACCGCCCCGGCTCGCACCCCTGCCCCGGCCCCCGCCGTGCCGTGAGTTTTGGGGTGAGCTGCCGGCCGGGCTTGGCATCACCCCGCGTGCGTGCCGCGGCCGGCGGTGCTTCCCCTGGGACAGGAGCGGGGACAGGGACGGGGACAGTCCCAGCCCTTGGGGCAGCGGGGTTTGGACAAGCCGAGGGGAGTGGTTGAACTCGCTGGATTGCAGCTGGCTATTTTCAGAGGATGGAGTTTTTGAAAAAGAGAAGGAAAAAAAAAAAAATTCTATTTTTGGTTTCTAACTATTATTAGTAGTCTCAGTAGTTACTTCGCAGAGGGAGAGGCAGGCTGGAGAGGCGGCCCGGCCCATGCCCTGTGAATGAGTCACCCATGGCTGCACAGAGCCTTCTCCTTTCAATTAAAAGCAGAGGATTTGGGATTGAGCTGAATCCCCCCGCAAATACCGAGGCGAGTGGTGGCACAGGGAGCCAGGGCACCCTCTCACCCACAGTGCAGAGGGTCCTGTGGGTGGCAGCACCTGAAAAAAATCCCCTTTTGCCATCCCAGAGGGCAGCCGGGCATTGCTGCTTTTCCCAAAGATGCCTCTGTGCTTGGTGTGGAGCTTCCCACATGGACACGAGCCGGCTGGAGCACTTGCTTTAAGGCTGCCGGGGACTCAACATCACCCTTCCCCAGCTCGCGGGGTCTTGCCGGGATCCCTGCCCTCAGCACTGCACCCAGCATCCCGGCACAGCCCCACTCGCGAGGCTCGGTCCTGCCAGACCCACGCTTTATTTCAAGGGCTGTTGCGTTGGAGCAGCAGGAGCTGGCATGTCAGCAATGGCTCCTTGGGTTGTTTTGTTTTTTTTTTTTTTTTCATCCTGACCTGGTTCTGTGAGGTTGGAGGGGCATTTCCAGCTGATGGGGTGGGCTTGGCAAAACGCCCCCTCCATGCCTGGGTACCGGCAGGCGTTTCTCCTGGGCCAGCAGCGCCCGAGCCCTCGCCGCGCATGAGGGTTTCGGCTCGCCCAGGAGGCTGCTCCTGTTGATTCAGCAGCTGCGGTGCAAAACACTGCAAGGCAACAATTAGTGGGAGCGCTTAGCCAGGCTGGTAATTGTGGCTGTTAATTAGTGGTGAAGCAAGAACAGGGCTCCCTCTCCCCTGAGTCTCCCCCGGTGGGCAGGGACGCGGGGGCTGAGAGGTCCCGGCTGGGTGGGGGGGATGTGGCAGCAGCCCCTGCCTGCGTGGGCAGCGTGCCCATCCGGGATGCCGAGAGCACCAAAAGCACTTTAGCTTTTGCACGCTCCTTCCTTTGAATCTTTGCATGGCAGCAGGGAGATGGACAGGTTTTTGGGGATTAGGGACGTGGGTCCCACATACCCACAGCCCACAGGACAGGATCCCCCAGCCAGGGAGCGTTTCCCTTTCACATCCCCATTTCACCTTCATCAGGTGTCTCCAGAGCCCCACCAAAAAAACGACTTGGAGAAAAAAAAGAGCAGAGCAAGCGGTGAGGGATGTTGGGGAGGGTTATTTTTTTTTTTCCCCTCCTTGACAGAACAGACTGTCCCGAACACACCGTGGGGCGGGTGCTCGGAGCCAAGAATGAGGTGCCTGCAAGTTGGCCTTGGGCCGAGGGCTTCCCCACCGCTTGCATGTCTTCTGTGCTTTAAAATGACAAAGCGTTAGGTCCCCGAGGTATTTCTCTTCTTTCTCCCTGGGGGTTGTAGCTGGCTCTTCAAACATCTCCTTTGTGCCTGGGGGGGAATGGAGCAGTGCCCACCAGCTCCCACCTCTGTTTTTGAGGGGACACAGTCATCACCGCCCCGTCATCATCCCGCCTGGCAGCTCGAGTCCCCGGCTCCGTCCCCTGCAGTTAACCAGGCCATCTCATTGCTAAATAAATACTCAGGATTTCAGGTCAGAACTTTCCCTTAGGCTGGCCTGAAGTGGCAAATCCACAGAGGCAGGGAAAGCGTTTTGGCTGTGTTTCTCCAGCAGCCTGCATGCCGCCGAAAATATTATTAAACAGCTTCACCCTGCAAGAATTTGCCAAGAAAACTAGGCAAGAGAAATGAAATATGTAAAGGGTGCCAGTAAACACGAGCAGGCTGTTCCTTGCCAGCGCGAGGCTGGCGCAGCCCCGCGGGGGGCTTGCAGGGAGGTGTCGGCTCCCAGCCAGCCGGCACGGAGCTCAGCCCCGAGCCAAACCAGCCCCCGGCAGCCCCTGGCCCTGCTCTTGCTGGTGGAAAGGACCTTGGAGCTTGCTTGCCGGAGAGGATGAGGGTGCTTTGTGAAAGAGTCAGTGGACGTTGCACTAGAATAAACCTGCTGTCCTTCTCCGTTGGGTGGAACCACTTGTTTTCCTGATTGGTGTCTTGGAAGGGGCTGTTTGGTGCTGGGTGCTGAGCTGTGGTGGCTTGCAAGGGCTGTGGTCTGGCTGGCTGCAGCCCTGGGCAACGCTGGGCTGCAGAGCAGGAGCTCCCAACCCATCCTATCCCATGCCATGCCATGCCATGCCATGCCATGCCATCCCATCTCATCCCATCCCATCCCATCCCATCCCCTCCCATCCCATCCCCTCCCATCCCATCTCATCCCGTCCCATCCCATCCCATCCCATCCCATCCCATCCCATCCCATTCCGTCCCATCCCATCCCATCTCGTCCCGTCCCATCCCATCCCATCTCATCCCGTCCCATCCCATCCCATCCCATCCCGTCCCATCCCATCCCATCCCATCTCATCCTGTCCCGTCCCGTCCCGTCCCATCCCATCCCATCCCATCTCATCCCATCTCATCCCGTCCCATCCCATCTCATCCCATCCCATCCCATCCCGTCCCATCCCATCCCATCCCATCCCATCTCATCCCATCCCATCCCATCCCATCCCATCCCATCCCATCCCATCCCATCCCATCCCAGTTAGCATTTGACCCGATAAAATGCCACGAGCAAGGGGGTGTCCTCAGCAAGTAGCATGGTGCAAAGGGGAAGGCTCTGTGGGCCAGGACGCGTGTCTCCGTGCCTCAGTTTCCCTGCCGGAGCAGTGCACGGCCTCGATTCGTGCCCCCGGCTGTTTTGGGGAAAGGCTGAGCGTTATCCTGGGCTTTGTGTTTTCAGCAGGTGTCGAGGGAGGCCCCGCATTGCTGTAACTCAGCATGATTCTGTTGCTTTCAGTAGAGCTCTTGTGATCTCCCCCCGGCCTGAAATGCCCGGGCATTTTGGGTTGCCAGCAGGTACTGAACGCATGTGATCAGCCCCCAGAGCCCGGACCCCAGCCCACCCTGGTGCCTCCCCCTCCAGCATCACCAGCCCAGCCCTCCCCATCAGAAGGAAAAGCTTTTGTGCGTCTGGTAACATCTGCCACAGCAGCCTTAAAACAACGTGCTTTTGCATGAGTTTGAGTCTTTCATTTGTATTCTTTTTCACTTTTGGCTTTTTTTTTTTTCTTTGTCCTCATCATAATAATTATAAATATACTACGTATTTGTTTGAAGAGGTGATACATGGGTAAAAGAAAAAAAAAAGGCACGTTATTCACTAGAGAGGTAGGACTTTCATTTAACCAGATCTTAGTACTCTTGCAAAAATCTGGTTTGATTAGGGTGATCTATTTTTTAATTTTTTTTTTTTTTTTAAACTCCTTTTTGTTGGTGGGACAATCTTTAATTTTCTAAAGATAGCACAAACATCAGCTTTTCAGCCACCCACCTGCCACCCTGGATGTTCCTCGCTGCCTTCTTGCGTGTGCGCGTTTCAACTAAGCCCCGACCCAACCCGAGCCGAATCCAGCGTGCCCGCGGGCCACCCCGTGAGGATGCTGAACCTTCCCGCGCATCCGTCAGCATCGAAGGGGCTGAGCGCTGCTGCCGGGTGGGACCCGAGGAGTGGAGTTCCAGGCAAAGGACCTTCATCTCCCCAGCACCCATGGGTGTAGGAAGCCCGCACCGACCCTCCCGAGCTCGCCGGCAGCTTTTCTGCACTTTGGACCCGGCGGCCCGCCCCGTCCTCGCCGCCCACCCTGCCCCGCGGCTCCCCGGGGAGGAGAGCGTGGCTGGCTGGGCTCCGCTCCCGCTCCTAAAAGGGTCGGAGACGGCGGGACCGTGGCTCAAGAGCTGATGCTGTCCCCATCAGTGACGAGCGTGCATGAGCTGGTTTAAGTTGATACATATGTGCGTGTGTATACATGTATGTACTGTAGATATATACACTGTATAAATATCCTCACTCACATACACATATATTATAACCGTAGCAATTACAGACTTTTTGTGGGTTTTTTTGTTTTAAGTCGATTCTTTTTTCCTATTTTTTTTCTTGCTTCTTTTTTTTTTTTCTTTGCTTCATGTAAGCGATTACATTGTATCTGAAGCCCTTTCCAAATTGGCAGATGCCAAATGTGGATCTTTATTCCTCGAGACAAAGGAAATGCATCTATTTTAAGATGCCTTTTTGTTTTGGTTTTTTCTTTTGTTTGTTTGTTTTCTTTTTCTTTTGAGCAGCAGGTGGTTTTGAGTAAAAATAGCTTTAGCAATTCCCAATACTTAGTGATGGATGCCTTGGCTATGGGATGCATAGCTAAAAAAAATAAAATACATTAAAATTTAGAATGACAAAAAAAAAAAAAAGAGAAAAGATAAGGAAAAATATCTAAAGCATCAATAAAGTTAAAATCTATTTTTGTACAAATGTAATTTTATCCCTTACGTATTCTTGGATATTTTCTTTCTGGATTGTTTTGTTTCTTCTACAGAGATTGTTATAAACTCTCTCTATTTCTCTCTCTCTTTTTCTCTCTGTAAATGTTCAGCCACAGGGACAGGGATCTGGAGAACAGGGAGAAACTTTTGACCGTGTTTTAAAGGCTTTATATGAAATCTCTTTTGAAATAATTTTTTTGAATGAACTTTTTATTTTTTCCCCCACTTCCAAAATCTTTTGCGGGGGGCGGGGTGGGGGGGGAGGGCTGGTCTGGGGGTGTCTTTTGTCACGTATATCCGGCGTTCCCGCAGGTCTGTTTTACTGTGAAATCACTACCGTATATTATTATTCACTTAAAAAAAAGGAAAAAAAAGAAAAAAAAAAAAAGAATTGCTGCTGGAAACGCCAGTATTTTGATGAACAATTGTATTAGAATTGTGGGGAAAAAAAAAAAAAAAAAAGAAAAAGAGAAAAGGAGAAAAAAAAAAAAGAAAATATATGAGCATTTTAAAATATAACCCAGTCCAAGTCCTCTTTTGTTCTTCACTGGTGTGTCTTGAGTTACTCCTTCAGGTGCTGTCCCCATTGGGGGTCCCCGTGGCCCCGGAGGGTGCCCATCCCCGGGGGCGCGTCCCTCCTGCTCGCCGCGGGGCGAGTCAGGGTAAGTCCAGCCTGGTTTTACGGAGTGACGGCAGAACCACGGGGGAACCCCGAGACTCAGCAAAGGAGATTTTTTTTTTTTTTTTTTTTTTTTTTTTTGGGTTCCCCTCAGGAATGTCCCTCGAATGAATTTCAGGTCCCTTTGACACCTCCGGCTGCACCCTGCTAGGGGCACCATCCCTCCCCCCGGCGCGTCCCCCTCCTTGCCTTGGAGCGGACACGGGGCAAGGGGTCACTTTGGCCGCTGGGCTGCCCAGCGTGGCCGGACCCCGGGGGGACGTGGTGGCCGGGCGCCTGCGGGTCACCCTGGCCTTTCCCTGCGTGGGTGGCAGTGGGGCGACCGAGGCCCCCCTGGGTGCATGGCAGGGCTGCGGCAGGGATGGTCCCCGCGCCATCGCGGCACCCAGCAAAGCCCTCCCAGGTCTGCCTGGGGGGCTCAGCTTTGGGGGGAGCCTCTAAGAGCACAGGGCCATGAGCCGGGGCAGAACCCCCAGCCTGGTGACAAGGACGTATTGACGAGCTCCGGCGGATGCACGGGGACAGCCGACTGTTTTCCATCCCTCCTGGAGTCGCATCAGTGCCTGCGGAGCGGGAGCATTGCTGCCCCGGCGCCGCGTGTGCCTGAACGGGAGCTGTTAGCGCTGGCCTGAGCTTAACCTGGATTTGTTGCCAGGTACAAACAAGATTGAACTTGCTCTTGGGTTTACAGTGGAGATAAATCCTCCCCCAACGGCTGCAGAGCCGGTCAAATAGAGAAGGAAAATAAGAGTTTCAATTTGGTTAGTGACGATCCCTGTGTTTCTAACTTGGCCGCAATATTTTTTCATTTGGGAAGCCCTGGGAGATGGCTTGCGGAGGGCAGGGGAAGGGGTGCGGGGGATTATCCGCCTCAGCAGCAACCTGCCGCTGCCCGCTTCCACCCCCCCGCCCCGCTTCGGGAGCCCCCGGGGGCCGGGGAGCACCCGGCCGGCCACGCTCACACATCTCGTGGCTCCTGTTGCAGAGGGTGGTTATGTGTCTTGTTAACCTCCAGGCAGCAGTTTGTGTTTAGAGAGTAAATATTTACCTCCCTTCCTGAGGGTTTTCCCCCCCCCCATCTCCCAGGGTGGAGCGAGCCGGGATCCGCGGAGCAGCGCTCGCCGGGATGCTCGTCCTCGCGCCGTGGGTTGCTGCTGCCCACTGGCTCAAAAAACACACTTTGCTTTGAAAATCGCGTTTGCTTCTGTATTTAAAGATGCTAATAACAGAAAGAAAAGCAAAGCCGAGCTGGCCACTGATTTTTTTTTTTTTTTTTTCTTTTTTTTTCTTCATGTGGGTGATTGCTGCTGTGGTTGCTGCTGCTCCCCCAGGAAGGCAGGGGGCTTCCCCAGGCCCCCAAACCTGGCTCTGGGGAAGGGCCTTGCTCCCCCTCCTCTGCTGCCGGAGAGGGAGGAGGAGGTTTGCACCTTGGCCAACTCGTCGCTGTTTCTCCAGCTTCTGCAGGGATCAAAGTGCCTGTTTTGACTCCCCTCCTGATTCCTTGATAACAGGAGATGGTTGTAATGCAATTAAACATTTCTCACATGCAATCGCTTGGGGCTTTTGTTGTGTCTCAGGGCTGGGTGTGCGCAGGCTTCACCCTTGCCCTGTGAGCAGCATGGAGACGTGGGAGCTCGGGGATAGCACACACAAAGGGGTCCAGAGCTCTCTGGTTTATCAGGAACTTCCTAATACCAGATTTCCTTAAACTCTGAGCTCTTGGAGGTGTGGGATCAGGAGGGGACTTCAGCTTCCCCTGCAAAACACCATCCTGGTCCTCCGGGTCCATGAGGGGAGGCAGAGTGGAAGATGCTGTGTCGGGGGTTGCAGAGCATACTCAGGGTGCTCGCTCTTGGAAATGCGTCTTGCTTGGTGGCACCAGGCTGGCCACTTAATTTCTGCATGTCCCCAGCACTGACAGAGATGGAGTGAGGTGTCAGCAGACTGTTTTGAAAGCCTTAAGAGAAGGGCTGTGATCCCAGTCCTCTCCGTGTCTTAGTTTTGCAGCGAGGAGGGGCTCTACAAATAAATACAGACAGATGAGCTCTTTCACTGGTAATTTGTCACTTCATAATTGCCAAAGAAAAGCAGGTTCGTTTTCTCCTCCTGACCTCTCTCAAGTAGCCTTTTCACCCCAGCTGGCCCCGGGGCCAAGGTTGGGTCCCGCCGTGCCCCCCCCGGGGCAGCCCCCTGTGCCGGGGCTGCAAAGGGCACCTTGGCCTTCTGCGTCACGTTTTCCAAGCGGCATTTCCACGGGTCTCCCCATGGTGTCAGCAAGCCATACAGACACCCACCTCCAGGTGTGCCTCAGGGTTCCTCCGCCGCCTTGTCCATGTGCGGGTGAAAATGGGACCAGATGGGAGCACCGGGAGATCAGTGCATGACCGGGTTGGAGGACCTTGGTTTCAAGATCAGTCCCTGGTACAAACAAAATAGAATCATAGAATTGTTCAGGTTGGAAAACACCTTTAAGATCATCCAGTCCAACCATTAACCTAACACTACCAAGTCCACCACTAAACCAGTTAAGGGTAGAGTAATAATTAATTTCATGTTTCCTGGCTTGGTGGCTGGATTATTTTTTAATGAAAGTAAAACTAGGAATCATTAAGGTTGGAAAGGATCTTTAAGATCATCAGTCCAACCGTCAACCCCCAAATTTGGGGCTCCAAGCGGTGGGGACGCACCTGAGGACGCAGCTGATGACCCTCCCCTGCCCCAGCGCTCCCCTCTCCATCCCCAGCTCCCCAGGTCTGCGCTCCAGGTGTTTCCTTGGTGGGACTTGGGCTGGAGACCCCGGGGCTGTTCGTCTGCTGGGAGCGAGCGTGGATGACTGCAGGAGGCTGAAGCACAGAGGGTGAATTTCCAGAAGGCTGCGGGCCAGCAGCTCCCAGGAGCGGGGCTAATCCCACCCCCCCGGGGGGGGGCAGTGCCTGGGGCAGCCCCTGGGGTCCGGCGTGGCCCGGCCGAGCAAAGAGCAAAGAGCAAAGAAAGAGCAAAGTGCTGCTGCCACCTCCCGACCGGAGCGAGCCCTGCCCGTGCCGGAGGAGCGCAGCGGCTGCCCGGGATGCCCGCTGTCCCTGCCCGGGATGCCCGCTGTCCCTGCCCGGGATGCCCGCTCTCCCTGCCCGGCTCCCGCTCTCCCTGCCCGGGATGCCCGCTCTCCCTGCCCGGCTCCCGCTCTCCCTGCCCGGGATGCCCGCTCTCCCTGCCCGGCTCCCGCTCTCCCTGCCCGGGATGCCCGCTCTCCCTGCCCGGGATGCCCGCTGTCCCTGCCCGGCTCCCGCTGTCCCTGCCCGGGATGCCCGCTGTCCCTGCCCGGCTCCCGCTGTCCCTGCCCGGCTCCCGCTGTCCCTGCCCGGCTCCTGCTGTCCCTGCTCGGGCTCCTGCTCCCCCTGCCCGGGATGCCCGCTCCCCCTGCCCAGGCTCCCCAGTGTCCCTGCCCGGGATGCCCGCTGTCCCTGCCCGGGATGCCCGCTGTCCCTGCCTGGGATGCCCACTCCCCCTGCCCAAGCTCCCCGCTGTCCCTGCCCGGGATGCCCACTCCCCCTGCCCAAGCTCCCCTCTGTCCCTGCCTGGGATGCCCGCTCCCCCTGCCCAAGTTCCCCTCTTCCCCTGCCTAAGCACCCCACTCCCCCTCCCCAGCTCCCCAATCCCCCTGCCCAAGCTCCCCACTCCCCCTGCCCAAGCTCCCCAATCCCCCTGCCCAAACTCCCCAATCCCCCTGCCCAAGCTCCCCACTCCCCCTGCCTGGCTCCCATTCTCCCTGCCCAAACTCCCCACTCCCCCTGCCCAGGATGCCCGGTCTCCCTGCCCAGTGCATCCCAGGGGCCGGAGTGGAACAACCCATGGAAAAATCCTGGTGTTTTAGTTTGTCACTCGCTTTTGACAGCGTCCTTTAAGGCTGCGAAGTTCGTGAAGCGAAACGCCGCCTCCCTCTCATGCTCCCTGGTGCCATGCATGGACCTCAGGCCTTTCTGAGCCTGTCTGCTGAGCAGCTTTCCGTCCCTGAAACATGCTTCTCTGCCGGTCACCTTTCATTTCCTTCTCTCCTCCTCGCCCTGCCTCTGAAATTTCTTGCTGCGGCGAGTTGTTTAGATGAACAGCCCACTGCCTAAAACACTGTATTTTAATTATTTACACTCATTTTTCCTTCAAAGAATACGAGCGCCTGCTTTTCCCTTGCAGTATGACAAAGGGTTAACAAAATGTTTAAAGTAAAGCATTGCCTAAAATGAGTATCTTTCATTTCCAAAGAGCCTGAGATCCCAAGGCACAGGCGAGAAATACTAGCCACAAAAATTTTGCATCTCTCTCCCTTACAACACTGGCAGTGAAACCTTGTTTGGCTTTATATGCAAGATTTTCCATACCGTGCTCCAACGCAACTCAATTCCACTAAGCCCACATCTTGTTTTTCTACTGACAAAGTGAGGTATGATTCTTGGCTCGGTGATTTTCTGCTGTGGAAGACTAAATGAAAAGATGCTTTTAAAGCTCATTCACTCAACACTCAACCCAAAACCCAGGGGGAGGGTCAGATGGAAATTCGCTAAAGTTATCAGACAGGCTTTCTGCTGTATTTCTTTTATGGTGGGTATTATGCCGAAGAAAATTAAATGAAGACACAAGTGTTTGCTAGGATACTGTTAAAGGTAAGACAGCCCAATGAGTAAAACAGCCAAGTCATTGAATTTATTTTCTTATAAAAAGCTCGTGTTTGAGTCATTGTGATTCCTGAGGACACAGCTCTTGGTGTTCATTTTGTCCGGACCTTTTAATTTATAACATAAAAGCACCCTACCTAGTAATAAGTGCAGCCACATCCTTCGCCGTGGCAGGGGCTACCTTGCATGAGCTCACCGCAGGGCTGGAGCGAGCCGGGGAGGGAGACGAGAGGAGGGAGGGGGAATCGCCGGGCTCAAGGTCGGCCGGCGGCGAGGAGCAGAGCAGGGAGGGTGCTCCCACCCAGCCCCGTCCGCCCACCGCAGCCTCCCACCACCCTCCTGCTTTGCTGCTTGTGAACTTGGCAGGCTGGAGCCCCTTCCTCCCCGTGCAGAGTGTTGCTTTCCACTTGTTCTGGTTGTAGTGGGAAAGGAGCAGGGCTATGGCACTGCGACCATCACAGGAGGGTGGTGGGGCCCGAAGGACCCTGTGCCACAGGAGGGGCTGGAGGAGCTGGAGGGCTTCAGCTGGATGGCAGGGAAGGTGGTTCCAATGTCCTGGTAGAGCCTGGGAGGGGGGTACCCCGTACGCAGCAGAGGAAACCTTTGCCTCTGCAACCTCCCACCAGCCCAGCAGGAGGGAGAAGCCCTTCCTCGCCCCCGGGCTGGCAATCAAATGGACTCTGACCACCACGTGCCACAGGAGGAGCAGAGAGAGGGATGGCACTGTCCCCGCCAGCAGTCACTGGCCAGGGCCCATCAACCCTGCCCCATCCCTGCCCACAGGCTGCTGGCGAGCGAGGAGGCTGAGCGGGGCCAGGTTGGGAGGGCTGCTCCTGTGTGTCCATGGCCATCAACATCTGCCTCCCCTCCCAGCTCGCTGCCTGGGCAGACGCACCAGGACGTGGGTTCCTGGGCGATCTGAAGACATTACCTAATCCTCTGAAACCGGATCCTCCCGTCAGACTCCGGTTGGATGAGAAAAGCTTGCTCTGGCCTGTCTGTTCCTGCTCCAAAAATGTTTCCCTCCTTATGGCAAAGAGCGTGCTGTGCACAATTTCCTGCTGTCTGGAGGGTGGAGGTGGGTCCCCAAAGACCCCATGGATTAACCCCTGCCTGGAATGATCTGGTCTTCATGTGCTGATAAATCTTCTTGTTCCTTTTTAGGAGAGCACTGTCTCTGCCATGTTTCTCTGCTGGAAATTCCCACCTCTTCTGCCCCAAGCTCTCTGCCTTGGCCCTTGGAAGAGGCTCGTTGACAGGAGATTCCTTCAAGCACATCAGAAGTGCTCAGCACAAGTTGCAGGCTCTGCATTACAAAGCCAGTGCGGCTCAGTTCAACGAGTTTTTAGCTCTGACCCTTCACAACACCATGTCCAAGCACAAACTGGACCATTCTGGTGGCAGCAGAGGGACTGGGGTGGCTCCCAGGGGCTGATTTGTGGTAGCCAGCAAGGGATGAGCCACATAGAATCATAGAATCATAGAATCATCTAGGTTGGAAAAGACCTTTAAGATCATCCAGTCCAACCATTAACCTACACTACCAAGCCCACTCTAGACTAATCAAGGGTAGACCAGACTAAACCATATCCCGAAGTGCCACATCTACCCGTTTTTTAAACGCCTCCAGGGATGGTGACTCCACCACCTCTCTGGGCAGCCTGTTCCAATGCCTGACCACCCTTTCCGTAAAGAAATTTTTCCTAATTTCCAGTCTAAACCTCCCCTGGCGCAGCTTAAGCCCATTTCCTCTTGTCCTATCGCTAGCTACTTGGGAGAAGAGACCAACACCCACCTCACTACAACCTCCTTTCAGGTAGTTGTAGAGAGCGATAAGGTCTCCCCTCAGCCTCCTCTTTTCCAGGCTAAACAACCCCAGTTCCCTCAGCCGCTCCTCATAAGACTTGTTCTCCAGACCCTTCACCAGCTTCATTGCCCGCCTCTGAACACGCTCCAGCACCTCAATGTCTTTCTTGTAGTGAGGGGCCCAAAACTGGACACAGTATTCCAGGTGCGGCCTCACCAGCGCCGAGTACAGGGGGACAATCACCTCCCTGGTCCTGCTGGCCACAGCATTCCTGATACAAGCCAGGATGCTGTTGGCCTTCTTGGCCACCTGGGCACACTGCTGGCTCATGTTCAGCCGGCTATCTACTAACACCCCCAGGTCCTTTTCGGCCAGGCAGCTTTCCAGCCACTCCTCCCCAAGCCTGTAGCGTTGCATGGGGTTGTTGTGACCGAAGTGCAGGACCCGGCACTTGGCCTTGTTGAACCTCATACAGTTGGCCACGGCCCATCGATCCAGTCTGTCCAGGTCCCTCTGCAGGGCCATCCTACCCTCCAGCAGATCGACACTCCCACCCAATTTGGTGTCGTCTGCAAACTTACTGAGGGTGCACTCGATCCCCTCATCCAGATCATTGATAAAGATATTGAACAAGACTGGCCCTAAAACATGAAACGTTCCCCACGTGTAGAGCCATTTGCACCATTCAGCTAGCTGTGGATTCACTGCTGTCTAATACGGGATGCTCTCACACGAGGAAAACTTGTAGTGGTGTAAGTGAGGGGGTGAAATGGGGCCAGCAGTCCAGTGCTTCCTTTGGTCTATGCCCCTCCTGTGTCACTTGGTCCCTGCAGGGACTGTGGCAGGAGAGGGGAGAGAAGAGAGCAGGGGGTGTCCAGGGCTGTGTGGGATTTAGGAAGGCCCCCCGGGTGGCTTGGTAGGGTGCACGCAGCCCATTTCAGCATCCTTGCTGTGTGCTGGGGGCTCTCCGAGCATCTCAGCCTGCTGACAAGTGGGAGGAAGGCCAGCAGGAGAGACAATTTGTGGCTAGCTATTTGCTGTTGTCACTCCAACCATTTTACCTTAAGAGGCAATAAAGATGAAAGCCAATAATAAGCAGCCAGCCATCATTTGGGGGGGAAAGGCTATAATTTACTCTGCCAGGGCTGCAGAGAGTCCATCTGAGGCTGGTGTTATTGACAGAAAGTCTATATGGTTTGTTTCTTACAGTACTTACACGCGCTCAGAGCAGTTGAGGGTGACATTTTTAAAATCTAAAAATATACAGCCGGTAGCAAACTTCCAGCAGCATGGAAGGGAGGAGAAGGATTTATGCCCAGAACGTTTTGAACTTTAAGAAAAGTACATTTGTAGAAAAGGTTTTAAAGGGCTCGCAGGAGGGGAGCGGTCCCTGGGCTGCTGCAGGCTGGGGGGGTTGCTGGGGCTGTTGGGTTTTGACCACTGGTGCTTTGCTGAGGGACCCTTGTCCAGGGTGAGAATGTCATATCTTCACAGGGATGTAAATAAGGAACAACGCAGTGGAAGCCAGGGAAGTTACAGACAGATCAAACAAAGGAACCAGGTGCTTTTGTGCAGCCTCAGGTTGTAACCACTAAACCGGGCTGTGCCTCTGCGGAGAGCCCTGGGTGGGGTTTCTGTGCTGTTGAGGAGGATCATCCTCCAGGCAGCTGCCATCGCCCTGCGCGAGCAGAGCACACAGCTAATCCTGCTCCGCAGCCCTCGCCTGCCGCAGTTCTGCAGCGTTTGCTGGACCAGGTCATCCCGTGGCCGAGGGCGGACCTAGCTCTGGTGGGAGCAGACACGTCCCCTTTGATCTGGTCCAGAGGACAGGGCTACAGTGTCATGCCAGTAAACACAGTAGAAATGAGGTTTTTAACTTCAAAGGAAGATGATTTGGATTCTTGTTTTCTTCCGCTCAAAATAAGCAGTAACCTTGCTGTTGGCAGCACTTTCCCCAGGAGTATGAGGGCTTGATCCTACGAATCTGGGGAACTCAATGATCAAGACCTGTCATAGCCTTTTTCACAAGGAGCTTCAAACCCTTCCTTTTTTTCAAGACGTGGTCTTGTAGGGGAGGGAGGAGGTGGTTTAAGGAAACACAACAAATGACTAATCTCTCTCCTGCCTCTGCCAAGGGAGAACAACCAGCCACACAAGTGTCCCTGCTGCTTGCGAGAGCTCTGGGATGTCAGCAGGGTTATGATTTATGGCCATCAATCCATCAACCTTATTTATAGCAGCAGCTCTATGTGAGATTTCACACATGAAGCTTGGCTTGTTCTATGGTCTCGCTCCTGCCAAAATTGTCTCTGGGCCTCCCTACCTTCCTGGGGGGCTTTGCCATGCCTCTGCCATGCCTATGTGGGGAGGTTCCATTCCTGCCCACAATCGCCTCTTTTTCTCTCCTTCTTACCTGTGTCTTTAGAGCACTTCCTCACAGCCAGACTTTTTTTCAGGCCAGTGGAAAGAGGATGAGGACTGCTGAGATGGGAGGGGAGACGGTTGCTTCTGCCCCGCAACACTGGGCAGAAACAGAGGGCTCTCCTTCCTAGCACAAGTGTGAGCTGTATGTTTCTTTATTAAAAATGTGATCTTTACCTCTGCGAAATGTCCATCTTGACTACTCAAAATACTTTCTCGCTTGCCAACTGTTGTTGTTTGGGCCCTTTTCCATCCTGCTGGTATTTCGCTTGTTTGTCCTGGTGCTCCTGGATGTCTCCATGTCCGCTGGTCCATGCGGGCTGTCGCTGGTTTCCAGGACCCCGGGATCTCCCAGTCTGGAAAACTCTGTTTTGCTCTGGGAAGCAATGGGGGCTTCTAATCCACTTTGCGGTACAAGGCTTGAAAACTATGACTCAGATACAGTCCTGAAGGGTCAGAAAACATGGCAAATAAAAGGAATGAGCGTATAGGAATGAGCGTGTAAAACCCCTGATCCTGTGACAGCAGAAGGGAGTGGGGGTCTTGCAGTCACCCGGGTATCGCAATTACGTTTTCTCTCTGATTAGCTGGGAATGGGCACCCTGGAAACCCTTTTTCCTGTTGTAATACGTGGTGACAGTGAGAGAAAATGTTGCAGCCTCTGTTTAAACCTGAACCTGCTCCCAGTGGTTCGGTCAGCCCCGTTTCTGTGCCGTGATGAATGGAGCCCTGGGACGTGATGCCTGTAACAGCCAAATCACTTACCTTGAAAATGCAAACCTTATGGAAAGCGAATCAATAATTTCTGGAGCCTGGGTTTTGCTGACACGCGGCCCGAGCCCGCAGGAAATAAACCCTTTGTTAATCTTTCTCAAGAGGCACACAGTCTCCTATAAAAAGCTTCTGAAGTAAGTAACTAATTACAGCCTGCACGAGGCCTCAGTCTGTCACCTCCGACAGCTCTGTGGGAGAAGGGGCTGCGGCGCTGCCGGCCAGGATGATGGACGAGTGTGCACGAGCTCTTGGCTTCGCTCTGAAAGAGGAAGAATTAATGGGCAAATAAATTACAAATCAATTATTAAACCTTAGCAGCGTGCAGGGCCCTGTTCAGACTGGGTATCAAATATACATTTCTAATTAACTCAACAACTCTTGCCTAATGTGCTCTGGATGCTACCTACTGCTAGAAATATGAATTTTTGCCACGCACTCTAAATAGAGTCTTTTATTTCTCTCTTCTTGCCTACCGAGACGGTTTAGGCTGTGGTTCTGTAAGGAGCACTTTTTACACGTAGACGGCACCGAGAGACCCCCAACTTCACGCTGAGACTCAGGATGGCCCTGGGCAAGCTGCATGAGCTGCAAGACGGTGGGGAATGAATCCGCCACGTACGAAGTGCTCAATGTGCCATGGGGTCTTGTTTGCTTTCCCTGAGCCCCAAATCCCTCATTAAGAGGGAAGCCACGGTACTTTCCTCCCCTCCCTGCTTGCTGGGGACTGTCTGTCGGTACCTGGAGGTATTGCCACGAGAATAACCGCTGCCTGATACCTGCCTGCAGTGTCTAGACAGATCCCAGGCCAGAAGTTCTTCCTGGACCACTGCGGAAAAAAAAAAAAAAAGGCTTGGCAGATGGACGGCTGCACTTCCATGACCTCTGCTACCCTGGGATGAGTCGTGTGCTTGAGTTATCAGTGTGCTTCTACATTTGGCACCGCTGCTCCTGTGTGAGAGGGGTGAGAAGCCCCTCAGGGAATTGGCTGCTGCTGGGGTATGGATGGAGGGTGATTTTACGGGGTTCAGGTCGGAATGAATGTCAGAGTCGCTGTAGTGCCAGGCCCCTTGGCGGAGCTAAACCTTTGAGGTATTCATGCTCTGTGCCACGGCAATATTTCTGCTGCTCACTAATCAATTATAATTCTTAGACAAGCTCCCATATGGTGCCTTTATAAATCACTCTCTCCAGTTATCAAGCCTGTCTTATTTGCCTGACATGAGCTATAAGGAGAGTGGTTTTTAGGCTAATGTTGACTCAAGCGCACAGAATGTGATTTATTTATAGAGTTTTATAAAAGTGTTTTACAAGTCAAAATCCGGGTCCTAAGGAGCTAAACAAAAGGCTAAAGACTAATCCTGCAGCCTCAGCCTGAGCATCTCCATTGTAAGCCCTGGTTCAGAGAGCTGGCCCATAAATACCTGTCCTCTGTCACAGCACAGGGAGGTCCGTGGGGCTCAGGGGCAGACCCTGCAGACTTTGGTGATGGTACCTGCTCCGTCCGACCCCCTGGAAGAGCTCTCCATCGCAGTGCTCAGCCCGCAGCGCAGAGAGACCCTGGGGACAGGCAGGGCACTTGGGCATTGGCCTGAAGGTTGAGGACTTGGTGGAGGAGCTGGGCAGAGAGCCAGGACGAAGGGTCTGAGGAGAAAAAAGGCCCAGAAAGCCAACCCCATCCTGGGCTGCATCCCCAGCAGCGTGGGCAGCGGGGCGAGGGAGGGGATTCTGCCCCTCTGCTCCGCTCTGGTGAGGCCTCGCCTGCAGCCCCACGCCCAGCTCTGGGCCCTCAGCACAAGGACATGGAGCTGCTGGAGCGGGGCCAGAGGAGGCCACAGAAATGATCCGAGGGCCGGAGCCCCTCTGCTGCGGGGCCAGGCTGGGGGGCTGGGGGTGCTCAGCCTGGAGAGGAGGGGGCTGCGGGGAGGCCTGAGTGCGGCCTGGCAGTGCTGAGAGGGGCTGCAGGAAGGGTGGGGGGCAAGCTTTTTAGCAAGGCCTGTTGGGACAGGACAAGGAGTAATGGATTTAAACTAAAGAGAAATAGATTTAGACTGGATATAAGGGAGAAATTTTTCACACTGAGGGAGGTGAGGCACTGGCACAGGTTGCCCAGAGAGGCGGTGGAGGCCCCATCCCTGGGAACATCCCAGGCCAGGTTGGACGGGGCTGTGAGCACCCTGCTCTGGTTAAAGCTGTCCCTGCTCACTGCAGGGCTTGGGCTGGGTGGGCTCTAGGGGTCCCTCCCAACCCAAAGCATTCTGTGATTCTATGATTCTATGAAAATGGAGTAAAGAGAGGAGCTCTTCGCCTCCCCAGTTGAGTAGAAAACAGCACAAGGTCTTTGGAGCACTGGGTTGCTCTGATCCTGAGCACAGAGGAGATAAACCAGGGGTATGGCAAAGCTGCGTGCCCTTGTCATGGGCAAGACAGAGTGAAGGACAGCCCGGAGTGGATCTGGATGCTGGGGTTTATCCATCAGCAAGACCTGAGTTTTTCCCCGACTCAGCTCCCTCACACTGGCTCACTTGCCTCCCCAGTGCTGCGGTCACCCGGCTCGACCGGGCGGCCAAGCTCCCTGAGCATCTCCCACATTCGCCTCCGCACGTCTCCCTGATCTCCAGGATCTTACCAATCCCAGCATGTTTCCTCCAGCCATGAGGAAATTCCTTTCTTTCCAGGTCCCTTATTTCTCTCCAAAAACACTTCTTCAGTTCGGGAATCCTTCTTTCTGGCCTTGTCTTCTTTCCAGAAATACAAGTCCCCATTTTTCTTGATCTAAAGAGTCTATGTGCAGGAGCGCAATGTGTGATCAGCCTCTTAATCAGTGGTTCTGTCTCTTGTCTCTTTATTAGTTGCAGGATTCAGGATATTCCACTTCCTTTTATCAAAATTTATGGTCAGCCTGCATTGGTTGCAGATTGTGCATAGCAGGCTTCTGGTTGAGAGCTCAAAACTTCAATTTTGCCATTCCCCTCCCCATATATATATATACATCCATTTACCTCCCACCTGTGAGATTTCACAATTTAAGCTGTGGTTTTTTGCCTACAACAGCTCTGAACTACACTAATGCTCTCTGCTGAGAGGCCAAACATTTTGGTGACTGGTGCTGTACAGTTTAGCTCCTCTCCCGCAGAGCTTTGGTTCTAGCACCTGTAATGTCACAACTGTGTGTGTGTGTGTGGCTTATTTCCACTCCTGACAGTGCTGCATAAACAGCAGTTTTCTTTTTCCCATGGGAAAAAATCAACCTGAAAGGAAAAATCCAGCTTATAAGCTTGGTGTCATAAAGGAAGGGAACCTCCCTGGGCCTTTTGCGTTTACATGATTTGCATGATCTGAAGAGGATAAGAGTATGGAAACCAGTGTTAGGAACCAGAATAAGAAGCCGGTGCTGTGGACAGGTTTCTTGGGAAGCCTCGGGAAGCTGCCGTTGACCAGCGTTGTTTCCTACTGCGAACAAGTTAGAGCTTGCACCCGTTGCAAAGCAGTTTTGGGGAGGACCGGAGGAAGCCTGTGGCTTGCTAACATGAAGACATGTTTATGTAAGGAAGCAAAGCTCTTAAACTTGGGGCCTTAGGTTCCCACTGGGTTTATCAAGATCGGAGAAGACGAAAGAATTCCCTTAACTCTCGCGCTCTGCTCTGGCATTGCACGGTATAAACCAAGCTGCCAGGAAACTTTTGCTTGCGCACCGGTGGGGCTCGGGATTACCAGGGGGACCCCAGCCTGCGCCCGTGGGTGAGCCCCGCAGGGTTTCGGCTCTGGGGCCGGGGCCGGGGCCGGGGCCAGGCCGGGGGGGGCGGCGCCCGGGGCCGTTCCGCGGGGGGCGGGCGGGGGGGGGGGGGAGGCTCCGGCGGCGCCGGTGCCGCGCCCCGTCGCGCCCACCAGGTGGCGCCGTAGCACCGCGCAGCCACCGCCGCCGCGCCCTCCCATTGGCTGCGCCGGCGCGTCGCCATGGCAACGCGCTGGCAGCCGGCCTGGCGCACCCCGCCTCGTCCTTCCACCCTCCCATCGCTCGGGTCTCCCCCAAAATCTCTTTCCTCTTCTTGACAAAACCTTTCTCTTTCCCTTTCTCTTCTCCCCCCGGTCTCTGCCCCGGGGATTCAGCAGCGGCGGGGAGGCGCCCACGCGTGTCTGCGTGAAAGCGCGCCCTGAGCAGAAGGCCGGCGGGGGGGCGGGGGGGGGGGACCGGGGTGAAATTGCTGCCAAAACCAAGTCACGCTGTAACACAGGGAGGGTTGTGCAAGGCTGAACACTTCCCTAGTGCTGCCTCTGTGGCTCTGCCACTCCCAGACCTGAATACCAGACACGCTCTCTCCCTTCTCTCTCTGCCCCTTTTTCTTTCCATTTTCACTGTTTGAACTCCCGAGCTCCTGTGCTGGTGGGTGTTGCATGGTGTGTGGACCGAGATGCCCATTTCGAGGGTCGGTCACGCTGAATTCTCCGGGAAGAGCACAGTGGCTCTATGAAATGTGGATGACAATGCAGACAGGCAGGCCTTGGTGTGGAGCTGGGCAGCGGCCTCTGATTGTAACTCCTGGTTGGCCTAGGCTGAGAAGGAAAAGTACAGACTATCCAGAAATCCAAGACAATCTTTAAGAGGCCAAATTTCCTTTTCTTACTCCGGCTCTCCAGCCAGGTCTCATTCTTGCCCTGGGTGGAGCTAGATTTCTATTCCACTGGGAATGGTAAACTGTGTGCTGAGGGTAGAGAAGGCCCCTCAAAGGCCTGTGGGATGAAGCACAAGCCCTCCCAGCCCTTTGCGCTCTACAAATGAGATGTCTTCCCATGCAGAGTACATTTAACCCTTCTTGTGCCTGCCCTAGGGAGGCACAAAACAACGATCTTGCACAAGTAAATGATCTTAGAGATCCTTTCCAAGCCTAATGATTCCTAGTTTTTACTTTCATTCAAAAATAATCCAGCCACCAAGCCAGGAAACATGAAATCGCTACTCTATCCTTAATTAGTTTAGTGGTGGACTTGGTAATGTTAGGTTAATGGTTGGACTGGATGACCTTAAAGGTCTTTTCCAACCTAAACGATTCTAGGATTCTATAACCCTTCAGCCTACTACCTGTCCTGAGCAGGGAGACGGGATTCATTGCACCCACTGTTGCTTCTACAACAACTCAGGAATAGGCCCAGCGGGCTGCAGCTATGGTTCCTCCCTCCTCTCCAGCAAGGGCAGAACATCTGGAACAGGTTTGGATGAGCTGTATTTGCACTCCCAACAGGAGGCTGGAAACCACCCCCTCACTATTAGGAGTTTGATGCCATGAAGACACTGGATATGACTAAATTTTGAGGTCTTTAAGTTGATTGAGAGATGCGTTTGACCCAGACTCTCAACAATTCTTGGCTGGCTGCATCCCTTCCCACCCCCTCATGCTTGTAGTTCGGAGGGCTCTCTAGTGCTTAGAAAGTGCTTGATTCATTTCTGCTAAATGTACCTGCCTCATTCCCTAATAACTGTGCCGGGCCCGCTGGTCAAGCGGTTTCATCGTGGTTGTCTCCTGGGTCTGCAGCACCCCATGCGCTGCAGGGGAATGGTGCTGAGATGGTTGCCGCATCCTTTGCTCTGTCAACCTCAAAGAGAAGGTCATTTCTGCAGCATCAGGCCACCCTCGCTTTCTTACAGCCACTACAAAACTTCAGGAAAGCACTGCAGATGGGATTTCTCTGCTGGTTAGGGAGGGAGGGAAGACTGGTCTGGCTTCCACAGCCAGTGCTCCCTGCTCTCCTCTCCTCAGGTCTGAGCTCACCCCTCGCCACCTCCTCCCATGGGCAGTGTGGCTTCTCCTCCCATCGCAGGGCAGCGAGAGGCACGAGGTGGGGTTAGCACAGCCTGCCCCACTGATGGGGCTTATCCCTGATCCTCTGGGACCACAGCTTTTCTGGTCCCAGCACAGCAGGGGTTGCGCAGGAAGAAAGAGGCATTTTCAGCAGGGTGTGACTCCTTCTTCCCTTTCCCCAAGGAAAGGGAGCTTGTCGGAGAGAAGGCAGGGTTTCAGCCACCTCCTTTGGAGTTTGCATTGCCCTCCTCCAAGCCAGCTCAGTAAATTACAGCCCTAATTGAAACCATGCCTAGGCTGTGCTTGCCTAAAATGCAGGGTGAGCATTTCTGTTTGTAGTGAGGCTGTTTGCAGGGCCAGAGGAGCTCCTCTGGTGTCAGCGTGCAGGGCTCGCTCTCTACCAGACCATTTGGCACTCCTGCACTGTCATAAATTTTTACCCTTGATCATACATGAGGGTCAGTGGGGTTCGGATGCCAGCAGTGCTTGGAGGGTCTTTAAAAACTGATGCAAGTGCCTCATGTGAGGGTCCCTAGGTGCAAAGTCACCCCCTAAGCCCAAGGTCTATGGGTGGGTGGAAGTACCACCAAAAAGGCGTTGGCAAACTGTGGTTTATCAAAGTCCTGAAAGTGCTTGGAGCTCAGGAAGGGGCTGGCGAAGGCTCTGTTGGGAGTCACCACTTCAATATGGGGTGCCAGGCAGGTGAGGAGCCTGGTCTGAGTTGTAGGGCTGCAAGAGGTCCTACATGGCTCTGGGATTTCCCTGAATGTGAAGGCTGACTGTGTCCAGGGCATATGTTGATGCTCAGCACCCCTTGCTCAGCTCAGGACCTTTATGGACCCTTATGGTTCCCAGCCTGGACCGTGGGGTGATGGAGAGGCTGGGCCAGCTCCCAGTGGGATTGGGATGGGAAGGGATGGGAAGGGATGGGAAGGGATGGGATGGGATGGGATGGGATGGGATGGGATGGGATGGGATGGGATGGGATAGGATGAGAGAGTGTGGTCCAGCATCAGGCCCACAGGCAGCAAGGTCGCTGTGCCCAGCAGCCAGGGAGCTGCTGGACTGCTCTGAACGAAGGCTGCAGCTTTCACTGCTCCCCTCCTTCAGCAGGGAAGCTCTCGCTGCCACGTGGCCTTTTCCACTACAGCACCCTTCTCTCCGCTTTGCTTTGCTTCTTGCTCTTTTTCTTTTTTCTGCAGGAAACATCTGGAAGCTGAGTGAGAAACATTAAAAGGAAAGGAAAAGGAAAGGAAAAGGAAAAGGAAAAGGAAAGGGAAAGGGAAAGGGAAAGGGAAAGGGAAAGGGAAAGGGAAAGGGAAAGGGAAAGGGAAAGGGAAAGGGAAAGGGAAAGGGAAAGGGAAAGGGAAAGGGAAAGGGAAAGGGAAGGGAAGGGAAGGGAAGGGAAGGGAAGGGAAGGGAAGGGAAGGGAAGGGAAGGGAAGGGAAGGGAAGGGAAGGGAAGGGAAGGGAAGGAAAGGAAAGGAAAGGAAAGGAAAGGAAAGGAAAGGAAAGGAAAGGAAAGGAAAGGAAAGGAAAGGAAAGGAAAGGAAAGGAAAGGAAAGGAAAGGAAAGGAAAGGAAAGGAAAGGAAAGGAAAGGAAAGGAAAGGAAAGGAAAGGAAAGGAAAGGAAAGGAAAGGAAAGGAAAGGAAAGGAAAGGAAAGGAAAGGAAAGGAAAGGAAAGGAAAGGAAAGGAAAGGAAGAAAAGGAAGAAAAGGAAGAAAAGAAAAGAAAAGAAAAGAAAAGAAAAGAAAAGAAAAGAAAAGAAAAGAAAAGAAAAGAAAAGAAAAGAAAAGAAAAGAAAAGAAAAGAAAAGAAAAGAAAAGAAAAGAAAAGAAAAGAAAAGAAAAGAAAAGAAAAGAAAAGAAAAGAAAAGAAAAGAAAAGAAGCAAGGGGGAGGGGATTTTGGGAACACCATATGATTTCACTTTCCTAAGACAACTGCAATTATGCCTTTGAGGCTTTACCAGTCACTGTAGATTCAAACCATGTTGGATGATGTAAGTGGGAAAATATGAAGGGCCTACTGGCTGCTTTAAAAAAAAAAAAAAAAAAGAAGAGATCAGTTTCTGGCATTTTGTTTAACATTATGAATCAGAAGAAGGGCGCCATCCAGATGGGCTTTTTCTTTATTGCTTTCCTAGCCTTGGTTGTGTCTTGCTGATCCCTTGGGAGCGGAGAAATGCCTCCTGTATCTATCCAAATGAAAGGTGCAAAGTCCTGCGGCAGTTTGCTTCTGCCATGAGCCCTGAAATCCCCATGGACAGAGCTGGGGTTGGCCTGCTCCCAGCTGAGACACGTCCCAGGCTGGGCTCTTCTTGCTTCCACTGAAGAGGGACTATTTACTTTTTGGAGGCCCAGCTGGTGAATGGGGTAAGCAGCAGCTGTCTGTCCCAGTTTAGTAACCATGAGGACTCCTGTTTTCAGCTTCCAGCTATCCTTGCCTGTCAGTTGCTGGCTCCTGGATCAGTTTTGGGAGGTTTGGATGTGGTGTCTCTGTGCAGAGCCTGGAGCCCAGTGCTGGGGCAGAGCCACTTGAAAAGATAAAGATGTTGCTGTCAGATTTAATGGACTTTCCATTGGAAAAAGCAGGAGGCTGCAGGAGAGCTGGGCTTTCAGCTGACAGGGGTTAAACTGTCATAAAATAGACTTGGGAATAATGAAAAATTTCCCCCTGTCCCCAGTTCCCATGGGAAGAAATCAGGTGTGCAAACGGAGGGGAAATCCCGTGCCAAAAGAAGTTGCCCAGAGCCACCATAGCTGATGCTGGAGAAGCCAGCGACTGAGTGGAGTTACTAGAAAAATGTGTGAGTCATTCCTTGGCCACAAATAAAGAAGCAATTTGGGTTTCTCATGTTTTCCTTTTTTGTTCTAATGAACAGCTCTGGATCACAGCATGTTGTCTGATTAAGCAGCTGACATGAGGACATGTCAGCCACTCGCTTTCATTAACAAAAGCTTGAGTGATTCGGGGTTTCCTGGAGCTGTAGCTTTGGAGAGAGCCAACGGCAGGCATTGCTCGCAGGGCAGGACCAGGGCGGTCACCCCGGTGCAAGGTGCCCGTCAATGTCTGGGGTGGTGCTGGGGTCCCTTCTCCCCGCAGGGCAGGGGATGGTGGCGGGGAACGGACACGACTCGGGTGGGCATCTCTGCATTTAACACTGAGGAGGAAACAGGAGCTGCTGGAGCTTCCATGTAAAAGTCTCTTTTTAAAGGAGGGGGGTGTATGTGTGTTTGCTCATCAGACATGAGAGCAGAGGAGATTCTCCAGGAGTTTTGGTTGAAAAACAGGATTATTTCCTAATCTTTTGGCAGCTGAAACTCAGAAAATGTTGGTGCTCAGCCGGAATTTCTCAGCTCACCATCGCTGAAGACACGGACGCTGATTATTTCGGTACAAACCCAGGATTGTTTGAAGGAAAATATCCCATGCAAAAACTTGGGTTTTGTCAGTTTGTCAGGAGAAGTAAAAAACCCCTAAATTCAAATGCAGGGGAAGCCTGGCCCTGCCCGGGTGGAAACACTGAAGTGAGCGAACTCCTGGTTGCACAAGTGGGATAGAGCGTGGCCTCGTGGGCACAGAACAGGGCAGTGGGTGGCTGTGGTGGCCCCAGAGATGGTCCCCAGCATCCCTATATCCCACTCAGGCCTCGCCCGGGCTGCTGGGCTGCGTAGGCCGGAGTTTTTGGAGGAGCCCAGAGCAGGGCAGGAGTGATGGGAGATGCTCTACAGCCTCTCTTTACCACAGATCTCCCATGTTGAAGCCTGCATGGTAGTGAAATGCCCTGCCTGCGCTGCCTTCCCTTCTCCTTCCCATTGCTGAAGGGTTGGAAAAATTCATCCAACTTGAGTAAAACCTCCCTGCGGATCTGCCTTGTCTGAAACCTGCTTGGAGCCTGCCTGTCCTGCCCAGGGACTCCCACCCTGCGGTGCCTGGGGGCTCCTTGCCAGCCCGGGGCTCTGGGCTGGGGTCAGAAACAGCCCATCAGCTCCGTACAGGAAGGTTTTGCCGCAGATTAGCCCTGCTGAGGCTTTTCTGGCATCTCGCCATCAGCTTGTAACCTTTTTTTGCTTTGCAGTTTAAAGCAGCAGAGACATCCTGGCAGAGCTTTGTCCATGCAGAGGTAATTGGTGACAAATCCAGGGAGTTCATAAAACCCAGGGATTGGAGGGAGCCCTGGGGGGCCACAGCCCAGCTGTGGATTGGCAGCCCTCCTCCCCAGCTCCATCCCCAAAATTCTTGGCCATCCAACACAGAGGCCAGTTCTTTCCTGCCTTAATGTAGCCCTGAGCACATGGCGGGGGGGGGGTGGCAGCCCCTCGAGGGACCGCGTGCTGCGGAGCCTGCTCCTTCCTGCGGGTCCTGGGCATCCCCGGGGGCACAGGGGGGGCCACGAGTGGGTTTTCATTGTGGCCAGGAGGGCTCATGGCAGACATCACCCTGCCCTTACCAGCCCAGCCGCAGGCACACACATCTTGATTGCACATCGCCAGAGCAGTCCCATAAAGAGCTTATGGTCTAAATGGACAGGAAGAAGGAAGTGTTATTATCTTAGGTTTTTTGGACAGAGAATGAAAGTGGAAGAATTAAATGACTTGCCCAAGGTCAGTCAGGGAATCTGTCAGCGATCCTGGGAAAGGGGCCAGATTTTCTGAGCTTCTTGGTGCTCAAGATGTGCCTGAGGCTGCAGGGCCCATCTTGGGTGCTGGCAGCAGCGAGGCTCCGGGCTGGGCTCCTCTAGTTCTCCTCGGGGAGGGGAGACCCTGAGGACCCCGTGGCGATGGCCATGCTGTAAACTGGGCTGAGGTTTGCCCTCTGGCCATGTGGGCAAGCGGCACAGCGTGACTTTGCACACTGCGAGCAGAAATCTCCCCTGCCCCAGAGCAGGGTGCAGCCTCCACGCAGCCCGGTCCCCAGCGTTGTCTGGAGGAGCGTGGCTTGTCCCAGGGCAAAGCTGTGCCTGGGGCTGTGTTCAAGCCCGTCCTCTGGCCCTGTTCGACAGCAGCACGTAAAGCAGTACCCGGTGCTCCCCGTTTCCTCCAGCTTCTCATGAGACCAGAGCCCTTGCTCCCTGCCCCGCTCTGTCCTCTGCCCAGCTCCCGCAGCTCTCACAGCCGTGTCTCACTGCGTGCCGGGGCTGCGCGGGGTGCAGGGTGCCTCTGGGTGTGAGGAGAGGAGGTGGTGACGGGGAGCATCCCAAGGTGGGACTCGACCTCTGGTTTCTGGCATCTGTGCTTGCGGGGGGTTTGGTGTCACCGTGATTCAGCCTTCGGCCTCGGCTGCCTGCGGCCAGCGCCCACGCCGGGCTGCGAGAGCTTCCTTCCGGCTCGTGGGGGTGGCTCCGCGCCTGGGAAAGCTCCGGGCTTGATTAAGAGCTTCCTGAGCTGATGCGTGCCGAGCTCTTGGGTTTCTCTCTGAGAGTTTACTCCTAGTAAAACCTGGAGTAGCCAAAGATGGGGGAGATGAAAGCAAACCCAACTGCACTGCTCTGTGTGAGGATTGGCTTTGGCCTGATTTCCCCAGCGCTTAAAGATGCTGCTTCCACAGCTTCCCAAAGCGTGGTCCTCAGGGATTTGCCCTGCGGGAGACTTTGTACAGCTCCCTGTTTACTAGAGAAAGATCTATGTGCAGATTAAAGCTTCCCTGGATCTGCATGAATGAACTGCGTGGGCGTACAAGATGGTGGGGGGTGTAGGTGGGGACCTCCCTCTGATGCTGGCAAACCTTCCCGGCTTTCTTGCAGCAATGGGGATTTTATTTTACAGTCGCAAAGTGGGGGACCACTGCCTGGAGGTGAAGGGAGGAGGAAAGCTTATCTAGTCCTCAACTTCTGCATAAGGGGAGGGAGCCAGTGTACTCAGAGAAACCCCAGTACCTGTGTGTGCATGCTGGTGGCTGGCAGGAAAGGAGGCTGTGGGCAATCTCCAGGCAGCTGGAATAGCTGGAGGGCTGGACCATGGGAGTAAAAGGCTGTTTTCCACCCTTCAATGTCCCTGTTGCTTGGCAAATGGCCGGACACCAAAATGCATCCCCACGTTCCCAGCACAAGCTGTGTATGGAGACATGGGACTTTGTTTCAGCCCCTTACGGAGACTGGAGCCAGCTGCAAACCTTGGACTTGGCTCTCAGCTCAGGGCCCACCTGCGGTGCACAGGCAGCCGGCTGAGCGTGGGGAAGGGTGTGCGAGGGGAGCTGTCAGCGCCCGCACCGTCCCTGACAATCCCCCCTGTGCTCGGCTGCTGTGAAAGACATCCCAGCAACATGGCTTTTCTGCAGGCAATCAAATAGCAGCCTTTAATCTGCAGGCATTTAAAATATGCAGCGTTTCCTCTCATTTGAACCTGAACAAAGCCTGGAGAGGCTGAACGCTCCCTGCCCGGGTCCCAGGCAATCCTTCTGCACTAAGCACAGGCCCGTGGGCACGCAGACATCAGTCCAGGCATGGGCCGAATTCTTGCTTTGAGTTTTCTTCCCATCAAAGTGCAGCTTGAAAGGCTGAGGGGAACCCGCTGGAGTTAAGCTTCAGCCAGGTTCTTGCAGAAACCTCCACGCCACATCTTCATCTCACACCTAGCTAAATCTCAATTAGAATGGTGATTGCAGCAATGAATATGATTTGCTTAGTTTTCTGCTATTACACTAAGATAAATAAGGTCAAAGTGCCTTTGGGATGGACACTGACTTTCCAAAGTCTTTGACCTCAAAGTTCTTGCCATTCTCTCAAGAAAGGCAACATGTAAAGAGGAGGCAGGGGATGAAGAAGTGACTTTTCCAGGGATGCCAAAGCCCTAGTTTTCCTTTCTCTCTGTCCTGACTGTGGGGCTAAGCAATTTCTTGCGCATTTAATCATTTAGCTAGTGAGTTCTGTAAGCTTTTTGCAGGGTCCCTGCATCCTTCTCCAATGCAATCGCTTGAAATGGAGCATGAACTTCTACAGAGCCCAGCTCTTCCCTGCCGCCCGCTGCTCTGTGTCGTGGCACACGCAGCTCACAGCAAAGCAAGGCAGCCCAAGTCCAGTCAGCCTGGCTGGAGCTGCTTTCCCTAATCCCTCACGTGTGCCATGCCTGCAGATGACAGCCAGGCCTGCATTAAAAGCTCACTCAAGCCAATGCAAATCTTCTGCTTGCTCCAGCAGGTTTGGTGAGGCTTGTTCTGAGGGAATGGGATTTTTGCTGCTTTTATGGGTTATCAAAGCCAAAACCTAATTTCCACACACACTGGAAACAACGAAACACAAATGTTCCTGGAAAGCAAATACATCAGGGCTGTGAATATGGACGCGTTAACAGTTGCAGTTGGATTTAAGCAAAGGCACACACAAAAGCCTCTCAGAGGGAGGGATGCGAGGGGCGTCCTTGGGATGGTGAACCAAGCCCTGTGCAGACTGGGTCTCTCCTGCTCCAGGAGCAATAACATCTACAGAGGGGCAGGATGAGTGCAGCAGGTGGGAGCGGTCTAGTTTAAACCTGCTGGGACTCATTCTGCAGAGCCCTCGGCAGAAGGAGAAGGAATCAGGTCTGCAGGTCCCGGGACGTGACCTCTCCTTGCAGCACAACGTTGCTCTTGTCATTGCTTTGAGCTTTCAAGGTGTCCGTGCTCAGTGAACGCCCCATTTATACATGCAATCTGTGCAGCCAATTTACACCTCAGCCGTCCTGCATATATATGTTTTTACTAGCCTGACCTTTTCAAGCTGTTAACGCTGTCCGTGGGATGACGTCTTGAGCCCTTTACAAGATTTTTCGGCGGTGGCAGTAAATAGCGTTTCCTGACATGTTTGCGGAGATGCAGGCTAGGCCTTTTGATAATACACCATAAACACCCTGCACATGGTGCTCTCAGCATCCTGAAAGGGTTTGCTGGCTTTTTGCTAATCCTTACAGGGAGGCAGGAGTGCAAATGAGAATTCAAGTGTTCACAGCTCATGGGGTCTTGCAGCCAGCCTCCTCCAGTCCCTCTTTGCAAGGGATTCTCCTCTCCAAATGTCCTTGGTGTCATACAGACGCATACATAGAGCCCTGAAAAGGTATCAGGGACATGAGTCACACCAGTTTCCATCAGTCAGGTATTGAATGGGAGATACCCGATCCCCCCAAACCCTCTCCCAACACCCGCCTTTGCTTTCCTAATCGCCATAGGAAGAAAATATTATTCCTTTACTGCTATTCTTTACACAGGCTATTACCCTGTGCAATTTCAGCTCATGTTACAGCTCTAGCCTCACTGTTTGAAGCCAAGACTAATCCTAAATCATGAATGGATATTAGGCAGGTAGGGTGAAGGTGAGGGCACCACACAACATGCCTGGTTAAACTCCCCGAGTATGTGGAGGAGGCCTGGCAGGGCCGGGAACTGGAGCTGCTGGTCCCCATCAGCCACATCCCCACTGCTACCACTGTGCTGTTACTGTCTCTTCCTCCTCCTCCTCCTCCTCCTCTTTCTCCTCCGTCATCCCCTCCCACCAGCATCTTCTCCCCGGATGGTCCCTTGGGGCTGCAGCCCCAGCAGAGCACTCATGGGTGCCTTGTAGCTTAGGGTATTTGGCTCGAGAAGTGCTTTAAAGCACTGAATTCCCCTTTTTTAAACTCAATTAAAATGTTCATTCAAGGACTTCAGGGCTCAGATTACAGCAGTTAATTCATTTCCATGTCCCCAGACACATCTTGCTCACTTGCTCAGGCAAAATCAGGGAAAGTATTTCAGTTTCTATCTAACCCCACGACTTCAGCTGTCCCTTTGGTGGCTGGGAACTGAGCCTAGACATGAAATAATGAACTAAAATCCTTCGATGCCTTGACCAAAGAAAACAAGCTGTCAAATATAAATATTCCCTCGCTTCTTTTCGAGGCATACCAAATCTCCTTCCCATCTGTAGGTATCGTTATGTCGGGAAGGCAGCATAAGTAACTCAGCATGAAATTGTCAGCGACAGCATGTGATACTGTTTGTAGAGCATAAATCAGTCTAGGAAATGAAAAGCGCTATCTTCTTTTTTCCAGGTTTGCTCAGCATTTTATACCTCTGCAGGGATGTTATGAAGGAGATTTTTTGGCAGATTAAGCCCAAGTCCAACATTTGTTGTTACGGCCTTAATTATGTTCAGTCTTCTTTGTGCTGTTTGCTTTAGGCCATAATCTCTCCCTCTCCTGAGCTCCAGCAAACCCCAACAGAGTCCGTGACTCCACTTAAGCATGAAAACGCTGGTGGAGAGGTTGAAGTTCCCCATGTTTGCTGGCTTTCAGCTCTTTGCTCAGCCTGGAGAATAGAAGAAGCCAGGGCAATTTCATTGCCTCTTTCCCATGGGTTTCCTACCATGGCTGTGCTGAAGCTCCTGCCTCCACAGTGACAGTAAACGTGGTGGAGGATAATATAGCAAACTGGGCAGAGATTTCTGGGTGTTGCAAACTGAAGACTGGTTTTGAAAGGGCAGCTTTGTGCAGAGCATCCCTGCAAATACAGGCGGTTGCTGGCCTCCGCATCTGAAGTCTTCAGGAGTAGCCTGAGCTCAGTCACATCTGTGCTGCAGAACTTACAGCCTGATGCAGCCGATATTCTCTCTGAAGCAGAGAGAAGCTTTGTAATTACCCTTTAATCCTGTTTAAAGATGACCCAAACCACCAAGCCCTGCACTGAACACTCCTCTAAGATATATGAAAAGAGGCTGTCTCCATTCTCCGTCTGGAGTAATGCAGGAGAGGAAATGCTTGAAGTTGTCCGATATCTGCCAGCAAATATGTGGTTCCAAGTCTCATTGGAATAAATCAGGTCAGACCTTACCAACAAGCGGCATCTGGGTACGGTGGTGGTGGGACTATCAGGCTGGTGTGCACGCTGTTCTCTGCGCCTGGGTCTCAAGAGGCTCATTCTGCCTCCTTGTACTTTGGCATTGCCAGCTTTAGGGTTCAGATCTTTACCCAGCTTTACGCCCAGCCTTCCTGCCTCTCTGCCTTTCCAAAAAGCAAACCAGAGCTCATCACCATGTTTCTCGGAGCTCGCACAGCGCCCATGCTTTAGTGGCTGCACAGCCAAAGCTGTGAATTCTCCAGCAAAGCAACAATTAGAACAAATTTTCCTAGACAGCTGTTCCCATCTGCTCTGCGGGTTATTTGTATTTGCTTAGTGCGGATAGCAGATTTTTTGCTGAACTCACATGGTTTCTTGCATTGAGTCTGACAGAGTGAGATGAGCCATTTAATTTAAGTCAGTTCCTTCTTTTTTTTTTCAAAAAAGCCTACCCGACAGTTTTGATTTTGACTGTATGATAATGCTGCATAGACAAAACCTCTGGGGAGACACAAGCGTTAGAAATGTCTCGGCTGCTTGGCTGATGAACTGTAGAAATGGAATGAGCTTTTCGCATGGCTTTGCGTTCAGCGCAATCATTGCATTTTTGTGTGGTTTTGCTAAATGGTACAGGTTTCACTCAACTGCGCAGGGTACAAACTCTTCCTCTCTTCCCCACTCTCTCCTGCTCAGATTGCAAATTCAGCTGTGGCTCGTGGCCCTGGAGACCACGATGGTGTGTCAGGACTGCAGATCCCGAGCTGTAACCGAAGCTGCAAAGCTGGGAGGAAATGTCATTTCTGGGATGGTTTGGGTTTGCAGGGAAGAGGGTGCTTTTGGGAAGGTGGTATCTGCGGGAGACCTTGCCTCAGCCTTGCAGATACAGTTTGGGGTTTAGCCATGCTAAATGGTTTTAATGGTTGGACTGGATGATCTTAAAGGTCTTTTCCAACCTAAACGATTCTATGACTCTATGATTCTATGCATTGCTAGGGCTAAAGGAGCACTTGCTGGAAGCACATAACAGAGCCAAGGAAGGGCTAATTCATGGGCATAGTTAGGGCCAGTCAAACAGTCTGGAAATGGGACCTGCTCTTTGCAAATGGTGGGCGAGGAAATCTCTGCTCCGCAGGAATGGTGGTTCATATGCTCCCTAAAGAACATCATTTGCTGCAGGGAACCAAAGGCATGGGAAAGTCAGGGGACTTGTTAGAATCTTCAGGAAATCTGCAACAGGGCAAAGATATAGCCCCATCTTCTGCACCCCAGCCCTGCTGGCCTTCCTTGTCAAGAGACTGAAATGCATTTGGGGAACATCAATGCAAAATGTCCCCCTCCTCTAGGAGAAGAGGCTCCTTACAGGTTGTGCCTCATCTCTTGGCACTTCCTGGTGACCCCCCTTCCCTGGAAGCCGTGCTGATGCATGACACTCCAGTATGGGAAGCTATAAAGCCCCGTTGTGACAGGCTGAGCGGGAAGTGACAGATGGCATTTAGGGTAAGGGTGCTGGGAGGGTAAACCTCCAAGGGCTGCAGTGCTGAGTGCACTAGAAAGCGAGAGGGAAGGTGGACATTGATCTATTATTTTTATTAATAAAGAAAGTGATTATCTGACCAGGCAGCAGAAGCTTCTCAGTATCTCCTTGACAAATCAGGGTTACTAGGGCTGACTTTTATGTGGCATTTATGTTAATGCTCTTTCACCCATTTCTTCATTCGTTGCCGTTCCAACAAGATCAACTCATTTATTGCCAAACGCCTTGCTGCTAGGATGTCTGCCTTGGGGCTTTGAAACCTGCTTTCCCTGCTGAAGCACAGATTATTCCTTCCAGCTGAGCAGCTGAGAGGGATGGAGAGCTGCTGTGCGGGGCCAGCATAGCCATCGGCTCGGGGTGGGGAGGAGCAGGCAGGACGGCAGCTCTGCCGGGGGCTGCACAACCTTTAACACCCCCCTTCCCCAGTAACACTGGGGAGAAAGCAGGTATATGGCCTGATCCATTCTTGCTAGCAGGACTGCATTAGTGTGAATGGGACCTCAGGGCAGGGCATGAAACACAGTTGCGGCCCTCAAATATGTGCATGCAGAGAGGTAGGGAATCGTGGGCATCATTTGACATACAAGTAAGGAGATTATGGGTGAATGGGTGCCTTGTGCAGCCCTACCAGGGCATAAGAGTCCAAGGGAGAAGGTCTCCTTTGGGTCTGGGGGCTGGGTCTTTGGCAGTCTCCCTGATCATGCAAATTCGGACTCTCAGAGCTGGTTCAGCTGCTGTCTCAGCTGACATTGCCAAGCTGAATTCTGCTTAGCTGCAGCCCCGGTCCTGGCGCATTGTCAGCTCTGAGTTCATTTCCACTGGCTGGCAGGTGGGGAAAGAAATCGCTGCCCTGGGCTGGCAGAGCCTCAGGAAACCCTGGAGAGCCCCGCGGGTGCAGGCACCGCCTTCGCTGGTATTTTCTGTTCAGTTTGACACCTCCTGAATTTGCAGCCTTGACCATGACCAGGGCTTCCTGTGATTCCTGTAATCTGTGCGATATAATCAAGACTGACTAACCCTTTGGGAAGTGCCATTGCCCCTTCCTGATGAGCAGGATTAACCAAAAAATGGGTAGAGAGGTCTCCAGCAGGCCCCATGATCAGGTCACTAAATAGAAGCATCCCCCATATTCGAACTTTTCTCGCCAGTGAAGAGTTGTTGTGAGGTGTTGCTACAGCAGCCTTGCAAAGCTGGACCCTGCTGCATGGTGCTCCGCTATCATCTGGAACACATTTGAGATAGCGTGTGGCTCAGCCTTGCATCTTGAGCCCCGCCAGGCTCTCAGTTAATCGCACAGAAAGCCTGTGCCATGTTGTGATGCTGTGCAGCCTGGAGGCATTGATGCAATGGGTGGGAAGAGCCAGGCAAAGTATTATCTCAAACCTGCTGGCCCCTGGAGGAAATTTTTATGGGGGCAATGGAAAGTTGAAGAGTGAACTGGAGATAAGAAGTAAATAAGCTCATGATTTTTATATAATACTGATGCTCTTCAGGTTGGTTACACCAGGTCCTGACCACAGGCAAAGGAGGAGAGAGGAGACAACGGCAGCACTCACTGAACCAAACTCGCTGGGCTGCTGCCCCGGGCATTGCCTCTAGGACAGGGGTGTCCTCCTGCCTCCATCTCTGTCGTGTCCCACAGCCCACCTCAGAGCCTGCCTGCACATTTTTCTATTGGCATTTGAGGAGGGCAACACCTCCCAAGAGCCTGCTTTCCATTTGGTTTTGATTTCTATCTCCTGCCAAGCTGCTATTCCTCCTTTACGACCTGCCATCTGTTTCTCAAGGGAGAGGGCGGTGACAAGGGCGCTTTGTCCAGCTGCCTTTTCTGCGGAGGAGCAAGGCAGTGCTAGCTGTTGTGCTTAAAATGGGGCATTCAAAACCCTTGGCCTTGTGGACTTGGCATGAAACACCCCTTCTTCAAAGCACTGGAGCATGAGTACAGCTGGCCGAGCTGCACTCCCTCTGCCTGTGCACTGTAGGTGTTCAGCCTTCCCTTTCCCCCAGGTCTTGTCCTTGCTATC
The DNA here is from genome assembly GCF_030463565.1 of Pelecanus crispus. NCBI lineage: Eukaryota > Metazoa > Chordata > Aves > Pelecaniformes > Pelecanidae > Pelecanus > Pelecanus crispus. The sequence continues at coordinate 40,415,145 of NC_134651.1, forward strand.
CCAAGGGACACACCGACAGTACATGCCCATGCCCATGCCTGTGCCCATGCCCATCCATGCCCATGCCTTTTCTTTTTCAGCTGAGCTCTCCTCTCCGTATCATGGTTATCGGCCATGGTTATGCATCCTGGTGCCTGTGGATGGTTGCATGGCTCCAGTCCCCAGTGGCATCCTACAGACAAAACTTTATTCTAGGATGAAGGGCAGGGGCAAAGCATCACATCCAAAAAGACCTGTGCCAGCCTCATCTGTGAGCCTCCAAAACTGTCCTCTCTGTGTGCCCCAGGGCTGCCCACCACCAACCTCCGTGTCTTTGTGAGCGGTGGCTGCGGGGGGACCGGAGGGGGATTCCTGAAGGGGGTTGAGCTGACGGGGCAGGGGAATGAATAGCGCTTCTGTTCGGTGCAAAGGGCTTGGATTTCAGCTCAGGGAGGGAGTCTGTGCTGGAGCAGCAGGAGAGGCCCTGGTTTACAAAACAAATAAACCACTGTGGCTTATAAGCACGAGTAATCTGTTATTCTAAAGGGTCCGGGGATAATTTACTACCTGATGTCAAACTCCTTTACATTTTGGAAGGGAAGTTAACAAATGGAAGCATAGACGAGAAGGGAAAAGGCTTTTTTCCCAAAGCTGCTTTGGTTTTTAGCTCCCTTAACCCAGGCTGCTTAAGCCCAGGACATTACCCCGTCTCTGGGGACGGGGGCAAAGGTGGCTGCAGCTTGTCCCCAAGACCAGGCAGCACATCTGCAGAAGGGCTGGAGGTGCTGCCACCCCAGCACTGCCCACCCCGTCCCATGGGCTGGGGATGCTGCGGCACCGCTCGCCCCGACGCCTCCGGGTCACCTTTCTCCCGGCCCCAGAGGCCGTGCCGGCAGGAACCCCAGTGCAAGGGCACAGGGGGTGCGTGCCAGGATGTCCACCTGTGTCTGCGGTGGGGTCAAACCCTGAAATCCTCAAAGGGAGGAATAACCTGATTATGTTCTTTGGCAGCTCCATCTGACTCCTGACAATAACTGTGGCCACCCCTTCCCTGTTTACATGACATCATCCCAGCTCAGCCTGCGGTGCTCAGAGTGGGCTTTTTTGTTTGGACTAATTTAATGTTTCCATTTTCAAAATTGCTGAATTTTGTAAACAGTTTTAAGCCACAGGCTGAGCTGGATGCTCTGTTTCCTTGGAGTATGGTACTTGCCCAGCAGTGCTATGTGAAAATCCTATCTGGACAATTCTGTAACCATAGGCAATTCATATCTGAGATTCCTGTGAACGAAGTAAAAGGAAAAGGGCAACTATCTGATACACACGGTGACAAGTTCATAAGCCATCAGAGTGACTTAGGAGCCAGGATTTTTCCCCTGGCAGCAGGGGGGGACTTTTCTAGGAACTTCCCTGCTGTGTTTGTGGTAGAAATATCAGGTCAACCCTTAACCAGGAGCAGCAGGAAGCTCTGGGTTTCTAACGTCTGATGCCCAGACCCAGCAAGCTTCATGGATCAGCTCTGATTTTTGCCATTTCCCAGCTCATCCCGGCAGCACTTTGCATTAGCGTGATGACTCCATATGTGCTCAGTGGAGCCTTTGCAAAGGTCTCACCAGAGCCGCCTGCGGCAGGGGATGTCCCTCTGAGATGTCCCCGTCACATATGCATCGCATCGGGGTTCTCTTCTTGCTGCTGGCTTTTGGGGATGCAGACAGCAGACGGCAATGGAGAACTGTGAGGCGCGGTGGGGTAACCAGCAGTGAAGGTCAAGCTTTCGCTGCTGATAAAGATGAACTGTGCTGTGGGAAAAAAGTAGTTTTGAAAAAAGAGAGGAAAAAAAGAACAGCAAAAACTCCTTGCAGCCTTGAAACACCCTTAATCTCCCTGCTGACCCCGCTGTCTGCTCGCTCTGCTGCTGGCAAACCAGAGCAGAAGCCCAGAAAGGAGGAGCGTGTCGATGTGTGTCCCGCTGTCAGAGCTGCAGTGCCGGGTGGCCTCGAGCAGCTCCAGATGCTGGGGTGAGGTCAGACGAGGTCTCAGCCCTCCCCGCCGGGGGCTGCCCAGAGTTGGGGACCGGCCGGCGGGACAGTGCCTTGCCTGCATTTTGCAAACACCAAGGCAAAGCCAGGCTTACCTCCAGGCTTGCCTCCAGCCCAGTTTGCAAACCCACTCCTAAAGTGCTGCAGGACGCTGAGCAAATCGGGGCGCTGCTGGAGCTGGCAGGCTGTCCGCTCCATCCGGACACGGGCGTGAGACATTCCCGGGCTGAGCTCCAGCAGCTGCAACCGTGCAAGGCACGTAGCAAGCACCCAGTCCTGGCTCAAGAGCGACTGGAAGGAGGTGGAAGCAGAAAGCATCCCTGGCAGCTGCCCGCATGCCTGGAAAGGTGCAGGGCATCCCTGGGAGCAACCAGGAGGGGATCACGGCCCATGGGTGCTGACACTGATGGTTTTATAGGGTCTAGCCCAGCGTGTTGCATCTGCCTTTGGCGATGGGAGCCTGGCAGCACCCTCCTGCCCCGCTGCTTTCAGGGGTCCCGTTGGAGGTGTTGCTGCAGCTCCTGCTGCCTCGCAGCAGAACCGAGCCACAGGCTATGCTTCCCTGCCTGCTGCAGGCTCTGGCAGCCGGAGCCGGGAGGAAAACACTAGATGGCAGGTTGAGGCCATGGCTGAGCACCTGGCTGCCAGCCCAGCCCCACAACAGGGCTGTGTGGGATCGCTGATGGCTCGTAGGGTTGCGCTGGCCCTGCCGGCTGGCTTTCCGAGACGGGGCGGGTGTAGGATCCTTCCGGCTTTATCCAGCTGTACATTTTCATGAAATGTCTTCAAAACTCTTCCCCTCGGGCCTCTGGGCCTCCGCCAAATTTGGCAGAAGTTGGCAAGGAGGTTGGAGAGGAGGATCGACAGCTATGCAGGCAAGGCAATGGCCTGAACAGTGTATTTACAGAAAGCCAAGCTGAAAACTAGAAAGATAAGATTATTTCAGTCTTGCTCTGCAACCCCTGTGCCCCTTCATGCAGGTGCTGCCTCTGCTCACCACTGCAACCCCAGTCACTTCTGAGCTGCTCAACATAAGCTGGAAAGAGGCACATGTGTGGGGTCGGAGCAGGACCCCACATCCCCAGAGCAGAGGGCAATGCACCCCAAAATAGAGCCCCTGCTGGACGCCATCCAGCCGTCCTCATGAGACTTGTTTGCGCAGAGCATGGCACCCTCTGCAAGGTGCTGCACAAACTGGGACAAAATGGGGTTTCTGTCCCAGAAACAGTTGCTAGTAAAGGGTGACTTTTGAGGAGCAGCTTCTCCTTTCTCCTTTTATTAAACCTGTGCAAGCTGGAATCCCAGATTTATTACTCTCCAGGGATCCAGCAGGCACATGAGAGGCTGACTAGACACATGCCAGGACTTTTTAAGGACAGGGACAAGAGGTAAAGCTATCTTCTAGCACGACACTCGCAGTCACCAGGCTTTTGTGTGCCTGTAATGTAGTTTGTAGCCTCTCGGTGTCTCCGAGGGCTGCTGGGAGCTGCAGGCTGGGGCGCAGCGGAAAATCGGGGAGCAAGGTGGGGAAGTGAGGTGCAGAGGTCTGGGCTTTAGGTGTGTGTTTGCTAGTAAATAGGTAAAGCTGCTGGTGAGCTGTGCTTCCCTGTAGATCTTTGATTTCTGGAGCAAAACATTGTTAAAACAAGGAGATGGGAGCTGTGGGGTGCTTGTTCTCAGCTGCAAGCTGAGTTCAGTGTAAAGCCCTGTCCAGAGCGGCGCTGGTCGGCTCCGAGTCTGTTATCCGCTCTTGGGATTCTGACTTTAAAGAGAAGCCAATGGCTGGGACACAGCTTTCTCCAGGCCAATTTTGCAGATTAGAGATGTTTCACATCAGTCGTGGCTGAACTCCTGAACTCCTACACACTTCCCAGAGCTGCAGCCCAGCCCCGGGCTGGTCCTGGCTCCAGCAAAAGCCGTCTCACCCAGGGCCCCCCGGGACATCGGGGGACGTGGCTCCCCAGGAGTAGCTTTTTCACCCATGGAGCCTCCATCACTCTTGGCACTTGCTAATTCAAAGCAGGCATTCGGACCATGCCATTTTGGGTGCCAGGAGCCAGTGGAAGTGACATCCAAATAGCCAACAAAAATGGCAAAAGCATGCATTCAGGTGGTGCAGGCAAAGAGCAGCGGATTCACAGGGGAGCGTGGTCTGTCCGTAGAGCAGTATTAATTACTGAGAGAACCCCTGGGGGGGCTTGCTCTGAAAAGGGAAATCAGCCAGCGCTGCAGCCACTTTCTGAGCATTCCTCGGAAAGGGGGCTGCGATGAGAGCTTGCAGCCGGCGGGGATGGTTTGGGTGAGGAATGGGGCTGCCCTGGGGCTGTGGGGACCTGCCGCCTGCCACCGTGTCCCCCAGCATCCCCCAGTGTGGGTGCATGGGAGCAGGGCAGTCCCTCTGGGGCTCTTCACCCACAGATCTGGGGTTGTGTGGGTGCTCGGGTCCCAAGCGGGGCTGCCCAGGACTCGCTCCTGCCCTGGGTGCCGGTGCAGGCTGTCAGGGAGCAGCAGTGGCTGGGGCTGTGCCTCAGCAGAAGGGAATGTTCTTCTTGAGAAATTTTAAAGGCAGCCTGAAACGCTCGGTCCAGATCTCATGAGTCACCTACCACTGCACATGTGGGCTCCGACGCAGCCAACATCCCTCAGCGCCAACAGCAACACTGCGTAGCCTAGCAATCGGGAGCAACCCTACAATAATAAACCGGAGGGAGAAGCTCTCATAACCCTATACAGAAAACCTCTATAAGCTAATTATGTTTGATGAGGATTTTCCAGCAGGCAGCGGCAGGGTCTGTGATCGTGAGGAGGGAAAGTAAAAGCAAAGTATTTGTCTGATGCAGCCTTGAGGTCAGGGCTCTGTGTCTGCCTGCTGTTCTCCCACCTTCTCCATCCTTTTTTCCTTCCCCAACCTCCACCCATCCATCTCTCTCTATTAAAGCTTTTTTTCCAAATCCCTTTCATGGCGTGTTGCTCGCTGGCCTCGCGCTGCTGGCAGTCGTCACAGATTGCCACGTGGACCCCCCCCAGATCCCCTCAGCCGTGTGATGTCCCCAAAGCCCAGCTGATATCAGGCAGAGCTGCTGGCCATGGCTGGATAGCGTTGGGAGCCAGGTCCACATGCTGCCGAACGGCAGCGTGAGCCTCTCTAGGGATTGCAGCAGGCTCTGAATCAGGCCTTGACTGCTCGGTGCATCTTGTCTGGATTGTGCTTTCACATGTGGTTGGCTTTAATTAAGCCCCTCCTTGAAATATAAGCATACGCTTGAACACCTCCTTCTGCACGGGATGCATCCCTCCGCCACAGCCAAGGAAAGGGGCAGTTACTCTGACCTGAGGAAAATATTTCATCCTGAAATATCTTGTCTTTGCTGTTGGAAAAGACTGATTCTTGGAAAGAGAAACAGAGCAGCTCTCTGAAACATCCCTGTGAGGAGGAATAGCTTGTTGCCTCCTGCTCGTTCAGCTCCGCGGCAGGGCTGGCTCCAGGCGCGGGAAGAGGTGCAATGTGGGAAAACACCAGCTATTAGTGTCTCCAAATGCCTGGTTCAGCGATGAAAAGAAGCACCATTAAATGTTCTGAAATTAGGTATAAATTAACTGGCCTGGCTATGGTCATTTATGATGTCTTTCAGGTTAAAAAACGGTCCTCATTTCTAAGGATTTAGAGTCTCCACCTGCCTTTAATGGGACTATTCTCCCTACAGCTATTGCCGTAGGTAAAGACTTAAAGTCAAACAATAATTACTCCCAGGAAAGAAACACTGTTTTCTTGTCATGTTCCATTAAATAGTTCACAGCATGAGCCAAAGAATTAATGGCCTTATTATCTGGCCTTCAAAATATATCATATTAAGGAGGAGAAGGCAGCTCTGAAAAATACAGAAGACACTGGGGATGCCACTGCCCCCAACGGTACAGCTACCAGGCTGTTGGGGTGTTTAATGTCTTTTAGCTCAGTATTGGCTCGGTTACCAAGGGATGGAGTGTGGTGCTGGGAAGGGACCCTGGACCAGGAAGGGTGGCTGGGCAGACCAGAGATGTGCTCTCCCCACTGGGATTTGCTTCCTGCAGAGAGGAGGTTTATTTTTCATCCTTGGTATGTGCCACCGGCTCCATCCCTGCTTCGCCTGGGGTGGGTTAGTTGCCGTAGGTATTTTCACTGCTACACGAGGGCTGATGTCCACACATCTTTGCATGGCGGCAGATGTCAGCTCAAGAAGTGAATGTGCCACAGCCACGTGCTGGCAGCAGGAACCTGAAATTCAATTGATTAATGTGTGTTGGTGTTGTTTCCCCTTGAGCTGGAGAACCTGGCAGCCTCCAAAGGGTTTGGAAGTACATCAAATCCCCCAAGGAAGAGAGACAGAGTTTCCAGCCCTCCCCCATGACTTCAGGGCTCTTCGTAGAGAGGATTCTGAGTGCTTCATCTCCCAGACACCTGCAGACACATTCAGGCATGAGCACATAAGTGCAGCGCTGGCAGCGGAATTCCTTGTGGCCAAAGGGCTGCATATTCCACCTTTCTGCCTCTCTGAGTCTGGGGATTAAGAGATTTGCTCAGTTTTGATGACTTTTGAGCAGTTCTAGGATGGCTCTGATGATCCTCAGCTGCTCACAGTTCAACTTGGCCATTCGTGACAGCAGGGGAAAATGTGGCAGGGGATGCCCTGTCCAGAGATCCCTTTTCCCTGTACACCCACTCTACAGAATTCCCTGCAGAGAGGTCTCAAAGTTCAGCTGATGGCACAGACATCAGTCCCAGGGTCTCATGCGGACACACGGCCAGATGGATGCCATTGCCCCAGCTGAGCTGGGGCTCATTGCACCTCCAGAAATACACAGCATGACTGTGGCTGGCTCAATCCTCTAAACCTCTTCTGTTGTTTTTGTTTCCTAGTTAGCCTTCAAATAAGAGGTGATATGGGCTTTTTCTGGCCTTTCCTGAATATTAAATTGCAGAGTGCGAATGTGGGGAAAATCACTCATGGCTGTCATGGGCCTGTGTCCATGCTGCCTCATTCGTCAATCTTTAATTAGTTTAAGGACAGATTTGCCAATATTTTCATCCCCTCATTTTATGGGGTCAGTGGAGAGAATGAGAGCCCTCTGGTTGTGTCTTTTTATTTTTTTCCCTTGCTCAGGAGGTGGGGATTTCTGCTGCTGAATGCTGGCAGAGGTCTGGCGTTTCAATGCCATAGCACCCCATGGAGCTGGATGGGCTTATGCTGTCTCCTCCATTTTTTGCTCAACGCTTGTTTCCCCTCGGGGGGTGTCACTGAGAGGCATTCAGTGATGCAGATGGATGCAGGACCCCTGCACCATCCCGGGATGCTGCGTGTTTGCTGCCGAGGCTGGAGAGGAGAAGCGAAGGGAAGGAAACCACCAGCCAGCTCATGAGCATCGCGCTCAAGCCAAGTGCTGCCATTGGGAGGGAAGGGTGTCTGCTGCTTCCTGGCACGGGCCCTGACCGCCCCAGAAACACTCACAGCAGCGTCCTAGACAAGACCTCATGCAGCCTGTGCAAAGTCTGGAAAGGCAGGAGAGAAAGGGCCAGTTGTTTTTTGTTTTCCTTCCTCTCTTTTCTTCTCCTTCTGTCTCATGAGCTGGCAGAGACCAGCAACGTTTTAATCAAATTTGGCATGTGGTGATAGGAAAAGAAGGAAGACAGGGAATTGTAGGAGGCCAGGAGCCCCCTGGAAAGGCAGGCAAAGGGAAGGGAGAGAGCACAGGGAATTAGAAAGTCCATTCTGGATCTGAGTGGGGGAAGATGTCTGGAGCAAACCCTTCCTGAGAACCAGACCAGAAGCGAACAGCCCCGTCCCCGTGAGAACTGGCTGAGGACATGCCACTCCCTCGTTATTCCTTTTCTTGCATTCCTTGTCCATATTTATGTCCCTTCACCATTCATTCCCATATTTTTCATCACTGTTCTTACCTCCAGGATGATGCCTCCTACACAGAGTGGATGCATCTTCCCCCAAGCCATGGTTTCAGCTAAAGGTGCATTGTTTGAACTCAAGAAAGCTTTTTGGGGAACATTTTTTGAGCGCTCTGTTGTGTTGCCTCTCTTACTTGGGGAGACCAGCAATGACAGCGGGCCACAAGGCTCAGCTCCAGAGCTCCCTCGCTCCATGAGGAGGGTACCTCACACAGGGACACCAGGATCAGGTCTGCGTCTACCAAGAATTCATATGGCACAAGGAGACCAAACCAAATACCAGTCTAGGTCTGCCTTCGCCCTTCTCAGGGTACAACATTTCCCTAGGACATGCTTTTTGCTTCAGACCCTGGGATGTGAAATGCCAGCCCGCTGCCACACACCAGTGTCACCAGGACATGTCATATTTTGGGTGGGGGAGATGTCCCTGCTGCAGCCTGGCAGGGATATGCATGGCTGCACGGCCCCAGGAGGGCACAGAGAGCAGGGGGTCAGCGCTGGGACCTTGCCAAGGATTTCCCATTGCACTCGATTTCAGCCCTGACACCGCCTCTCGCCAAGGGCACGGTGCTGCCTGAGTTGATGTGGGCTGCCCTGCGCTGGGAAAGCAGTCTCAGCTGACTCCATCTGCATTTACCTGGCCTTGTGTCCCAGAAAGCTTCCCTCTGGCCCATGCATCTCTCTGGACTCCCTTCCAAATGTGTCAGACAGCCCAGGAGAGCACAAAACAAAAAGGAAATAAATCTTCATAAAATTGCTTCAAGGTTTTACTTTTTTTTTTTTTTTTTAGGTTCTCCTGCATCGGTCCTTGCACACCAAATGTTATCTTTGACTTCTGGATGGACATAGCAGCTGTAACATTTTAAATAGCACCTTCCTCTTCTAAACACCAGTCTAGAAGGCTCATTTTTATATGCGTTGGTCTGTATTGATTACTTTACCTATTTCTATTTCAGTACTGATATTGCTGAAAAACTTCAACCATTTTGAAGATGAAGGGGTACCCTGCTGCCAATTTGTTTTCTGCTTCAGGCTGATGACATTTGTCTGGTTTGCATGATCTTTTCATTAAGGGGGCTAGGCCTAATGACACTTTACGGTTGAAAAATAACTCTGCACACTTGCAGGGTACTTAGAGCATACGGCCCTAATCCAGCAAGCTTAATTATACTTGAACTCAGCTAAGGACAGTGGGACGCCTTGGAGTGATACCACACACATAAGCACAAATGTTGTCGGGGTAGGAAACAGCTCCTTCAAAATCAAACTCAGAAGGAAGCACTGGATGCCGGCAGGCATGCTGAACCTGCTTTTGTTATCTAAAAAATTGTTGACACATGAGGTGTAATCACTATGGTATTTTGCAACATTTTTCAAAAATGTTGCTTTTAATTCTTATTCAATTTCTTCAGGCACTGGCAATGTTGTGGATTGGGCTTGGTTGTTGGGGTTTTTTTAATTTCCCACATAGAGGGAACACTCTCCACCTTCCTCTTATTAGAATCATAGAATGGTTTGGGTTGGAAAGGACTTTTAAAGGTCACCTAGTCCAACCCCCCTGCCATGAGCAGGGACATCTTCAACTTGATCACGTTGCTCAGAGCCCCGTCCAACCTGACCTGGAATGTTTCCAGGGATGAGGCACCTACCACCTCTCCCGGCAGCCCGTTCCAGTGTTTCACCACCGTCATTGTAAAAAATTTCTTCCTTGTATCTAGTCTAAATCTACCCTGGTTTAGTTTAAAAGCATTACCCCTTACCCTGTCGCAACAGGCCCTGCTAAAAAGTTTGTCCCCATCCTGTTTGTAAGCCCCCTTTAAATACTGAAAGGCTGCAAAAAGGGTCTCCCTGGAGCCTTCTCTTCTCCAGGCTGAACAACCCCAACTGTCTCAGCCTTTCTTCATAAGAGGGTTGTTCCACCCCTCTGATCATTTTTGTGGCCCTCCACTAAATTCTTATTCCATGGAGGCAACTAAAAAGCCAAATTGAAAGAATGAAAAGCAAGTCAGGCTCACCATTATTAGCCAACCCGTCTTCTTACGGCTTTAGGACTCACAAGCTAATATTCCCACAGTTCTACTTGGGCATAGGAAAATGGAACATTATCCAGAAATTGTCTTGGATTTCTCTGGGTAGGGAAAAATATAAAGCTAATGCCCTCTTGTGGCTCCTTACAGCAAAGTGTTTGGCTGCAGAGTGGTAGAGAGTTGTCTCACCTTTTGGTTGTTATGGGGTAGGAAAGATAATAAGGTTGTGTGTGTCCCTCTCTTCATTTCAACGTGATTTTAAGGGCTGTAGCTGCAAGGTAGAGTTTGGCTGGCGCCTGTGAGGGAAGCCCAGGGCATCATCGGAGCTTTGGGCAGGGCTGCAGCCAAGGCTGCGGCGGGGGATGCCTTGCTGGATGGGCTGCGATGCAGGCAGCAGACCTCATCTGCAAAGCAGCATCCCAGCTCCTGGCCTTGGCAGGCTGTTCCCCACCAGAACGCAGCGGGTTTAGAAATATTTAAGTCAGTTTTGAAGATTTGGAGGCAGTCCAAAAAGCATGGTGTTTTTCTCCCAAGGCAAAAACAGCCTGAGGGCACCAGGGATGGAGTAGCCCACTGCCGGTCACCCAGCCGTCCATCCCCAAAGTCCATCCAATCCAGCAGATTTTGCAGGAACATTTAGCCTAAGTAAATTAAATGATTTGGGGGGTTTCATCAAAGCCCAGTTCTCATTTGGTTTTGAACTGCTTTGAAATGTATATCTGTTGCCTGTCGTTGGTGCAAGGCACCCAATGGCACATCCAAGTACATCTGAAATATTTTTTTAAAGCACAGACATTAACGTATAATAGCAATAATAAAAATTCTCTGTATTTTAGAGCCCATGTGCCTGCCCCCACACCAGCCTGCCAGGAAAGGCCTCCATCAGCATCTGCTTCTGATTAAACATCATTGGGTTCCAGCTCAAAGTAACTTCAAAGATTTATTGACCTCCATGATTTCTAAATAGCTCCCAAAGAGCAGCGGAGAGCCTGGTGTTGGCTCCACTAACCCGGTGGGATAAGATAGTGCTCCATGCTCCTTATCCCACAGATTATCAGAATATGGAGCCAATAGCTCCCCCTTTGAATCTTAACCTAAAACTATTTCCACTGTGAAATTTTAGGGATTTAGGACTAGTACAATTGCTGAGCAGATCAGAGATCAAACCAATGGTCCACATCACCCAATATCCTACCCCAGCAGTGACCTTCCATTGCCTGTGAGAAGTTCCCATCCATTCGAGGCTAGTGTCCTAAAACAGGAGGACCATAGCTCCTCCTGGCATTTGCTTCAGTCCTTCTTCTCGTAAGTGGATAGTCTCTCTCTCCAAATAAATGCTGAGCATCTGATCAAGCACCCCGAGTATCTGGTAGCTGAGAGTGCCACACGCTCCAGGATCAGCATCACTGCTGAGACGGTTCTTCAATTTTTTTTTTCTTTTTTTTTTAAATCCATGAGAAATTTCAGCAACACCAAGTTTTCTGTCAAAGTACTACTTTAGAATTTTTGTAGAGGTATTTTCAATTTAAAGTTTTCCTCTGTAAGGCTTCTGAACAGCAAAAATAGTGAAGATTTTATCTTTAAAAGTTAATTTTTTTCACTTTTGGCTTTTTGGCAAAGACCCAAACTTATTTTCTTAGGACAAGTGTGAGCTGAGAGAGGGCAAAGTTCCATTTGTGATCACGCCACACACCATCAGGAGGAGGCTTACAAAAATAACAGCAGAAGAGCTAACACATCTTAGCCAAACTGCAGACGTCGCATCGGCTTGTCCCCACTGCGGGCAGGGGCACGCTGCTGGGCTGGGAGCCAGGAGCATCCAGCATCCAGCTCTTTGCTCTGCAAACATCCCCTGGGGCGAGCTTCTGCATGGGTCCTCCCTGCTGGGATGGACCTTTCCTGCCCCTGACCCTCTGCCCAAGCAATTCCTTCCCTCCTAGACATCCTTCTGTGGTCCTGGCTGGCCAGTATAGGAATGGGTCCTGTATGGACACAAGCAGCTGTGATGAGGTTGGGCTGTGATATTGCTGCTGTGAGCCGAGTACCAGCTCCCAAATCTGGAAGGAACTGCCCCATAAAACAGCAGGGAAATTGCAAAGTGAGTTCCTGTGTGGCGAAGAGCAGCCCCAGCACCGTTCCTTCATGGTTGACCAGCTGAGATCTTTTAAGATGCTGTGTGACAGCTTGGGATTACCAGTGTGGGACTGTTTAAGCAGAGCCCATGCTTTTCCTGGACTCTTCAACACCCTCATAGGGAAAAAGTAGAAAATGTGACAGGCTCACACCTCAAGGAGCCTCTGGAAGTGTCCACCAAGAAGGGGACATCAGGGGAAGAAGTGAGCAGGGAATTTGGCAGGGAAGCATCACACATCTGGCCCTGAGAGACTGTACGTGCAGTCCCAGTACTTCTGCTCATTTCTCACTTTTTCCTTTTTAAATGTCCACTTAAGGCAGAGAAACGGCTAAGAAAAGAAGAGCAATTGGCAGTTTTGGCCACAGGCCTGGAGAGTATCTGTCTGACTGATGGTGATGGTGGGGTGGCCAGCACAGCCAGGAGGGATGTGCCCAGCGGCAGCGGGTGCCGCAGAGGGCTTTTCCAGGGTTTCTTTCATCATGGCTCATGTTTGAAAGGAGGGCTGTGGGAGTGAGAGGCGGGCAGATGAACAGCCGTGTTTGACGGCTGGTGCCGGGACTGATGGCTGAGATGCCGTGACAAGGGGAAGGGTAGGGGGTGCAGAAGGGAATTTGCAGCCTCTTAGGATGTTTCTGGTAGGATTTACCTCCTTACTTCCAGGCTCTGTTCAAACCAGGGTGCTGTTTTCTGCCTTGAAAGCAGAGGCTCCTTAGAGGGGCTTTTTTTCTCTCAACCAAATATACATCTACTAAAAAGCACAGCTCTGGTCTCTGCCAAGAGCTTCATTTCCATCAGGATTTCAGGGCCTACTTACTGTCTCCATTTCCTGGGAATCTCTTTCCAAGAGCTTTTTGCTGGTCCTTCCTCCCCTTGCTGTGGGTCTGTGGGGAGGAGGTGTGTGGGGCGAGCACCGAGACCTCCAGACCGAGGAGAGGGGGATGCTCCCATCCAGCTGCACTGGCACACAGAGCGAGGTGCTGGGCACCATGTCCAAGCTGCGCCTCATGCACTATGAAACAGGGTGCTTCCTCCAGGCCCTGCCACTTTTTTCAAGCTAAAGCAATGCCTAGAGAAGACTAAAGAGCGTTTTTCCCTGGGTTCGCTTTCCACTGACTCAAGTTGGGCTGCACTGGAGATGTGCACATCTAATTTCTATTGCAATAATATCAATGAGCAGCGAGAGATGGGACACATCACCTCAGCCTGATCTAACATGCAGCCAGTCTGACGGGTTTGCACCAGAGAGAAGGTCTGAGGGAATTACCATGCTTTGCACAAGCGAGAGCTCTGCTAGGCCTCTCTGCTAAGTAGCGAGCAGGGCAGGAGGGTGCTGCTGCTCCCTGCCTGCCTGCCAAGAGGGGATGGGACTGTTTGCCAGTTGCTGCTGCTCTCAGACAAAAAAGAGATGGAAAAGCCTTCAGTCCTCACGCCTCTTTTGTGGCCTGGACAATGTGAGTCATGCTGAGTGCCTGGGGCACCCGAAGCTGCTGCCTGCTGTCCTCCGCTTCCCCCAGCACTGTGGCTGCCTCTTTGCCCCGCCAAAGTGGTGAGGCAATGCTTCTGCCTGGGGTTCAAGAGGGGCAGGACAGAGGGACATATGGGAGAGGATGGAAGAACAGACTCTAGCGGGGAATGGGAAGGAGAACAAGCCCCCAGACACCTCAGACCAGAGCGAAAGGAGCCAGCGTGTAGCAGAGGGCTCCAGCAGGAGCGTTCCCAAGCCTTCGGATCAGCAGTGGGACAGAGGAGTAAATTCGACACATATTTTCCATCCTCAGCTATCCACATTGCCCCTAACCTGATCCCAATTAGATATACAGAGGCAGTTGCCAAGGAACTTTTATGACTCATTTGAAAGGGAGCCTGCACAAGAACCGCGCACTCGAATCCAGCTGTCTCGTCTCTGTTGTTGTTTAGGGAGGACATTTGTGCTTGCTTAGCTCACCTAGGAAAGGGCCAGTGGGCCCCTGGACCCAGGGGAAACTGGTTGTCAGCCTGGGAACATGCTGTGTATTCCTTAAAAAGAGGGAGAGACAGAGTTGAGCTGGCAGGAAGCACAGCTCAGGCTTCGGAAGCGTGGGCAGCAGCCCTGTGCTCTGGGGGAGCCCTCCTCGCAGCGTTGCCTTTCGCCTTCGCGGGCTCGGCTGCGAACAGAGCTAATCCCCAGCGAGCACCGCACTGCCACGGACCCCAGAACACCCCGGGGAGTGGAAATCACTGGGGCTTGGCAGCTGCCCTCTTGTTCGCAAGGACAAAGACCTCACCTCTCTCGCAGAGGCACCAGCAAAGGTGAGATGCAGAGCATTGGATGCAACCTGAAAGTGGGCTGATGCTCAGCAGGCAGGTCTAAGTGACACGGTCAAACCTTGCTCAGGGAGGACACGGGAAATCCCAGGTTGAATGAGATCTGAAACCCATCTGCATCTCTTAGAGCAGCCAGATACCGCTGCTGGGGAGGCAGGTGGAGGACTCTCACAGCAGCGGGTGTGCCTGCCCATATTAAGTCTCATCCCGGCCTTTAATAACAACAGAGCAACCTAAATTTTGAAGAGTGAGATTGAAAATCCCTTCCCAAATGCTTGCTGTTATTATCACTGCAGTGATCTGTGCTATTGCCATGCTTCGCAAATTCCCTGCCTGTCCCCTGTTGTGCTTTAGGTATCAGCTGTTCTGAGACAAGGTGCTTGGGATGCTTTCAGTTGGAATTGGGCAAAGAGCTAGAATATGATGAATATTTTGTGCTAGGAGTTTAGAGGCCGTCAAGCTAGGCTTTGTTAGCAAAATGCATCATTTCTGATTCCAGTCTGGTACCAGAAACCAGGAGAAAAGCTGTGATCTTAAAACAAAACGAAACAACAACCCTCACCTTGTGAGAGAGCAGAGCAGGCTTTCGGTGGCACTTCAGCCCTCAAAATGTGGTTCTACAGAACTGGACTGGAGATGCCCCAGTCTGAGAGGTGCCTGTCCTAGGCAGGGTTGATTTTCTGGGCAGACCCCCTGACTTTTAAACATTTTGCTTTCAGTATGGAACAGGTCACGTTTTCTCTCAATACCTTGAAAATTTTCACTAAGTGGAATTATCGTTTTGCCACCCATCTCTAAAATTCAGTATCTGCGATACATCTTTCACTTGGCTTTTCAAGCTGCTGAAGCCCTTCCACTCTCTTAGCTCATATTTTCCTAGCATTTCAAGTAAGTACTATTAAACGAAAGCTGAGACTCTTACAAATTCACATGATTCTGGGAAATGGATCTTTAAGTACCTGCTACCCCAAGACCCTTTCTAGCAAGTGCCGTCGCATCTCATGAGCCCAGGCCGGATCCTGCCGACATCTGCATCCTCTGCACTTTCAGGGCAGGGACTTACAGACCCTGAAGCAGGAGCAGCATCCCGCAGAGCTAAGCACCGCTACGCTGCACGAAGGACGGTGGAAGCCCTGCGACGTGCTCCCGGGCTGTGCCGGAGGCTGATGGGGAAGAGCGGACATCGTCTGCGACAGATTGACAAAGCGCTGCAGCGCACTTAGTGAGCAGGGTCTGGAGGGTTTGCACCACCCAGGATCTACCCTTGGGATGGGATTACCTAATTTCCCTGGCTCTGACACTGCCCTTATTCCCTTCCCTGCGGCAGGAATGCCACGCACGGCACCCAGCCCAACACACCAGCACCCAGCCCAGCTACAGCGGGGTTTTCGGGGCCGGTTGGCTCAGGGCCTGCCCGGGCAGCCCTCCACCGAGAGGACCGCAGCCGGTATCACTAGATGGTGCTAACGCTTGCGTTTTCCCGAGCTCCCGGAGCACCGGAGCAGCGCCCGGGCAGCGGGCACCCAGCGAGCCGGCACCGCGGGGATGCTCGGGGGAGCCCGGTGGTCCTCAGGCACCGCTCCTCGGGGCCTTGGCGTCCGTAGCGCTCTTGCCATTAATAATAGCGGCGATGAGGAAGGTGTTTCCTTTCTCTCTGCTTGTCTCCAGGCTCTCAAGGGAAAGGGACGGGGCTCAGCATGTTGCAGGATGCGTCCCTGGGGTGTTAACGGGAACCTGCCCTTTCTGCCGTTGCTCCCTTCCAGGCTGTAGGCGCTGAGGCTGTGGCGGGGTGCAGGCATCCCCGTTCCCTCTCTACATCAATTTGCACTGACTCAAACCCTAACCAGACACAGGTTTGTGGAAGCCAAGGGAGCAAAGCTGCAGCATGTGTAGGGGCAATGGGCTGCAATTCCCAGTCGGTGCTCCCTGTGCGGGTGATGAGCTGGGAACACATGCACGCATGTGCTTCCCCAGAGCCCCTACCGCTGGAGCACAGCCTTTTGCAGGTTCTATCCTCCCATCACTGGTGGAGTCAGGCATTCAAATGGGAGCTGGTAGGATGGGGACTTCCTCTCTTGTGGAAGGATCACTGGCTTTTGGGAGCCCCTCTCCAAATGTCTGGCTGATAAGGCACAGCCTGAGCTACAGCGGGCTGATCGTACCCCTCCTCACTCGGGGAATGGCCCTGGGGAGGTGCTGGGGCACAAGGAGGAGGGAGAAGGGCTCACCCACACAGCTGACTCAATGCTGATAAGCCATCACAGACAGACACTAAACAAATGTGTCTGGGAATGTCATGTTTCTGCTCACCAGGCATTCCTCACAGCTAGCAGGGTTGAGCTCAGGGGACAGAGCTGTCCCTCCTCTCTCAGAGGAAATCAGTGCTTGGAAAATGGGGCTGGCTCGGCCGGAGGGTGCCGAAGAGGCTCATGGTGACAGGATGAATTCTCAGCAGGCGAGGAGCACATGGTCGGCAGTGCCCTCCTGCAGCATTGGCTGAGGCTGTGGTCACTCCCAGGTGGGGTGGTCAGCCCCAGCCCCGGCATGTGGCCCCAGGTACAGAAAGCAGCAGGGACGTTCAGTCAAGAGCATGAAATCTTCCATGGGGAGAGAGCATGGGCACACTCTGTACCCTGCCCATCTTCCAAAGGGGTTCCAGGTTATCATAGCATCATAGAATCATTTAGGTTGGAAAAGACCTTTAAGATCATCCAGTCCAACCATTAACCTAACACTACCAAGGCCACCATTAAACCAATTAAGGGGAGAGTAGCAACCCCATGCCTCCTGGCTTGGTGGCTGGATCATTTATAATGAAAGTAAAAACTAGGAATGACTAAGACTGGAAAGGACCTCTAATATCATCATTCCAATCATCTACCCAACACCCCCATGCCCACTAAACCATGTCCCCAAGTGCTACGTCTACCCATTTTTTGAACTCTTCCAGAGATGGGGACTCCACCACCTCTCTGGGCAGCCTGTTCCAATGCTTGACTACTCTTTCTGTGAAGAAATTTTTCCTAATATCCAATCTAAGCCTCCCCTGGCGCAGCTTGAGCCCATTTCCTCTTGTCCTATCACTGACTCTGTGGGAGAAGAGACCAACACCCACCTCACTACACCCTCCTTTCAGGTAGTTGTAGAGAGCGATGAGGTCTCCCCTCAGCCTCCTCTTCTCCAGGCTAAACAACCCCAGGTCCCTCAGCCACCCCTCATAAGCTTCTGCAGGGATGGAGAGAGGGTTGCAGGAAAAGATATCTAAATGTAATTTTGCTCATGGATATGGATATTTCAAGTCTGCAGAGAGCCCTGTTGGGAAGGGTGGGGATGGCAGAACACCTGCAGCAGAACCAAAGCAAGGCTTCAGTTTGCTGAATTCTCAGCTTTTTCCTCCTGCTTGCTTGCTCCTTCCTCTGCAAGCAAACCCTCTGGAGCATCGTCAGCTCAGCCATGGAGGTGATGTATTTGAGGCCAACACATAGCTCTGTATAAGAGCTCACAAGGGAACCCAGAGCTCTGCCCCATTTGTGACAAACCCCAGGTTTCCAGGTCATGGTTTCAGCCGATCCTCGCACCACTCACAGTGCAAATGCCAGTACCATCACCCCAGTTGTTCTTGCTCTTGGAAGATAACTGGAGCCAGAAACACAGAAATGTGAAGGAAACCACACAGAGAGGCCAAGGCAAACCCAAGCTCACACACCAACCTCACCGGCCATGGTGATACCAAAAGGTCTCATTCAGGATGGAGAAACACTTTGACAGCATTTACTACGCAGGGAGAGAGGGACATCATTTACCTTTGGCAGCTGACACCCCTTTGCTGCAGAAGGTTACCTCTGGCTAGGTGAACAGCTTTGGCTGTTTGATCAGACACATAGGAGTAATTAACATCCTGATTTTAGGATCTGATCATATCAGGCTGAGCAAATAAGCCTCTGACATTTTTAATCAAAACTCTTCTCCTCACACTGTGGTGAAAGGCAGAGAGGACGCAGGGAGGAGGATGAGGGCTGAGTGAGGGCTGCTTTCTCCGTGACGAGGACTACGTGTCAGAACGGCAACCATGTGCCAGCCCCACTGCACCAGGCTCCTCTCCCCAGGCTCCTCCGCCTCCCGTGGGGCTCACGTAGCCGTGAGTCATTGCAGCCATCCCTGCACCACATTCTCCAAGACATACCCACACAGGAGCAAGAGGAGCTCAGGGCATTCTCTGAAGAAATTGCTTTCTCATGACTAAATGCCAACACACAGAAAAAATGAACCACGACCATGGATTTAGTTGAAATTGGTGTCGGTGAGGCCTGCTCAAACACATCTCCTTTCAAAGAGCTTCCTCTGGCAAGCTAATGACCTGGGCGGCAGGGAGCTCCGCTGGGGTGGCCTCTGAAAGGACAGCTTCTTGGCTTTATTATGATAAATAATGATTTATTTATTAGCAGCTCCTTGTGGCACCCAGGAGAGGAGCAGCTGGGATTGTAGTGACGCTCACACCAGTGGGGAAGCTTCAAATCAGCCCTGGCTTTCTGCAAGTCCCCTTCCCCGGGCAGGCTGGGGCACGGGCAGAGCAGGAGTCGCTGCCAGCCGGGCACCCTGTGATGGGGTCACCAACACCTTTCTGCAACTAATTAAAAATCCACTCCAGCCTGTCAGCAGAGACCCTCGTCTTTTTCTTTATCATCCCCCTTCTCCTTGGGTTTCAGGCTTAGAAAAATGCAAGGAACACACAAGTTAGAGAGTTATTGTAGGCATGGCTAGGTGCCAGCCACCCTTGTAATTTTGTTAATAGACTAATAGAGGAGCAAATGAAGCCATTGTAGGTAATATTAACGCTGCACAGTCCCATCGTGGTCAGAAATGTTTCAGACTACATCGTCAATAAATTTTCTTCCGCAGGATCTCATTTGCCCTTGGTTATATCAGGACTGGGCTGGTGTTGGTAGTGTTTTCAATTCGTTAGTAAAGTTTGATTTTTCTTTTAAATGAACTGGCATTAATGGACCACCTAAGTTCAGTTTTTAATGACCTGATATAATGTAAAGGAGCAAGCTCATAGTCTGCGTGGGAATTTGTCGTCAGGCGTCCAAGTTATGGCACTCAAGGTGAAGGGGTTAACCCACTCATTTTAGCTGTCTAGGAGTGGCAGACAGCCCTGGGGCTCCCACGGAAACCTGCCCTGCATGAGCGCTGGGCCCCTGGGGTGTCCCGGCACTAAGAGAGTGGAAAATCCGTATGACAGGCCAGAAATGCAAATACTGTGCTGAGTTGAGAAATGGATTTAGCAGAGGAGGTCTCTCATGATGTAAACCCTGCAAATGCGAATAGCCCAGGTCGCACTGGAGAAAGCCATCAGCGTTGCTTCGCTTCCTGCTGTTCCCCCGTCGCTCACACCGGCTGGGATTGCCTTTGCCATCTTTCCCTGTTTCTCAGGCAACGTTGGGCAGCCGATGCCAGGGCAGGGAGGGAAAGAGTCACACATCGAGGGCAGGAGGAATTGCCCTGTGCACACAGCAGCTCGCATCAGTCTGGGACATCACTGCCGCTGCTACTTCCCTTCAGCAGGTTGCAAAAGCCGTTTGGAAGTGTGAAATTGCAGCCTCGAGACGAAAGTTCTCAGTGGCTGCAACACCTCTTGCAAAAAGTGCTTCCCTTTTCCTGGTCCTGTGTGGTGTTTGGGAGGGAAATGCTGGAAATCTGGACATCTGGTTTGGGGAGGAGGCGGCCGGTGGTGCTGACAGGTTGCTGCTGCAGCCGGGGCCACTGGTGCCTGTTTTTCCTAAGCTATGGAGACAGTCATTGAAGCAGAGCCACCAAATGCGGGGAAGTGGCCTCCTCTGAGATGGAAATGGTCATCCTCTGACCGGGCAGAGGAAGCACAGCTTCGCAACAAACGGGTCCAGATGGGTGCCATTTATGGGCTCGGTAATGGGTCCTATTCCAGGACCCAAACCAAACTTGGAAGCTCAGGAATGCGACGGTCTCTGCTGTAACGACTCATGGTTTTCTTAGAGTTCAGCAGACTTTCACCACCACAAGTTTTTTTCCCCAGCACAGCCAAGCGACATGTGTTTCCTACCACGTGGAACCGGGCCATCGCTAATTTTAGCCACTTACTCTAGAAAGACTCTTCCCAGTTGAATGGCATGGTGTGAACTCACCTACTGCCAACAGCAGGTACCCCGAGCACTGACAAGCACATCGCTTTCTGCCCCCAGGCCATAAGATGAAAGCTGTGCCAGTGTTAATTGTAAACGAAAACCCTCTGAACTTTCCAGCTGTGAAAGGCGAGGGGGAGATGTAAAAAAAAAAATCTTTCTGAACTTCCCTCTCCTTCAGTTATTTTACAAAACACTTGAATGTTGGATATTTAAAGAAACAAACAGCTCTTTATGACCATCTAGCCCCTTGTTTTTGTCTCCCACTCTTGCTAATGAGGACCAGTGATGGACCACGCTAGATACAGCCATTTCCTCCCTGCTAACTGGGGAGGAACATGCCAGCTGATTCCTGGAGAAATGGCAGAAAAAAGAGAATTTTTGCCTGGGCAAAGCAGACCCTGCACTCCAGAGCAGAAAGTAAGGGAGTGGGAAGGGCAGAGAGTGGAGAGCGATGACCATGGGGTCATGCTGGCTCAGAGCAAGGTGGGAGGGGAAGGAGAAATTTGAGGGAAAATGTAAGGAGGCAGAAGGGATTACTCCCTGCCGCGGTTAGCCAGGATGAGCTAAATACCCAGGCTTTTGCGCTTTTGCCCAGCACCAGGACAGAGGTGATCTGGACACATTGCAGGAGGATTTGGGATGGTTTGGGGGACCCCAGTGCCCACGGGATGCGATCTTCCGGGGGGTGCATGCCCCGGCACTGGGCCCCGTGCTGTGCGGGCGCCGAGAGCTGCCTGACCTCATGCTCTGCGCCCGTGAAACCAGGGAGCGAGCAAAAAGGAGTCCGAGAAACATGAGTGAACGCAAATGTGTTTCCACTTAGCTAGTCCTCTGAGGCCAAATGATGTAACTCCCACGAAGCCCTGCAATATGTTGGCAGGAGGAGCCTAGTGACAACTCCAACTGTAAGTTCCTGAGCTAATGAGCAGAAAAGTTGAATTAAAAAAAAAAAAAAAATGCTTTTTCTTTGGCTTAGCATAGTGATCTCTGAGCAGAGAAACAGCACACTGAGGGAAAATATCCAACCCCAAAAGACCCTAGCTCGTCTCCTCCTGGGGCAAAGCCAAGGCGTCAGCACCCGTCGGGACAAGCGTTTCAAACCAGTGGAGCTGGGGGTTTGCTCAGCCTGCCGAGATGCCAAAGTAGATCCCAGCTCCAGAAGCAGCTCGCTGCCATTCTGTTCTCCAGCCTTGATGGAGTTAACCACAATTTTTATTACTAAGGGTGGGTTTTTCTGTCTATGTGTGTGTTACCAGCGAAGAATGTTTTACTACAGCTCTCCACACAGCCACCAGCCTCCAAATGGACCATGTTACAGTAGAGCTAAATATTGTGTCAGGGACCATGTGTTTCTCGTAAGATGGGCTCGAGCCACGACTATGTAGGAAATTGTTTATCTCTCTCCCGCTGCCCCCCTGCCCCCCTTTCTGACTTTATCCTCCCACAGACCGCATGAACGGCCGGGGTGCTGGCGATGGGAACTTTCCCGGGGAAGCTGGCGGAGTTTTTTTTTTTTTCACAGCCCATGCCTGCAGCGAGGAGCGAGCCCCGGCAGGAACAGCACCACAGGATGGCTGCTGGTTGTGATGTGTCCTCGCCTTCCAGGTGACATGCCAGTCCTGCTGTCCCAAGGGGCACGGGCGGCTCTCTCACCGGGCTCGGGTGCCATGAGGTACTGCCCCAGCACAGGGCAGGGGCCAGCACCACCGGTGCAGGTTGGCTCGGCACCGCAGAAGCCTGGGGAACCCTCTGCTAGAGGGTTCGGATGGAGGCTGCAACAAAACCATGATTCTGATGTACATGTGCGTGTGTTTCGGAGTGAAATTTGGCCAGAGAGGTATTGCCAGCCCCAGGCTCAAGGTGGAGATGAACCGCCTTCTTTGATTTGCTGGAAATCCCGCTGTCTGCTGGGTGGGTTGGAGAGCCAGATGATTAAAGGAGAAGTAGAGCAATCTCTGAAAATTGTTTTAGTGCTGCTGCAGCTGATGCAGAGCAGAGCAGCCCCTCTGGGTGCTGGCCTGAGTCGAGCAGGGTCTGCTGGCCATGCCATCGGCGAGGCACTGCTGTCACCATGGGCGGGGTAAAGGCTTGGCTTCACACTCCGATGCTGCACGTCCACCCGTGGCTCGGTGCTCGGCGTGGGCACCACGAGCAGGGAAATCCCCCCTGCCCTCATGGAGCAGGAGTCGGCAGATCTGGGACTTGTTTCTCCCCTGCGCTGCTCTGCAAGAGGTATGTCAGGGAAACCGGAGCCCCTCGTGCCTTCCTCTCCTTATCCGTCCATCTCAACACCATCCCCAAATGCAAAAAGGCACTTTTCCTTTTTACTGTTTCTGCTCTCTCCTGGCCACTGATCTGCACAATAGCATAATTGTATATAAACATCTGATTTCTTTTACTTTGCCTCAGTAATAGCTTGTAGCAACCCTTTCCAACATCTATTAATACCGTGCTATGTATTAGATCCAGACGTCAGATCCTCAAATGTGACTGTCTTCAGAATAAAGTGGAGAAAGGCTGAACACAGATCAAACGTTTGCCCTCTGGTCAGTTTTAAATATAGTATATACTGCGCCTCCATATAAATTTAGCAAGTGCTCTTGCTTCTAAGCACCTTGGACTTTTCTCTCTGTGAGATATTATAGATGAGGCCTGCCTGGATCAGACTAATGATCTCTAAACATCAGTATCCTGCGTTTCAGCAAAGGCAAGCTGAACCTGGCAGAGCAGTACTCCTCCCACCACCTTTTATGTAGAGCAGAACTATAGGAGATCAAGATCTCTTTACTTTATAGGGGGAAAACATGAGCACAAAGAGATGAACTGGCTCATCCAAAATCACCCAGTAGCCAGGTGGGAGGTAGAAACCACTGGAGCTGGATGGTGGTCGCTGCCTCCGGCAATCCCAGGACCTGGGGTGGGTTTCTGATGGGAACGATGCTGAGATGCCATTTTGTTGCTTTACATTTGCTCCTTGTAATACACAGGGAGATTTCCAGAGGTGCAATTGCTTCCTCAGTCATAAAGACTTGCATTTGCCTTACTCTTTGGAACAGGAGAGTTTTTACTCATATAGAAATGAAGATTTTTCCAGACAGACCTTTTTTTTTTCTGAATTATTTTGACTTTAGACAGATTCGGGGGACTCTTCATTGAATGTGGCTTGCAGGGGCAAAAGAAAATGCATCAAAAATATAGCTAAAAATAAAAGCAACATCTAATTCCGGTTCCTTCCCACCATAAGATCGGATAACTTCTGAGCAATTCTGTAAATGCCAGCTCATGCTTTGGCATAGCTGCAAGGCCTGGCTGTGCTGGCATGCAAAGTACCAGTCAAGAACTGCACCATGCTTGACCCAAGTCAGAGCTAGGGAAAGAGGCAGCACTTTCCATTGGGAAATTATCTTTCTCGGCCCAAAAAGAAAAATCTACACAGGTTATAATAACAGAAAGGCATGTTAGCCCTGACTGTATTGCTGGGAATGAGAAAAAAGCCAGGGTTAAAAATTCCAGCTGGTTATAATCCCTGGAAAGTGCCCCCTGCCCTTCCTTCTTTAGGACATTGTAAGGTTACAGTTCCAAATTTTTAAAAGTTCACGTTTTTGCAAAACCAAGCTGTAAACCTGCATCCTCAGCTATATCTTTCTTCCATTGCTGCATGGCATGCACACATCACTGCTAGCGGCTGTCTGTGCTAGGGCTGCCATGAGATGGTAGTGACTGCTTTGCACATCACGTTGCTCCTGCAGAGTGATCCAACAGAAGACACTTCATGAGTAAAGGAGACTGAAGGAATTTGGCTTCGAGAGAAAAACTGTGTGTGAAGATCTGCTGGGGCTTTCTGGTAGGTTTTCAGGCTTACTAGGGCTGCTAAAAGAGATCAGATTCTTCCTCCTCTTCATCAGAAATAGCCATTGAAGGACTTCCCTGGTTCTGCTTTGCTTCTTGCTACTGGCCACTGGTCTAAACTGGGCTGGGTGAAGGTGAGCGGCTGTACATTTTTCTGCTCCTAATGGCTGGGATCAGTAAAAAGCCTGAACTGTACCGTGGACTGGACCAGCCCTTCAGATGATAGCCTGCTTTACCACCAGCCTGTGACCCAAATTTATTGGGCTGCAGCTGGGAATCTTTCTCTTTGATCCATCTCTGCTATTAAACAGCTTCAGATAAAGCCGCAAAGCTCATTTCTAGGAAAGGAAGCCAAACAATCTAAATCTTGGAGCTGAACAGCAGTGGGGAAATGATCTTCAAACTGCATCTCCTCACCAGCTTCAAAAGCAAAGCAGCTCATTTTAACACACTACATGGCACTTCAGCAATGATTAAAGTACCTTAAACGTGCACCTTCTTCATCATAGACCCATCTGCTGACAGGGTGCCAAGTACAACAAACCCAATCAAAAGCATCATCCCCATCATGGATCTAATTGTCATTGTCTTCTTTCCTGAACAAGAAGAGCTGTAACAAAAATAGAGCCTGGAGAAACACGCACATCCTCGCACAGAAATAACCCCCTAAAAGCAAACTGAAAAACCATAGAGAAGCCAGCCTACAAGCTACAGACACAAAGTGCCGAGCGAAGGAGATAACTGGCTGGTGAACGCTGGGAAATAATACCCTAAAATCCTTCTGAGCCCATTCATCACCCCGGCTTCAGTGATCATCTCAGCAATAAATTCCCTTATCATCCTATTGGAATTTGACATTAATGACCTGCCTGTTATTTCAGAGGGAGATGGACTGTAACCAGCGGGTAATTGGTAGGAAAAATTGCCCGTTATAGCAAAGATCTGATACCGTTGAAGTAGTTACACCATGAGAGACGGAGATTAGGGAGCTCTGTTTACCACAAGGGGCTTCTTCATCCTGAATAAATGCGTTAGCTGCCCAGAGCCTCTTACACCCTCATTCCCTTTCAGTGGCATATTAACATCAGCACTAACACAGTTTTTTCCCAGCCACGCTGGTATGAAGAATAGCAAAGACACTGCACAGCAGAAGCTGTTGTCAGTGCACAGGTGACTGTAAAAATGATTAAAAAGTTCTCTCTAAACTCCTGCTAGTTTATGCATTCATTTCTGAGTTGTCTCAGGAAAGACAACTGTAATTTCTTAATCATTCACATTACTCAGAATGCTTCTGCAAACACCTCTGGTCTGCAAAATTTTTCACAAGCAACTTCCCAAACTGTGGCTGGTTTAGGTTTTGTTTCTGTTTCTCTGCTGGAGAGACACAATAGGTTTATTAACATTTTTTCTTGCACCTACAGGTCAACTTCCAGTGTGTTCTGCCTAAATTAGAGAGCCCATGTTTGCAGGGGAGCCTGCAGCCTTAACCAAAAATAGGACAACTGACTTCTCTAGAGTGTGTTGGGGGAGAGCTAGAAGCAAGTCCAGAGGTAAAATCCTGGCTCTGCTGCAGTGAATGATAGCTTTGCCCTGACTTGATGGGTCTATACCTTTCTCAAAGGTTTCCTGGTCCTACCTTCCACTTCCCAGCTAACAGGACCAGCAACAGAGCCAGAACGTCATTTTTTTGGGGGGATCACACCTGCTTTTTAAATTAGCTCCCTGGAGTATTCGCAAAAACAAAGCAGTAGGGCACGGCCACAGGAGGACTGAATTTGCTACAGAAATACCGGCACGTATTCATAATAAAACATCCGCACTATTTGCCCAGCTCTGACTGTAACTTCCCGACGTGTCCTGCACCTTTCTGGGAAGAAAGAACCGGTCATGGTGGTGGGAAAATTGCTTCACACAAGCGAAAGGGGATTTTGCAATCACTTTCACTGGAGGGCTGCTTTTAACTCTATGTATTCCCCATCTCTGTGTACCACCCTATAGGCTCCCCACCACTGTAAGCAGTGACGGAGGAGAAGAAATGCTTCTTTTCCACGCAAATACTCCCTGGAGGGCCCACAGGTGGTGGGGATGGCCCCAAAGCCTCCCGCAGATGGAGACTGGCTTTCTCTGCAGGGAGCCTGACAAAATTCACCTTCCAGGCTCCACTCCTGAGTGCTCAGAGGTGCCAGGCTGGGTGTGAGCGCAGAAGGGTCAGTCCTATGTCCACTGTACATCACAGGGAAATGGTCTGCTGCCTGTCCTCAGCATCATCACAGGATGCTGTGATCTGGGGACAAGGTACATGGCAGCAACACCCTTCCAAACCAGCAAAACTACCCAGAGAGAAAGACTAGCTGGAGCTCTTCTCAACCGCTCCTTACAACAGCAGTTTGAAGCCAGGCTCGGAGCAGAGATGGAGCATCAGACCCCTAAAAAGGGAGCGGAGCTTGGAAGGATGGATGGAAATTTTGAGCTTCGTGTTGGTAGCATCTGAGACAGGAGGCTGCAACAGCCCTGGAGCCACAGCAAGCTGCCCCGGCACCGAACTGTCCCCTCTGATGGCTTTAACAGTGGCTGGGAGTCAATTCCCACATTTCTGGAGCTGGTGAGAGGGGAAGGCACAGGTAACAAGCTGTGGCCGTGCCTTTCCTGGAGACGACCGAACTAGAAACCCGGAGGCTGGATTTCTTCCCTACAGCTGCGTAAAAAGCTGTTAACTGCCATGGCAGGAATCGAGCCTGTGAATCCCAGCTCGCTGCACTCTATTTCATGGGAGGCTCTTCATGCAAAAAAGCATCAGCAGAATGAATTAAATGCCACTGTAGTGGCCGCATTCCCACGTGCTCCTTGTGTTCTTCTACTTGACTCACCAATAAGGAAGCCAAGATATTTTGTAGAGGTTGCTTTGAAAACACTCTAATCAATTTAATTCATAGTCAGAGGCCTTCCAGCTCACTTGCTGGGCTTGAAAATGTTTAATCCCTGGTTGCCCTGGGTTGATGGAGACGGTGTCCTCCAGCCTGTTCCCTCTTGGCTGTGACACCGTGCTTGGCGAATGAGTGTTCGCTGCTGGTCTTCGTGGCAATGCACGAGAATGAAAATGGTGGTGAGAGCCTGAAACAAGCTTCAATTTCTTCTTGCCTTGTTGAAAGGCGTGTTGTTTACCACAGACAAATTGGAGACAAACATGCCGTGAGAGTCCAGTGAGTTCATAAAATAAACCCCTGAATAATCACAACACAATATTCCTGCAAGAAAGGTTTTCTTATCTTGAATTTTTCTCCTTTATCTCTCCCCCTGCCCCCCATCTTGGAGTAATCATTACCAGACCAGGAACCTTCAAACAGATTTGTTTGGAGACTTGGCGTGAGTTTATGGTAGCTGGAAGACTTTTTGCTTTCCCTACAAAAAACAGAGCCCATTTGGAGGGGAAGAAGAGCTCCAGCACTAAAGTCAGAACCTAAACAGCATACGTTGCAAACAAGATGAGAAGTAGAACGCTGCCTAAAACATCTCTGTCCCCTTCCCTGCACATCTACAGCAGAACCGCTTTCCCTTTGGCTTGTGGCAGCTGAGTTGCAAACGCTGCATGGATGAACCCAACAGCCTCCTGCAGTTTGTTCTTTACATGTTTGCGAGGCGGCTTCCAAAATAAGTTTGAAGGCTGTCAATCTTGTCTCAAACAGCCACAGGCAATGATGTGTCAGTCTGCAGGAAAGCCTGGGGATTCATCTGCATTGAACGACTGCTTTAGCAGTGCTCCCCCGCCGCCCCGCCTGGCTTCTTGCCCGTGGTGAAGCACCCATGATGGAAAATGGGGTGTCATGGGGTGGACTCCCTGGGATCTATGGCAGAAATAGGTTGAGGGGCTCATGAAAGCTGGTGAGAGAGATCCCGCAAGGGCTGCCATGGTCTGGAGCAGCTGGGCAGCCCCCCAGCCTTGGGGAAATGCTTTCTGATGTCTGGAGCCGAAACGTGGCTGGGACTGTGCTTTGGGATGGGGGACGCACTCGCGGCTGTGCCGTGGGGAGCAAAACCCTGCCAAGAGGCAGGATCCCATGGTGCAAGTGAGGGGGGTCACTTTCTGCAGGTGGGAAAGGCCTTTTTGCTCAGCCCGGAGGGGAGAGCGGTGGAAATTGAGGATTTAACGTCTTCCTCAGCTGGAAATTTCAGCTAATGGCAAAAACAATGGAAAGCCCCCCAAAACCATGCGAGTCCCATCCCGAGGGGCTGTCCCCCTAATCAGAGGCAGGGATGATGCCTGGGCAGGAAATATGTCGGCCATATGAGTTTGTGAGTCATCCTGGTTGTGAACAACATGCTATTCAAGAGTTGGCTAACGTGTACATCAGGACGTATACATATATACCTTCTTCTTCTGAATCTTCCCCTTTACCTTTCTGTCCCAGAAAACATCCAAGCTGCTAACACTCTGAGGAGGATGATGCAGCAAAAATAAATGTTTTAGCAAGACACAGAGAAATGAGATTTGCATATGTTTTTCTGGGAAAAATATCAAGTTTTCCCTGTTAGAAAATGAATGTGTTGGAAACAGGCTTGTAAAACTCGAAGCCTGACTCAAGCACTGATTTGTCACGGGACTGTCACCTACGCTTGTTGTAAATGAGGACTCCTCGACCCCCTGTCCAAAAGAAAAGGTTGCTTTGATATTTTATCAGTGGATTTATGGAAGAGCAAATCCTGGTCAGGGAAGTGACTGGAGAAGCTTTCCCTGGATCCAGCAGCAGGCGAGGAAAGTTTGTGGAATACAGAATTATCCTCTGCTTGCTGCAGAGCTGTTCCCAAGGAGACTGGGAGCACAGCGATAGATGAATTTCAGAAAGCCTGGGGGTTCAGCTTGGTGAAGGGAAAAAATGCTGGTGTCTATCCGAACACTGCAAACCTGATTTTCCACTTACATGCCTGATTATCAGCACTAAATGTACTTATGTTGACACCCCAAGTTTTCCCTTGGATGTCATTCTATAGGCACAAGCTCCTTCAACCACAGGTGATTAGATTTGTTGAAGAAACCACCGAGCGAGGTGCTTTGGCAGGTATAAGCAGGATACCCTGTTCGATTAGCGCAGCACTGCCTTTTGCCCTTAGACGTTCTGACTGCTCTGCTGAGGCAGAAGAGAGATGCCAGCAGAGACTGCGACCCAGCAGAGACCCAGCCGGTGGGAATCCTCTGTCTGCAGAGCTCCTTGAGTCTGTAAAACTGGGTTGGAAATCTCTTAAGAGGTTTTTGATTAATGTAAATTCCATTTTTTGCAGCAAAGTAAAGCTTTGGTTTATATTCATGTCCCCTCGAGGCTTATTCAGTCTGAGGTTTCCTTGCTAAGAAGTATGCACAGCTCTTCTTTTTGCTTTCATTTACACAGGACGGAAAGCATCCCGGTGCCTGTATTTCCGAAGAAGCCAAGGCCTGAGCCTGCAAACCAGAGCCACCAAAACACAACCTAAGCCACGAGAAGAACAAGGCAAGCACTCCAGGCAGGCTTCTGCAAACTGCAGGAAAGGAGTCACTTGGAAACTGGGGCAAAAGTTGAAACAGGATTTAATTTTATCTGAATTGATTCATCTGTCCCTAATTAGTAATAGCTTCCCAGTGCATGATGTAAGAATATGCAGAGGGTTTTTTAATGAATAACTTTCGGCTAAGATAAAATATAGCCATTCGCAGATAGTTCTTTTTATGCACCAATAGAGAATTGTGCAGTTAAAGATGAAAAATAGATGAGATCCCGCAGTCACACATGTTGAAGACTAAAATCTTTCAGAGCATGGATTCCATCTTCTTACCAATTTATTGTAGAAAACCCAGGAAGTTTTGCGTATCCCCTGGTTTAATATCTGTAGTTAGTTTTACTGAGAGAGGACCCTAAAGCTCCCAAAACTGCATAATGCATGATGCTGTAGAGGGACGACGCATAAAAACTTGCCCTGACGCTGAAGTGCTGTCTACAACTGTTCTGAAAGTCCCAAATCCAGCTGGCAAAACATGGTCATGTTTAATGGCACTTCAACAAAATAAATGAAGCAACTAGTTAAATTAAAAATCCATATTGTCCAATTTTTCATGGAACAATGTGAAACTGGGCCACGGGCTGATCTCCCTCACCTCATAATGCACAGTCCTTTCCTCTTCCATATCATTCCTTTGCTCCTAGTCATACCTCCTTGTACCATCCCACATATTTCATCTCAGCCCTCTGTGCTCACACCCTTGAAATCCTTCCAGGCTCCTATCATGTCCACTTCTCTAATTCACCTCTCCGAGCCAAGCTATACATCCAGGCTCTAATTCTTCCCCATAAACTAATCCCTCCAGGACCCTGACCATTTTCTGATATTTCCATAAGCTGTGCAGCTCCTTGTGGGTTCACTTCTCCTCTCCTAACATCAATAAAAGCCCAGAGACTTACACAAGGGAGAGAGAAGAATCAGATTTCTGGGTTCGTTTTATAACCAGAGCAAAAGATGAAGCTGGGGGATGCTGTACGTGGTCCTCACCAAGCGGTGAAGAACCAGGGCAGGACACGTTGAGCAGATGGTGATTCTGGACTGCAGATGAGGACTAAATTACTGTGTTCAAATCACATCTTTGATACACTTCCAGCTTTTATCAGATGGTTCCACTCAACGTTTGGCACAGCTGATGCGAAGGGAAGGCCAGAAGAGCAATCAAACAGCGTGAGCAGCTGAAGCAGCCCAGCGCAGGAGAAGGGCCCGGTCCCTGGGGTGCTCTAGCTGTCACGGTCCTTCCCCAAATCCCAGGCAGTGGCACGCTGAAGTGGGGATTTCCTTGACCGCTCCCACTCTTCCAGCACCTGCAGAGCTTTAATATTTACCCCTACGTGCAAAAAATTTGGCACCCCACGGGCTACGCAGCCTCTGTTCCCTCCTGCCACATCACTTCATGTTGCAAGCAGCTCACCCAGACGATGCAATTGTAAGTTAAAATATCTGGGAGGATTGATAGCATGTGAGCAATTTCTCAGAGTTAAAAGGCTCTCTTGCTTGGGTTTTGGATGACCCAAGCTCCTAATGTACTCTTCACTTAATTCACCCCTGCCAGTACAAATGCTCTTATTTACGAGGTCCGTAATCACTTTCTATCAACACGCTCTGAAAATCTGCTCCTTCTGCAAAACATTCCTTCAAGTGAGTCCCTACCCATGAATATTCTCGGGACAAGCCGAGTCCAGGGCCTGCTCAGGGCATAGGAGAGGACTTTCAAAGGACTCCCACTGAGTTCAATTGGCTCAGACCCCAAGTGAACACACATCCACACCCACAAAGCTCTGTTATAAATGGCCTCATATAAGCTCACAAGAATGAAACCAAACCTTTCCCAAAGTCCTTAGGAGGGTCTGTGGTTACTTTGCCATCCTTTTAGTGCACATGGACCACAGGGTTTTACCTCTCAGGAGGAGTCTCAGGCAGCACCACAAAGCACACAGCTGAAGAGTTGTGCCAATTTAAAATCCTTCCAGAACACTGAGTTTGGTGTCTTTTTTCTTCCTTAACTTAAAAGCCAGAAAAATATCTACAAATGTCTGTGCAGGAGAATCAATCACACACAAAGGAACCTTCTGGGTCCCATGAAAGAGCCCATGTTTTCAGCCTTGGCAATTTATTCTTCCCCCTTTTGGGAAGCAGCACAGATATGTTTTCCATTTGAAGTATCCCAGGGGTCTTGCAGCTCATGCTGAGCCCTCAGAAGTAAACGAGCCACTTTTCCCAGCAGCAATCCCAGCTACAATTAAGAAATGTTTTTTTTTTTTTCAGCATACCCAGACTGGCACTTGGTTCAAGCCGTAGGAAAGCAGAAGCACTGAGTCCACACCAGAGCAGTACCAACAAGTATATAGCATACAAACATCTTTAGCTCAGAGTTTTCTGTTCCGTATCTCTCAGCTGTCTCACGGGCCAGCTAGAGCTCTTTATCGGTGCCATTTACTCAGCTGTCAAGTGGGGCTTTTATCCTAAAGCTCCGCAGTGGGGAAAGAGGAACCTCCAATGAACTTGCCTCAAATTGAAACAGATATTTAACTAGAATAAACCAGTGGTTGAGTGAATAAACACTGCAGGCACTTTAGAAAGAATGTTAAGTTGACATAAGATCTGTTGGGTCAGTTCAAGAAATGGGAGACTTTATGCCGAAGTCATAAATCTTCTGGGTTAAAAGGGGATAGTGCTGAGCTCCACACCTTGGTGCCTCGCTGGGAGAGACCAATGCAGGAGGTTTGCTGTCCCAGAGGCTGCAGAGCTGTTGGTATGGGCAGTTAGGCTTCTTTCCCATCACAGCTGCTGAGGAGTGTGGACTTTGCTCTCTTCTGCAACCGCTGCAGCTCACCGAAGCCTTTGGCACAGCGTCCTGTCCACTGGCTGTGAGAACCTGGGTGTTTCATGGGGAGCCAAGTCTTTGCTGCTGAGCCCTGATACACGAATGTCTTGGAGGACAGTCTTGAAGCCCAAAGTCTCTGGGCCAACAATATTTGTTCCAGCTGGGACAGCCCCAAATGCTGTTGAGGGCCAAGACAGCGATGAAACCCAGTGGCTTTTCTGGTGGGGCTGTCACAGGGCAGCGAAGCTGCTACAGCTCTTGCTGTGTTTGGAAACCACAGTGCCCTCGTATGACCCTGACACGCTCTCGCCTGTCTCTGCTCTGCTTTTCCCCTGAAACGCAAGGACGGAGGAAAGGGTGGATCTATGCTCTCTGGGTCTTGGCTCCTGATCTCCTCTGAGCAGCCCTGTTGATCTGAGGGGCAAGTCGGAGCACGTTTCCTCCAGGCTTGCTGATGCCGGCAGCCGCGGGAGATGTGAATTGCCTGCGGGCTGAGCTCTGCATGGGACACCCAACAATTCACAGAATCATAGAATCGTTTATGTTGGAAAAGACCTTTAAGATCACCCAGTCCAACCATTAACCTAACACTACCAAGTCCACCACTAAACCAATTAAGGGTAGAGTAATAATTTAATCTTTCCTGGCTTGGTGAATTCCCCACAGCTCTGAGAGCAGACTCAAAATGCCAATAGCCCCAGGTAACTTTCGGCCCCGTGCTGAGCAGAGCAAAACCTTCCGCAGTACTGAAATCCCATGTAATGTCTTAGTGATGTGGAGTGCCCCAGCACAGGGCCAGTGTCATCGGGCAGTGGGCTTGTTGGAACAGTCTGCTGTAACACGGGTGGTTATTGTCACCGCACAGCAGCAGCTGGTCACAAAACATGCGCGAGCTGGGAAGGAGCTGTTGGGTTTGGGGTTTTTTTTAAAGAAAACTGCACTTATTAAAAACAGGCTTTCAAAAACTAGATATCACAGGAGACTGCGACACTAATCTGCCCATGATGGATCACCTGGGCTGTCAAGACCTGTGGCCTTTGCTCGGCCAGACCTGACAGCCAAATGCCTTGGGAAGGTTTGGACATGACTGCAGTTCTGCCTCTATCTGCAAACTCCATGTCTTGAGAAAGCAGATCACGTTTCCTGAGGAGTGGGCTGATCTCAGCAAAATGCATGCCACATCCCTCCATGGCACCTGCAGTGTGGACTAAGCAGTGGTCCACGGGGTAAGAGCTCACCCCAATAAGTCAGCCTGCGCTAAAGAATTGCAGATGTTTAATTTTTCTGTTCCCTGCTCCAAGGAGAGGGAGAGAGGAGCTGCAGAGAGCACAGCAATATTTTTTCAATACATTCCATATGTTTCCTCCGTAAGTCAAGATTAAACAGTGGTGCTGGTTGGAATAGAAATAAGCCTGCCAGCTGTTCTGCTGCCTTTGGAGGAAGAATGAGCCCTAGCACAGGCTCTGACCTGACTCAAGAACACATTTCCATGGGGACAAGTGGACTTGTCATCTACGCTGTCACCGCTCTCGCTGGTGCTATTGACTTTGCCAGAAGGACTAGTCAGCCCTGGCCCCACCTCCCTGGGCAAAAACCCTGAATTTTGGCGCAGCAGCTTGGAGGCCTCGTGTTGTCCTTGTCCTGCAGCACGGTGTGGCATTCCCAGGCAAGCCATGATGTCCTTTGGATCCCCCAGCCCCAGGCCACCGCAGCCCAGTGTGCAAACACAAACGTGGCACGAGGCTCCCGGCTCATGCCTCGGCACCTGCAGCCAGCTGCCTCGAGCCTTCGGTTATCACCCCTCCCACAAATGCACACAAGGGCTGCAAATTACTTTTTTTTTTCCTATTTTTTTTCCTGGTCTTCCACTCCAGCAGCAGTATTTCAGTCTTGTTACTGTCACCACTCTAGTTGCTTAGCTCCAGACACTGCAAAAGCCATCACTGAAGATGGCAGGTCTGCAGGGAGGAGGAAAACCCAGCAACCACGAAGGGAAGGAATTTGCTCTCTCCTGAAGGGCACACTCAGTATAATTATGCCAGCCAAATGTGCACAGAAGTCCTCAGTAATTGCTATGGTAATCATTTCACATGTGTGGGATTTTTTAGGCTAAAGTATAATTACAGCTAATTGCTGTTTGATTTTGTTCCTGTTTATATACCCATTAAAGGAATTGTTGAAATGTCTTTGCTCAAAGACTTTCTTCTTTCTTTTTTTTTTCTTCTCTTCTTTTTCTTAAATTATCCTGGAAAAAAAGGGATCATGTTGCAACACTCTGAGTTCATGAATGGCCATTAGCTCTCCAATGATCTTACAACAAAGAGCCATGTTAAGCCTGTAAGAGCCTGATATTTTCCCAGTGTTGGGAACCCGACAGTCCTTGAATTTGCAGAACTAACGAGAATTTGCAAAGATCTTGGCTGTTTGTTAATGAAACCCTTCTGGGCAAGAGGCTGAGTCTGAATTCCTGTGGGGAGAAGGGAGGATCTGAGCTGTTTGTTGCAGGCAGGAGAAAAGGTGCTCTCAACCAGCTGTTTTGGTGATAGAAATAAGTTACATTTCTGCTGCATGCTCCCCATGGGAAACTAGCCCAGCTGAACAGTGTACAAAAAAATACCTCTGATGGCCCTTGTTTTCAGAAGGGGCCGGTGTTTTGGAGTGTCTCCTTTATTTTGTCTCCCTGTCCTGCACTGATTTTACGTTTTGCCCACCTGCCAGAGCCAGCAGAGAGAGAACTGAAGCTGGTGGGGCTCAGTGCGTGCCCAGGGGTTCACTGGGAGCATCTCTTGCATGGCTGGTACCAGTATCATCACTGATTATTTTTTCTCATCTCTGGGTTTTAACACAGTTGTCCCAGGGCACAACTTGGAGAGAATTAAACATCAGGTGTGCTCAAAATTTGGGGAGTTAGCATATTCTAATTGCCTGCACTGAGGCCAGATAATTTCCTTATCAATTCATCAAAATATATGTGTATATATGTCTTTCAGCCATCCTTCAGGATGGCTTTTGCAGGTTTTATTTTTCTACTGGAAAATTGGCTTTATGTTAAGATGCTGAGCAGATTTTGGGAAAAGGAACAGAAAGAGTCAGTTTTCCTGTCCTGGGATAATCCCCCATCCCCGTTTGGAATGAAAAACTGGAACTGGGAATGATACTAAAAGGTGAAAATATTTTTGACTATGTCCATTGAAATGCCTTAGGTTCATTCAGCATTTGTCAAATAAAAATCACACAAAACACATGCACAAAAAACCCCTTTCTTACTGGGCTCTACTATTTCAGCAGTCATTTTTCCAGGAGCTTCTCCCTTACTGCTTGCTTCTCCAGGATTGGAGCACTTGGCAGAAGCTCATGGACATGAGGTGGGCGATGCTCGGTAGAAAAGCTGCTGAAAGAATGGCTGGAGAGGGACTTTTACGATTCCTTTAAGTACATCCTGGAAGACGTGCCAGGGGAGCATCTTACCAGGCGCTCCTACCTCACCGAAAAGCAATGTTCCTCTGGAGGAAGGAGAGGCCGTGGCTCACAAAGGCTGTAATATTCTCATTCCTGAGCATTGTATCCTTCAGAGGGGACTGAGACCACATGAAAACAGTCTTGACTGTGGTGAGCCACAAGTGATCGCTCCAGTCCGTCATCAGCCGCATGCAAAATTCAGAGCAGGGAGTGATCACAGAAAATACAGGATTACGTTGCTAAGGGACTGGATGGAAAGAGCGGGCTGGTGCCACCACAGCTCTTTGCCTTGGAAAATGGGGAGCCTGTTTGCTCTGTTCCCCCGCCTTTTTTTTTCCCTTTCTATTTGGCTTCTGCCTCTGCTCCGAGAAGCCAAATTAGCTCATGGTCTGAGGCTCCAGAACTGAACATAAGCAGAAGCAAGATGACATTGGCTTGAAGTAGAAGGAGAAACAGAGCTGCTTACCATCCTGTTTCACTTTGACACTTTCAGGGAGCGGGAAACAGTTTCAAGGCATGGGCACTCACCACTGCCACCAAAAACACATCTGTAAGCACAACTGTTTCCCATGCGGCAGATGGTTGCTGCTTATATCCACTCCAAAATGCTATGGGCGAGGACATCACGTGCTTCAGTTCGAATGTCCCACCACATCCGATGGGTGTTAACAAGATGACTTCCAAGGGGCTACATTGCTTTCCCTGACGAGAAGATCAGAGCCCAAATCTCAACCAGGAATCTCTCACTGATGCACAATCCGTTCAGAGAATACAAAACAGTGTTTGAAAAACACAGTATCCCAGCTGAGTGCTTATCCCTAATTAAGATCCCTTTGAGCTGGTGACTGCATCTGAAAGCTGCTGCCCCTCTTGGCACCAGAGCCTGCATGGATATGTGGTGTATTTTTAACCAGGCTCTTCGGAGGAGGATAATGATACGGTGGTGCCTCCTCCCTGCAATTTTGTAAAGTCTCTGTGTTTGGAAGATGATTTCAGCCATGGTGCTTACATGCTAAATAGCAGGCAGAAGAAGAATGAGCTTTTGATTAAAATACATCTGTCTAGCCTTCTGTATTTTTAGATCCTGATTTAGAGGACTTAGGTATGGAGAGATTTACATAATTTCCAAAATCTGGTCTGTTGTTTCTGATGGTTGTTGGACATTCCTCATGGTCAGCCCTCAATTTTACCAGCAGTCTTGGGACATTTGGTGTTTTGCTGGTGGCCCCAACAGCTATGAAATGATAGCTGCTTCCTTTTCTGTAAAAAAGGGAAATTCTCATCCTTAATGATCCCAGAGCAAATGAGACCATAATGGTTGAAGTTTGGGGTGGGGAGGGAACTGTAACAAGACTGCTATTAAATGGGATATTTTGAGCCGTCTCATGACGTTTGAAGGCTTGGGGTTGTTGTGCCTATGGAGGATACCTTTCTAGCTTTCACACCACTTGTGTAGCTTAAAATTCCCAGTCCTGAGTCCAGGACTGCCAACAGCCTGCAGAGTTTCTTTACCCAGCATCCACCAGACCCTCTGAAGGGAAACGCTGTCATGCAGGAATGATTGCCCCAGGGGACTCAATGTGGCAACTAAGTCTTTCCATTTGAAGATCAGCTTGTTCCAATTCAAGCCGTGTTGGCAGCATCCTAAGGTTACAGCAAGTTTGCTGCCAGGCCGGGAGCTGCTGCCAGCAGGACGCATTTTCTAATGGTATGAACAGACTCAACCTAAGAGCAATTTACTCTGCCTGTAGAAAAGCATGAAGATCCCAATCAGCCGTATTCCAGGTAGCTGTGACAGCACAAAACCCAGCCTGATTAGTGGAGGCATCGGGTCCACATATATTCCACTGCAATTATTGCTGGCACTCAGCTTGATTTGGAAATCAAGTTACCTAATAGCCCTATTATTTAAACTTGTTGAGCAGACCAAAAGTTGGGTCTGCAGTTTCCATCCACCAACAATCAGCTTGAGTGTTTTTAGCATTTGCACCACTCAGCTGTGTGTTTGGTTACAAAGACCCGAGGCAGTAGGAACTCACCCTCAGATGCAACTTGATTGAAGAACTCTACAATTATTGGCCTCTCGAATGCAGACACAGTCAATAGCCAGCACTAATTTTGCTGGGAAAGAGGAGCTGAAACTCTTCGGACTCCAGTAAGAACAAAAAGTGACATTCAGGTGTATTTTGCAGAGATCTAGAGAAAACAGGCTCTGGGGTGTTTGGGTACAAAATTACTTCTGCCAAAATCTATTTCTCCTGCACAAGAACCTGATTTAATGGTTGGACTGGATGATCTTAAAGGTCTTTTCCAACCTAAATGATTCTATGATTCTGCGAGACATGGAGCTGGTGGGGGCAGGACAGCTTGCTCAGGCACTGCAGAAAGCAGGTTTCCAAATGACCACTTTTGAGAGTTCTCTGGTCTGGTGAACTCAACAAATGAAAAGGAAGGGAGACACTAACTGAGATGTAATTAAGTTTAATTCCTAAAAGGCCTCGAAGGAGAAAATCAGAGGATCTTTTTGGTCCTGTCAGAGGAGCCAAATTGCAATTGCTCCTATGACCAGCAGCATTAAAAAGATGACAGGATAAGAAAAATGAGAACTTCTGTGCCTTTTAAAACCCTGTGTTCTGTTGGGCTTAATGGTTCCTTCTTTTCAAGAAATGCTTCATCCTATGGATGTGTAACCAGCGTCAAGAAGAGGATGGCATTGCACATCTGGAATAATGCTTTATGACAGCTCTGTGGAGGTGGTGGGACTTGAAAAAGTTAATGAGAAACACAAGCTTGCAAAAAGTGGGTGGGAAAAAGGGTTAGAGATACAGCAAAGTGGTTTGCATCCAGATCGCGGGAACATTTAATGACTCAGTGTGTGCTGATTTTTGAGCTAGAGATGTTGTCAACTCTTTAATGATTTCTCCATCCGTGGGCCCATTAAGATGGGGTTAATGTGCTTAAGACGTGAGTCACTATTCCAGCCCTTACAAGGCAGAGAAACCGAGGCAAAAAGATGCAATGTGTCCTTATTATGCCTCTGGATGACTAACCCCAGGAACACTCTAACTGTGTCATCTCAGAGGTATCATTCAAAACCAGTACAGGAACCCTCCCAGTGCCACACCACGATGGTGGCTGGGCAGCCTGTGCCACAAGGCAAAGTTTATTTTTGGATCTGGGTCTTGCTTTTGAGGGCCATGATCCCTGCTCCCATCACCCATCAGCACCCTAGGCTTCTTGCAGCCCGGGACCATCCCGGTTCCTTGGATGAGAATTCATTTCAAAGGCAGACAAAACTTCCCACAGCTATTGCCCTGTGGCTGTCTGCATATTTCAGCCCTTCATGATCCCTCCTCCCAGCAAGCATCTGATCAGAAGCTCTGAACTTCATCTGAAAGCACACAAATTAAACTTTGAACTAAATAAAAAGACACCCCCCTCCAACCTTTACTGAAATACTCTCTAAAAACAAATCCTTATATATTCTAAACTCAAAACCATCTGGGTTTCCAAGCCTCAGGAAATTACAACTCCCATTCTGGAAATAAAATACATGTTTGTCCATATATCACATTAATTAAACCCCATAATATGGAGGGAGGCCAGTAAAATGCTTTCCTGATGGCTGGCAGATTTGCATAGCAATTTATCATATCATCCATTGCAATTATTATTATTATTATTATTATTTTATTACTATTATTATTGTATTTTCCTTCATGTCAGCTGTGTGTAGTAAGATAATGTGTTCTTTGCTGATCAAGACAGAAAAGTACATGGTCTCGTAGCAATTTGATTTTTATTTATATGCCCTGTCTCGCACTGGGGAATCCCAAAGCCTTGCAGGCATGCTGACTTATTGATTGTACCATGTGATTTTAGCAAGGAAAAGACTTCAAATTGAACGATGACACTGCTAATTTACAAAAACAAGCTATGACTGAATGAAGAAGACAGCAGACCTCCCAATCTGCCACTGGAAGGGCTGTGGTTATATCCCCCCATTTCCATCTCAAGGACAACTTCCCACCTGCCTCTGTTAAGCAGTGGGTGGGGAAAGCCCTCAGAGACGGAGCCTGCCCCGTGCCACCATTCCTGCTCCTGAGCCGTGCTCCTGCCGCTCCTGGCCCGTGCACGGCATGGTAGGAAATGCCACATCAGAAACATTCCAGCTACTGGGGAAAACGATTTGGGAACTGGGAAAACTGCAGACTTCAGTTGTTCTTCGTGGGTTTTGCATTTTTTCCTAGTGAGGTATGGTGCACGGAAAACCATCGTACGCTATGTGGTCAGCATTTTTACCATAAACAGAGCAGTTGCACATTGTTAAATTATTATTAGCTTAGCTGCCACTGGAAAGGTTGCCTTAGCCTCCTCCAGCAGGACTAAAATGAACATCCGTGGGTTGCACAAGCTCTCGACTGGTCGTGTGTTAGCATGAATGTATGGCACTCCCATAACGTGCGCTCTCTCACATCTGTCCTCCCAGACACTGACCCTTCTTCCCCCACAGCCAGAGGAAAGAAGTCCGAGCAGGCATGCCTCGTCAGAGGAAATTATTTGCAAAGAGATGGGTTGAACTCATGGATTCTGAGCAGAGTCCAAATTGTCTCAGACTTCAATACATGCCTTCATTCCCCAGTTGTGACAGCCCATTCTAAGTTGAAGAAGTCACTGCCAAAGGAAATCTGGACCCAAATTTTGAACTGCAAACTCTGAAGCTGGCAATATTTGTATCAAGAAATATGACAAAATTAGGGAAGCTTTTCATGGCCAATTTTTTTCTGCCTGGATACAGCTCATGCCATTCAGTGATGCCAACATCAATACTAATTTTGTGAAAGATTATTATAGCATTTTGCTGTGTCTATGCCACGGGAAAAAGGCATTACTTTATCAGGAATGGTCTGTAGAAAGAGCACATAGCAAATCCAACTTCTCCTCCTCATCCAAGGGGCATCAAAACAAAGTTTGGACTGGAAGCAGCTGTGAGTCTCAGCCTGAACCTGGAGCGACCATCCCACTGTTAGGGGAGGAGGATTTCAGCTCCCAAAGTCTTGCCGAACGACGACTGCCAAGAAACGTGGCAGTCTGCAGCGGTAATCTCCCTGCCATGAAGATCTGCCGCAGCCACAGCTGGTAGCAGTGTGTTCGGTCACTAGTAGTTGCCACTGGATGGAAATGTGTCCTGTATCCCAGCACCAGTTCACTGGCCCCCTCCTCAGCCTGGGCGAGGATTTCAGGTCTTCAACTCCCTCGGCAGCCCAAGCAGGCTTCATTCTCTGCAATTAACAGCTACGTTATTGGCAGCCAAGTAACTGTATATTCCGTACGCGAAATGCAGCAGATCTTGTGACAGCTACCTCATCTCACAAAGCAGGGGATGTTGAGTGAGACAAAACATCCCATTCCCTCTCCTCGCCTGTTAAAATAAATGTCATATACTCTGATCAGCCTCTGTGTACATGCACGCAGCCAGCAGGAGAAAATCAAACATCAAAAGGACAAAAAAAAACCCCTAACAGGATATTGGCATCAATAGGAGTTCTGTGAATAGAGATGAAATGTAAAATTGAGTCGCAATCCGGCTGATAAGTTAAAGACGCCGTTAACCCTTGAGCAGATCTGCTGCTGACATGAAAGGGAGGAGAGCTGTTAAGGCTCAGGGCTACTGGTTCTTACATGGGCATTTGGGCTCTGCTTTTCTCAGGAATCTGGAGGGAATTTGGCACCCAAATTCCTTGGAAAGTTAGACACACAATACCATAAATTCCTTCAAAATTGCAACTTCTCTTTAATCGCTGCTACAGATCCAACATGTCAGTGGGGAGAAAACCAGTTTCCTCCTTCTTCCTCTTGCCATAATTTTTCCATTGCTTCTTTCCTAATGGGAAGAACCATCTGTTCCAGTGATGAGGCAAGAAAAAGGATGATGAAGGAGAAAGGGAGCAAAGATGCAGGGCAAAATCTTCTGCCAGAATTTTTAGTTTGGGATGAGAAATAAAAAAAAGCACTAGGAGAAGTTCCTGATGGAAAATTCCTAGCAGCTTCAATGCCACAACCTCTGACCTTTGGCCACTTCAGCCAAAAAGCTCCTGCAGACACTCCAATGTATTCCCAGTGCTGTGGTCTGGGCACTGGGTCTGAATTAATCCAGCCTTGCAGGAGCAAAGCTCAAGTTGGGAAATCAGAGCCTGAATCCAGCTCTGGGGGGTCAGCAATCCAGCTCCAC
Organism: Pelecanus crispus; assembly: GCF_030463565.1. Classification (NCBI taxonomy): domain Eukaryota; kingdom Metazoa; phylum Chordata; class Aves; order Pelecaniformes; family Pelecanidae; genus Pelecanus; species Pelecanus crispus. The sequence goes on from NC_134651.1 coordinate 40,457,617, forward strand.
TCCCACTGGCTCGGACACCCCAGCTACAGCCCTGACCCAGAGACCGTGCCCTAATGGGACATGACCCCTAACTGCAACCTGAAATGCATGATGTTCATATTTATCCTTAGAAAACTCAGTTTATTTTCTTAACATTTTTTTATTTGTTTACTTTAAGCAATAATCAGGCGTCGAGTTTGTATTAAGGACTGGCTTTTCTTGCACATTTTTATCTGACAGAACAAAGGGATTTATTTCTGCAGTGAAGAAACAGAAAAATAACTTGTAAAGGCACACTGTAATTCCATCTATTTGAAGTTGTTTCTAGCTCTGCAGCAGCCCCAGATAACTTAAGAAGTTGCAAGTTCAGAAGAGATTTTTATCTCACTGCCTGGAAAAGCATCATCTTGACTTTATCGGTGGAATCTCAACATGAGGTTGTTGTTTAAATAACAGGAAGCAAGAGCGGTCGCCCCAGGTCCAAGTTTGCCCAGGGATTTGGGATGAAAACCTGGCTGCCTGGCAGGGAACTCCTTTCCCCAGAGCAGATCCATCCCACTGGCTTTTCTCCCATGGACAAATTTGGGAGACTCACAACATCCCCACCACTTCAGAGGACCTTGACACAAAGCGTAAAGCAAAGCCTTGATGGAAGAAAGCAAAATAACTCCCTGCTGAGGTTTCCTGGACCACGGCAGGGTGAGCAGGTCCCATCCCTGACACAGACAGACACATCCCCATCAGGACTTGGATTTGACTCTCAATTGCTCTGTCTGCTCAGACGATGCCAGTTGTTAACCAGCACCACTTGCTTGGCCTGAGCTGACCTGACCGGTACCTGGAAGCAATGAAGCAAAGAGGCCACGAAGGCAAAGGACTTGTTATTTAACGTGTTTCAACCCCGAGCAATGCACCCGCCGGCAGGCCCATGGTGGTGTGCTTTCAGGAGGGAAAAGGCAATTTGCACCATCACTCTGAGAGCCAGCGCTCGGCAGCTCCCGGGGTGCCGGTGCCTGGGGCTCCCCGGGCCGTGACCGCAGGAGCCAAACCTCTGGTCCCCTGTGCTGCATGCATAGGTACCTTCAGGGTTTGCTGCTGCTTAACTTCAGGTTTTCACTTTGCATTTCTTCTCCTGTTTTATAGAAACAGCCTTAATTATTTCCTATTGCAGCAGGATTAGGACAAAGTTGATTAGCTGCAGGTTTTCCTGCATATGAGCTTAGGCAGAAAGCAATTCCCATCCGTGCAATGCTTCGGACCTGCGCCTTAGCAAGCATAGGAGTTGGGTTTGCATTTGAACTTCACTAGAGACAGACCTTTTGGGACAAAATGCATGAGCCCCCTGCCAGGAGGCACAGGCAGGAGGCTGTGGGTGCTCAGCTCCAAGCAGGACCGAGCCATGGGTGCACTAGCAGTCCGGCTCTGCCTTTCAGACGTGGAATCCTGGTATATCGCAAAGGCGATGACACAGGACATATGGAGCTGTGTGTTTCAACATACATTTTCAAAAAGCTATTTAATACATTCCTTTGCACTGAGTAACGCGTTGGAAAGGATCCAGGCTTGGGGATGTTTCTATAAACACATCATCTCTTGCTGCTCTTCTACCTCTTTTGCTGTGAGCTGAAGGATATGGTGTTTCCCTCTCTTGCTGTGGAAACCTTGGATGTCGCTTAAGATCTTGCTGGTTCGTTAAAGCACAATCTTTCATTCTTACTCAACTTTCGAGTCAGTGTAGTCCACGTCAGAAAACCTCGCAGTCTGTGCTGTTTCATATAGTCTGTGCCTTGAGGAGATGATTTCCTAGAAGCAGCCTTCTATTTCTCCAGCTAAGAAAACATTCCCAGTACATCCTGTATATGGAGATGATTATATGCGGCACACACACCCCCACCCCCCCATTAGATTGTTTTTTCTAGCTTTTTATTTGTTTGAATTGTTACTAGAGATAGGTGACATTTTCTCACAAAGCTTTTTCAACCAGAAAATGCAGGTTCAAAGATACTGGAGTGCTTTGAAAAATGTGTATTGAACCTACCTATTTCATCATTTAGGAAAAGATAAACATTCGAAGTTACTTTGAAATAGAAGGTTGCTAGAAACAAGCTATAGATCTATATTTCTATAGAACCAGCGGGCAGAAATATGTGATACGTTGAAAATATCAAATCTGTTAGGTTGGGATTTTTACTTAAAAAGAACAAACGTTTTAAAGCTTGGACTCAAACCTAGATGCTTTGCTCAAACCCAGGCAGACATCTTCCAGCTGGGGAGGAGGAGGTATTCAAAACAAAGTTTGACTGTTTTCCCACAATTTCTAAATTGCCAAAAAGCCAAATCTGCATTGGTCAGCACAGCCTGATGTTCATATCCACCCTTAATTGAGCCTGAAACTACCACAATTTGTTTTTTCCCACAGAAGACAAATTTGGTGTTTAAATTTTACAGTGGGAGCTGGTATGAAAAAGCCTTCCTTGACTGTGATGGACAGGAATCAGCCTCTGTCCCCAGTAGCTTGGGAATATCCAGAGCATCCTGAAGACTGTGCTGAAATTAGGGATTCAGCAGTAAAAGTGATTGAAAACTATCAGTTTGCATCTGTAAAATGCAAAACATTTCAAGAAAATATGTCTTTTGGGGGGGAAAAATTCTGCTGGGGAGTGGTTGCTGGGTGCAGAGTAGGATATCCAGTGGAAATGGGACCATCCCAGAGCACGTACTGGGATCACGGGTGAAAGCCCCTGTATGTGCCTGATCCAGGTCTAACTCCCCTCAGGGAGGTCTCACAGGGTCCATCTGCCTCATTTTTTTCTCTTGGATGTACTCATCTTGGTCCAAAAAGAGACAAATCGGGTAGAGCAAAGACCCTGGAGCTAAGGACTATCTGAGCTGAGTCACCCGTTCACTCGTGTGCTCTCTCCCAGAAATGCAATGACAGGTCCCCTTCTCCCGGCGAGGCGGATCGAGAGCAAATGTCGTGGTTGTGACTTTGCTGCTGTTGCATTTCTTGCTCTCCCACCAGCCCAGTTCAGCAGCTTTCCTCATGGCAAAGAAATCTTTCTCACAGCCTTTAACTTACATTTTTGGTCAAGTTTTCAGAGCTTGTCCTTAATAATCTGGACTTTATTTTCCAACCAGTTTCTGACTCTGATCCAGCCCATCATATCTGGAAAGAGCCTTTACTCAGCAAGTCTCTACTTTTTCTTTTTCTTTGTGTGTTGAGGTTCTCAGTCTCCAGGACAAATACTTTCAAAGCAAAGAAAAAATCTAAGAGTTAATTGGCAGTTATAATGCAGAGCACCCTCCATGCACACACAAATGACCATTGCTGCTCTGAACTCTTGGTCAAATTACCCGGAGCGAGCAGCTCGTGCTGATGCTGCACCTTTGCCTTCCTGCTCATGCAATGGGCTTTAATCACATCTGCAATCCTGACAACTTTCATCTACTAGCAATCGCAGAGATTCTCCCACGAGCTAGCGCAAAGTGAGCATAAAGGGAGAGGGTGACTTCACTGACCCTAATTAAGAATTTATAATGAACACAAAATCTCCAGAATTAATTTTTTTGCAGTATTCAGCTGGCTCTGCTGCACCAGTAACACAAGAAGGCTCAGGATTTACTGATGCTATCCTAAAGGAGGGGATAAATGAGGGCACGAACAGAAGGGATTTTGGCTTCTTGGAAGAGGACATGCAACAATTAATTCTCAAAGTATAGATCATGGCCTGACTCTGCCTGGACCTTTGCTTGTGTCCACACCAGCTCCCCAAAAGCTGTGCTGCAAGAATGTTTAATGGTTGGACTGGATGATCTTAAAGGTCTTTTCCAACCTAAAAGATTCTATGATTCTGTGATTCTATGATTCTATGATGTGGGAGAAGGCATGTCCCATATTTCCTTGCCCTGCACCATCTGTAGGTATCTCAGGAGGCACGGTGGCTATTTCTCCCCACAACTAGCCATCACTAGGCACCAGAGGGGAGTGCAGGAATTTTCTAGGTAGTCCAATAAGCAGAGAACTACACACGCCCTGCTCATTGCTCATTAGGATCTGTTTAATTAGAGTCAGAAGAAATGGACAATAAGTTAGTGTCATGTTTCTACTTTATTCTAAAATTTCATTAACGTCTTCACGTCCAAGCAGAGATAAGCAGGTTCTGCTGAGTTTTACTCTCCTGTTGCAAGCATGAAACACCGCTTTTAATAGATCTTCATCTTTTCCCCCCAGAAATACAGACTGAACATGTGTAATTAGAGCAAAAGTCACGTGTCTGCCTTCAGAGAGACAGACCAATAAATGCACTTTGCATTTGGAGCAGTCTAGAGTTAAAAATCTAGGGGCTGGATCAAGATAGCTCCAATTTTATTCTAAATGCTAATTGGAGTCTGAGAGCTCTTTGATTCCAGTAACAAGGAAAAAACAGTGTGCACAATTTCGTCCAATTTCCAGAGAGCACTAGGCTTGAGAACTGGACTCCCAGTTTAATTTATGCTGTGAGAATCCCTCACGGCATAACGCCTCTGTTTCCAGATATTACTAACAGAGCTGGAGTGTCCTTCCATGTGTTCTGGTGGCAAGTAACTATAAATCAAACATGCTTCTGGGATGATTGCAAAACCTCCATGAAACTTGACTCACAGTCTAAAAATGTGCTTGTGGAATGGTGGTTGCATCATGTAGGTGCTGCAAAGCAAACACAAATTGGGGAACCTCCTCTCCCCCTCGGCACTCTTTCCTGCAGCACATTCCCTCCCCAGGGGGTTGCGGGACACTGAAAGTGCGTCTCCAGGAACTTGCAATGCTCCTCTCCATCTCTGCTTCCACTGTTGCTTTTCTTAATAGCAAAAGAATCACTGGATCTGGGATTAAAGAAGTTTGTTTCAGCTCCTGAGCTCTCTTGCTGCAGTGGAGGTGAATAAAAGGGAAGGAAGAGAGAGGAGAAACACATCTGGAGGCTGGTGCATGGCAGCTTGGCCCTCACTTCCAGCGAGCAGCGTTCAGAGAGGAAATTGCCTTGTGGATAGCTGATACGAGTGTTTGCTCAGGGGGGAGCAGTGGGCCTGGGCAGAGAAGGGAAATTCCTGAATGCCAAATCAAACACAGCAAAACGAATGTGGATTCAGCAAGAAGAACTATCCACTGGAGACAGGCATGAAACAGCCAACTGCTGACTGGGCGCTGGGGATGGGCACCCGGGTGGTGGTCCGAGGTCCTGGTGTGGAGCAGGTCCTGGTGTCCCAGCATCCTGGCATCCCAGCACAGCCCTCGGGCCCAGGCATGGTCCAGTGCTGTGCTTGGGAACCTTGGCATGGCCATTGTGTGTGGCTGGCTCCAGTCTCATGGTTTGTCCATTGCTGGAGCCATCCTGCACCATCTTCCAGCTTCATTATGATGTGGAACCAGTAGTGGGGGAAAAAGAAAGGAAAAAGGGAAAAAAATAAGCAAAACAAACCAACACTGTTTTCTGTGACCCTCCTCTGGCCTCTGCTTACAAAAAATCCTGGCATCCATAATGATCAGGTCTTTGATTGAACGGCATTTTAATTTGGGATATATTAAAACAGCATGTTTTCTATGAACTATCTCAGCACAGAAAGGGAAGAGGAGGCTCACAAGAACCTCTTCAGCTTCAGAGTCACAACATATGCCCCAGATGCCATCATGACATCTCTGATAGGCAGGCCAGTTGATTTAAAAGAGGGCAGGGGGGTTCGCTAATTGAAACCATTGTGTTATGATAGCCAAATGTCCTACATCTTTTGCATCTCCCATAGATGGCAATGCATACTGAAAAAAAAGAAATAATAATGCTACGTCCGTTTTCAGGGAGAGATCAAAGGGTCTCCTGGAAAGAGGAGCCCAGTTGTCCCTTGAATGCATCTGGGCTGCAGACAGCCTCTGGAAAAGCCTATTTCATTTATTCACGAGGCAGAGGAATGCTGTCTGGATGCTTGGAAAAGTGCATGGGCTGGTTGAGGGAGGAAAAGGCTATGTGTCAAGGGAGCTGTGGGACCTCAACACAGCTTTTTTGGCCAGCCATGCCCAGGTCATCTAACTGTGTCTTCCCCTCCTATTGCAATGGGGTCCTCTGACTGCACCGTGCATTTCAGCAAGAGATACAGCTGGTGCTCTGGTACCCGCAACACTGACTGAGGCCTGTAACGAGACATATCTGGCAACCTGGGAGTAGGAGATGCAGTGTAGCAAACACAAAAAGAAATAAATTCAGTGGTATCAGGGAGACCAACGCTCCCTGTAATTCCTGGGGTACACCAGGGTGAACAGCCTTCTCCAGACTAATTGCTGTCTTTGGAGAATTAAGCCCCAGGAGCCAAGGTACTCCTTGAAAGCATCTTGGCAGAAATGTATTTCTTCATCCAGACCGTGGCTTCTGAGGTAGCTCTGCCCCCGCTTGCTTTCAGCTTGAATTCGGACCAGAGTCAGTGAATGCAGTGAAGCTTCCTCCAAGGCGAAGGAGATGCTGTCTGGATGAATCAGAATCATTCCAGCCCTTCAAAAAACAGGCATGTCCCTCTTGGGATCACCCCGACACGTTCCTCTGCAGAACATCTGCTCCTGCACACCCAGCTGCTGCTGCTGCTGCTCCCGCCGGGGCTGGTGCTCACCTTCCCTGCTCCCGGTGCTCTCGCCTGACCCGAACGGCTCAGCACGTCCAGGAACCACTTATGCAAGGGCTTTTGGCTCTTTTATCATGCAGATATCTCCTTTATTTATAAGTCACCACCGTTTCTGCAGTAAGGGAAATGGCAGTGCCTGAGAATCAGATGGTCTGAAGGAACCTTGCTGTGCCCCTAAAGGGATGGACCCAGTTTCTCCCCCCGAAAAGGCAAACAGCCACCAGCCGATCTGCAAGCAAAACTCAGACAACCCGAGTCCTCTTTCCCTGCCATAACCATGGGACCAGCCCTTTTCCTCATCACAGGATAAATCCCATCACAGGATAAATTAAAAAGAACATGTACATAACTAGCGTAAATTAGAAACAGAATATGGAGGGGAAAGGAGAGATTCATTCCTCTGGTGCAATTTGGCCCTGCTCTGGGTGCCTCCAAAGATGCCTCTGTCCCTTGCTCATGAAGATATTTCTGAGGAAAAAGGGGTGGGTTTTGCTGATTTTGGAAGGCACCTGATTGCAACAGATGGTAAATATATATTTTTTCATTCTCCTGGGAGGATGCCCTTTGAACCACCTAACAGGGCTTTATTGCTTTCTTCTGCATCCCCTGGAAAATTTCTGAGTGCAAAAACTCTGTTTTGTTTGCATTTATAATGAAGGCATTTGGAAACATCTGCCAACAGCTCAGCTTACCAACCAGACAGAAAGCCCACTTTCATTTATGGGTATTTTAAATAGCAATTAAAATTACAGACCATCTCCTCCTCATACTTCCACAAGCAGAAATATGGGGTATGGCCTCTAGAAATCCAGAATAACTGAAAGCAGAGCTTGCTGCTATGCTTCGTCAAGCATTATTCTGAATACAGAACGTAACAACAACAACAACAACAAAAACTTTATTAAATACATTACACTGAGTGGATAGTTTTGCTAAACATTTATGAGATACTGGAAAATTCAACTCCAGCCCTCATGTTTCATCAGCTGCAGCTAAATGCTTCAGTACAGATGGACAGAGCCCAGATGGCAACCTCGCCTGTGGAATTTGTCTCTGCTCTGGACCATATGCTGCTCAGAAGTAAAAAAGATGCAGAGCTTGCTTTGAAGCTTGCTCTGTGGTGCTCTGCAGGCAGACGGGTGCCACATGGAGACTCAGACCTTCTCATCTGCATGTGACCGACTTGTGACCTGACTCCTGGTGACATGGCAGGAATGCGGTGCTGGCAGTCCTGTCGCTGCGTATTCGTGGAGACCCATCCTACCAGGGGTGTCCCAGGGAGCCATGGACATTCACCCTGGGACTTTGTGGTGCCATTACTGCAACAGTGAGTGAGACAGAGGGTGGTGTCATCAGGGCAAGACATGCTTTTAGGTATGGAGTTAGCAGAGTGAGAAAGGTTTGGTCATTTGGGCTGAGCACTTTCTGAAGTTTTTGTTTCTGGGGAAAGTGAGAGCTGAACGAGCATCTTCAGCAACAGTCTTTATAAGTCTGCAGCTGAATTTTGTTTCCTCCCTGAAATGCTTCTGCTCTGCATGTAGAAATTAGCCGCCTTCCTTCTTTACGCCTTCCACATTCCCATGACGTGTTCTTGTTGAAGGTGCCAAGCTTTGGATGAGTAACATTCCCCAACTGTGCATCAGTTTTATCAACACCTGGTTAGGCAATCAGCAGAATCAGTGTGAGAGGAGGGTGAATAGGGCTCCTAGACACACGCCTAATTGCTAAGACTTAGCTTCCATCCTCAAGCCTGCTGCGTCTGGCTTGGCCCATGGCAGCAAACTGAGGACAATGTTGCCTTGGTTCAGCACAGAGGGGCACTTTTAATGAGCTGCTCACTGAGTCCCCAGATCAGAGAAAGGATTTGGGGATAACAAGATGAAAGTGGATGCCTGATAGAGGGACAAATGGCTGTTGGAGGAATAAATAGATTTAATCAAGCTGTGTTTGCTCACCGATCGGTCATCAGTGCCATGACTGATACCTCACTCCTGGGCATGGGGTGCAGCTCATGGCAAACTCCAGGACACCTTCTCCATCAGCACCACCTTCACTGCACCGCTGGCCTTGCAAAGGGGAGAGCAGTACAGCTGGTGGCCTCCGTCCTGCCCTGTGCCACGATTCTCCGGGTCCCAGCTCCTTTCCCTGAGCAGGAACCAGACAAGACCTTCAGAGAGTCCTGTGCAATGACTATGCTTCAGAGACATATATTTTTAAAGGTAGCAGATGTTAGAAAATGCTGTTTGCCAATTCTCTTTGGTTTAACCACTGCTCTGGGAGCTTTTCCCTTATTTATTACCTTTGAAAGCAGGAGCGTGATATCAGCGTTCATGGAGATGCAGTTTACTGATGCCCATTTTTCATACTTCCCTCACACTACATGACTTTTCTGTCCTTCCCAACCCCATGGCATCACCGTGGGCACTTGGATCTGGGCAGTGAGGGTGCAGCTGGATCCTTCCCTTCCCACTTTCACCCTCCTGCTCTCCGCTCCCTCCATCTCACATTTTGGCATGGCTCTAATGGAGAAGTAGAGAGGCATTTCCACTGCACACGCAGCTCTGTGTATCTTTTCCTTAACATTTGTTTTTCCTAGATATACACATGTTTATCCACAGCCATTTCTACAGTTAGAGAAGTTGATTTGGCATCATACGTGGAAAGTTTTAGACATCTGATCAGATCAGCACAAGCTTCTGGGAGTTGCTTGCCAGCTGAAGGAAAAAGAAAGGGCCAACATTAAAAAGAAGCCTTTCCTTAATAAACGTAAGTGCTGCAAATATATACACTTAAAAACGCTATTAACTACATTTAGAAAGTTCTGGTGACTCAATAAAGTGTGGAGATGGAAGAGTCAAGCAGAGTCAAGCAGAAATACAAATTCTGTGTTTTTTTCCTTCGAGTCCCCTGAGAGATCCAGGCTTTAAAAAGCTGCCTCTCAATCTGCATGTCTGATTTTCTGTGTGCAACTTACTGTGTTTGCTTTGGGCCTGACCCAAAGCCCTTTAAAGTCATCGTGATGGACTGGAGTGGTGCTTTCGCCCCCGGCGTTCGTTGCTGCAGACACTGCACGAGCTGCAGATGGCTCAGCCATCGCTGCAGAAGATGCAGAGGGTTCAAGCACCCAGCGTTACTCTATGGAATGCCACCAGCTGAGGGCTTGGCAGCTGTTGTTCAACAATTCCTGCCACACAGGAGTCCAGAACAGAGGAGATGAAAGCCTCTGAGCTGGCCCTTCCTGCACACCTTCTTTAGGTTTATCCCAGACCAGGCACCTAAAAAGTGGGGCCAGAAGGGGAGTCTCACATCTGATCCCACTCCACCCTCACTCACACTGATTTTAGAAGCAATGGAGGCAGAAACCCTGGATTCACATGGCTCACTCTCCTCCTAAAGACAGTTTGGTGACCTTGTGAGCTCCTTCTTTTTCTCTTCTCTCTTTTTTTTTTTTTCCCTAAGGCACTCAGGGTTTGGCATGTGTAGAACTGCAGGTGCAAAGCTTAGAGGAAGGCTTGCCGGAAAAAGACCATGATCTTTGCAAAGGGGATTTGAGTGTCTTACCCATCGGCAGGAGGACTTTCCGGATTGCAGCAGCTGAACGTGCCAAAAGCACAGTGCTCTCCAAATCCCGAGCAAATGCTCCAGGGACAGCCAGAGCCTGATGCTCTCCTGCATCGGCTGCTGCAATCACGGAGCAGAGCCTGCTTGTCCCTGGCCTCCACCCACTCGCACCCCTCCAGCGCCTGAGCCCTCCCTCCCGGGCATGTGTCAAAAAGCCGCCTTCATTTTCCTGACATGCTTTTCCTGCTCCCAGGGCTTAAGTGAGACCCAGATTCCTCTGTAATTAAGGGCCTCTGTTCCACATCAGCCTGTTACTGAGGATCCTCCTCTATCACAAGGGAACTTGGCTGTTGCTTCTCCTTCTCTGACCCCAATGCCCCCAGCTCCCTCCTTCTCTTTACATCTCTTTGTCCTATTCCCCCGGGATCCAGCTTCATGTTCTCCCCTCCACTGTCAGCAAGGGACATGAGCACAGAAAGCTGATGCGTTTCTCCCACCGCTTCCCCTGTTCTTTGAACCAAGGACAGAGCACGTGTTTTTCATGAATGAGAAAGCAATTTGAAGCCATGTAAATAAAAATAGCAACGACAACCAAATCAAACCGAACAACCCAGAAAAAAAGATGCTTGGGAATAGTCAGAAATACTTGTTTTGTCTTTTCCCAGGCAAATTTTATTTCTTTCCATCCTTTTGATCTTCTACGCTCTCCAGCTACCAAAGCTTGAGAAAGGGTTGGCCCATGGTGGCCCAAAAAGAAATGAAAAACCTCTCCAAAAAGCTCATTTGCAAGACCGTGCTTCTCTATCTCTGCATTTTTGCAGTTAGTGGTAGGACTAGGGTTTGTCTCCTCCGCTTTAGCTCCAGCATATGTATTCCTGGCTCCCATGGAGGCACCACTGGACAGCCCGTGCCAAACAGTGCACCAGAAACTCGACCTTCTCATGAACTTCAGGGCTATTTTCTAGTCTGCACCCAGCTCCTTGCAGGCAGGACTGTCTGGCCAGTGGATTCTGGCCCTTTTGCATGGAAAATGAGATGTGTCGGCCTGCACGGCCAGGTGGCTTGCCAGCTGTGTCCCTAACAGCACTTCACAGCCTCCTTGTGCTCCTCTCTTCCTTGTTCAACGAGTTGCCTTTGCTCATATTCGCTTCGCACATGAGTCTGCAACGAGGAGACCTCTGAGATCGTCCTTGGTGGCCTTGGGCCAGCTGGCTGACCCCCAGCTTTCCCACTGCAGCGACCAGCACGCTCCTCGACACAGCAGAACTTAATGTACGACTTTTTTTTTTTTCTTCTTCCTCTTTCCAGAAGCGTTCAACATTTTAACTTATATCTTTCCCCATTTCCCTGATTTTCAGTGCAGGGTACATGGTGATCCTTACCCTTCCCTGGCAGCAGCTGGTGCTTGCTTAGCTGGCTAAGGTCCAATTTGTCCTGGAGCTAAACCCAGCAACACTCCTGACTCAAATCAATATTATCTACCCCAGTCTAAGGCGGTTTATGCCGATATTAATAACCAGGTATCACGTTCCAGCACTACGGATCTGCATTAAGCTCACTGTTCAGGACTGTAATTGAATTTCATAGCAACCTCTGCTTTGTTCTCTGGGTCACCAGCGTTTGCAGGGGCTCCCAAACCTCATCTGTCAAACCCCACCATGCAGTCCCTTCCTCCCTCGGTACCTGTAAGGTCAGGGACAACCTCGGTACTGCCAGACCTCTTCCCTGTTTTTTCTGCATTTACTGCATCAAAGGGAGATCTCTGGTTAAGTGGTTCTTCCAGTTACCCTATTAATGAGCCTCTTAATTAGTATCCTTTTTTGCTAAGTAATTGCTACAGCGTGAGATCCACTTGGGAGATGCAAATGAACTGGAAGCAGGATGTTGCAAGGTAGTGGAAGAGCCGAACGCTGCTATTAATACCTTCTGGCAGGCTGCGTTAGCAGGAGGAGTAACAGCACTGGACAGGCACGTACCTGCCGGGGATCGCGCCGTTCCCCTTTGCCACCATGCACCTGCCGAGCAGCCCGTCTGCCTGCGACGCCGACGTCTCGCAAGCAGCTGCCTGGTTCCTGCCTTGCCAACGGCCACTGGCTGGTGCTAAATTCACTTCACTGACCTGGAAAGACATTGCACATGAGTGGAGCCGTTTGAGTTGCAAAAGAGGATGCATTTTGCCTGCATGAACCATTGCTTTAGGCAAAGGCCAGGTCATGCCATGGAAATGAGAAATATCTGCAGAGGGGATGCTTTTCTCAGCAGAATTATGTTGAAGATTTTTATTCACATAGCTCTTTCAGGCTCCACTTTAACTTTCCACTTTTAACTTTGTGTTCAAAAAGCATGTAGACGTGGCACTTTGGGACGTGGTTTAGTAGGCACGGTGGTGTTGAGTTGATGGTTGGACTGATGACCTTAGAGGTCCTTTCCAACCTTAATGATTCCTGGTTTTACTTTCATTAAAAAATAATCCAGCCACCAAGCCAGGAAACATGAAATTAATTATTACTCTCCCCTTAATTGGTTTAGTGGTGGACTTGGTAGTGTTAGGTTAATGGTTGGACTTGGTGATCTTAAAGGTCTTTTCCAACCTAAACGATTCTATGAATCTATGATTCTGTGCTATGATCCCCTTACCTCAGGACAGCATGTATATGGATATTATAGATGTCACTGGTCTTCACCGCACACTTGTGGGGGGAAATCTGGGCAAGCCCCCAGCAGCACGCTAAATCCCAGTCCTCACCAGGATCTCATCTCATTTACTGACACAGTCTGTTTCTTTACAGGTCTAACTGTACCAGCCCTATAACAGCCACACTGCTCATGTGCTGAGCTGCCTCTTGCCCTTGTGCCAAGTGACTTCTGTTTGCAGAGACCTGCTCAGCACGGCCAGCTTAGGGCTCGGTAGGTCCAAAGCATGATTTGCCCCAGCGTGGCAGTTGTTCTGCCAAACTAGGAAAGCAGCAGCCTGCCGCTTCTGGGAAATGGCTGAACAAAACTCAGCCAAAGCTGCTTTTTGTCTGAAAGAGGAGGATATGCCTGAAGGGACTGCTTTGGGGAAGAACAGTCCTTGTGTTGAACAGGAAGGAGATGTCAGACTTCAGGCAGCAGATACTTGGTAAAGATGCTCAATCACGTAAGCAGGATGATGCTGTGGTCAAATGAGCATCAGGCTCTTGGCACATAGTACTGGCCTTCATGGAGGCTCAGTAGAGATTTTGCCCACTGGCCACATCCTTCAACGTCCACAAAACAAAAGGCATCTCCACCAAGAGGGACAGCAAGAAAAGCCTGATGGACTTAATTGTGCCCAGGCTGGCTCCCTTCCCAGGTTTGTCTGGGTATTTCATATGCACCAGTGGATCATTGCAGTTTTGCTATCACTTCTTTCAAGGTCCCAGCTCCGTTCCCCATGTGTGTGCTCCTGGGCTGGCGAAAGGCCATGTCTGAAGTCCAGCACAGAGGTGCAGCCATCCCTGCTCCAGGGAGGCCAGGGTCTGGGACAGGAGGAGTCCCCAGGCAGCAGCTGGGCTCGCCAGGGATGAGCACCCTGGCAGGCCCCAGACTGCCACAGCAACCTGCTAAAATTTGCAAGGAAAAGCAGAAAGAAGAGTCTGAAACCCCACGGGGGAGCTGGGGTTGGCAGCGCTGCTGCAGGTAAAGATCTATTTGGGAAATTTCCAGCTTGGCTGAATTCTGCCAATGCACAATAAATGGGGACCTTTGTGGCAGCACTGTTCAAAGCTCTCAGCTTTAAGGGCACATTTCCCCCAGCACTGTGACCAATGTTTCCTTTGTCAATACAGCGGGTTCCCCATGAATCCACATCTCACCCCTCTCCCGGAGGAGGCATCCACGCAGCCGTCAGCTCCGCTGCTGTTGCTGCCTTTTATCCTCTGCATCCCTGAGCAGAGCTCACAAGTGATGCTTTGTACTGGAGCTAGAAAAAAATAAAAAATGTGTGCTCTAACACATGAAAGAAAAAAACCTCATCTCACCCCTTGTGTTTTTCCTGGAAATGTCACTGCCCTTAATACATCAAATAATTTGAATCACTTCTCCCCTTTTGTTTGCTTTGGCCCTTTGAGCTCATGTCGAACAGGCCAACATAAATCTGCGTGCACTGCAGGAATTTTGGTCACAGCCTATTCTGCAGTGTTGGGCTCAGGGGAAGAATGACTCCGAAAAGCCATCGCCCCAGCTCTGCTTTCTGGGTCCAAGCAGCTACAGGCGCAGTTGGTCACTGCCCTGCAGAGGAGCTGGGAGCCCGCTGGCCAGCGTCCTCCTCCATCAGGAGACGTGATTGCAGATGGAATATTCACTCCCAGGGACCCACCTCTAAGAAAACCCTCATCCCTGGCCTCAGGGAGGAGAAAATTGGGAAAGGAGTTTATATGCATGAGAGATTTCGGTGGGGAACAGTCAGGGCTGAGGAGCGCGTGGTCAGCTTGGAGCTGGCAGAGATGTGTGGGAGAGCGATGGGATGTGCCCGGCAACCAGCGCGCAGCAAACGGCAGCTGCTGTTCCCCTTCGCTTTGCACAGATGATGCTGCTTTGTTTATTCTGACTGTCTTTTCCCCCATGCGCAGGTCAGAATGGAGTTTGGGATGCACAGGGCCAGGCACTTCCTTGGCATGGCACTTGGGGATGAAGGGCCCATGGGGAGGTCCCTGATGCCAAACTCTGGGGAGGAGAATCACAGAATCATAGAATCGTTTAGGTTGGAAAAGACCTTTAAGATCATCCAGTCCAACCATTAACCTAACATTACCAAGTCCACCACTAAACTAATTAAGGATAGAGTAGCGATTTCATGTTTCCTGGCTTGGTGTCTGTATTATTTTTAACAAAAGTAAAAACTATGCCCGTTTTGGTGGCAGAATTGTGTCAGCCCCAAATAGAAGGTCTGAGCACAACGCTCATGGTTCAGATGGGTAGATAGTTCCCTGAATTCCTGATGGGATGTTGAACAAGTCGCTTTGACTTTGTAACTGGGAGTGTGGAGCAAGGTCCCTTCTCCTCTGGGCACCGCGGAGGTGACGTGGTGACGTGGGAGAACAGGTCCCTTGCAAGTGCTGGAAAATGTCCTGGGCAAGGTGGTTGTTGCACCACAAATCCATGTGCGGAGGAGTTGTTCAGCATCCCCTCGGCACCCAATGTGCCATCCATACTGATCTGGGTGGACAGACAGACAGCACAGCCAGCCTTAGAGCCAGGGAGGAGCAGGCGAGGGCAGCAGCACGGACCCTGCACGCTCGGCTCCTGCCTGCCATTGCCTGCCTGCTCCCAACACTGGCTCTGGTGGTAGGTTAAATATATGTCAATAGATAGTTAAATAAATATATTGAGGATTAGCTGTGCTGTAGGTATAGACCCCTTTCAGATTTGCTAAGTTTCAACAAGTATGTTTTCAATAATTGGCTAATATTTTAAAGAAATGAATAAAACCTATGCTACTAAATCTAGTCCTTCTCTTACTGGAAGACATTTATTGTATGCTCAAAAGCATATGCCTTTAATATCTGAAGTAAAAGAAAGTAATATATAAGGGATCTCTTCTTAAACTTGAATACATGTAGTCATAATCACAATTATTAGCTATCATCAATTGTACTTTAATGAAAGAAAACCCTATCATTAGGAACTTTACAACTGGACATGCTTAAGAAATAAAGACAAATAAGGGAAATTCCCTCTTAACAATTTGAGATTTCACAAGGCAGAAGAAGGATCAAACATGTTGAGATGTCTCTGCATCTTTGAGGAGATTTATAGACAAAACAAACTGATAGATTTCTTAGGGAGTTGTGCAAGCAGTTTTAGAAGCTAGTCTTGCTCCTGACTCCTGGTGATTATATTCTCTTGAAAAACTAAAATTGGAAAACTACCTTGCTGCTGCTGTCATCGGAGAGGTATACCGATGTGTTTTTGCAGAATCACATTCACTTGCTGATTTATTCGTACAGAGGTACCAACACTGCCTTTTCTCCAGTGGAGAAATAATTGTCCAAATTCTCAGTGAGAAGAGCCACGTGGTTTTCAAAAGATTTTTGTCTGACAACGCAATCAGCTGAGGTCAGTCCTGCTCTCAGAGAGCTGAGCAGAGGTCTTAAATGTTACTCAGGGAGTTATTTTCGTGTAAGAGGGAACAAACTGGCCCTAGCTGCGTATACCTTCCTAATGATCTTCACAGCACTTTGTCCCTCTTAGCTCTTCCTCCTCGCCGCACCACCCTGAAACATATACAGAAAATAAAAGCTGAAAATAGGCCATCCTTTTCTTACAGTGAGTATAATTAAGCCTCGGAACAGATTCCCCAGGGATATAATGCATCCCCAATTGCTTGAAGAATTTAAATCAAGACCAGGGTGGAGAAGCCGGCTTGCTCAGAGCAAGCTGCATGCTACAGGCAAGTCCCCTGGGACCCACTGTTGGGGTTTGGGGTCTCTGGACCAGCTCTTGCTGGGGTTTTGGCAGCTCTTTGGACACCACCAGACTCGATTCCTCGTAGTTCGGCTTCCAAAGTAATGACTTTTATTATAGGGCCAAATCAGTGAGACTCCGCAGATGCTGGTTACCAAACCCACTTGTTTTGCCTGGCGTGTTTAATGGCATCTGCGTGGGACTGGGAGTAAACTGGAGGCAGCCCAGGCTGCTCCGTGGGTCTCTCACACTGCAGCTGGGTCCTCTGTGCTGTGTCTGCTCATTTTGGGCTGGAGCTCTGCTTGCAGCGGAGCGGGGCTGATTGCCCCAGCTTTTTGTCTTCAATGGAGAAGCCACCAAGCCACCTGTGGTTTGGCCCAAATAGACGGAGAGCCCTGGCCCCACTGCAGAAATGAGTTTAGAAAACAGCTGTGCCCCCCAAATCGGGAATAAACATCTGTGTTGAGAAAATCTATTGAGATGAAGGACGAAAGCAGCCCCCCAGGGAAGCTACCCGCTGCTCTGGCTGCCGCAGGCTCCTCTGCAGCAGCTCCCATTGGCGCAGGGGCCGCGGCGGGCGCTGCCCGGGCTCTCATGGCCACGGATTTTTTTTTTAAGCCTTTGATGTAAGTATATGCATTTCAAATCCCCACCTTATAACAGAGGGAGAAAATACCTGCTGTTCTTCCCTGCTTCTAATTCCAAGGACATCAGCCTTCAGATTTTCTGCGCCGAACGCGCTGCCCGTGGATGCCATACAGCTCCACAGGTTTCAGTATTGCTGTCACCTGCTGAGACTCCGTCCACATCAATGTGGCTTTCTTATTTTGTTTCTAAGCTGGTGCTTGAGCTTTTTGGCTCACAGATTTTCCCTTCCAAGATTTCAGTGTTGGAGGACTGTTTCCCCAATCCCCAATAGTTTAAGATTATCTCTAGCCAACTATTAATCAAAATCAGAATCTAGCACTGCTTGCTTGTGCTGTTGCACTTGAGCACATAAAAAAAATCTTGTTTTTCCTCTGAAGAAACACAGTTGCTATTTTTTTTAATTTGCTTCTGATTCCTTTAGCACCAGCTCCTCAGACATAGAACAGCCACATTTCTCATTCAATACTCAATATCGTACCAGGAGGCCACATGGGCCAAGGGATGCTTTAAAAACACTGGTAAAACAAGTAAACACCAATTCAGGAAAGGCTTAAAATAAGCTGGAAAACAACAAAGAAACTCTCTTATTTTCTCCTTCCACAGTAGGCTCCTTTGAGTGCAGAAGAATGAATTGCCTTATAAAAACCTGGCATATTGATAGGCAATTAGCTTGTGCGGTGACATGGGTTATAGAGCAGAAGATGGATTTTTACAGCGCTTTCCATATGCCATGTCTCCAAAAGCCCTCACAGAGAAGTGAATTAGATGCCACTGACTTTTTAGGGTCTGTAGCTGGAACGGCCCCGTCTGCTTCAATAGCGAGTTGTTCAAAGCCTCGTGTTTCAAGCCCAGTTGGCGTATTGCAAAAGAGGAGTCGCACAGGGCCCGAGGCACAAGTCACAGGAATCCACTTACAGGAGAGCCTGGCTCCTCCACCGACCTGGGAGCAAATTCCAGCTTAGTCACGCACAGGGTTTGTGCCTGGGATAGGGACCTTTCCTTTTTCCCGTCCCCTGTTTTGTAGACAAATGGATTCTTCACGCCAGCATGCTCTCGTGGCCGCCAGACTAGCCCCCAGGGACTTGGTACTTGGGTAGTTGCCCTAAATAATTTGTTTGTTTGGGTGCATGAAATGCGGAGAGGTGCTCTCTGAACACTGAGCCTTTGAGAAATGTTTAAAATGCAATCAAAGTTGCTAAAGGGAACAAGCATCCTTCCTCCCGTGCCAGCATCTCACTGGGAGCGCTTGGCACAGAGCACAGTGGAAATGGCCGGTGACCCCGCTTCGGCCTCTCATCGATCCCAAATCCTGGGTCAGGAATTGCTGCTCTGGGTGACCCTGGAAGACGTCCAGCTGGATCCAACCCTTTCGGATCCAACCCTTTCAGATCCACTGCAGACCCTGCAACAGGGGATTTTTTTCCAATCACAGTCTTCTGATGGGGCTTACATCAGCTCAAGCTGCCTCTCTATTTTAGTGTCTCTCCGGGCTAAAAAGGAATCACGCTTCCCGCAGCAACACAAAACAGGGAAACTGGTGCTGCTTTGTCATATCTAATTTCAGGCAGCAATTTTCCTTAAGCTGGTCATGAACAAGCGAGGATAATGTAACACATAACTTGTTTCGAAAATTATTCTCCCATGCTGAGTCCTGATCTACTGCTGTCTGAGGCACTTTGCTCAATAGATTACAGCACGGTGCCAGCTCCGGCTGGCAGACTACACAGGACTTGCAGCCACAAAACTGGATGTGATTTGCATTTGTCCCACTCACTCCGAGAGCTGTCACAAGGGATGGATACTGCTCTCTAGCTGGCACTCGATATCTGCTGAGGAATCCCATGTTATCACTGCTGTCATCTTCCAAGCTGCGTGTTATACAGAGAAGGAAAGCTGCCAGGTTGCTCTGCAAGCCAGTAGGTATTCTTGGAGACAAAAACCTGAGCCTGGTCCCAAAGCCGTTGTTTCAACTTTACTTGGTTTTTATTTCCTTGAGAATTGGACGCTCCTCTCCCTTTGTCAGTTCACAAAACTGCAGCCTGGATCAGGCCAGCTGCATCCTCCGTTTCAAACCAAGGACCAGATCCAGGGCTCAACAAAGCCAGAGGACCAGCGCCTGTGTCACCAGTGTTTTCTGGATCAGGCCCGGAGAAGAAGATTCTGTCTTCCAGCTCGGCAGCAACTTCCCTCTGCTTGCTCATGACCGTGGAGCTCATAACAGGAGAGCCAGCGCTCAGAGCCCACGGGCAGCCCCGGCACCAGCCTTCTGCTGGGGAAGTTTTACCAAGGTTTTACAAGAAACCCTGCTGAAAATGGAAAATTCACATAAAATTGCCATACAATAACCGTGAGGGGCTCAATTTAGAAAGGCACTGTCTGCTGTAATAGTTCTGCCTCCTCTATTTACCAGCCAGCAATTATCCTCACTTGAGCTACTTCTTATTTAGCTGCTCCCCAATTGAAACGAACACGAATGGCATTTGCTTGCTGAAGTATAAAATGGAAATCTCGTCTTTGCTGAAGAAGCACCAGACAAGCACCAGCTCTGGCTGAATCCTCCGCTTCCGAGCGGCAACGTGAGCTGGGCACGGGCATTGGAGGCGGGGGGCATTTGTAGGGAGCGTGGTTATCTTTTGGTTACACCAGAGACACAAAAATCCTGCTTACAAACCTAGGTTTCCTACAGCTGAGGAGCAATTCTGAGCGGAAAAGAAGTCTGTAAAACTCTCCTGCCATCGTGCTTCATTGTGCAGATCTGGGTATTTAAATTGTGATTTTTCATGAGAGGGGGACACAGACAGATCACTCCAAATCTAACATCAGACTGGCCGCTTGCAAGCCATTGTACACAACCTGGAATGGCATCTATTTTATAACACAGGAGCCTTCAAGAAAGATGGGTACGTCATTATTTTTATTCTACAGTGCTTTGTTCACCAGAACCTGCCGCAATTCGGGAAGGGAAAAAGCAGCAGCTTAACAAGGGAATAGTTGGAGGAAGAAAAATGTTATTACTGAAACTCTGATTAGACCAGTAGTACCACAAGGTCCCCTTCAAATGCTGAAGCCAGTCTAAGACACAGTGTTCTTAAAGATTATTATATTAAAGTTAAAATAATGAAAAAAAAAAAAGTGGTTTTGCGGTAAATGGAAAACACAGCTCAGCAGAGAGATGGAAAAGCTGTGGATTTTAACTGGAGTGGAGCGGGCCTGTGCGCTTTGCTGTGCACCGCAACGCTACGGTCCTGGGCGGGTTTGGAAGGTCAGCTGCTTGATTCATGGTGCCAAGCAATGATGCAGGATTGGGAACGGTATCTATATGGATCAGCAGCTGGAGGCCTCTGAGGCCAGGAGCCCACTATAGGTCCCTTGTGATGCACCAGCACTTCTTAAACCTCACTTGAATTATCCCGTGCTGCGGAGCGCACCACCCTGTACAAACATGTATGCATGTATGTACGGATGTATATCTGGCCAGGATGTATAAACTCTGCAATGGTCTTTGGACATAACTGCTTGTGATCTTTGCTGATAGCCCACTGGAAAGGGATCTCATAAATATAAATTTATCTTAATAAAAATAAATCATAGAGTCATAGAATCGTTTAGGTTGGAAAAGACCTTTAAGATCGTCCAGTCCAACCATTAACCTAACATTACCAAGGCCACCACTAAACCAATTAAGGGGAGAGTAGCAACCCCACGCCTCCTGGCTTGGTGGCTGGATCATTTATAATGAAGTAAAAACTAGGAATCGTTAAGATTGGAAAGGACCTCTAAGATCATCAGTCCAATCATCAACCCAACACCCCCATGCCCACTAAACCATGTCCCCAAGTGCCACGTCTACCCATTTTTTGAACACAAAATGTTCCTCTGTCTGCCCCTACTACTATCCCAACTCTGAGAGTGCCAGTTTTTCCCACCGTTTATTCCCATGGAGTATGTGCATATTCCCCTGCTCCCTTCAGCCAGCAGCCACAGAGAGGGGCACTGACTGCGATGCTCCACCGTAAGCAATGTCCAGTTCCCCAGCTGTACCTCCTCTGCTCTGTTCTGCTGGGCTAAACAAGCTGAGCTGCTTTAGCAAGGGAAGTTCTTCATCTGCAGGTGATTCATCTCCTTTATGAAGGGAAATTGGAGGATTCCTTGTGGACCCACAGTATTATACATGCACGGTCAGACAAGAGCCGCTGGACCAAAATTAGATGCGAGTTAAACAAGCGAGATAAGAAGTGGTAGAAAAGAACCATTCGCTCATTTGCAGCCAAACAGCCCAGGCACGGAGCAATTAAACAGCTTGACAAAGGTCATGCAAAGAACATGTGGCAGAGCTGAGAATGAAATCCAGATCTAAGCCTTTAACCACAAGGCTGCTCTCTTGCGTGTGCTGCTACAGCACAAATTGTAATTGCTCCTGAGCTTTGTCCCATTTCCAAATAAAAGTATAAAAGCTGATGGGTGACCTTCATGCCCCAGTGCTGGAGAGGACACGCGCGTGCCCTTGCGACAGCAAACAACAGGGCTGCAGCCTTCGCGCTGGTCTCCCTCTCCCAGGGTGATTTCTCCGGGCTCTCCAGGCTGGAGGTAGCTGAGTTCCAGCAGGAAAGAACCAGACGTCTGTCCGATGGGAGCTCCTGGGGGAGACAGGGGCTGGAGGGGCATGGCGGGGGGCAACCATCACAGCACTTGCTGTGGCTGGGGCAGAGCGGGAGGTGCAGCCCGAGGTGCCAGGGAGGCTCTGAACCCTTCTCCGAGGACATGCTCCACCTTCACATCTCACCTACGTCAGAATTACCTCATGTTCATAACTCCAGGAATTTCCAGCTGGCGCAGCCAAGCCTTTAGCTGCTAAATTAAAGTTTCTACCTCTCCCCGGAGAGTTATTTCCCTTCCATTCTTTTTATTAATAAATTAATAATAAAGTATTGTGCTGGAGAGACACAGTGGATTCAGCTCCAAGCGTGGCAGAGCGAAACAAGTATCAGCTTGTTTATAAGCACGTCTGTCTGCAGGGTTTGGGTACCAGAAATCAAATCCTCTGCTTAGCACTTGCCAGAGCAACTGGAAGGTGTGATGGATGTTTTTAAAGGAAAGAAGCCTCGTTCTTTCTGCCCATCATGGCATAGCTTACCCAGCCAGGCAGCCAAGCCCTACTCCGTGGTGGGGTCCGATCCCTAACACCCTCTCCGCGTGCACGCTGATGAGGGTTCCCTTCATCTCGTAAAGCTGGGATTTCTTCAGTGCAGACCCACAAAATGCCTAATGCCTGATGCACCCAGGGCAGCAAGGCT
This sequence comes from Pelecanus crispus, assembly GCF_030463565.1. NCBI lineage: Eukaryota > Metazoa > Chordata > Aves > Pelecaniformes > Pelecanidae > Pelecanus > Pelecanus crispus. The sequence continues at coordinate 40,480,167 of NC_134651.1, forward strand.
TTTGGGTTCCTCGCCACTCAGCAGTGAGGTTTGTTTTGCGACAGGGACCTGCTTTGTCCCTGCGCAGTAAGTCCAGTGTCATGTCTCCAAAAGTGAACACAGTCCATCTCCCCGTGGTAGGCAAAGCCGGTAAGAAGCAAGGTAAGGCTTGGAGCCAGTGGCCGGCTATTTTCCTAAGGGTGCAGCTCCACAAAAAACCTTTCTGGAAATCAAGTTCTCATCCCTTCTTCTCTGTGGGAGGAGACATGAAGAGGTGCTTCTTAGAGATGTGTTTTTTTTAATCACCAATTCTGACTTAAACAATTGTATTTACTGCTAGATCAATACATATTCTCTCTTATCTCATTTATAGCCCTGGAGGGAGCAGCAGGCAGCTGAAACGTGCTTGTGGTAGCAGGAAATTTCAGATGCAGCCACTGACCAGCAGGTCAGGGCTTTGATCAGGCAGTGACTGCGGCACCTGACGATTACAAATGGGTTGGAGATTAAAAGAACGACTGAACATATGGAACCTGGCCTGTAAACTGGAGAAATGGAGACAGCCCCGGAGTGGGATTTTTGCAGCTGGTTCCCATGCCTGTTTTCCATGCTCCCACACGCAGTTGGTGCCGCATGAGGGTCCTGCTTCCCACGTGGAGGGATGGGGACCACCAGCACCAAACAAATCAAGCGTTGAGGCGCGTGTGCATAGGAAGAAGATTATATGTCAGGTAGGCAGAAGGCAAAAAAAGGGAGAGCAAGTTGACTCTGCGCCAAGGTTCATGCTTTCCATACTTTCATGGCACTCTACAACAAGGCATTGCTGCTGGTTTCCTAACGCTAACCTAGAAAAACCAGGTGGGACTCAAGGCAAGTGGAAGGAAAAACCTCTGTCTCGCATCAATAACCCTGGCCTCAACAGGCAGCTTTGTACAAAGGGCTGCTTCTGCAATAGAGCGAGGTGGGCTCGGGGTGGTTAATAAATCCCTGTATTCACTGTGTCGGTGAATTAAACACACTGACACACAATAAAAAGGGGTGGCCCACAAACGCCGCAGATCCATGCAGATGTTATCGTCCTACATGTGGGCGAATGTCTGTTAGGGCAGGATGTAAATAAATCGTCCTGCTCTAACCATATCTCTGGTTTCTGTTGTGATCTGAGCTCCGATGCCAAGGGACATCACACAGTTGTAAATACAAATGGAAAATTGCACAGTCTGCAATCTGTTGGTTCATTACAGTGTATATATCTTTCTATCCATTAACCTGGGACCTGGTTTTGTAATCGCCACACAAATCTCCAACTGAATGTTGATTTATGATGGTGCCTTTCCGCCAGCCTTTCGGTGCTTTACAAGAACTACAAGCTGACGACACAAAGGGATTTTTTTTGGCATTGCGACGTGCAGCCATCTTTGGGCTGCAGTGTAGCGGGGGCTTAATGATGTACAGCGAAATGGCTGAATGCTGAAACATGGCAGCTGGGAAGGGAAGAGAAATGCAAAGGAACAGACACTTCTTGAACCCATAAAGCTGTGACACGGTAGCTGCTACGGAGTTGACATGCCCTGAAATGTCACTGTATGATGAATTATACATACGATGTTAGAGAGGAAAAGTTGCCATCAGTTGGTTGGAAATAAAACACAATTCTGCATTCGTTTACACCGCAGTGGGAATTTATGTCTGCAGAAGGCACATCCCTGATGTGGAAATTAGCCAGGAAAGCGGTGGCTGACACCTCCACTCTCCTTCGCAGCACAGCAGTGCCTTGGTGGGAGCAGTCCTTTTTATTTCCCATCAAGAGATCTGCAGCAGAGCATCTGCTTGCCCGCTCCAGGGCAATCGGGACAAATCCCACGGCACGTTATCCTGTCCTGCTGGCAGAGGTCAGGGCTCTGTACGGGGATGCTGTGCAAGCCTGGCTCTGGCAGGGCAGCCGGCAGGGCTTTTACCTCTGCTGGGGGAGAAGGGCTGTAGGACAGGAGAGAAAGATTTACAGGAAACACCTTGGAATAGCCAAGCATAGGAAAAAAACAGCAGGAGGTTGAAGTTTCACATTATTAACAGCTGAGCTGCCAGCTGAGTCCAGTTCTGGGTGATTGAGCAAAGTGGGAGTGGGCTTTATTAGGAGCCCATAGGGAGCCCCCTCCTTTCTGCCTCCCTGGGGTGGTGCTGGGGCTGGCAGGGCTGAGCTGGAGGACAGACACCAGGCAACAGCTTCTTCTGGGTCCTGCGAGGCTGCTGAAGGACATCAGTCTTTTTTCATGCCTGCTGTCCTTGGGAAGCACCTTCAAGATGCTGATCCTCAGCAAGCACTGAAGGTGGGAAATGTGCTCTGGGAGGTCCCATGCAAGGTGCTCCCCTCTGTCTGGTGGGGTCTGGGGGACCTGGGGACCAGCTCCTGGTACAGAGGGTGCTGCAAGCAGCTGGGTAGCTCTGCCTGGGATGGGCTTCCCACCTGGGAAGGAAGGCAAAAGGAGTATTTTCTTTCTTCTAGTGATTTCATGTAGTCCTTGTGCACTGATCTAAAAAAAAAGCCTGTAGGCTTTTGATGTGGGCCAGGTTGAATATTGTGGGTAATGACAGGCTAAAATTCCTGAGTGGCCCTGTAGAAACAGCTGGTTGAATATTATAGCTTGAATCAGACCAAGTCTGCTAGTGGGTGATCTAGAAATTACAGGCGTAGCCCTGCATATAGCTGCAGAGAGAGGGATGTTAATTGGGGGGAAAATGCTATTTATGTGTGTATTCTTAATATAAAAAAAGAGACAGTCATTTCAGTATACTTATATGGGAGCAATGTATTTGTATTATAGCAGCACCCCAGCAAGAGCCTGCTATGTTATTTTGCACAAGATGTAAAATATAAAGCTAAAAGGCACTCCCTTGTCCTATGATCCTGTAACCCAAAGGGCTGAGGACACTCCCTAGGCCACAGTGGCTTTTGGAAAGGTGCATTTCTTCTGACTTTCCTTAGAGAGCACAGGCTGCCTTTAGCTCGCAAACTTTAACTTCCGCTCAGGTGGGATTTAATTAGAGGACAAGAACTATTCCTGTGAATGAATAGTACTTTTACAAATATAGTAATGAACTTTCCAATGACTGGGGTTTTTTTTTGCTTTGCTTAATACTGATAGGAAGGAAGGCAAAATACCTTGGTTTGTGATATTTATTGCTCACAGCTTAGTTTAATTCACTTGAACCTGAATTTCAAAGCCACATTGAAGTCAAGGGGTGTGAATTCACTTAAATTGAAAGCAAATGACAGCTGGCTGGGATGCCTGGGAAGGGAAACCATGGAGCTATGCATGCTTCCCACTGAAGCTGATGGGAAAATGATTATACCTTCATCAGTGAGAAAGCTCCTATTGACTGCTGGTGGTAAAATCGGATTTCTAGTCAGCACATGCATACAATGCTTGTAAGCTTGTGTGTGAGTGAGGACCCAAAAGTAATGCGAACTCATTTGTAGCCTCAGCCTGAAAGTTGGTGCAGGTTGCCTTGGTCCAGCTGAACCCTTGAGGAGCAGTGGGTGATACTCATAAGGGAAGGAGACAGTTTTCAGTCTAAACAAATAAAAAAAATTATTTGTGACATAGCCACAGAATAGTGTTCCAGGGACTGGAGGCACCATGCCTTCTTCCTCATTAATTAAAGATAGTATAAAAGTACTGTCTCTAATTATTTGCAGAGAAGAGTTTAGCAGCTCTAACATGATGCAGTGATTGAAGTTGAAAAAATCCTTAAGTCCCAGGAAAATGTGAACTGTCATCCCCTTGCAGTGTCACTAGAAGCAAATACCTTTATGAACAGTTAAGATGTGTAGTTTTGAATAAAGAATCTGAATTAGGAGGAGGTTTGGGGTGCCCACAGTATTGGGGTGTTGTTCTGCAGCTCTGCTGGTGCTGAGATGTGCTTAGAGGATTGGTTTGCATTTTTCTCAAGTGTCTCATGTTCCCAATCAATGATGAATTAGTTCCAGCTATTAGCAATAACTGCTAGCTTCTCCTTGAAGATGAGCTGAGTTTTGCAGACTGCAAAGCTGATAGTTGCAGGTTTCTCTCCAAATGCTCACTAGGTGTCTTCATGTGCTTCCATTTATGTGCAGGTGAGAAACACTTGTTAGTTCATGCTGCTTGTAAATGCACATTGAGGTGCACCAATGCAGAAATGCTTGTGCCTGACATGTGAGAAGTTTCTTCTCTTCACCCAGATCAAAGCCAAAGTTCATCTCTTCTACTTGGTGGTTCTCACTCAGCACCCCTTTGCAGATTGCAAGTCAAAGCTGGCTTTGAGGGGAAAAAGACGGGATAGTGTGTTTCTGACCTCTGGAAAGTCTTCCCAATCCCTGAGACAGCACAGGGAGGTGACTGGGTGTCTGCTAGAGAACCAGGGAGCTGGGGATGGTGGGATCAGCACTGCTCTGTGCAAAGGATGTCAGTAAAAACACTAGTGAAAGAAAATATGGTGACATTACTTGCAGTCTGTCTGACATCGTTTGCCAAACAGGCCCTTGAAAATGGTGCTAAAAGCCTGGGGAAATTAATTGAGGAGTTGTGTGGGGAAATGTGAAGCTGGTGGAAAATATGCAGTTTAAAAGCACTTCCTGCAGTACTGCTAAATAGGTGGAAATTGAGCTCTTGTATCAGGTACAGCTGCTGCCTGTCAGGAGGCCCTGTGGGTGTGTGGCTGCTGTGCCATTGCCTGGGCTTGCAGCAGGGTTTTCCTGTGCTTGCAGGAGTCAAACCCCCCTGGGGCCCTGCTGGACCCATTGCCCTGGTAAAGTCATGACAGCGAGCCCGTCCTGCTGGGGTCTGGCCCCCTCCATCCAACTCACTGACGTTGGAGGTCTGGCAGTTATTTGGCTTTTTTGTGTGCAGAGCCAGGCTTTGAGCCCAGACCGGGGTGGCCTGTTGTGTGCACATAGTACATGGAAGAAATGCTGCAGAAGTGGGGGTGATGCTTGAAATGGGGGCTGTTTGGTGCAGGACAGCAGGTCCCCCCAGCCTGGGGAGAGGGGAGTGTTTTGCCCTGCCTCGGAGCAGGGAGGGAAGGTGAAAGGAAGGGCTGCTTTTGAACCAAAATCCTATCAGGATACAGTCTTGCCCTTTGAGCTTCTGTCTTTCTCTGCTTCCAATCCCCTGTACAATGGGAATTGCAGATTTTTGCCTTTTTTTACTGGGCTGGGTTTTTTTTTAGTCCAAACAAGGACTTTGGGATCAGGTCTTGACTCATGAAGTGTACCTGCAGTCACACCATGCAGCTCATGTCAGGCACAGCTCCCCTTACCCAGCCAGGCTCATCCACTTCCCTGCGATATTCCCTTCCCTCTTGGCTTTATAGATTGCTTAGAGCCTCATCGCTCTTGTGCTCATACTTTCCTATGGAGCAGCTTCACAGTCGACTTTGTTAACCATTACCAATCTTGCATAGCTTCCTACTCTTATTTCATGCTGAAATAATTCTTTAATCTTTTCCAGAATTATATGAGCTTTCTATAACTTCCTTGGCATCTCCATATCATAATTTTAGAAGTGGGGGGGGAAGAGAGAGAGACACAAGAGGGTTTAGAGAAACTAAACTTTCATTTCAATGCAGCAAGCTGTCTCCTAAATGCACATTTGCTGCACAGGAGACCAGACCAATGCATTCATTTTGGAGCCAAGGCATGGGGATGCTTATTGTGCTGCATGTTATTCATTGTGCTGCTGAATTCAATGGAGCAGGGAGGGCTTAAAGTTCCCCCAAATCATTTCCTGCCTAGGACAAACCATGTACCATTACCCTGCTGTAATGCAGGAGGCACATGTACCTCCTAATTTAGGGAAAGAAAAGGGGAAATGTATGAGCAGGGTTTTGAAAAACCATTTATAGTTCCCATCACAGCTTGCATAAGTGTCACCTTGTAGTGTCTAGCCAAGAGAGACAACTGTCTGTAGCTGAGAGAAAAAAAAACCAACCAACCACCACTGGGGCAGCTCCTCAGCTCATGTTGGTGGTTACCAGCCCTGTGTGTTTGACATCTCTGAAGCTGCCAAGAACATGGACCTGGACCTCTGTTCTCCCAGTGTCAGCTCTTTCCACCATGGTGGGGGGGGCTTTGGGGTGTGTGTCCTCCTTCCCCAGCAAGAGAAACAAGTGGAAGTGGCAACAACAGTTGCTCTTTAGACCCTGCCAGCTAAATGGAAGAACTAATCAATCTGTCTTGCTTTGCTTGTTTAATATTCCTCTTCTGCAGAGAAGTGAGACAGTTACTTACACTTTCCAATATGTTGGGACAGTCTTTTGGCCTCAAAATGCTCCAGAATAATGAAAAAGTCTGTTTACAGTAGCAAAAGCTCAGTCTGTTACCTCCTGGGATTAATTTACTACACCGGGATTTCTGAGAAGACTGTTTTCTGTCTCAAACATAAGAGTGTCTTGGCAGCTCTTTACTAATGCCAGGTATTAAGTTTTTGCAAAGGTACCATGTGATTTATTTCTTAAAGATTTGTGGGCCCTTTTTTGAGGGGGAAGGGGAAAACCTCTGTTCTCCTGCGATGGCAAGAGTGGCAGAGCTGCTCTTGGACTGCAGATGCATCTGGTGGAGCTGACCCCCCCATGAGAACCCTGCAGCCAGGGCTGGAAGTATTTGCAGAAGGATCAGGCTGTGGCAGAGCTGCCCAAATCCTCCTTGCCCAAGGGCTGCTGGTATTACCAGCCTGGTGATGAAGGTCTGGATCCAGTTGCATGCAGCAGGCAAATGCAGCCCCAGTCCTGGGCCTGGAGCCAGCGTAGCCACAGCCATCCCTTTGCTTTGCTTGGCTCGATGGCTGGCCAACCTTTCTGGGAGCCAGGTTTGGCCCAGCAGCTCCTGGGCCACTCTTCTTGCTTTGAATCACCATTTCAATTTACAGCTTTGGAAGCTGCTTGGTTTTCAGACTGCCCCTCAGAGCTGGGAACATGATACTTTGCAGGGCTGGTTGCTCCTGCGCATCTGGTTGCTCCAGATGCAGTTCTGTGCATCTGGATGTGTGGAAGTGCAGCTGCCACTACCATTGCCAGGGAAGCTGGTGGAGGAGGACTCTGCGAGGTGCATTTGTGCTGTGGGGGGGTTGGGAACATCCCAGGAGGTGGTGGAGCCATTCTGTGTTGAGGTGGTTGGATACTGTGCAATACCAGACGCATTAGGGATAGGTTCTGCACAGTGTTGTCCTGTGTTTCAGTGGATAAGTGAAGAGGACAGCACTGCGAGCACCAGACACATCCTATTGTCTGGGACTGGCTAAATCTGTCCCTTTTGGAAGCTGCTGTGTTTGTTACAGTTATTGTTTTGCTTTGCTGTTATTTTGCTTTGGAGGAGTACTAGGGGAAGTTCTGGCACTCGGTACATATACATGCTCAGTGTAGCATTGAACTGTGATATTTGCTGCCCTGATCTGTGGGATATATTTATTTCTTCTGCAAACTGGTGTCTGGAGCAGTGCCGTAAGGGAGGGCTGTTCTCTGCTGGCAGTGGTGAGGGAGCGCTACCCCCTGCTCATCCCACGCTCGCTGCCGTGGCCTCGGAGAGCTGCAGTACAGCCCAAGCATGGCAACTTTTCCTATTGTAGGTCCATTCCCGCTACAGAATGTTGCAGCTTGTTTGTTTGCCCATGTGAAAAATGAGCAAACCCAACCAACCACTAAACTTGAATACAAAAGATGTGTGTTTTATTCTCTTCCTGCATTCTTCTCTCTCTCCCTGGATGCAGACTCTGGCCTTTCCCATCCTCAGCTCCCTGGCTTCTTTCCTCCCCACTTGCTGGCGCCTCCACATGCGTGTAATTTTGCTAGTGGATTTACATTCCTTGAGTGGAAATTGGGCTCTGAGCTGCAGCTTCGATTCACAAAACTCCAGGCTCGTGTTGCTGGAGGCAGTTGAGAAAACAAAAGCACAGAAGAAATGAAAAAGCCAGCTGTGTAGTGTAGTGGAAGCACTGGGAGTTTGCTATTCCAGGTCACAACTGGGATTTCACTTCTGTATCGTGGTGCCAGTCGTGGTACATCAGTCCCTGGGCTACCTAAAGGGGTTATGGGTTTCTTCATTGCAGCCTATAGATCCTAGAGGAAGACAGCTGATTTTCCATTACTGAGAAACCCTCTGGATCCCAGAGGGTCTCTGAACTTAATTATTCCTAAGGCTGACCAGCTCATAAATTTTGCATTTCATTAAATTGGTTGCTCTTGTTTAAAAACATCCCAGCTGTTCTCTGTGTCCATCTCAGGGATGGGGAAAAAGTAAGGTTTGTCCAACAGTCTCAAGGAGTGTAGCTTTTTCCGTATGATATCTTCTCATGTGTTGAAGGGCTGGTAGACTCATTATGATGTCTTCTCACTGCAAGATGTGTTTGGCAAGAAGAAATCCCTTTTCTCTTCTTGCGTCAAAAGCAAGCCATGGTATGTATGAGAAATGCAAATAGCTTGGCTAATTTTGGAAGTCAGCAGCTAAGATTATGGCCTGTATCCCACAGAGTGAGATTGAGCCTTGGCCCTGGTTCTTCATGCCGTGTGCATTGTCAGCTGTAACTGCACTGTTGTCAAACCTCTGGACAGAATAAGTGATGAACATAGTAAAGCCAGAAGTAATTCAGCTCTTAGGAGGAGGCTGATATACTGTGCTGTTCTTTTTCTTGCAAGAGATTTATTTTCGGTTAACCTTACTAAGTATCCTGAAAATGTTCATGTTTAATGCTTCCCTGGATGTAAAAAAGAAATACTTAAATTGCTCACACGCATGCATGTTCATGCATGCTACCTGTTCACCAGAAGTGATGTAACTTCAATTTCCAAATTTGCGTGCAGGATTTGAGTAGGCTCAGGAGAAAAACATTTGTGATGGCACTTTCTTCTTCTTTCCACCTTTCCCTGAAGTGTAGCAGTAGTCTTGTCTCACTTCTGAATACCAAGATTTTCTGTACTAGTTCCAGTTTATGCAGGTAAATACACTGAGCTGCAAAGAAAAGATTGCAGTGTAATGAGGCAAAAACCATGACACGGTGGCAAAAATGTTTCATTTCAAGATCTGTGGCAGTAATAGCTGGCATGGTTTTTTTGTACTACTGGCACAGATGCGTTTAAGAACTGGTGACTCCTCCAAAGTACATGCTGGAAATAGTTCCCTCTAAGGACCCCAAAACCTGTTGCAGTCACCATGGCAGCGGGACCTGGGAAAGAGGCGGGGGAACACTGGAGCAGTGCCTCTTGCTCGCTGGAAGAAACAAATGGTGAGTGCCCCAGAGGGACAGCGTGTCTGGGAAGGGCCATTTGACAGCCTCCGAGTGGTGCTTTGGCAGGGATGCTCATAGAATTATCAAAAGGCATAGAAAGCTGGAGTTTTGCAGCCTCTCCTCTTTCTAACAAAGCCCATAGATTATCTCCTCTTCATATTACTGTGTTTTAAAAGGGATGGGAGTGATGGCTACAGAGAGCAGCTCTTTTCCTCATCCCCAGGGCTATCGATGCCAATGCAGCATTCAGGAAACAACAGAGCTCCTGTTTAAACTAATAATGTTAACTCCATATTCTAGCATAGCCAGCAAGGGGATGAATAACTCTTTACAGTTAATTGCCATTCAGCTTAAGCACAATGATGAAAACATGCTGTTTATATTGTATGATCTTTACTGTGCAGGAGAAACGATAGTGATGCTTGGTTCTGGAGTAGTGTGATAGCTGGAGCGCTGTGAGGGAAGGGGAGAGGTCCTTGCTGGGAGGAGAGCCATAAGGAGAGGCTTGTGATGGCCACAATAGCTCAAGTGCTCTTGTTTGCACACCCTGCTTCCAAGTGGACTGCCTGCAAGGTTATAAATCAATGAGAGAAGGAGAGGCCCTTCTGGGCTGCTGCTGTGCTCCATGGATGTGGAGTGCTTCCACCTCCGTAGCTCTCCTGGAAGCAATGTTTGCAGGGTGCCTGGGTTCATCACTCAGTGAGCTGCCCTCTTCTCTTTAGCAGTTTCTCTTAATGCCAGTGCTCTCATTGCACACAACTTTTTGAGTTGCTGGGATAAATTCTGCAAATATTCTGCCCCTGGGGTTTGTGCAAATGGCCATACTTCACCCCTACCTTGCTCTTGATTCTTGCAATAATGCTGCTGTTGTGGAAAATGCTGGTTCTGCTCTGTGGCATGCATAATTCTTGGCAAAGTTCAGTTTTGTGCACGAATTGCCGTCTTTGTCTTGCTTTGGGAGGATCTGCGTGTGAGTTAACTTCAGTTACACTGAATTGACATTTTTAGCAGCAAATGTTGATCTCAATCCTGCTATTAAATGATACTTGGGCTGCCACATGCTGAACATCTGTAGTGAACAGAGATGCTCAGTGTCTCTGAAGGCCAAACTGCCTATTGCAAGATATGATTCCTTCTGCTTCTGTGTTCACGGGAAATCAGTAAATGAAAAGCCAGAGCAGGATGATAAGGAATACATGTACGCAGCTTATCAGACTTCATGTATCAGATGCTGCAGCACTCGGGAGAAGTTGCAGCTGGCAGTAAATACAACAGCCACCAGCCAGTTTTTTGTCATGTCCCATGGGGATAATGTTGCATGTGAGAGAATGAATCACAGGAAGTAAATGTAGCAAACTGAGTCACTGTTGGGGTCAGGGGGTTGCTCTTGGGCTTTCAAATGGTGCCCTTGGGAGGCTGGCATCTCCTCCTGTAAGTGTCTGAGAGAATTTGGACTGTAGCAAGGAGAATGCAGAGCAGCAACTGGGCTTGTCTGGCTTTATTTACACCGTGGGGATTTGTGTGGGGGATAATGATTTTACAGTGGACTCTAGTTTTTGTAAACGTGTTTCCAACCTGTCTGAGGAATTTGTTCAATCCATGCTTAAACTACAGACTTGAGGAATACAGATATTCAGAGGTATTTAGTTAGTCATTTGGGGATGCAAAAATGCAGGCGCTGAAGAGGTCAGCATATAGCTTTATTGGGAAATGATTGAACCAGCACATCTGTGATGTTCCTAGCATTAGGACAGAGTTCAGCTACTATACAATATGCCAAAAACCCCCTAGACTTGATATGATGTGACTGAACAGCTTTCAGGACAAGCCTATGCATGCACCCATGACCAACACTCCTGTACTCCAGAATTAGTACTGAACTAAACCAGGGATCTTCATACCCAAAAAGAGCCACTTCTGATTTTTTTTCTTCATCCTGCCTTGGAGTAGATCAAGTAAAAAGTCACAGGTGAAAGATTTACAGGATATTTTTCAGAGCTGTCTGAGAATGATTTTGATATGCTTGCTTTTGCAGTTTGCAAGCTCTGCTTCTCTGGGACTGAACCTTGTGGAAACTTATCATTTATCTTCCACAGCTGGGAAGAAGGAGGCCGGGTTTAAATCTGTGCTCCAAATCAGGTAGACAGCACTACATCTCAAAATATCTAACATTCAGTGTTTTTCTCAAAGAAAAATAGTTTTTCAGCCAGTGCAGGGGCTGCTGTTGAACTTCAGTGACTGATTCACCAAAGAGTCAGTAGAGGAGCTGGGAAATACTTTAGGTTTCTTCCCCATGCCAGTGACTCAGTCAAAAGGCTCTTTCCTTGGCTTTTATGGTGAGCAACCAATTCAGGCAGGAGCTATGCACATCTTGCTGCTGGAAGTCTTCAGCCTGGTCCCCACTGATGTCCCTTGGTATCTTAAAGGCTAGACTGCTTCCTGCTGTTGTTAAGACAAATTAGCAGAGGATGTGGGAAAGAATGGGTTGGTTGGTGTGCCTGCCGCTGCTGCAAAGGCATTTTGTTAGGAGCATGCAACTTGCTTTAGCAGGACAGGTGCTGTTCCCGCAGGCTGCTCTGTGCTTCCTTTCCTTGTCTTCTGCAAACCCGATTTCCTCCACTCGCACATCTGCTTTCCACATTTGCTGCCTCCTGCTCCAGCAAGGGTCTGAGAGCTGCTGGGTGAGATCCCAACTCCCCTCCACCATCCATGGGGGCCTACCCAGCCGAGATCCTCCAGTGCTGATGGTGGGAAATGGGGACGGCGCTGTCTGCTGCTAACGGCCTGAAATGTGCAGGGAAGGATGATGAAGCCAGCATGCAGGAACACAATTCTGGCTTTCCATGAATGACTGTCCTTATTCAGACCCCAGCACCTAGGCCTTTTTGCATGAGAAAAACTCACTGAAGTAAAAGAAGCTCATGGGGCAACAGGGTTGCTTTGGCTGTAAGTAGCTCTACTGATGTACTTGGGTGTAACTAAGCAGAGGTCAGGCACAGGGTCTTTAAGAGGAGACTTGATTAAGTTACTTTTTGAGAGTTTTTAATGTTGGACTAACTCTTTGCTTTGTAATCACATTTTTTCGTTGGGTGCCTCTGGTGTATCAGAATGTAGATGGTCGTGGAGAGCTCAGAGGGAAAGAAGCAGCTTGCAAATTCACTATGGAGTTATTCTGTGAACCTTGCAATTTCCAGTGGCATATAAAAAAAAAAATATCATCTTAGAAAAGCAGCATTTTGGGTCTTTAGCCAAACAGTAAACATCCTGCAAGTCACTTTTTGCTAATCAGAGGCAGGCAAAACTGTCACAATGAAAAGCAAAGTTACTGGGAAGTTGGAGTGCCCTTGCAACTGAACATAACTTAGAAAATGGTTTGTTTTAATAATCTTTCTTCAGGAATTGAGTGCCTCTTTCTAATTATAAAAAGCCTGTTTACATGTAACAGGCATTTGGAGTAAAAGCTATTTTCCTTCATTGATGCAGCATGGGTGTAATGAATGCAAAGATGGGCATAGCCCTAAGGGTTTCCCTTAGTTATTAGTGTTGGAAGCATTGACAGGGAAAAAGAAATGTGGTTTCTGAGACCCTGCATTTCGAGGACCCCAGCTTGCAATACCTGCTTGTTAGAAGCTGGCATGACCTGCAGTAACTCTTTGCATGGCCATTTATTCCAAGGGACTGGACTTTTGCAAGGCTGTCCCAAAATCAACGGGACACAGGAGGGTCTTAAGGACATATTAGCATTCATATTTGTGGGCTTTCCAACATTGTAGAGCCTAAACTAGTATTAGTTTCCTCCCAATATCCTTAAATGCCAAAGGAAATAACCTTCTGCTGAGTTTCTGTTCCCTTTTGAGGGGAAATGCAATCCCAGAGGTATAAGAAATGCAAAAAAAAATCAAAAGGGACAAACACTTTCATGACATAATGTCAGTGATGTGACTTGCCAGTCCAAACTTGGCTGGCATATTGATGCAGTAAACTGTATCCACTGGGTAAGCAAATGGTGTCACCCTCTTCCCAGATCCCAAACAACCTCCTCAATGTGTAGGCAGCAGCCACTGATCCTCATGGAACAAACATCCCCTTCCAACATGAGACAACACAAGGTTCTTTGATTCCTCCTAATTGCATTTCAGTGTTTGTGGCCCAATTGTACAGTTTCTGCAGAAGTTCAGCAATTTTGGTTGCTGGCTTCCTCTCCTTGCTGACCTACAAATACCAGTTTTCAGGGAAAGATTTATGAGCAGCATGAAATTACCATCTTGTAAAAGCACAAATCACAGCTATAAATAGGGGTCTGGAATATGCACAGAAACCCCAAGGGAATAGTGACTCTTGCTTTGTCTGTGCAGGACAGCCCTGCTAACCCAGGTTGAAGAGGTGTCCAGTGCTTTGACTCTTGCAAGCTGGCAGAGTGCCAGCCAATGTTCCCCTAATCCATATCCTCGCAAGGATGGAAATAACATCTGGCCAGACTGACAGTAGTCAGGCTTTATAGTAACCGAGAGCTCTGAAAACTGAACCTTCTCAAGCCTTGTATGCATTTATCTTCCTTTCCAGAACATTAGTAGGCAGAGTTTGTTTTCAGTGAGTTATTTAGCAGAAAGAGGGATTAGACCTTGGGCTAGCATTGATTAACCCCTGCATGTTGAGTTGTTTAACAGCATAACGGATTAGTCATGTTTGCTGGTGACCTTTGTCAATTGAATCCTTCATCTGAAGACTCTTCTGTCTTTTTAAATACACAGATCCTTAAAAGTGGAATCTATGCTAAAATGTCCCTAAAGTGAATAGCTGGTTTAGCAGAGCACAGGGCTGGGGCAAATAGTCCCAGAATTTCCGATCTTCGGCTTGACACATTGCATGAGTTAAGTCATGGGAGCCCCACTCATGCAGCTGCCTGCTTAGCACTGCCCATAGAATTGATCAGTAAATATTTGAAGTCCTGCCTGGGATTTTTGTGATTAAGTAGTTGACTTTTTCATTTAAAGGAAGGCATGGGGGCAGAGATGCTGCAAGTGTAAATGTGTGAAGCCCCATTGCCTTTGATGGAGCTATGTCAATTTAAGTCAGCTGAGCATCTGATCTGGATAATATACATATACTTCTGCTGCTGAAGCCAGGGACCAAGGGGGAGAAAAACTGCTCAGAGGTGCCAAACATGACACCAAGAAAAGCATCTCTAACTGCAAGAAGGCACTGATGGCAATTTAAGGGCTGCCAGAAGGGTATAAAGGGCCCTTACATAAATCGGCCTTGGACCCAGCAGAATATGTCTGAGATGAGGGTGTCTCCTCAGACCTTCCATTCTCTCAGCAGTGCCATGAGGAAGCTTGACTTTTCAAGCAAAATACCTTCCCACTGCAGCCAGGAGCTCTTTCTGGGCTCGTTTTGCTGCAGTACAAGTCAGGTCAAGAAGTTTGTTTGGTTTGCTAAAAAAGATACTCTAGTTCAAACAAGACTTAATTCATTGAAGCCCCATGGCCTCTGTGAAACATGAACCCCTCTGGCCTCATGATTTATGAATACAAAGCCATGGGGAAGTCTTGCCAGAGGGAAACAAGCTGTATGATAGGTAAATAAAAGGTGCTGGGGCAGGAAAGGGTTAAAGACACCCATACCTGTGGAAGCCACACAGCTGGGAGGTGTGATGAGCTGTTGAGTGCTCTGCCCTCCCAGAGGGGCTTTGCTTCTGTGGAGGGGGAGCTGCTGAGGATAGTCTGGAGTTGGTGCCCTTGCCTTCAGCAGAGGCTTTGGGACAGGTCTGCTGCAGCCCTGTGCTTTTGGTTGGTCTGTGTGAATCTGAATAGATTTGGAAAGAGAATAAATCTACAGCATTGTGAGGCTGTGTTTTGTGGTGTTCAGAGGTGGAAGGGACTGAACCAGGTGAGCAGCCATCAGGGCTGGGTCCTAGGGAAGGGGCAGCAGAGCCTTCCAGCCTCTCTCCCAGCCCTCCTCTCCGAGATGCACTGCCAAATTCCTATTGCTGTTATCACCACCAGTGAAAAAAAAAAACCCAAACCACACATCTGGTCCTAATCAGGACCACATGAATCTCTATGCCAACTTAATCTCCCCCAAATGTTAATTATGCAGATAACTATTTCTTAATGTTTAGGAGTTGTCTATACGCATTAGGTGGCGGGGGGTTCTCTGTATATGGCTGCGGAACCCTGACAAGCACAGTGCTGCTTCCCAGGGCTAATAAAACAGCAAAGCTGTGATTGCACTCTGAAGTTGGGTATGGTGGTGCAGCAAACCCTTTTAACCCAACAAGATAGTTATAGCCTACAGGGCAAGTATAAGTGCTCCTAGAGATCTCCCCACCCTCTGAGGGGGCTGCAGGCAATAAATGCAAGCCAATGGTATATATACATATAGCTAGGTAGTTTGTTTTCTGGAAGGTATGGTTTAGTTGCAATTCAAAGATAGGAAGCACGGCAGACCATAGTCTGTCTGCTACCTGTTCCCTCACAGTTGCTTTTTTAATGCATGAGGAAAGAACAATTAGGGCTGTGTTTTTCTGGATCAGATCCTCAAAGGGATGTGAAATGCTGGTGGAGTATTTTGCACTGCTGATCTTGAAGATATAAGGTGTGGCCAAAACTCCTTGGACTTCCTCAAAGGTATCTGAGAAATGTAAAAATAAATTTAAACCTCCCCCCCAAAAAACAAAATATGTAAACAGGAGGCATTAGGATGCTGCTCCAGTCTGGAACTGAACTGGAAACAAAACCAGGTCTGTATTTTAAAAAATAATTAAGCAAGACGCCCTGTAAGAGGTGACCAACCAATCTGCAGTTTCAGGTAGCTGTAAAACCTGGTAATAATTTTGGAAGACCCTAGATGCTACAGAAAGACACCAGCACTGGAAGGTATGGTCCTCCAAGCAGTAGTTGAGCATCTATTGTAGAAATGTGGTGGATATGTGGGTGCTGCATCCTGGAAACCCAGCTGAAATAAGAGGCTGGAGCATGACCCAGGGCTGGCAGGCAGTGGGGTGATCTAGGGTGGTATATTGGTGCTTAATCTGGGTGTATGAGCACTGTGTCTCCAGTTAAAAATGTTAATGATCTGGCACCTTGATCTGGCCAAGGTCTGTACCTTTGGCCATGCTGTCTGGCTCACCCCACAGCTCCCCAAACTGGAAAACTCATCAGTGGGGAGAGAGGGAAGTAAGTTACTGTGGGGACTTGGGGAAAGGTGCTGATGTGTCTGAGAAGGTGACTTACTTCTGTCTGTTCAGTGTTTCCAGTAAAAATTAGTCATGTTAGAGACCACTCGGTAGCTGGATTGGATTCCTCAAGTGATTCATCCACAAAAATGACTGCTTTGCCTGACGTTTTTTCCCCTCTCTATTTAGAAAGTAGCTTAGACTTACTAAGACTGTTACCCGTTGTCTGAATTGCTTTTTGATAGCTGGGTGGTGCGCATAGTGTCCTTGTATTCTCATAATTTCTAAACCACTACTTCAACAAGGGGGGGTGGGGGAAGACAACAAAATGAAGGGGTTTGTCACTCCAGAAGCCCTCAGTGGAATGAACCTGTAATCTTGTGAAATCAAAGGGGAATCTACAGAATGTGCCATTTTTGGTATGGTTATTGCAACAAAATTATAAATGGAAATAGCTGCCTGGAAATTGTGTTATGTGGTTAATTGACAGAAATATTAGAGAAAGGAAAATGTGGATGAAAATTGCTTGGTAAGAAAAATCTCAAGGCTTTAAGTTGCTCTGTTTCTTTTTTTTTTTTTCAAGGAAGGACTAGAGGATGAAAAAACCGACTGATGCAACCAAAATGTACTGGGATGCTTTAATCAGTTACTGGATGTGGGTAGAATAATTCATAAATGCTGATTTTGGGTGTGCTTGGACATATGTAGAACATTGAATTTTTGTATTGTTGCGGCTCATAGGGATGAAAAACCACTTGTGATTTGTGTGCATGGAAAACCTTGCAAATGACATTGTCCTGAAGAGTGTACATGTTCAACAGGCAGAAGAGGCAGAAGGCCTGCTGGGATGTCTCGTACATGCCAGCAAAGGCAGGAGAGGGAACAGGAGCCACAAGGCTTGTCTTCGTGCTGTGACCACGCTTTCTTGTGAAATGCACCCAAACTTTTCCTAGGATTACTGAGTTGTGGAAACCATCAGTGGAAAAGATCTCTCCAGTCATCCAACCCACTCTTGTGCCAGGGCAGGATTGTTTCCCACAGCACATAGGTTTGTCCAGACTGATTTGATGTGACTCAGGTAATGGGATTTTTCACCACTTCCTTTGGGAAGTCTAACAGATCTTCCATGGCTGAGGAGATCTTAATGTGAGGATGTTTTCCTGACATCTTAATCTGAATTTTGTGCTATTTAATTTCCATCCAGTAATCCTCTGCATGGCCTAAAACTCTACCTGCTGGGTGTTGTACCCTTACATATGCACAGGTAGCACACACTCAGGTTGCATGGGCTGCTTTTGAGAGTACAGAGCTCTAGAACTCTAATACCCCCCCCCAAAAAACCGCACAGATGTCTTTAGAGATGGCTTTTTCTGAGAAAGCTCGGTAGGGAAGAAGTTGGATTGCCATGCTTGCAAAAACTATTCCATATACTATAGACCAAGATTTACTTCTGCTGACTTATTCAGTCTGATATCCCAGGATTTGCAGCAATTTATATTTTGGATTCAGGGCTTTCCTGGGTAGGATTCTAGCACATCTCTCACTAGGAAAGAGCTCTTCTCAAAGCAGCTAATTGTAGCTAAATGTGGCAGGGGAAAATCAATTGCTGGCTTTTCCTTGGCACAACACCAAATCTTGCTCATGTTTAGAAGCTACCAAAGATGGTCTTTACAAATATCAAATAACTGTGCATGGAATATTTGGCAAAAATGGCATGGTGATTGCTTGAAAGTAGGTAATGAAGGAAGGTTGCTGGGGATGAGTACAATTGGCATCTGTCCTGGTCATTATTTCAGGAAATGTAAGGCAGCAGGGAGGAGAGTGACCTCATTTCTGGACACTGGGCTCTACCAGCAAAACTGCTCATCTGCATTCTTGGAATAACAAGGAGAGGGGAAAAAAACCCCCTACAACTTAACAATTGCTGGAAAAAAATGTATTGTGGTCCTGGCAGATGGAGTGTTAAGTAAACTTGTGATCACCATTAACTTCCAAAAAGTGAAGGTGCATGAGAAGTGAATTGTCATCTGTTCATTTGACTCCTGCCCAGCCCCATTCATCCCTGGGGAAAATATTAAAAGCCTTCCTTGTGGCTAGGCTTGAAAATGAACACCACAGTGGTCTAGATGAAAATATTCCTAACAGGCACCCAAGCTCAACCCCTGAAGCCAGATGTTGCTGGGTGATTTTTGGACCTGTACATAAGCTTTGTGGTTTGGGCTCACCTTTAATCTTCAGACATGATTATGATGGACAGACTGGAGCTAGAAAATGAACTCTGTGGTCTGTATTCAATGAAACCTTCATTGGGGTCAGGGCGAGTTTAGTCCAAGTCACTTAGGAACTTCATTTTTTGACCCTTGTGAAGATCATAGGGTAAGTCACAGGTCCTTGTTAATGTGCAGGCTTGTGGTTTAACATAACACTTTCTGTAGCACCAAGGATTATCTCCCTGAAGTCTAGACAGATTATGTAGGGTTTAGCCTGGGCCATTGACCGCAGATGATAGGGCATGAGGAAATAAAACACAGGGATGTAAAGAGGGAATGGCAACTCCTACTAGTCTTCCAGGCTGGCACTGGGCATGGAGAGGAACCAGATGAAAGGGGAAGGTGAACTGAGTTCATCCTTCTCAATAGGCACCGTGGTGCAATTTGTCCTTCTGCATTTAACAGATTGGTATGGCTCAAACACATACAAGGCTTGGAGTCATTAACATGAAACTGAAAAGAAGGCAACAACACTGGAAAAAGAGGAGGAGTGGAAAGTCTGTTCTCTTTATAATGCTATTTCCTCTACTAAACAAACCTCTTTGACTATGAAACATTTAAACATACAAAAAACAAGCTCCACCTTGTGTTGGCTGCTCTTTCCACTGATGGGGCTTGTCCTGGTTGCCACCTCATGGCAAAAAGCAGGTTTGAATTTCCACCAGAGCAGCTGGGATCTGGGAGAATTGGCTGTCCAGCTCCTAGCCTCGCAGCACTGTAGCTGTTTTGTCAAGAAACTGGCCTGCAAAGCCAAAACAGGTGCTTAACCACAGGAGTAGTGTTATTTTTATTTCTGTCTTTTGTGATTTGTCTTTCTGGGAGGAAAAAATAATTAACTCTTTCTGGAGCTGTACATTTTTCACGTTTGGGAGGTACCTACTGAATCTATTCATCATGTCGCCAGCTGGCCTGGAGTTGAAACAGAACATAACAGTATCTGCTCTACATGTTTGGTATCACCTGATAGCTCGCAGTATTGCAGTATCAGTGTTGATGTGCTACCCATCACCATGTTCTATAAATGCAGATTTGTAATGGCCTTTGTTCAAAACAATGTCTTTGGAAAGGTTTTAGGATGTTGGGGAAGTTGCTGCCACACTGCAGCTCTTCAACAGGGTGGGAATGGACACGAACAGTCCTGGATAGTACAGTAAACACTTTGCTCAGATTAAAGACCACACAGAATACAGAGCACTGAGGCTGAAGAGAATGTCCGGCTTTGGGATACCAGATGTGGTGCTTCCTCTGTGGATAAATGGACAGCTTTATTTTTCAAGTCCCAAAAATTCTCAATAGCACTAAATTCTCTTTTTTTTTTCCTAAGCTGAATTTGTGAGCAATCATTTCCATGGTAATGGGTGTAAGGTCATAAGCTGGGTTTGACTTCAGTGTAAGACAAATCATAAAATTTGAGTTAGGGGTAGGGATGCAACTGTGTTTATCTTTGCAAAGACTAAAGGCAGGTTATAAGATTGCAGAGGAAAGTTGTCTTTAGATGAGTGTGCTCTTCATAAGTAGTATTTGAATTCATTTGAGAGCAGTTGTCTTTCCTGATTATTTATGCAACAGCTCAGCCAATTCTAAGAAAGTTTCATTTTCAGTCTGTTCTCATCAGCTGGTAGCAGGGTGTAACTGCTTATCAGTAACACCTAGGGCTATTCTTTCTGATTATCCCAATACTTACTTTCAAATTACAGAATAATGCCCTTTTGGGGGTTTTGGCTGAATGCTCACGTCTTGTTTCATAGCATATAAATGATTTTTAAAATTTTTTTTTACCTATGTATCTTAAGGCTTTTTTCTTTTTGAAAGCTCACAGATATGTCCTCCATCCTATAAACAACAGCTATCTGGGCCCAAGATGCATTTAGTCATGCAAATACTTCTATAAACTGCTGTTCCTTAAAGATATTTGGCCATTTGCCACTGCTGCAATGTATTCCTTTGGCTAATTCAGATGTTACCCTTACTGGCTGCTGGAGGGATCTGGAGTTGGCGTCAACCAACCTGGCTCGTGTAAACCTATTTGGAGCTTGCACCACCAGAAGCAAGATGATCTGGCCCATTCTGACTCGGAGGCTGGCTCTTTAAACTCTGCATGCGGATGCTGGAATTTTCCAGTTTGCCATTACAAGCTTATTTCTGTATTTCTCTGTTACTGTCAAGGAGGGGCAAACAGGTCTGTGCAAGCTTGTAAATCACCTGGAAAGCAACTAGAAACTCAGGCTTACTGCTCAGCAAAAGCTCCCTGGGCTGGGGTTCTCAACTGGTGTAAAGCAAAGTTGCTTTGCATCTGATATGGCTCCAGGTTTGGGCAATCTGGCTTGCTTCTGGAGTTGAGAGCCTTTGGAAAATGGGTGGTGTGTAAGTGAGCATGCTGCTCTGAGCTGCTTTTATTTCCTTGTCTGCAGTGCTTTTGATGCTTTAGGTATCCCCCTTCCTATAGCTGTACACCTCTAGAAGGGCAGGGAATGGCAATGCTTTGGTTACAGTGTTCAGGTGTTAGTTGGAATTTCACTTGCAGCTGGAGAAGACAAAACGGGGTCCCATTCCAAAACAATGAGTTGTTTGTATGATCAAAAATGCCAATCTGGCATGAGAAGACCCAGATCCTGGCATTTGTGTAACTGGGGCTGAAATCAGACACCACCTCTGTCAGTGAGGCTGGTAGTGCCTCTCAAGGGTGATTAGGCATCCATAGAAATACTGTGGATCAAGTTATTACTTTGTTATTGTAATAAGAAGAGTTACTGGGAAGGTATTTGCAACCCACGGGGTCTGCTGGTGCTTTTAGCTGTCCTACTTCCACATCCGTATGCCTCGATGCTTCCTTGCCTGTACAAATGAAGGGGAGAGGAAGCATCTCTGTCACGCAGTGTTTCTGTGAGCTGTGGAGCAGCTTCTCTGCTCCATACCGGAGGCAGCTGTGAGCCTGTGGAAAGGACTTGCTGTGAGTAGTGGGATATTTTAAAGCAGGAGGGAGGGGCAGTGGTGATAGACACTGTCACTGCTGGGCTGCATCCAGTGGGTGCTCTGCAGTGGTGTTTGCAGGGTTGCCCAGGTGCTACTTGTACTGAAAAAGCTTGCCTTCAGGCTACTCCTGGATACGGAGCATCACTTAATTTGTCTCGCCAGCCTCTAGTCATCTGGTTACTCATGAAAGGCAAGAACGGGAAGGGGCTTTCATCTGAGAGATTTGCCTGGGAGTGCCACTGGCACCGTACCCACCCTACACGTGGCTGCAGCTAGTGTGTGCTGCGTGCCTCCTCCCAGCTCAGGGGCTTGCAGCCAATCTGCCTTTCGCCTCTCTGGCGAAAGGCTCTTTCAGCAGAGAATTTCTTCTTGTGTGTGGCTCATGCTCCGGCCTTTCCAGTTTCACGGGGAGGCTGGTAGGGGGAAGGCATGTCAACAGGCTCAGAGGTAAAGAGAGATTTCCTACAGCTCTTCTGCATGGAACCATTAGATAACTTATTTATTAGACTACAAGCTGAGTGGACTGGGAGCACCCATTTCCCCTTCCTTCTGCAGATGTGGTGGGATTTGGCCTCCTGTGCTTGTAGGTTTTGATGCATTAGTTTAATATCAATTACCTGACCAAGAAACTTCCAGCAGAATTAAAATCAAAGATTTATGCTGAGTGAATAGCTAAAGCTCAACATAAGGCCCTGTTTGTGCTGAGCTCTTCCATCAGACAGCCCAAAGCAGGGGCAGGATGAGTGACCCCTAACTCATCCATTGTTGTACTTGTACATGATAAAGAGAATGGCCAGTGACCGCCCACGTTCTTGCAGTGTTGAATAACCAAACCCATAGACAAAGAGACCGGAGTCCAGGGTAGGCAGAGTGTGGCAGTTCAGGTGATGGCAATGGTTATTTTCCTGTGGATGAAGAAGGCCTTAAGGATGCTGCTGTGCAAGGGCTGGGAAGCTTTGGTGTGGCTCAGGGTATGAGCCTATGGGTGAAATCACCGCTCCATGAAAATTGGTACAACTCCAACCACTAAAGCCATGGGAGCTGGGACTGTCACCTGGATGCATGCTAGCAATGATGTTCAGATCTTTAATCATGGAATCGTTTAGATTGGAAATGGCACTGACAAAGCAAGTATTGATACCAGAACATGTTTCCAAAGGATTTTAGTTAAGGGAGAGGGCTGCATTTGGTGGTTCCTTCTTTGGTCTCCAGATAACCTGATCTGGGGTTTGCTGAGGGCTCTGCAGCATTGTGTGCCACCTGGTCCTACGGTGTGAGGTCTGGCCTCCTCTCCTGGGACCTGAGGGACGACACTGCTGGAGGAAAGGATGTGGTGTGGGGAAGTCACATCAGCTTTTATGGTTTTTTTCAGTACAGAGCTAATATTGCTGCTGTACGATGCCAGAACAAGTAAAATTGTTTGAAGTTGATGTTTACCAGTGGGATGCACCAGCCAGCACTGGTGTGCAAAGGTGATCAGCGCCCAGCGGCATAGTGAGAGGAAGAGCCCCAGGAGCAGAGCAGTGCTGGAGCTGGATGCTGGGACAAGCTGTGTGTGCAGCTGGAGGGCCAGCAGCACCTTCACCCCTTACTGTCCTCCTCGCTTGCCTGCCAGAGGAGGGTTTTGCCACCAGCTAGCTTCATAGAATAGCCCAGGTTGGACCTCAGAAGAACATCTGGTCCAACCTTTTGTGGGAAAGGGAGCCTAGCTGAGATTATCTAGCACCCTGCCCAATAGCATCTTGAAAACCTCCAGTGACAGGGGCTCTACCATGCCCCTGGTGAGGCTGTTCAAGTGAGTAACTAGCTTGATAACTAAGAACCCCAAAACCAGATTTAATGTTTGGTGGCCAGTCCTGACTACCTCAGCTCCTGGCAGTGGATGCTGCCTTCCCTTTCCACTCCTTCCTGCTTGCGCTTTTTACCCTTTGCATGCACGTTCTGCAGCGGCGGCCTCACTTTTTTTTTTGCCAAATCTTTGCATTTTTCCATGCTTCCACAAGCCCCGGGGGCCCTATCTCCCTTGGGAGCAGGAAAGAGCAGGGGGCTGGGAGGGGAAGGGAGGGGAAAACTCCGGCTTGTGCTGATTCCTGGGGGGGAAAGGGGAGGGCGGGGGGGGGGGACACAAAGAAGTGTTTCGGGGGCCGGGGCAGCCGGTTGCTGCAGCCCCGCAGATTCAAACTTGCCGCGGGGCCGGGCCGGGAGCGGGGGGGGCCGGGCGGCGGGGCCGGGCTGGGGGGCCGCACCGCCCGGCCCTGATTTGCTGCGCGGCTCCGAGATTGACAAACTCTTGCCTTGGGTTTAAAAGAAGGAAAAAAAAGGGGGGTGGGGGGAAAGAAAGAAAAGTTTTTTCGCTGCAGGAGCAGGCAGGGGCTGGGAGTGAGCGCGGCGGAGCCCCCGGCAGCCCTCCGCCCGCCCCATGGTTTTATAAAGCGGCTGCTCTCCGGGGGGGGCTGGCGGGGGGGTCTGAGCGGCTTTTCTTCGCTTGTATATATATATTTTTTTTTCCCACCCCTTCCCTTCGAGTTGTCCCGAGCTGGTGCCCCGTTTTTTGTGGACCATGGATACGCACACGCGGTGGAAAAGGCGCAGTTGGATACGGAGCTGGTCGGTGCCCGCTGCCCTGGTGCTGCTGGGTGCCCTGTCCCTCGGCCGGGCAGGTAAGAGACCCCCGAGCCCCCCCACCCACCCCCGGGGCAGCGGGAGGGAGGTGGGTGTCAGCGGGGCTGGGGGGAGCCGGGTGGGTGGGGAGGGCGAGGGGGCTTTTGTGCGGGGCAAAACGTGTGTCTTTCCTTATCCAATGCATTCCGGGGGGGCGAGAAAAAAAAAAAAACCCAAAAAACCAAACCCCACAACCCACCCAACCTCCCTGAGCTTGCCCGAGTCTCTGAATGCCATTTGTCAGGGGGCCCGTAAAAGGGGGAGGGAAAAAAAAATATTAAAACAATACTTTATTCGTCTTTCTTAGAGCAGAGCTGCCTGTTGCTGGGCTCTTTCTGGAGCAAAAGTCAGGATGTTTCTGGAGGCTGTAGTTCTTTATATACACGCGCAGATATATATGTGAATGTATATTTAGTCAACTGGAAACCTCTTGCCTTGTGTAGTTCCTCTTCCTTGAGGAGAAGAAACTTTTTGTCCAGAAGTGATCTGCTTTCCCCTCCGCACATCAAAGCGGCAGAGCTGGCTGCACAAAAGCTTTGCAGCCGCTTCTGCTCGGGACCCCAAGGCTCGCTCTGCCTCGCCAGCCCCAATTTGCGGGGGTTTCTCCCTAAAATTGTGGCTGTTGAGTGCGGCGAGAGGAAGCTCTGTGAACACAGATGTGCAACAGCACTAGACACGCAGCCAGGAAAAACCCCTGGAATGTCATATTTTTTTTTTTACAATCACACAGAAGTGGGACCAAGCGCTTTATTTCACAAAGTGGACGCTTTGGGTTTGCTGAGTGCGTTTCGAGAGCTCTGCTTTCCAAATGTCTGCCTTCCCCGGGTGGGCTGTGAAATGCCAGAGCAGGGCAGATGGAGACTTGTGGGTCTGCTGGAAAAGTTTTTTCCTGTGTGTTTTCAGAGTGTTTTCTGAGTTTGTGGCGGTCACTTGGAGGCATTGGTGCTCTGAGCTCTCTTTATGTTGTATTTCAAGGGAGAGACTAAGTGGTTTGTTGGCAAAGCTGATTTTGAAATCTGAAAAGTTAAAGTAGATGGGGTTCTGCAGGGTAACTTGAGAAACTGAGGGAGAAGTGCCCTGAAGAGCTGAGCTGTCTGGGATTCAGCTTTCATGCTTGATTTCTTGTGTGCTCCGGGTATTTTTTTTCCTAGGAAGCCCAGGCAGCGGTGTTTGCAGGGTCGGTTGTGTGTTACCACGACAAATGCGTGTGGGATTCTGTGTATAGCAGCCTGCTTTAAAATTATTGTAATTTCTAGGTTCTTAAAATGACCTTAAGGAAGAAAAGGTGGGCGTATGGGGAATGCTTTCATTAACGGTTTGCTTGCGAAGTCTGAGCAAGATGGAAAATAAGTGTCAGTCAATGAATAAAATGCCTCTAGAACATCACTGCGGGAAAAGTTAAGGGCAGTCGGAGCTACCACAAGAGTTTGTGTTCTACTGCAAGTGTATCGGACCGTTAGAGCGGTTTTCTGACTAGAGGAATGCTGGAGCAACGCTAGCTCCTCTGGAGTTCCCTGTTTGTGCAGCCAGCTTGTGAGGCAGCTCTGTTACTTTGTATTAGTCAAAAACTGAATTATTACCACTCTCAACTACTTCAAAGGAAAGATGACAAAGTTTTCTTTTTTCTTTTGTCTGTGCTAATGTTTTAACTGTACCAGAGCATCCTTAGGCACTTTGCCTGTCAGTGTGTATCCTTCAGACAGCTTCAGCAGAGGACCTAGCTGCTTTTTAAAGTTACTTGGTGACTTTTCTGAAACTTTTGGGTCCAGCTGCAGCAAGCAGAGGGCTGGCTGGAGAGCTTTTGTAGCTGCTCTGAGTAATGACTCTTGCAGTGGAAGGCTTTAATGAGCCTCCTAATAGGACATCAAATAATTTGGATGAGGGAGGAGTCAGATTAGGACTGGTGATGGCATTGCCTAATGCTCTGTCTAGCTCTCTTAATCTTTCCAAGTTCTTGTCAGTTTTATTTCAGCTCGGATTGTTTCTGTTTCAGTTTCATTTTAGTTGGCTTCTCTGTATGGGTGAACCTTCTCTGCAATCTTCAGAAGCAGATCCATCAGGTAGCCCCCAAAAAGGGGGGGAAGACACCTTGCAGAGAGGGTTTCCAGAAAAATGGAGAAATAGCAATGTCAAAGGCAACATGAACTGAACTGCCTCTGAACGCTGCCCTTCCAGCTCAGATTTTCCCATATTTTAACAGATGATGTCACCCAAAAATCTAACCCACAGAGTTGGAATCTGCCTCTGCTTTTACAAATCCCAATAAAATTGAATCAGATTTCTGGGTGAAAATTTTTGGAAATGGCAGTTTCCTTTAGTGGCAAAGAAAAGTGTAATAAGAATACATGGCGTGTCTTTTAAATGAAATAAAAATGCTGGAAATTATGAAGTATCCTGTTACCATCTGTTGCTTCTCTCCTTGGCTCTTCCCCAGTCATCTAGAATGAGCTAAAAAAATAACCTTTATCCAGCCAGTTAGAAGTGTTTTGTTTAATATTTTGCCAATCAAAAGTGTTGATATTGTTTTACAAGAAGAAATATGACTTTATGAGTCTGGAATTGATGGCAGATCTGATTTCCAGTGTAAAACCTGGATTATGCTGTCAATGTATTGCCAGATTGGAACAGGATTTTGTAACTTAAAAGCACGCAGCTGTCGGACATGCCCCTTCCAGGGGATGCAGTAGAGGCCTTCAGCTGAGGTAATATATTATTCTTCCATGTGAGCTGGGGTCAAGATGAAAACTCTTTGCTGACCGGTCCCTTCGAGGTGGCTTTTGAAGGCTGCTCCTGCGCTCGCCTCCCCGCAGTGCCGTAGCCGTGCCGGATGCGGGAGCTGGTTTCAGACTTTGGTCAAGGAGTCAGTTCTGCCGGCTCCCACTAAAACTAACGGGAATTTCGGCTTTTCAGTCCGAAGCATCGCAGTGTTGCCTGGGCAATAATTTCTTGAGGACTGGAGAAATCCCATTTCGTTTCTGGTCTTTAGGGGTAGCTCTAAGGCGAAAACCTGCTGAAGAGTTGCTAATTTTTGGCGTACAAAGAGGGCCAACGGTGTGGGCTTGCCTGCTGACATTGCTAGCTCAGATCTATAATGCTGGATCCTGACATATAAAACATCTTTTTAAGAGCAAGGGGAATCAATAAAAAAAACCCCAACCCTGTCTTGGTGTTACTCCTAGTGCTTGCAGCCATAGTCTGCCCTAGAACAAATAGGGAGGAACTGTAAAGGGGATGTGCATACTTATTTTGAATGGGTACTGTCCCTGCCCCTTATGTTTTGTTGTTGGAGATGGACTTTTCAGGTTCATTCCTTTTTGAAATGTAGAGCAAATCTAACTAGTAGGTTTCTGTCTCATGATAACTTGTAGTCACACCATAGCATTGCAGGGGTCATACTAATATGTCGGAAGCCTTTGGGGTGTGACTTGGTAAGGCGGCTCCTGCTCTGATCTTCCACCTCTGTGCTGTGGGAGGGTGATGATGGAGGCATGAGCCTTAGTTAACTGGGCATACCCTAGTGATGGGTCCCAAGAGAAGTTAATTTGAGCGCGGTTTCTCTGTGCGTACAGTACCAGCAGCTGCGCTGTGTGTGATGTTCAGCATAACGGTTTTAATTCTGAAGTAGATTTTCTCAGAGCTCCAACATGAAAATTTTTGCCGCTGTTCTAGAGTCCCAGACCCTTAATGGCATGTAATGCCCTGTCACCCTTTAGCATGTGCCCGGCTGCTTTTCTTCTAGCACTAAAGATGTGGTCTGGTCCTGTTGCTGTCTGTCCATCTCTGCTTTGCTGACTCGAAGTTCCCCATCTGTCCTGCAGCCTGGTTTCAGGGCATAGCCTTAAAGTATGCGTTCTCACAACTGCTTTGGATTACAGATATAATCTTTAAGATGAGACAAAGCATGGCAACAGATGCTGAGAAGCAGGAGGCACTGCTGTGGCATATGCCACTAATGCAGAGGCATTTGTGTGAAGTACCATTTATAGATGCGTTTTAGGTAATCTGAGTTTTGTCCGGACTTCAAAAGAAATCTGTGGGAGTACTTTCTAGGAAACTGCTCTTCAGTACGAGTTTCTTTTTCTTCTGCAGACATAAAGCAAATTGGCAACTAATTCTTTTAACAATTACTTTTTCTACTTTTTGTCTTATGCCCTGATTCTTTGACCTGCTCCCTGTGCTCTCCCTTTCCTCATGCCATCTGGATGCTGGGGCTGCATGGTGGTTCTGCCCTTCCCAAAACAGGTGGAAGATGGATGCCAACCACTCTGTGTCAACATGAAAACCTCACACTTGGAAAAACTGCACAGTGCAATACTGCTGTGATGCTTGCACACAAGCAGATTGAGGATTAGGGGCTTTGTGGCCCAGCAAACCTACAAGGGCTAACGAAGGGAAGGGGGACAGGCCAGCTGGCTCCTGGGGAGATGGTGTATCTAAAAAAGTGTTCAAATGAGGTATCATGATGGTGATTCATGGTTTTGCTATTTATGTGTTTGCATGGTTGCTTGTGGATATGTCTGGAGAATGGTGGGACCTGGGAAGAGCAGGGAGCTGAGCTCCCTGGGTTGTTGGATGGCAGCAAACACTATGGGTGCGGAGATGGGTCTAGGACCTTGTTCAAGCAAATGATGCAGGTAGGGGCTCCTTGGCCTTAAAGGGCTTCCAAAGGGTCAAGTTAGGAGCCTCTCTGGCCTGCTGGTTGGCACTGGCATTGGACAGTAAGGACCGGTCTGCATACACTGTGGTTTGGGATGGAGGTGCCCAGATCCGGAGTGATTTGGGAAAAGCGATTCTGTTTGGAGATCGTGCTCTGCTGTCGTGTGAATTGCCTTTGAAGTGTAGCAGCCCCTAAGATGGGGGAAATCCCTGCTGTGTTACAAGTATAAATTTGGCACTTCATGTATGTACACACTCGCCCACATACGCTCTTGCCTGGTTTGTTTAGCAGGAGTCTTACCCTCAGGATGCAGCTATTGTTCTATAAAATGAATTATTTTGCAGAGAAAGGTTTAAAACATTATTTGGGTTCTGTTGAAAACATGATTATAACTTTTCAATATCTAGATTTTGGTAAATGGAAACTGCTGTTTAAAATGAGAAAATTGTCTGGGAAATAAACCAGGAATGAACCACAAAACATACCTCTTAGGCTTTTTTCATGTGGAAGATGACTTCTACTCTCTGTTCCGTGCTTTTACCCAGTGTAGACTTCTACTCATCACATATTTAGGAAAGCCCTGACTCTGCTGCAGGTCTCTGATACTGCTACTGTTGAGGATATTTTGGGAATGCTGAGGCCTTAAACAGTCATCTGCTGGAATTGGGTCAAATCTAAGATCTGTGGGATTTGTCCCACAGTAAAAGTCAGTGTCACCACAGAGGCACGTGCACGCATGAGTTATGCTTCTTCTGGAGTTCAGTTTGGTCATCTCCACTGGTTTCCCTGCACTGTCTGCGTAGGTCCTTGACTTTTAGCTTCTTTTTAGCGTGGAGGCAACCATCTGTCTTGGATATATGGCAAGTTTGTTTGATACAAGCAGCAGGACCTGGTACTGGCATCGTGCTGGGAGATGCTGTCCCCACGAAGGGGGTTCCCTCTTGGACCAGCTGATGTGGTGGGGATCCCCAAGGGAGAGCTGATGCAACCAAAGCCACTGCTCCTCCTGTGCTTCCTTCCAAGTTCTGGTTCTGCTGAGATGGGGAGGCTTCTCTGTGCTCAGTTATGTTTTTCTGGATCAGGACTGCTCAGGACCTTTTTTGGCTCTATTTTTTGGGGGGTTCTCTCTGGTTATGACCCCTTTGGAGTACAGCTATTGTACAGAGCTACTGGGAATAGCAGTCTGAAGACGTTTTTATTCCCTGCTAATGGCATGGTGGCTTTCTGAGGAGGTTTTAGGAGATTTTTTGGAAGGGAAACGCTTCCAGGTGGACACTGCCTTGTGCTCTCTGGAGAAGGCAGAGAACCTCACATCTGTATCGGGAAACAGTTTTGTTGCTGGACTTTGGCTGAGCATCAGCAAAGCACAGCAGTGTCCTTGAGCTAGCAGCTTCGTTCCTTGACTGTGGGTGTGAATCTTTGTCCAAGGCAAGCAGAATGCAATCTTCAGACCCTCAAGGGGTTTTTTTTTTCTCTCCTGCCTCCTGGTGTTGCTTGTTCCCTATTTGTCTTCACCTGTTGTTAATCTAGGCAGTGCATTCCCTCTCCTTTGCCCTCCTGGCTTGCTTGAGAGAGGTTTCTGGGACTGTCTTCTCCAGTTGCAGCCTGGCCTTGCTGTATATCAAAGGTTTTGTTCTTACTAGCTAGATTGGAGCTATATGATAGGTACTGACTTTGCAAGCTGGCAGTTTTTCCTAAAAATAAAATAAACCTTTGTGTGAAACAAAGAAAAACCCAGTATGGGAAGAATGAGCAAAACCAGAAAAAAAATTGAGACATGAAAGAATGGAAACATTTTGTTAAAATCTAATGTTATATGGAAAAAACTTAGGTTGGCAACATGGTATAATTAGCCACTGGGTTACTGTTGGCAAGTTTCAAGGCTCTTGAAATGAAGCCTAGCAGCGAGTGAACTGTCCAAATGATGCCGTGGTTTCTCTGTGGATGTGTCTGGAAAGTCTTTAGAACTAAAATAAATAAATGAAGGAGCTACACAAAAGGCATTTTTGAGGTTGGTTGCTCTGAGTCTGGGCTCTTTTTCTCTCCAGAAGCCAACAGGATTCCTAGCATCATCTGGAAGCTTTCACAATGTTGAGATATGTCATTTTTTTTGAAACTACGAAAATGGTATTTATGTATTTACAATGCCGGAGTTTTCCTTCAAGATCGTACAATAAGCTGGAGAGAAAAAGGAATAGTTTGGGGATTGAATGAGTGGAATGAGCTACATCAGTGCTCATTCCTAACCTCTGTTGCAGACTTTCTCCCAGCCCTTAGGCAAGTCCCTGTATTTCTCATGCCCTGGGGCCTGATCCTGTCTCCCTGTATGGAACCTGGCATTTGGGTGTTGCTTTAACACAAATTTAATGCTGATAGGCTGATCAGACATGTGTTTTCAAGCACTGAAGTATTCCAAGAGTCTCTTTTCATCTCTGTGCCTCAGGTTATGTTAGTGGTTGTGGTCTAGAAGTTTTCTACTTTAAAAATACTTTTCCTCTCTGGGATGGTGTTTTCCTGTCTAGCACCACTAGTGCTTCACACTGCAAATCCAGAAGGCTATTTAGATTTTGTCTTTAGATTTGGACAGATTTAATGCAGATTATATGATGGGGTACAATACAGACCACCATGCTGTTATATTGACTACTCTCAGAACACTTTGAAGCGTTAGATCCATAAAGGAAATCTGAAGCAGACAGAGGATCTCTTAGGCAGCCACACACACGTGCTTCAGTTTACTGGAGAAAAAAACCTTTGGAAGGTGGAGGGATGCAAATGGAAGCGGGGTGCTGGATCCTGAAGTTGGATAGCCCCACAGGGTTTTGCATGCAAAGCCTGTGCTGTGAGCAGGAACAGGAGGTCAGGTAAGCTGATGGCAGGCTGCCTTTTAGCTGGCTTTGGGGTGGTGACAGTCAGCTGTTTTGCTGATAGAAGAAAGCAATTCCAGTGTATTTTGTTGCTGAGCGCTCTGCCACAGGCTGTGGGCTAAGTGCATTCATCCCTACGGGTTTGGTTTGATTTCTTGAGAAGTCTCCCATGCCTGATGCTGTATTTCTCCTGGTGCTCAGCCCTGCTGCTCTAGATTACCGAAGAAAGATTTGAAAGCCAAACCTGCTCTAGATTACCGAAGAAAGATTTGAAAGCCAAACCTTAGTCCTGCTGTGCTCTGGGACAGCCTTCCACTGGTCTTGAACGGTGCCTGGATGTCACCCAAAGGAGCTGGGCACCCTGTTTTCCTAATGAGGGATGGGGGTACGTGTACAGCTTGCTGAAGACCTGAGTGATCTGCCTAGTTCAAATGCAGCTCAGTCTTACTGTTAGCTTGGGATGATGCTGTGTGCCATCCCTGCCTGGATCAAGCTGTGCATCTGCAGCCAGGGAGATGCTAATTCTTTCAGAGTAAATAAAGTAATAAGTTTGTTTTTTTTCCTGGCTCAGCTTTTAAGCAAACTGTTTAAAGCCCTCTCCTTTCCTTGCCTTTCTGCACTTCACTGCTGTAACTTGCAGAGGACAGGGGCGTTTGCAGCTCTGCTGGAAATGCTGTAAGGAGCTGATGGGGGGGAGACTCCTGGAGAAGAGCGGTCACTAAGGGGTCTGCTGGAGTCCCTGCTTGAAGGGCCTGTCAGGCAGTTTTAGTGGCCAGACTTCGAGTTTCATTTGCATGTCAGCTGGAGCTTCTATTTTTTGAGTGTGGACATACAGGAAAGCTGTGCTTTGGCTGAGCTCGCGTATCCTCACACAGAACCTTGCTGGCCTTTCTTCCTCTGCTGTTCCTCCCTCCACCCCCTTTTTTGTTTCCAGGACAATACTTAAGTAAGAATTCATTGCAGCTGAATTCCTGGAGATGACACTGCCAGTTTCCCAGGATCTCTTGTACTCCTGCAGCTTTTTACACAGTGATTTTTTTTTGGTGCAGCTCATGCAGCTGCACCTCTCAAATATGAATTAAGCAGTGGGTTTGTGTGGTCTTTGAGGGGGCTTGTCCTAGATGTGCTGGTATGAGATCCACTCTGTGTGCTCTCGTCTGCTACAGGGTAGAGACTTGGTCCAAGGGCTGCAGTTCACCAGCTGAATAATGAATGCATTGTTTGTGTGCCCTTATTTCCAGCTTGCACCATTAAAAGTGAATAGAAAGGTCAAGGAGATGAGTCACTGTGAATACAAGTGTCATTCTGCTCAGAAGAAATGGAAAAAAAGGAGCTTCCAAGAGAGGTGTTTCAGCTGGTGCCAAACAGCTCTGTTTCACTGTACTTTCAGGGAGTTACAAGAGCAAATCTCAGCTGAGATCTGCTGAAGTGTTCAAGCACCAAAAAGTTAGCAAGGGCCTGGAGCTGGGGTTTGCCAGTTGTAGTTGCTGGGGGCTCCAAAGGCAGCTGCTGATGTAGGCTGTGTACAGGAAAATTAGGGTGATGCTCTGGAAGCGTTGGGCTCATTGCTGCTGCTGTTTTGCAAAACAAACAGCTGGAACTTGTAGGGTTAGGAGCTCTTGTTCTCAGCTTCCTTATATACCCAGTGGTACCCAGAAAAAGCCTCCTCCCAAATCCATGTGGAGACTCCTAATTCTCAGGCCACTTTCCTCCAACACTTAGAGCAATAGTAGTGTCATGAAGGTGCTGTCCTGGGATAGTATTATCTCTTGAAATACTGGTGAGAAAATGTGTGCACCTTGAGCAACGGGCCCCAGCGGGGTCCCAGCTTGGTTCCTGCACCATCCTGGGGGAAGGAGCTGCAGCATTGGAGCAGGGTGGTGGGATCTGCAAGTCTGCAGGGTGCCTGGAGGTAAGCATGGGCCCATCCCCTGGCCCTAGTAAATGCCAAGTTGTACATTAAGCTTTTTTAATTTCCTGCCCAAAAGCTTCATTTGACAAGCCCCAGGCAGCTGGTTAACCATGCTGGCAGGGCGCTGAAAATAGAAATGTGGCTTGTGGGTTGCACGTGTGGAAGGGGGAGTGGTGAGCTGTGGATGGGTTAATGCCAAGTGGGTGGGATAGGATGGGGAGTTGGCCAGAATTTTCCTTTAATTGATACTGCTGGGGCAATTTCAATAAAACAGCAGTGGTGGCCAGGAGGCCAGAAAACAGAAGCCAGTTCAGAAGTTGTTAATGCTCTTTTTAATGGGGTAGAGTTTCTTTAAGTCACAAGCTCCTGTACCTATGGGTTTCCTTTTTCACATGGCTGAAACACCCTCCTTTGGGGTTATCAACATTTTGGCTAATTGCTTTTCACTGTCCTGGAAAGGAAGCATGCACGGTGCATTTGAGATGATGGTGTGCTGCTGCAGACGCCCCTGCATATTGTCTAGCACTGCTTTGGTATTTTGGCAGAATATGAATCCTGAGAGACAGTACATAGAAATATTTACATTTTTGATTTCTAGCCATTGGATTTTTCTGTTCTGAAGTAATTCCTCCAGTGTAAAACAGATATTCCTCCAAAAAATAACTAGAGTTTTAGAATCTTGATTTATCTTCCCTTATTGAAGGACATCTTCAGTAGAAAATGAAGCCAACTATTTTTCTTGCCCACCTAATGCAAGATCATTTCCATAAACAACTTCCAAATGAATTTGCCAGTATAGCTTTGAACCAAGGTGGCTGGAAATTTAACACACATTCCATTTGAAATCAAATGACTGGGAACTGGGACTCGTTTGCTAATGATGCAATAGCGTGATGCTGAGGGCTGTAGCAAGGCGGGAGTTGATGGCTTTGTAGCTAATGTGCATGGGAGGACTGTGCCTGGCTTGTGCGGCGAAGCATTGGGTCTATAACCCTTGTGTTGGTATTGCATGAAAGTTAAAGACCTCTGCAGATAGATGAGGTGGGTGGTAGGTGTGTTTGGCTGCTGACAGGCAGGATGCTGCTTCTGGCAGTGTGAGATGTGCAGGTCTAGCAGAGCTGCTCTGCACTTGCTGGTGGGAGCCACCACGCAGGAGAAGCCCCAGCGGCAGGGCAGGCGCCACGCTGGCCGTGCCCCTCGGAGGGTTTCCCCTAGAAGATATGAGTCTGTCCATCCCCTGAGTACAGCATCTGTTCCCTGGCCATGGGCTGCTCAGTGTCTCATCTTGGAAAGCTGTCGATTCCTTGAAGGATAAGGACTACTCGCCTGGAGCCCCGCGGCTGCAGATTCTTTTCTTGATGAGGCCGATGCTGGTTTTTCTCTTGATCCCATTGGGTATTCTGCTTTTTGTAACAGGGTCACTAAGAATCCCCTCATCATTTCCGTGCTCCAAAGCGACGCAAGGGTGGGAGGAGGAAGCGGCTTTCATCCTGGTCGCTGCCTTCGGCACACGCTGGCGACTGCTCACATAGGAAAACTGCTAGGAATGTTCTCTCGCAAGGGTTTGCAGGGATCGGGAGAGGCATATTATCACGTCTTGTACGCTTTGGGAGAAAGTCCCTCACTCTGCCTCTCTCAAATGTTTAAATTAAAACAATCTGTCTTTCTGCAACTGTTGGATGCTTTCCCTGCTGACCTCAGGAGCTGGGACCGGGAGGAGGAGCAAACAGACCCCAGTGCTTATAACTGGCTCTGGCTTTTTTAAGCTTCAGTCCTGATTCCCTGCAGGATGCAAACCAGAAAAACAATAAGGGCCATATCTGCTCTGGAAACATCAATTTTCCCAGTGCTCTGTAATTAAAGAGCTATATCAGGAAGCAGTGAAGCCTTTATGTGCTGGAGGCTATTGTCTTACGAGACTATGTATAGAAAAGGCAGCAGGCATGCTTAACCCTTCTGCCAGAGCCAGCATGGAGGGTTAAGTCCTCTGCGGTGTCTCACCATCTTTTTTCTTTTCCAACCACAGACGCATTCCCACAGCAGGGTCAGACCGAGATGCTCCCTGTGAGCAGAGCTGAGAACTAAGCACTGGGCAGGATCAGTCCTTTATTCCTTAAATGGGAAAGTGCAGCCAAGAAGCTTTGCAGCCTTTGGCAGACAGCAATGCCCAAGGATGCTGGATGTGGCGCTTCGTAGCCAGCCTCTGAACACAGCCATGGTCCCTGCTTGGGGATTTCTAGGCACCGAGGGGAAAGTCATCCCTGTGCATGGGCTGGGATTTTTGGTCTGACCCTTCAGCACTTACACACTGGGTTTTGTCTTGGCCCACAGCCCCATGGCTGGGCAGAGGCAGGATTTTTTGCTTTTTGGCTGCAAGTCTGGCTCTTGCAGCACTGCACTGTTGCAGGAGTCCGTTCACGTGGAGCTGTGGGTGGATGCAGGGCTGGGACCTGACTCCTGTTGACCCTGGGAATTTAGGCAGCGAAGTAGCATAACATCATCAGGCCTAAATCACAAAACCAACCTTCATCTCTTCTCTACCACTGCTTTTGACTTGCTGCTTTCATTGCCCACAGGCCTGCATTTTTTTGGGCAGTTTATGGACCATTACAATGCTGGTTGGGATTCAGCCTAGGAAAATGCAATGTGATTTCTTGTGGTGATAGGGAATAGGCTTGGGTAAGACCAAGCTGATTAAGATTTTTCCTATGAAATATGAATCAGAACCAAAACTGGAGCTTGTTGTGGGTGTGGAAATGTCTGCAGAGAACTTTGGGTTCTTCATTTGAAGGTACTTAAAAATTCACACCAATAAACTGAGAGATTGTATGAAACTTTTGGAGTCAGAACACCAGTTAAAGATGTTCTGCACATTTAAAGTAACTGAGTAACCCAGTGTGCTACCCTTCTCCAAAGCTTTGGCCAGACAAGCCGGGGCCCTCCTTGCCCTGGGGACACTCATCCTAAATAACAAACAGCCGTGCTGCTAAAATGAGCACTATTCCTGCAAGCCTGGAAATAGCTGGGTCTCTGCTGCTGGAGCAGAGCTGGCCAATTTGTGGCCTGGGACTAAGCTTTTCATGGATGAAGCCACAACATCTGCTTTTGGAGGAGTGGAATCTGCCACATCTTTGCTTTAGCTCATGTGGCCTCTTAAGGAACCCAGGTGGGATTTGGGGCCCCATATACCTGCCCCTGTTGTGACTTGTGGGGTCGAGTTGATTATTTTTCTAATGGTGGCAAAAATGCCTCTCCTCAGGCTTTTCATTGACTGAAATTTCTTATAAGATACTCTGAAAATATATGTAGGAGATAGGGGGGGAGCTTCTGTGAAACTGAAATGGGTTCTCTTATGCTGAGGAATGAAAGCTGCAGATGTACCCCAAGAAATGTATTTAGGGGAACAGATCTGTTTCAACACTTTACATTTTAGTGAGCAATGAATGATAGCAGAGTGGGTGTTAAGGCAGGCAGGTATGTCATGCCTGTGTAATGTCAGTCGACACAGGATTAAATAAGGCATGTGGAAAAATTCTTCTAGGAAGTAAAGTCTAGTGAGAAATAATCAGCAGAGGACTTGGGAGGTGAAATAACCTGCTCTAGACAAGCCACAGTCCTCATCTGTGTCCCTGGAACTCTGCCAAGCCATGGATCAGCAGTTTGGAAGGAAGTGGCATACTTGGCGCGGGTGAGGCTTAGGCTTACGGGTCTGAGAGCACCTCTGCATTGCTGCTCTCCAAAGTGTCTTGTCACGTATAAAGCCTCCCAGAGCAAGCAGAGGAAGGGATGGATGTAGGGCAGGAGCTGCTCTGTGAGGCAAGATGTCAGATCCTCTTGGAGAGGAGGCACTGGAAGAACTAATGCTCCACCAAGGGTTGGGTGTGAAACCCTTTTCCTTTGTACTGAGGGCTGCAGTAAGATTATTTTAGATGTTTGCAGAAACAAGAGTTGAGCCCAATGGCAAGAGCGCAGGGCTGGAGCGAGGAGGATTCGATGTGCACTCCATGACTCCAGCCTTGGTGGAGGCTTTTCATGTAGGCTGGTTGGTCCTGCTTACCGTTAAACTCCTGTTTCATGCCACCAACCTCAGCAATGCTTGAATGGGGTTTATGGCTGCTTTGAATTGACACGGTGGTGAATTTGACCCATAAAGTCCTGTCTTTAACATGAAACTATTTTATTCTATTATCCATGTATGTAGTGATGGACTTGGAACTGGAACTTCTCTGCATGTCCTGATGGTTTTTGATAGGAATGGGCGGGAGGAGCCAGGATGGCACTAGAAAAGGGCAGAGTCCTTTCCAAACTCTCATGGGTTTGAGTCTTGTATGCAGCTGATGTTACATTTTCTAGGATGTCTGTGTTAATGTCAAAGGGAATGTCTCCTCCCTTCTCCCTACTCTGGAAAAGATATCTCAGCAT
This sequence comes from Pelecanus crispus, assembly GCF_030463565.1. NCBI lineage: Eukaryota > Metazoa > Chordata > Aves > Pelecaniformes > Pelecanidae > Pelecanus > Pelecanus crispus. The sequence continues at coordinate 40,518,339 of NC_134651.1, forward strand.
GTTAATGAAGGGAAGAGGAACATACTGTAAGTGACCTCTGCACTTTTGTAAGGACAAAATTTGTTTTCCTGTAGCTATGAAAAGTCTGTCTTCCCTTTGAGTAAGAAATGAGGGCATATAAAATGTACAGAGATTTTAAGCTGTTGTGTATACCCTAGTACAAAGTTCTTCATATATTGCTTATTTTAGTGATGGAGAGAATATCAAGCATGCTCCATGTATAAATCTGTCTTCTCAAAATACACTGGTAAGGCTTGGCATTTGCTTTGTCTCCAGTTTCCCAAATATCTTCTTACTTCATTTGGCTGCTTCCACTACTCAACAGGCCTTTTGCTCATCTGTGTCATGAGAGGTGCTGGGCTGCTGTACTTGTCTGCATGGATTGATGCCTTGATGTGTCATTTACCTTCTCCCTGTATATGTAAAAATACCAAACATTACTTATATACATTCACGAGTGGATGCACAAATGATTGGAAGTGTCAGCATGCACTTTTCCAGATGGTGGAAGCATGTTCCTTACTTCATTTATTTCAAATGTCAAACTCAATGAAATTAATTACTACCAGACTTGAAGTGACAGAGTAATTCTTGTCTCCATTTCACCAGTGTGGGATGAAGCTGCACGCTCCGTAGCAGGAACAGCCTTCAGGAGTTGAAATGCAATCACTAAACTATGACTCCAATGTAAAGATCTGGATTTGCAGCAGGATGACCAGTCTTTATTTGGTTTCATGGGGAAAGCTGGGTTTGGCCCTGGTAGGGAGGGATGTCTCCTGGGGGAAGAATGGCTTGGTGAGTGAAAGACTAACTTTGTCTTGGGTTTCTCCTCTGCTGTGCATGGTACGAATGCAGCAGCTTGCCTGGGAAGTGCCTTGCTGTTGCCCTGCTTGTGATTGCAGTGCTGGTACCCTGGTGCGTGCGCTGGCATCTGTCGTTGCGTTCCAGTAAGGTCTAGATCTACCTGTAATCTTTTGCCCTTCTACTTACCTGCAAGAGGATGCTGTTGGGTTTATTTGTGCCATGTCTCGATAAGTTCTCAGGCTCTTTGGGAATAGGAATTGAAGTACTCGAGTCGGGCAGGGTTGTAGAGAAGTTGCTGTGGTCAGATGGTGGCAAAGCTCCAGGGATGGATGCTGGATGTGGGTGCCCAAGCTAGGGCAGTGAAGGACTGAATTTCAGCTTAACAGCTCTGGGAATGAAAGCTCTGAGCTCTCAGCATTTTTGGAAACTGGAGTGGGTGAGTGTCAAGACAAGTCCCATGGAAATCAAAGCAGTAACAGAAAATTTACTTCTTGGTTGCTGCTGTGTTTTATTCCCACTGTCCGTCTGCATCGTGGCTGTCCTGGTTCTGGGAACTATGCAGAACTCCAGGGAGTTGCTTGCTATTTCATGCAGCTCCTGGGTCAGAGGCAGAGCTGAGAGGCTTCATCCAGTGCCTTAGAAACAATAACTGTGTGTGCATTTTAAAGTGTTTGGTTTCCACCCTGCATTTTGTCTTGTATAAAAAGAGCATGTGTTCTTGCAAGGGCTTTTCTAGATAATTCCTTCTAATAATCCTTTGCATTTCTCAAACAGGGCTGTTCTTTTCAGAAGACACCTTGCAGCAATTCTGTTAAGCGGATCACCAGTTTGTAATTTACCTTAGGGAAATAGCTGTTATCAGACAAATTTCTAACTATGCCTGATTTAGGATTCCCCCATTTTTAACCTTGTGGTCCCCATGCCTCTCAGGCCGTTATCTGGGCCTGATATTTTCTTCCTTAGTGGCCACTTCTTCCAGTGTCTCTCCCAACATTATTTTTGAGCCCTCCCTTGCCTACCATACCCAGAAAAATAAACAGCCCTGTCTCCTTTTGCCCTCTATTGTTTCTCTCTTTTGTGCTAAGTACAGTAATGCCTCTGAGCTACCCCAGGGCTCCCGCGTTCCCATGCTTCCCCATCCCTCTCACAAAGGACCTCTTTTCTCCCTGCCTTCTGGGTGTTGGGGCTCTGCAAATATGTGCCAGTGACCCTTTGCTCTGTATGAAAATAGCCCCTGCCTTTTTGTAGCTGTCACTTATTTTTGCTCTTTTAATTAGACTTGATCCTGCTTGTATTTTTTTTCCTTTGACCTTTCTTTTTACCACAGTAAGTTTTTGAAAAGTTTTTCAGCTCCCTTTCTACCTGTGCATACCCAGCCATGCTGGCTCACGCAAGTCTTCTCTCTTTGGATTAAGTCTGGAGGAACTTTAATTGCAAGACTCCAAACTTTCCCAAATATTTCCTACTTGTGTGTTGTAAGGCTCCCCTGGGATGGGACTGCACACTTGTAGTTCAGATTATCCTTCCATCTGCTTTTGCCTAAAGCTGGCAAGCTATTTGCATGACTCCCTCAAATACTTGCCTCCATGGGTATTTTAATACTGCTGTCATCACTGAATTTGAAATATTCTTACTCAGTGGCATCTTCATTCATCCTGGCTGCTTTTCAAGGATCATGTCCAAGCAAAGGACCTGATCGCTTCTCATGCGCCGACTGTCATATGCTGAGACTGTGGTTTCTATGTGTAGGAGAAGGATCTCCCCTTGCAATGAATTGCCTGCTTCTGTTAGGATTTCAGAGGAGTGATGCTGATTTACACCACATGAGGATCTGCTCTGTGGTGTCCTGGTTGTATACAGCTAAGCTGTTTTCCCACCTCATCAATATCTTATTATTCAAAATCCTTTTTCTTCTGCTGATCAAAGCCCTGGCATTCGCACAGGCACAGACTTGTCTGGGAAACTATTTCCAGCTTGTATTTTGGCGACCACCCTGGAGCACTGAGCATCCCTCAGCCACCTGACCACCTTTATTGTCCCCAGCCATGCTGCTGCTCATCCTGCCAGCCAGCTTCTTTAGAACATCTCTGCAGATCCAGCCTTCATCCCCTGCCAAAGCTACTGCCTCTTCCTCCCTCTGCCCTCAACTCCTCAGCTGGTTGTGCTGCTGCCTTGAGCTGGTACACACGATGGCCGCTGCCAGACAGTGCAGATGCGTTTTAGACTGGCAATATTTCCAGATGCATCTTTGGGAGTCGGCTGTCCTTCCAGAGCATCCTTAGACATCCCTTTGCTTTGTGAAGGGTTCTTTCATTCTGGTGCCTTTGCCTGGATGGTGCTTTTATTTGTTTGAGTGCAAAGGTGTGCTTGGCAGAGGAGATCAGTGTTGTATGCTGTTTAACCATGGTGCTTTCTAAAGTAAAAAAAAAAAAAAAACCACAACCCACAACAAACCACTTGGAGATGTTGTACAATTTCTCCAGGAGACAGAACCAGAAAGTGAGTTTGCCACAGACAGCTCTCTGCTGCTGTGCAGATCCAAGGGTCTGAAAAGGGGATCTTTTCCTCTGCCCTTTGCAGAAATGTGAGGAGGAACAAGGGAGATGAGAGTATTTTAACTGTGGGGACAGAAGTGCTGCTTCCACTCACAGCTCTGCTGGAATGGGACAAACTCACCCAGGGAGTAGATGGTGGAACTGGGGAGGAAGGGTGAGTGTTGCAGTGGTGGGAAGTGGTTTCCAGTGGGCTTTGCGCTGAAAAGCAGGTGTGTTATTGCCAAACCTTGATTGATGAAATGCAAAGAAGCAAACAAATAAAAATTCCCCACCCAGGTCTGTGTGCATGGGAGTTGTTTGGGTGGCTGGGGCTGCCCAGCTGGGCTGTGCGCGGATGGAGGTGGCCAACAGCTGCTTTTTGTAGATGGTGTGTGCGAGCAGATTCCTGCCCTGTGAGCTCGTCTGCTCGAAACAGCCTGGGGTCTTGTTAAAAACTGTTAAAGGGCAACAGGGCACGTTAGTCATCATCCTCATAGGATGACTGACACGTCATTACGGAGGGTCTGCTGGATGGCTTGGGAGTTGAGGCAGGTTCTTGTGCACGTGCTGGGGGGGAAGGTTACGATGCATGGGGACTGAAAAGCAGTGGCAGAAAAAAACTCCAGTTTAAGGCTTATAAAGCATGTGCTTAATTAACATCTAATGTCTAATGTAGGTGATTAAGGGGAAGCTTATTGGTTGGTCAAGTCAGTATGGTCTAATGTTCAGAGCTGCAGATCTCTTCATCTCTCACTGACTCCTGTGACCTTGCTGAAGGCCACTTGTATTATTATCCTGCTTATGATAAAGGAAGCAAATAAATTTAACAAGACATGTTGTGAGCCTTTAAAACAAATAAAGGGGATAATGTCAAGGTAAATGTCTTATGCTACAGAGAACAGTTTAAAAAGTGGTTTGTATGTCAGGGTATAGATTTCTATCCTGCTTTTTACTCGTCTTCTTCTTTACCTGCTGCATTTTTGCACCCTTTGGAAGGGTGAGCATGATGTGGACTCTGCTTGTACTGTGGTTGAGACACAGGTAGAGCACACACACACCAGTCTACATTTAATCTAGCTAGGCTGGGTAGAAGCCAAATGGCTTTTGGGGGCTGCATAGCTTAGTGCAGGAGCTGAGTGTCTCACCCTTGGAGCTTGGGGTGCTGATGTTGCTGCTGGAGGTGCCCGGGGTTGCTGTTAGATCTTGCTTGGGTGTGCCTATATGCTGTGATTGCATTTCTCAATGTCTTGTAAATGAATGTTTGTTGTGCTGTGTTCTCTTACAGAAATTTATTTTTTGATTACCTATCTTGGAGGGACAGATTCTGCCAGCCTTTATCACCTTTCCTTAAATAAATTGCCATTGAACATATTGGGATTGTTTGAAAGCAAAGTAATATACTATTCCTCAGTGGGAACAGGGCCTGGAAGAGTTATGTGGGGAGCATATGGCTGTGCTAGGCTTCTGCAGAAAACCTCAGCTCTGCTAAGCTGTTTTATTTGCAAAGCTGCAATTTAATTGTTGCCCTTTAGAGAATTCAGTTGTCTGATGGAAACCTGGTTCTTCAGTGTTAGCAAAAATCAAACAAAAAAGCCCAGCTTTTAGTGGCTGATAGTATATCAAGGTGTTGCTCTTCTGCACTTCACTGGCTTTAAATGGAGTCTGTGTAGTCATCTGATTTGTGTCCTGGAAACTCAGAATAATTTGAGAAGCATTTGTTCCTTGATAAAATTCTGAATTCCTTTCTGAATTTGGCATAATTTTATGTTGGGGGACATCAGGAGAGTGGCCCTGCAGTGAAATGAATCTTTCAGCATCTCTTTAATCGATTTTCTGGTTTTGGCCTGGAAAGTGAGGAAGAATCTGTATTTGGGACTGAAATTGCATTTTACTACTGCTGGCAGTGAGACTCAATTTTCTTCATCTTTGATCTTTCTTTAAAGCAGCACCAAGACTTTGTTTCATATTTGTTGTTGTATCTGACCCCTGGTAGAGCTCAGAAATAGCTCAATCTGGATGAATCGTCACTCTTTACACCCAGAGTCCCTGTGTGTCTTCCTTATTTACTGTTTATACTGCTAATTCCCCAAAATCATGCTCCTGGGTTTGAGGCATGACAACTACAATCTGAAGAACAAATTCCCTGGCAATGTGGGAGGGGGAAACCCGCGTTGAAGGGGGATAGTATCTTGCTGGACTTCCCTCTCCTGCCTGCTGACCGTGACTGGAAAGGCAGAGAAAATAAAATGTGGTGGGAATTGCTGTTGAATGTGCAAAGGGTGGGCCAAGTTGCTCTGCTGAAGTGTGAAAGATGTTAATCCTACTGGTTCCCTTTGCCAAGAGCGTGCATGTGCCACCCTTTATGTTGCCCTGTTTGTTTGGTGCTTTATTTATTTTTCCTGCCTGGGAATGTGAGAATTTGCCCAGCTGCATGTCAGGAACAAGTAATGGTGGTTTGAAGGGCACAGCATCCTGCTGCTGCTAGGGTCTGGCCGTCTTTGCCCGTGGTGGTGCTCATGCCGCGGCAGTGCCAAGCACCTCATCCGTCTGCCAAGATCCTTTTCCTATGTCACCTAAGTTAGTTGCTGGCAGTTAAGAAGCCAGAAGTATCATTTCCTAAAAGCACTTGGAGTATATATGTATGAGGATACCAAAAGCATCATTATAGTCTGCAAATATTACAGGCCTGACTGATTCAAGTTGTGATTGAGCATTTTAAACTTCTAAGTATGATGAAGAGGTCCAGGGAAGTGCAAATGAGCTCAAGACTGGAACTGACCTCTCCCAGATGCTGAGGCAAAGTAAAGTTGGTTTTGGTGTGGTGGGTGTTTTTTTTTGCTTACAGCCTGAGAAAAGAAGTCCTGGAGACAGAGCTACTGAAATACAAAGCCCTTTTCTTACCTACAGAAAGAAATGCAGTGCTGGTCACCATGCTAGCTGAACACTGCATAAGGAAATCTTTAGTTGCTTCTATTCATTACCTGGAAAGTAATCGGAGGAAAAAATATATTTTCATATATTTTTATTGGTGCTTTGGGACTCGTTTGTGGGAAGGTTACCCAATATTTATTATCTAACTTTTTACTAGGAGGGAGCACTAACTGCTTTCTTGAGTTAAATGGGCTTGCAGCAAGTCAAATTCTTGCAAATGCAAATACAGAGGGTCACCTTTCCATTGGGCTCCCCAAGAACATCTTGCACAAACTCGTGTTTGAGCAAATGATTGAGGCACTGGGTCTCAGCACTGCCTCCTTACTGTGAAGGTATCACCTTCCAAAGACAGCATTTGCTGGTTTTGAGGTCTGTCTTCTCTTCATATCTGTCCTGGGGGTGGAAAAATCAATAGGAGGGGTGAGAAATTTTTCTTACTGTTCTAGCTTAGCTTCATGGCCCTGGATAGCTTCATTTCTAGTCTTAGCCATGCTCTGATGGATTGTCTTGCTTTCAGTAACTTGAATCCCAGCTCAAAAGGCTTCAGGAGCCCAATAAAACTGAAAAAAGAAAAGGAAAAAGATATTCAGCAAGTGATTATCTACTTCAGCCATCCATTGCTAGGTATCAGCTAGTGGAATGATGTGGCGGTGGGTGGGGGTGAGATGGACAGTCAAACCTCCGAGCTACATGTGCAAAATGAGGGTCATGCCCAGGAGCAAGCATGGTCACTGGTCCCTCCCTGCATTCTGTGAGCAAGTCTGTGATGGGGATATTGTGTCTTCTCATTTCCTTTCTTAGAAAATTTGGCAAAGCCGGAAGGGATTTAGGAAACAGCAGCTGGAGCAGTGGTAGAGCTTGGAGGCTGAACTTGCAGGGACTCACTGAAACAATTTAGTGGGGAAGGTCCTTTGCAGAGGCTCAGGAGCATGAAGGGTTTTAGGTGCTGAGCTTGGCTATTTGCTCAGATTGGTGAATTTGAGAGCTGAGTGCTTGAGCCAGGGGAAAGGGGCTGTGTAGAGAAGTTCTGAAGGATGTGGTTTGGGGACCTTTACAGCAATTGCACAAAGCACAGCTGCAAAAATGCCCAGAAGGAAGAGTGCCCTGGCAGGAGACGGGCTGCAGACCAGCAGATCTGTTGGTCTTGTGCCTTGTGCTCTGCTGTCACCAGCTCTCCTACCTTTGCTGTGCCTCCCTGGAGGCACCTGAGGAGCTGGAGGTGGTGTCACCATTTTGGTTCCTTTCCAGCAGTGGAAAAAGGCCATTTTAATGATGGGATTGATGAGGAGCCTGCATGTGCAGGGAGCCCCAGGGATCTCCAGTGGTGTGATCTGGAAGTGTGCACAAAAGTGTCTCTGAACAAATTTCTTGGTTGTTTCTTACTGCAAGCCAGGAGTGGTTTTTCTTATCTTCCACTTCATCAGTATACTTGAAACCTCAGCTTAAAACCGGGCTGCGCACATTTTCATTCTCAGTAAAGACCACCATAAGTACCTTGGCATACATTTATCTTGATCTTTCTATGCTAAGTGGATTACTTTTAGCCATGGTTTTTGTATGCTACAGTAGGACTTCAGAATTGAGGCCCACTTTGCTGGGTAGTCTGCATGCATTCAGGGAAAGGTTAGTCCCAAAAGCTAATATGTAAAGCAGAGACGCATAAAAGTGTCATAGCGTAGTGCTGGCATTAGAGCTGAGAGAGAACCAGGCATGAGTGGGCATTTCTGCCAGGAGACCTCTTACCCTTTGCCCATCAATTTTCCATTTCCCCAGCACGCAGTCAGCCAGAGGCAGAAGCCATCCTTCCTCCATCCCCTTGCATCTGCAGGGAGATAGTTCCTTTTCTGGCAGTCCCCTCTCCTGATTTTTTCCCCAGGCTGCCCATCACTCAAGTAGCACTTCTTGTCAGTGCTGCTGGGAGAATTTGCGGTGGTTTTTCTTTTTTTATTTTTTTCTTTAGAACTGTCATTGGTCTCAAATTAGATGGTTCATGCCACAGTAATAATAATAAAAGGTTCTTTATTTAAAACAAACCCATGCAAATAATTATGTAAATATTTGTCTGGACTAGTGTTAGTCTGAGTCCTGGGAAAGCTTTTTGGATGGGTATCTTGGATATTTCTTGTTAGTTTTTATAGTAGCATATTTCAATTTAGATGCTATCTTTGGGTTTGAATTCTCCTTCATGTATAATGGAAGACCTGAAATGACATTTCAGCTATGAAGTGCAGCAGATATTTCCAAGAACAGTCAAGGTACAAATCACACTGTAACCAGTTTAATAGAAAATATCTGAAGGGGGGGATGCAAAATGATCATGCAGCTGTGACCCAAACTTTCTAAAATCAGTTCTTGTCCCTGTGTGACTTGGTCACTGCTGCAAAACACCATAGTGGCAGCTGTGGATTTTGAGCAGATGAAGCCATGATCTTACAGGAATATTGGCATGTGATGAGCAAAAATCCATCATCTCCTTTAAATCTGCTCCTGAAACAGTAGTGAGAGGTGGTTTCTGATGGTGGCTTTGCCTCTGGGAGGGTTTGTCTCCCATCATAGGTAGGATAGTGGAGGGAGGAGGGGCTGGGGCTGGGTAATTAGCTCCTGTTGGGCTCCTGATAGCTATTTGTAATGGAGATACTGCTCCGAGTGTACGAGGGGGTTAATGGGTTGGCTTTCTCCCCTAATGACCGAGGGTCAGAGATCACACAGGTCAGTCAAGGCTGAACAGGAGTTTCTTGATTTTACCCTAATGCCACTTGATGTGCTCAGTTAATGGTGATAAAGCCCCTTCCACCATTTGGTGCTGGCCAGACCAGGGGGCTGTGGGTGGGTGGGGAGGAATCCTGGGCTTTTACTGCAAAACCTCACAATGTGCCATTTCTTAATTTGGGCAGTAGGGAAATACACCATGTACTTCTGTTTTATTTATAATGGGACTGGAAATCGGAAAGGAATGGGAGCTGCAGTGCTGTATTTGGATGAGCTGCTTCTGCATGTTTGGACATCGACAGATTATATATTATTCTAGCTGGTCCATAAAAAACTCAATTGGCCTAAAGTAAAATAATGTTCATTCCCTGGTGATTTTAACAAAGAAATCCATTTAAATGCCTAATCAGGAATAAGATCTACTGAATAAATATGGATTAGAATGGAGAAAATCATTAGGAACTAGTAACTGAAGTGGTGAATTTCTCCCTGCTTGCAGAGTTCCCCTGAGGGCATCATAGCTCTTTGGTTGGTTTGTGGTGTTTGCTGAGAACTGATGAAACTCATGGCTGCGGGTGGTTAATTCAGGCCTGCATCTTCCTCCTGCTATTCTTGCCTTGAAAGCAGCACCTCTGTTGCGCGCATGTGGGCTATATAAACTCATAAGGGAACTGATGCTCCTGAGAAAATTTTCCAAAACAAGCTTCAGAAACACTTTTCATGAAGTCAAGCAGATATTAATTTGAAAATTGCCTTCTGGCTACATTTTTGATGAGGAAAATCAGATATAGATATAAAGCAAATGTGAAGGGTTCATTGATTTAAACATCTGAGAGAAGGAATTGGTTTTGCATTTCTTTCTCTGTGTCAAAATATTCAAGTATACAGTAGTGCTAGAAATAATTCAGTGTTGGGCTTTTTTAAAAATCATCCAATGAAATATTTAAAAATAAAAATTACTTATGCCTGGTCCCATTAACTTTATGGACAACTAAAAACCCCACAGTGCATGACAATGATTTTTTTAGTGCCTAAATGACTGTATTCTGGAAGCATCCCAGCTGGGCTACCTGCATGTGTGGGGTAGTGCCCTGCAGTAAAATCCTCTGTGGTTTTGTTGCCTTCTAAGTGGCTGATGTGATGTGCCAACCATGCGATGCTGATTGCCAGCCTGACTGTAGCTGCAATGTTTACTGTGGTGGAAATGATTGTAATTATGCAGGTGCTTGTGTTAATGTGTTTAATTAAGCTCATGGTTGGGCAATCCGCTTGCAGCACCACAACAGAAATTAAAGGCCTTGGCGTGACTATAGGAAGGCTGTACAGGGGGTATTATTCCAGAATGGCTAATGTTTCCCCCAAAGCTTGTCCATTTTGGCTGCTCTTTCCAGATTGTGGTGGTCTAGCTGATAGAAGAATGCTGTCTGTCCCTCTGTCCCTCTTGTCCTCCATGTCCTTGCACCATAGCAGCTCCAGCCGTCGCTGCTGGACAGCCTGCTTTAATGGTACCTCTTCTGCATCTCCCATTTTCCCTGAGTACTGCTGGAAGATACTGAGAGGGAACATGATCCTTTGTGAGGGTGGTCCTGTTTCCCTTGGCACAAACTTCTATTTAGAAAGTGGCCTGATAAGCTCTTTTTTTTTTTTCCCCTAATCATGAAGTGTCAAGAGATGTTGCATTGAGCATCCTTTATGGATGTAGGCTGCTTTATGTGCATCCTGGTGTGTTCCACTGTGCTTCCAGCCACTAGCATGGGGGAGGAGGAGGAGAAGCCCTGACCATGTCTCTGTTCCCAAACTGCCTTGACATGCATGTAGGCTGCTGGGTGCTTGTAAGCATCCAGTGTAGATGGGCTATGGGGCTTCCTGGGTATGGGGCATGACTGTATGTCTGCATATGATGGCTCCAGCCTGCCTGATGCAATTCCTGTCCCATGTCTGTGAGAGCTCAGTGACATCCCTGGGATGCAATGAAATAGTCACCCACATAAAATAACCCAGAGGGCTGCAAAGTATTGTATTTGCAGGAAAACCGCAGTTCAGCTGTTTGACTTACTCTTTCTGGAAGGTTTTTGTTTGGGAGGTTTTCAGAGATGTCATATGGAGGGAGGCCACTGCCTTGATCCTGGTTTCATCAAAGGGCGCTGCCCTTCTTGTTCTTGATTCCATGCCAACTAGCTCTGGATACCAAAAGGAGGAAGAAAGGTGCCCTCCGTGATGTGCTGCAGCATGTAGGAGCAGCAGGCTGGAGCAGATGGTGGCCCTGGCATCACACTGCAGCTGGCTGCGGCAGCGGCTGAGGGAGGATGCTCACACTTGCTCTGACAAAGAGACTGTTATGTTAGGTCTTCATGTATTATTTCCCCCTGTCTGGGAGATGAGTATGCCAGCTTCTTTTTTTTTTTTTGCCTTGCAGGAGTAACTATTCTTCACCCTATTAAAACTGATTGCAAAACTTCTGTTGACTTTAATGTACTGCAGCATCAGGCCCTAATTAAACCTTGCAAAGAGCATTAAGTGGTTGATCATTACAAAGTACTTTGAAAATGTAAATGCTGTCCAAGTGCCAGATCATCTGGAAACACATGGCACTCCTTAGAGCAAAGACAAAAGGTTGAACTTTCCTGTTCCCCCTTCAAATGTGCCTGCTTGAGAGCTGCAGGAGCCCCTGTGTTGGCTGCAGCTGGCTTAGAATGTGTGAGTCATAGAATCATAGATGGTTTGGGTGGGAAGGGACCTTTAGAGGTCACCCAGCCCAACCCCTGCAGTGACAGGGACAGCTTTAACCAGCCCAGGGTGCTTACAGCCCCGTCCAACCTGGCCTGGGATGTTGCCAGGGATAGGGCCTCCACTGCCTCTCTGGGCAACCTGTGCCAGTGCTTCACCACGCTCAGTGTAAAAAATTTCTGCCTTATATCCAGTCTAAATCTATTCTTCTTTAGTTTAAATCCATTATTCCTTGTCCTGTCACAGCCCCGTAGCAGAGGGGCTCCCATGGCAGCACAGTGAAACTGGGAAAGGCAGTGGATATCCTGTAAGGAACAGCCAGAAAATAATGGTTGCTTATAGAAGCAGTAAATAATGTTTTGCTTAAACTGTCATTAGCCTAAATGACAACTGTAGCGTGGTTGGGTTGCCTTGCCTGTGCAACATGGGCGCAGTGGAGCGTCACGTGGAGGTCCCCAAGTGATGCTGTGGTCCCTGCAGCACTCTGCTCATGTGGGCCTGGGCTCGAGCTGTGAGCTCTGCCTTGTCAGGATGGCTCAGTGTGAAAGAGATGCTGCCAGTGGACATCAAGTCCTCCCTGTCACCAAGCTGGGCCATGTGGTCAGGTGTCTGCAGAGATACTAGCTGGTTCCTCATCACCCCCTGAAGAAAAGCTTGAGGTGCCATAGGCAGAGGGGACAATTCTCACATCAGAGGTTCCCCCCAGCCCCCAACCTGGTAAAACCTCAATGCTATACCTGCAGAGCTGCTTTGCTAAAGGCTGTGCCAAGGTTTTGCTTGGGAAGAATGACAGACTCCTTGGATGCAATTTCTATCTCTTGCTGGTACATCTCCATGTGCTGCCTCAGGGCTGAGGCAATCCAGGGACCTTGCAAGGATTTTAAAGTGGGGTTTTTGAGTAAAGGAACCAGATGCTTGGGGTGCAAGGGAAGGAGAGGAGAGTGCCTGTTCATTTGCACATAACTTGCATCCCTTTATGGGCTGGCTTTCAGCAGCTGCTCCTAAACCAGCTCTTTTTAAGACCTCTCAGTTAATCATTCAGAAGATGGAGTCATGCTCCGTCACAGTTTCCTTTTGCAGATCTGCTGAGCGTGTGAGTTTGTAGTTTTAATAACTCTAAAAATTTTAGACTCCGTTCACCCTTAGTTTTTCTTTAAAGGGCAAGACTCTTGCCAGTAATCAAACTTCTGCTGGAAAACTTCCCAAAATGTCACAGTGACCCAGAAAGACTTGATCCAACTGGTGGGGGACTGGAAGGCTCCCCCTGGACCCCGGCTAGCCAGGGAGTGGGGCTGGCCGGGATCGGAGCAGCGCGGAGCCGTGGGCAGGGTGGTATGCGAGGCATCTCTGCTGCAGCCCGGGTGTGTGTGAGCAGAGGCAACGATGGCGACTGCGAAGCTGGTGATTCACCTAATTCTTTTGACCCCGCTGTCAGGACGGGCCCGTAAAAACTCCTCGGACACTGAACAGTCCTGCCGAGTGCTGACGTGGGCTGGGGGTTTGGCAGGGCTTGACTTGGGCTCTGCCTTAAAAGGCTTTGTGCTTTTCTCTTGAGTGGATGGCATGGTTTGCTTCAGCAGGGAGCGGGGTGGAAGGAAGAAGTTGTGCCGTGGTCCCCTTCTTGGGGACAACTGATGAAACCCAGCGCAAATCCCATTGGGAACCTCGCCCATCTGTGCAGGGATCGATGAGCAGGGAATGGGATGGGGTGTGTTGGCTTTGTACCCTCCAATCTGCCCTTCTAGGGACCCCACCACCACCCTTTCCTTGTGCTCGGGATTTTGTTCATCACCTTTTCCCAGGATTTGTGGGAATGGGGGTCAGCAGTTCCTTGAAAGGGGCAGAAGCCCCTCCTTTGGGCTCTCTCCAGTGTGTGCTCTTGGCACGCAGCAGCGAGCTGTCCTTAACTTCCCGGTGATGGATGTGTCACTTGGCTGCTCTCTGGCTCCCATGCCGGTGCCGGGCAGGAATTGTCCGGGCCAGAGCTGCTCTGATATCAGAAGAAAGCTCTCTCGTCTTCCCTGACCCTTTAGGACCCTTTGTTTTCTGCTGAGCAATCCCTGTGCTTATTGAGCCAGCCCTGTATTTTTTTTTTTTCCCCCCTACCAGGAGAGAATCTGAAATCCTCAGTTCATTAAAATGAATGGGATATTTGATGCTCTTGAATGGGGCTGGGATTTCTCCCAAAGTCCTAAATGTTTGCCTATTTTCTGTGCATTGTGTCTTTAAGTTTTGCATGGCATTTGCAGCAGAGATTTTTTTTGCGTGGTTTAATTATATTCTGTGGAGGAAAGGCCTGCTCTTAGCTTGCTGTTAGCTGCTAACACCACTGCTTTGTTAGAAACCCAAATGATTGATTATTTAAAAAAAAAAAAGATTATGCTCAAAGGAACAAAGATTATTTGATTCTTTGAATTTAATGTAGTCTTGCAGAGCTGCTCCAGTATCAGTCCTGGGTTTCTTTCCCTTTTGGGATTATGCATACGATCTTTCAAATCTGACTCTGCATAATGGTTTCCTTTGTTCACAGTTGGGACTATTTGGGCCTTTTTTTTTAAAAAAAAAAAACAACTAAAACATAAGGGGATGACATGAGTCATTGGTGAAATATTCGGCTATCTAGAGCAATGTGACACAGCTCTGTTGCAGCTATTGGAAGAGGCTGATGTGCACCAGATGAGTATCTGACAACTTTTATAGCTGGCCTTTTTTCTTTGCTATATTATGCCCCTTCTTAGGGAACAAATTTTTATATCTTCAATCCTGCATTTCAGATTCCTTGATTTGCCTCCTTAAAATGCTGTTTGTCTTTGTCCAAATACATAATTTTGTATTATTGGGCTGTTGGGATGCTGAAGAATTCAAGGGGCTGTATTAAGTCTATCCAAAGGATGCCTGAACAATGGCAACCAGAGCTTTTATTCTTATTTTTGTCTATATTTTGTCTTAGCCTCTGCCACCTTGTTTTAGTCAGTTATCCAAGGGCTGCAGTGGTGAAAAGTGTTTAGATAAGGAGTAGAAATTGTTGAAATCCCACAGGCGTGACCTGGAGACTCCAAGCTCCATGCCCAGGTGGCCAGGAAGGCCAACAGCATCCTGGCTTGTGTCAGGAATGATGTGGCCAGCAGGAGCAGGGAGGTGATTGTCCTCCTGTACTTGGTGCTGGTGAGGCCGCACCTGGAATACTGTGTCCAGTTTTGGGCCCCTCAATACAAGAAAGACATTGAGGTGCTGGAGCGTGTCCAGAGAAGGGCAACGGAGCTGGGGAAGGGTCTGGAGCACAGGGCTGGTGGGGAGCGGCTGAGGGAGCTGGGGGTGTTCAGCCTGGAGAAGAGGAGGCTGAGGGGAGACCTCATCGCTCTCTGCAGCTCCTGACAGGAGGGGGCAGGGAGGGGGGTGTTGGGCTCTTCTCCCACGGAGTTAGCGATAGGACAAGAGGAAATGGGCTCAAGCTGCGCCAGGGGAGGTTTAGGTTGGAAATTAGGAAAAATTTCTCCATGGAAAGGGTGGTCAAGCATTGGAACAGGCTGCCCAGAGAGGTGGTGGAGTCCCCATCCCTGGAAGCGTTCAAAAAGCAGGTCGATGTGGCACTCTGGGACGTCGTTTAGTCTAGTCTACCCTTAACTGGTTTAGTGTGGACTTGGTAATGTAGGTTAATGATTGGACTGGATGATCTTAAAGGTCTTTTCCAACCCAAACGATTCTATGATTAAATATGTCCCTAAGTGAAGTAGCTCCTAGCTCTCATCTGCATTTGGCTGTGTCTCGTGGATCTCGGCACAGGAGTGTTTACCCCTTGGTGTTTAATTCCTAGCATAAGCCAAGATGTCCGTGTCAGCCTCTGGGCAGCTGCCTGGAGAGTGAGAAACCCCAAGCCCAGTGAAAGGGCATCCTTCCCCCTGCACGCTCTGCTCTGCTGCTGGTCTGCGTTTGGTCCTCCAAAGGAAATAACTGAGTGTTTATTTAGCACTAAGAATAAACTAGCTTGGAAAAGTATTTAAAGAAGCGAAAAGCTGGTAAAGATAGAAGGGAAAGGGCCTGTGCGTTAGGCGCTGTTTGGAGCAGTGTTTTCCCTCACTGGCTTCCAGGCAGGGCTGTAAAGCACCCAGCGCGCTGCCGGTGCGGGGGCTCAGCTCCCTCCTGGAGGGACCCCGACCTTGGCTGGGTTCCCCAGGTCAGGATTAAAATGCGATGCTGCTGCTGGGTCACAGCTGGCTCTTCCTGTCCCCGATCGCTGCTGTGCAAGTGCACCCCAGTCTGACCTCTCGCAGCTCAGGGTCTTTTTGGGCTTCTGTTGGAAAACACCTTTTTCCCTTAAAAATGCGCAATAGCCTCTCCTCCGCCTCTTCCCGGGAACGGGTTTTTGCTGTGAATTCAGGCAGCCCTGCAGAATCCTCCTTTCCTGTTTAAGAAGGTAATGCAGTGAGACGGGGCAGTGCTCTGCCTAATGTTGTTTGCGCGGGATATGTTGATATTAATTGGTGAAAATATGGTAATAACTTTGTACTTGTCATCTGAGTGCCTGAAAGTGCTTTACAAAATTATCTCCTGTAATCTCCCCAACACAGAGGCTGGTGATTTTTTTTTGGCTTAAAGATGATTAAAAAAATGAGAGATGGAGATGTTAAGGAGTAGGTTCTCTGGTGGCAGAGCGGACCTTGTTTCACTAAAGCTGGGTGGTTTAGAGCCACCTTATCTGCTGAGCTACCTGGCACTAACTGGCTTGGCCAAGGCTGTGCAGGTGAGACCACAGCCCAGCTGGGTCCAGGAGCCAGCTCCAGCCAGCCTGGATGCTGTCTGCAATCTTTTTGCAAGAGAAACAGGGCAATTTAAGCCAGTTAGTTAATTATGGGCAGGTTAATTGCAGTGCATCTCTTTCCTTTTTCTGTTAAAACTGTTCTTTCCACCTTTCTGTGGGACTCCAAGGTACTTTTTCAAGGAGATGCTACTCCTGAAATAATCCTTATTCACTATATTTACCGGTATTACTTGCTGTGGGATAAGATGGCAAGTTTGGTTTATATTGCTTGCTCATATAGGAACGCTTTGCTTCCAAGTAAACCTGCTTCACTGGTGATGTGACACTTGGATACAAATACCCAGACTGGTGGGTTGCGTATAAAATGGTGAGAAAGTTGCAGAGGGCACCTGGAATGAGCTGGGAACATAAATGTTTCGTTCTTCACCTTATGGCCTCAAATCTTTGGCAATAATTGCACATAAACTAGAGTATGACTAAGTGCTGCGTCATGAAGTCCTGAAGGTCTTTAGCTGTTACAAAACCAAATACAGAAGAATTGGTTCTGCTGTTACAGGATGGCGACCTCCTCTCCAGACACCCAAATGTCTCAATTATTACGTTAATACAGCGATAGGTCAGCTGTGCACAATAAATGTCTGTCTCAGGATGCTGATGGGGAATTTTTTCCTCTTTGAAGGGTATTGTAAGGCAAAAAGTAGGAGAAAGGGGATTTTCTTGACTCTGAGTTCTAGGAACGTGTTCAGTGAAGATGCTGAAGGCATGCTCAATGTTGTCAGGTAAGACCCAATAAGCTGCAGATGTACCTTAAGATGGCAGTGGTAGTTAGCGAAAGGGGAAGGCTTTGACCTCTTAAGGCAAATTTTGGACATAGTTGCTGCATGGCAGTGCAGCTGCTTTCCTGTCTCGTGAACAGCACGTTGCACTGGGGCAGTGCTAGTGCAATTTTGGTTGACTAAACTGCTGAAATCTTTTCAGCTTCTGGTCTGTTGACATCTTCAGGGGCCTCCTGACCATTTTGGTGAGATCAGCAAAAAAGGTAGTTGGAAAAGCAAATCTGTTTTCAGCAATACACCAATACATAGTGTTCTCTGCAGCTCCACTGGAAAATGCGTAGAGGTCTGTGAAGAGGAAGATCTAGGTGCTAACTCATTTGGAGTATGCACACTGCTGCAGGTACAGCTCTCATCGCAGAGAGGACGCTGGCCTGATTTGGGAAGTAGTTCTCTTGTTGACTGCTGGATGCGTGGTCTTTCCAGGCCCTCGGAGGAAGGAACAGGCTGGGCATGGTGTGGGAGCTCATCTGCTGCTCTCATTACTGCAGATGTTCTCAAGGGTTGGCTTTGATCTTGGGGGATGTCAAGCCAAAGCCTTTCACTAGAAATCAAATGAATGCAACAGAGCCATTAAGAATTGGGGTAGGTTTTCCAGATGTGCTCTCTGTACTACAGAAACAGCATTTCTGCTCCTTCCAGTCCCATGCGACGTACCCAGCTCGGGCGCATCTGGCACTGTGGGTTGGTGGGTGGCTCAGAGTCTGGATTGCCTTTGGATCCTTGTTATCCCTGTGCTAAGTATGCGCTGTTAAGTTTGCTGTTGAGATAGTGTTGTGACGTTGCCAGCTTGCTGGGATTTGTATGAAGAGTCTTGTGATACCTAGTGGGATTTGCTTGCTCTTTCTGAAAGTTTCTGCTCCTGGAGCCATGTGATTGCTTCACTCAAAAAAAAAAAAAAAAATCTTCCCCAGTGACAGCTGGAAAAGCTTGAAGATCATACTGAAAAACTGGGAGGCAACTTTCAGAACAGATTTATAAGATTTCTTGTGCTTAATTGGACTTTAATAACAGATTTATAAAACTGACTGTATATCGTTGGGAAAATTAAATATATTTAACTTCATAATTTACTGGAATCTAGACTGTACTCTTTTTCAATGCCTGGCTTTGCCTTTTGACCAGTGCATGTTGGTGCTGCTCAGTTCACCCTGATGGGCTGAGCGAGGTGGCCGGGGAAAGCGGCCGCTTCCGAATGCCACGGCGTAAAGCAGGGAGGCCACGGAGAGTGTCTGTCACCAGCACTGCAAGGCTACCATAGCTTCAGCCTTCAGCTCAGGGGCAAGTTTAAATATTGTGGATTTCCTTGGGGATAAGGATTTAAAGACCTTGAAAAATGATGGGAGAGAATTGTTTTGAGGTTTGTTATTTGTAATTTGGTAATTTTTCAGACACTGGGAACGTGGATACCTGCAAGTAACATGTGACTTATGTATCCTGATGCTTGGTAAGGTGCTTTGGGGCTCATTCAAGAGCTTTGCTTCAGGTGTTAAAAATGATTATTACAGGCATAAATATGGCTTAGATTAATGACTTCTGGCTAATGCTGCATATTGTGGGATTTTCAGCGTGGTCTACAGAAGCTGCAGGTCCATCTTGCACTGAATTGCAATAGCACCATTTCTATTAGCTACTTGGTGGGGTTTTTTTCTCTTTTTTTTGAGGGGGGAATAATGTCTTATTTTCCTGCTGATCCATCCTGCTTTTAAGAACATGAAGCTGGGGCACAGCCAAGGGGGTGATGAAATGAGAAGAGCAGGGAGCTGGTGGCCTGTGCCCTCTCTGGGCTGACACCCGTAAGTCCTCGCAGGAGCGAAGCAAAAGACAGCATTTTCCCCCTGGTGAAAGCAAAACAAAATGCCTTGGCCAGGGAAGATAAAATTTAGGGGGGTCTGGGCTTGATATCAAGCTTGGAGAAACTGTTTAACCTTTGCATAATGGTCATACGGTAATGGTGTATGGGAAAAGTCTCTAACTGACCTTCACTGTGGTTGCTAAACAAGGGCTGGTTGTCCCCTTTTCTGCTCTGTGACTAGCAAGTGTAATGGCATTTAAAAAAAAAAAAAAAAATCCTTGTTTATTATTGCACATGTCCTGAAGGATCAGCAGGGCTTAAGACATCTTTTCCTCTTAAAATGTGATTTAAAGAACAGTCAGGGAAAGGAAAGGTGAGGATGAACAACCCAGTCATGTTGGGAATGGGGTTTGCCCACAGGCAGTGTGCTCTAATATTTACCTTTGGATGTTAAGGATGCTCTGGTTTCCTTTTGAGTTCCTTGGGGATATTTCTGCTCCTGTATCCCACAGCTGAGTCCGAGCAGGCGGTTTGGCTGTGGTCGAGGGTGGCAGGGCATGCCCACACTGACCCTGTTTTGGCTGGAGCCTGTGCCCAGCCCAAAGCCAGGGAGCTTATTTCAATGAATGCTGCTTGATTTGCTTTAATATTAATGCGTAAGAAAGGAAAAAGTGGCTATTGGCCGCTGCTGAGTGGCGGTAGTTACAAACTTAATAGCAGCTGCCTCTGTTCCAGCTTTTAACAGGTAACTAAATAATTAAGAATCAGATTAACACAGAAAGATTGGTCTTGTGGTTAAAGCCTTGGTCAGACATGGAGGAATTGGGGATTTAATTCCTCTTTTTGCCACTGTTTGTTTATCAGTGAGTCATTCATCTCTGCTCTGTTAAAGTGGGAAGTCGTGCTCCTTTTTGGTCTTGTTCAAGGGCTTTATACGCTCCTGGTGCAGGCTTTTGGGGCAGCCTCTGGTCTGATTTTGGTCTAATTTGCTATTTGGGGTGTGCCCCTCTGTGTACCAGGTATATTGCCACCTCCCTCCGGTGCAGCGGGACTGAGCTGCTGGTCTCTTTGGGGAATCCTGTACATCTCGAATGAAAGAATGATCCTGTGTGTAATGCTGCATAGTAATGTTATTCATAAAATAGCAAATTAAAAAAAAGCTTTCATAAAGCAACAGCTAATTCAGTTCTCAGATGAAGGCCAAGCCCAGTGCAAGCTTGTAAGAAATACCCTGTAGGGCCTGGGTTTGGTCAGTCCGGTCTCTGTCCATGATGCTGTCATAGCTTCTAAGAGGAGATTGCTGAGTTTAGATTTGGCTGAAAAATCAAGGGGAAATAAATAAACTGATTAGCTGGGCAGGAATAAGAGCTGCTCCTGTGTGAAGCTCATCTTTCTGGAAAGAGCCAGAGACTTTCATGTTGCTTAAGTCCTACTCAAACTGATGCTCCTAGTGATGAAGTGCAATATGAGTGGTCTGTAGGGCTTCAGCTGGCTCCTTAGCTCTCCTTTGATTTCCAGGAGCAAGCAGAGGTGAGACACTCATGCACATCTGCGAACAGAAGTTATTTCCTCTCCTGCTGGTTACCTGTGTGGCTTGCAGTTTGTCTGTGCAATACCCAGACTGTTATTTTACTTCAATATCTTGCTTTGACCTAATCCATCATAGTTATGGAGGTACAGAGGATTTTCCTTGTACATGAAGATGAATTGCATGTTGTGCTTGGAGGCTCGCAGCAGCACGGGGAGGCAGGCAGATGCTTGAATCATCTCTTACAAATGAGAAGTGCTGCAGCAGGGCACTGACAATGGCTGGGAGGTGCTCAGAGGGCTCTGAGCAGGGGCTGGAGCACCGAGCCTCCTACCTGCTCCTGGCCGGTCGCTTCTGGAGGAGGTCCAGCCCTGTCGAACGCCCATCACCTTGCTAAAATCGCTGCAGGAGCTTTTGGCAAGCGGTTGCCATATGGCTTGCAAGTGGTGGTGTTCTGTGAACGTATAGAGCTGGCAAAATCTTCTGTTTTCACGTCGCACTTCCTTCCTCTCAATATGCTGCGCAATTTTAGCTGTAAGATCATGACAAGGAGCAGAATTTAACTCATCCCGCACTGTACGCTTCTCTCCTGTGAGAATGACCATGACCGGCTCTGGTGTGTGCTGGGGCTCCCTTGCCAAAGGAGATGGTGTCCACATGTGTGTTTTTTTTTTTTTGTCACAACAGCAACTGGCTTTTCGGGCAATGAATTCTTCTGCAGATGTTTCTGTTCCTGCAAACACCTTGGCCCCACCGTGGCGGCTCTCCGCAGGATGGTTTATGTGCAGTGCTGTGAGCAAGGCTCAAATCCCCCTGCTCCCGGCGTGGGGACCGGGCTGATGTCAGGAGTCTGGAATTCGCATCCCCTCCCCCTTGCCTTTGCCTTTTTCCCCTCTCCTCCCTAAATAAATGTTAGAGGCAGCTTAGGAGCTGGCTGATTTGAATCTCTTGGAGCACAGGGAGGTAGCTGGAAGCAGAGCTGGAGTCTTACTGTAATTTTAGATGCTTAAACACAGCTTGGGCTGTATGTATGCAGATATTTGTGTGAAATAAAACATGGTTAAAGGCAGCGGGAAGATCGAAATGGCAAGGACAGCTTAGACAAATGTGTGTCATCCACATGCTGTCTAACATGTAAGAGTAAGAGAGATGAGGAAACATTCCAGCTGTATGCTGCTTGGGCCAGACTCTCTTAGCTGGTTTATTATCTGCAGCGTTGACTTGGATTTGCCATATGTTTGTAATCTCTCATTGAGGGCCCAACTTCTCAGGATTGTGGAAACTTTTTAAAAACTGTCTAACAATGTACATGAATTTTCCATGCAAATATTAGGCTGATCTTGGTAACGAAAACTTTTTATATTGTGAAAGATCTGTTCATGTTCTTTCTTTCTGTTGCTGGGTTGTTTATTGTGTTCAGTGCTGATGTGCACGCTGTAGCCCTTCCCCATGGATGCAGCCAGTTGTAGATGGTATATCCTTTGCAAATCCTCTCCCTTTCTTTCCTCTTTGGTCTTTCTAGTAATATGCTTGATCCCAACATAAGGCCAATCTTTTTTTTTTCCCCTTGCAAGATTTTTTTTTTTCCTGTATTGTTTTCCAGCCCTTTGGGAGATCTGTCCTTTTTTTGCAGTAGCAGTAATGCCATGCACCTTCCTGAATACAGTTGGGCTGTTTGTGGTCATTCTGCAAGCTGGTAGTAAGCTTTGCACCCTTGACCATGCAGCATGGCGAGGTGCCCTGAGATCCTGATGGAAGCTGGGGCAGCCAGCTGGGGTATCATTGCAAACAGACTATCTAATATGTGGCTGTCCTTGAGGACCTGAATAATATCACTCTTTGGGAAAAATAATGGATCAAGTGGCAAAAGACTACAGCTGTGATATATTGTCCAGGCAAGGCTAAATGAAGCTGTCATGCAGATGTTTGCTTTGGGCATTGCTAAGGGTTTGCTGGGTTGTGTGGTTCATCTTTCTGACAGCACTTTGCTCCAAATATCAAGTCAAAATTCAAAATAATTTCTTTTAAGTATTTAAAGTCAGACCTGGTTATTCTATTTTTGGAGACACCATCTCTCCTGACATGAGCAAGACCAGATTAGGAAGTTGATGAGATGTATCAGTTGCATTACTTAATTGATGTGCTAAAGACCTGAACATCTGGAGGTGAACCGGCCCCAACTTTGCTGGTGTGGGGAGTGCTAGGTGTGAGACAAGTGCTCTCCATTAACTAGTTTAACATCTGCAGCAGCGAGAAGCTCAGTCAGGATATGAGCCTAATGGGATGTGTTTGAGGAGGGCTGTTAAGGAAAGGAACCTTTTGCTTCATGTCATTAGTCAAAATGCCCATGCAGCTTGCTTTGAGGCATCCCCAGGTGCTGCCCTGTCCAGAGGAGGGGGACAGGGATGATGGATGGGGCACTGTGGTGGCTGTGCTGTGCCCTGCTGCAGCCTGCTCCTGGCCAGGATGGAGGTGCCATCTCCGTAGTCTGCCCTGAATTCCTGGCTGAAGGGACAGACTGCATGATGAAGCCACAGAAACCAGAACAAGCTTTTTCCCAAGCTGGGGTGTAACTGGATTTTTATCTCTTCTGTGAAGTGTGTGTGTTTGGCCAGTCTGGCTGCACCCTTGTATGCAGTGGTGGTTGTACAGACATCCCAGTGTGTCATGGTGAGGGAAGAAGGGGAATTAGTTGATGGGACTGGCTTGGGCTGAGTTACAGGGGGGCACTTGGCTACCTGCAGTGGAGTTGTGCTGCATCCCTGCCCCGTGCCACCTGCCTTCACCCTGGGCAGGGTTAGACGCTGTGCACAAACCCTCCCAAGGTCTGGGCGAGCCCGTGGGCAGCATGAACAACCTGTGAGCACCAAAGCACCATGCTGGGATGCTGCTCTGCCATAACTTGTTTATACTGCCGAGGCATGGCTGTGGGTTTACCTGTTATCCCAGCTAGTGTGAATTTCCATGTGGTGGTTTTGCATGATGTGTGTAATCCTTTGGGGAAGCTTGCTCAGGTATTTGCTTCAAAACAACTTTTTGGATCAACCAACTTAAGAAAAAAGAACAGAAATGTTTGCATCAGTGTGATGCAACTTCTTGATTTAAAGCCTGCCTCTCAGGTCATGAATTTCCTGTCTCATGCTTAATCTTCAGGATGTGCTTGAATGATGGAGATTGGGTGAAGACATCCAGAAAATAACTACTATAGCTAATAAGATAGTATATTCTCCCTTCTGCCCTTGTGCAGACAGCTGATCAGCTGTTCCTTTCTGCATTGAATTAGTGTCTCTGACCAGCAGTACAGTGTCCAAGCTTTGAAGCTGGTATTAATATTGTATTTGCAGATATATTGAAAACATTTCACCTGTTTTTAAAACTGTGATGAATAATTTGTGGGGCTGGCCAATAATGACTTGGATCTGAGCAAGTGCTAGTCTTATTGCCTGCTAATTCTTGTTTTCTCCTTTTCTTTTTACAGCTGAACCTGCAGACCTCTTGAAGGTATTAGATTTTCATAATTTACCTGATGGTATAACAAAAACAACAGGGTTTTGCACAAGCAGAAGATCTTCGAAAGAAGCAGATGTTGCTTATAGAGTAACAAAAGATGCTCAGCTTAGTGCACCGACAAAGCAGCTGTATCCTGGTGAGTCCGTAGCTTTTAATTTGTCATATGGAAATGTCTGATCCTTTTCCCAGATTCTGCAGGCACATATGGGGCACTGTATAATTCCTTCATTTTCCAAGTGTGCTTGCATGCTCCCTTGGCAGGGAGTGATTCTGCTGTTTCGGGGGGCTGCAAACTTTCAACCATCAAATAACGTTGCAGTAAGTTGTTCTTTTAACCTTGCACTTGCACATGGTGGTGGGTTGCACTGCAGAAGATGTAGCCAATGCCTGCATCTGTTCCTTCCTATGTTAGAAAGTTTCTACTGTCTCATTATCACACAGTGACATCCAGCTGGGGCTAGAGACTTGGAAGATGCAAAGGAACGCAGACTGTGTCTTGTTCTGCGTTTGTGGAGTGCCAAGCACAGTAGGGTTTTATTCTGTGGCTGTAGTGTGTCTCATAACACAAATAATCACCATATAAAAATAATAGACTGCCCCACAAGAACAGATGTCCCAAGAAAAGTTGTTTGAAGAAATTGGAGGTTCATAGAAGAAGCTGCTAAGATGCAGGAGTTCGCAAAGCCCTTGAAGAACAGGTGGGCTACTGCCCATTTTATTTGTCACTGAGGACGTACTGGAGTCTTTTAATTTTTCAGGCCAAGGGACAATCACTACTGTAGAGTAAAATGTGGTTGTAAAAAGACTGGACACATTATGGACCCAAACTGCTCACTGCCTGTCAGCTTCAGTCTTGAACATGTATGGCTTTGGAAGGAATGCTTCTGATGGTGACTACAGGAGCACTGCTGTATCCCTGTGTTACATGGGGGAGTGCAGGGATGCTGGGAGTAGGGATGGTAGGACTTGCTAGGTTTGGTGAGAAAAGTGCCTTTGAGGAAGGTTTAGCAATGAGGCAGAAAGACGCCACATGTAACTTGTCTGTGAAGCAGTAGATGACTTAAGCAAAGCAGACAGACACGCACACTCTTCTTTGTTTGTGAGACAATTAATGATACAAAATGCATTAGCTAAATCAGAGGTAATGTGGCATGCCGCTACCAATGCTTTTTAATTAACACGCTGTATCTATCAGACCCAGCCTGTCAATGGCCTAAATGAGGACTCCAAGGCTGGACTCCCGATGCACTTGCATCCTCCAGTCCTGGATTTCCTTCATTGCATGTGTTATCATAAGGTTATTTTGCAGACTTAATTATTGTCCTGCTGTGACACTAAGAAGGTAAATTACATTTAATCTGTGGTGAGCCAGAGCATACCCTGTGTCTTGCATATGAACTGAGAGCCTGACATGAAGATGAGAGCAGCTGCGCCTGGGCTGTGGGCTGGTAGCCCTCCATTGCATAGTCAACCCTTAGCAAAGGAGCTGCTCAGTTTTGCCTAAAGGCCTGTTTCAATGTCTGTAGAAGCGCAGAACAGACCCTGTATTTGTCTTTATTGCTGCCCAGGGCAGGACAGTCCTTTCTGACTACAGATAATATCATCATGTGCCCAACTGCTGCCCTCTGCCAACTTGTGCCTTCATGTCCTGGAGGATTGTGCCTGTGGGTATGGGGAATATTCATCCCAGGGACAGGCTGAAAGGGCCCTGCAGTGGCCCCCGAGTCGTCCATCTGTCCCAAGGCAAGATCAGCTCAACCTAACCAGTCTGTGTTTAACTGCTTTCATGTACTCTCTTTCCATGTATGGAAATGACTGAAAGTTTTGGCCCAGCTGGTATCTTCAAGCTCAGAAGTGCTTGAAGAATGTGGTTCCAGTTTGGAATATACAACTGTAGTGGATTTTGAGAGCTTTCCAGTAGTTGCTGTAGCCACTGTGAACTCTTGCCTGATCGGAAGGAGTATTCTGGCTAATTAATGTAGCAAGGAGACTGGATGACACCACTTAAGACAAAGGTTAACACAACAAGACAGCATGCAGAACTGAATTGTAGTCACAGAAGAACGCAGCATTGTAGGAGATTTTCTTGCTTTTGTCCCGCCTTACTACTTGTATGTCCTCACTGAGTTCTTGGTTTGCATCTACTGCCTTTCCTTGGATGAGAAGACCTGGATGGTGTTTCCTTGGTGTCATCAAGCAACTTTCAATCATTTCATCATCTGGACAACCATGGGGTGATTGAAGTAGCTCTGTCCCTCTCCAGAGACTTCCAAAGTCATTGAGTCTTCTCTGCTGCTTGCTAAGGAAACTGGAAGGGAAGAGCAAAGTGAAGAATCCTCAAGTGTTTTCCATCAGATCAACAGATGTTTTCTCAGTACATCTCCATAACTAGATGTGACTTCAGCTCACACCACCAAATGAATGAGAGAGGAGATAAAGATAACAAAGTAATTGCAGTGCAATGTACCAGGAGAAATGTGGTTTTAGTGATTTCACGTTAACAGGCGGGTGGGTTGTAGCATAACTTTCCCTCTCTACTATAGAGCACCCTAGGCAAGTGTACACTGCACATAATATTTTGTGTTAATTAGAAGTTGGTGCTTTTCTAAGATGGCAATTTTATGGGCTTTGCATTCTGCTTCCACAGCCAGCAAAGCAAGATAGAGATATATATATATATAAAAAAAAGCTTGTCTTTTTTCTTTTCAAGCCCACAAGAGCGAGAAAATCTGCTGAGATGCTCTTTGTCCTTGCTTCCTAAATAAGTATTGCTTCCCAGCAAAACCGTGCTCTTCCAGCAGAAGCAAGAAAGGCAGTTTTCGGTGGCAGCCAGCGAAATGTCATTTGCATTCTTCTAGCAAACTCTGTATTCTCCACACTGCTTGTGGGTGTCTGCATATATATATGAAAGAGCTCAAAAATCTCTATTATAGCTTGAACAGTCATCTCTGAGGAAAACAAGCCATTCCAAAATTGAGAGTCTTCTCAGATGAAGAAAAAGGCCAGAAGTCGGTGACACTGTTGAAGAGCTGTTTTCCTTTGAAAAGTGGCTCTGGAAATGACACCATCTCACACAACAGATCTGCTTTATGATTGTGTCAGGAACTGGATCAGCTCATTGGGTTTTGCTGATTTTTTTTTTTTGGGGGGGGGGGGGGGGGGGGAGGGGGGCTATTAAACAGCTAAAGCTTTCCTGTCCTTCCCAGATCAGCAGCAGGGCTCTTTATTTTAGACTGTGTTTGGATACAACACCTGCAGGATCTGGGTTAGGAAGAGGTCCTAGCTGTCCCTATTTTGAAGACCATGAGATTGCACAAGAGCCTTTAATCCCTGGTCATAGTGCTCAGGAAAGAAGGAACTTGGCCTGGCTCCACTGGTTTGCATATTGGGGCATACCATGGATGCAATCTGCCCGAGTGAAGCTAATGACATTGGCATGTGTGGAGCTGCATGGGGTGGAGGATCTCTGCCCACCCTGGACCTCCTTGGCTCCTTCTGTGGCTCCATCTGCAGAAATGAGGTCTTAACCCTTTGCTGCCTTGCAGAAGGTTGCATGTAGTGAATTTGAAAGAACCTGGCCATGGGGTAAAAGAGCAATGCTGAGCCAAATTCATCATCGATGCAGTGTTGTTAAGTGAAGAGATGGATGTGCAATGTCTCTCAGCATGAGCTCATTTGAAGAAGTGAATGAATATAAGGGCTTAATCCCAAACCCGTTGTTGGAGGGGTGTCTCCATTGTCTTTAAGGGGATTTGGGTCAATTTCTATGGGCTTCATCTATTTATTATGATGTATTTATTAGTATTGCTCTCTGTGTGGATGGGTTTTCATACATCATTTAATAGCCTGGGTCATTTCTAGCTATGACAGTGAAGGCATTGTTGTTTTGCCAGGACAGCAGAGCAGTAACAGAATAACGTCAGCTATAATTCATCCATTATAGTTATTTGGGTTGAGAAACTTGCATCACCATGGAGACATTTTAATAATAAAGAAAAAAAAAATTAAAAGCAGCTTTTTAATGAGTTGGCAGCTTGTCCAAGTTGAAAGGTACTGTATTGTGGATTCATAATGAAATTTTGGACATGAACTATTTTACATAAAAGGCCCAAAACTGTAGCCTGTAATTGGAACCAGGAAGGCGTATGGTCTTGATTCAGCGCTACAGGAGGATTTGTATACGGCAGGAGGGAGATAAAGCTCAGTGCATCCTACGGGAGGCACAATAATCAGCTGCCTGCCTTTGCCAAATATCTGAGTTTGTGTCCTAGGGTGAAATCAGGCTATAATCACGGCATTTAATTACTGTGAGTCCTCTGTTCAGAATACTGCTTTATGCTTCTTTCCAAATGTTATTTCACTAAGGTGAGGGATATTAACTTGGTGCAAATGTGGTGTGTCTCTGTTGGTACCCCCAGATGTCCCACTTGGTGTCCTCTGCAGGAGCTGTAGCAGTGCTCACTTTTGATGCAGCCCAGCCTGCTCGTGCCTCCCGCCTCCTCCACTGCCTGGTGGGGTAGCCCCATGCTAGACGTCTTAGATGCATTTTAAACACTGGTTTGTTAATAAAAGTTAAAGTAACTCCCAGGCAGAAGAGGAGAGGGTGAGTTCATGGCCTCTTTGTGTTTGAACTAGCTAGCTTTGCTGTGGTTGGAAGAATTCCCCACTCCCATGTTCCTGGTCCCCTCCCTGGGTCAAAATCCCTTATGCAGCCCTGGGATACCATCTAAGAAAAGCCTAAAGGGGCAAAGGAAATCTATTTGAAGCTTATGGGCACTGAGCTTGACTTTTCTTGTGGTTTTATATGGCTACGGATCTGCAGTTTAAAAACGATCCATTGTGTTGTTCCCTTCCCTGCATGCTGCCGGCTGCCACACACGTAGATAGTCCCAGCACACACACACCCTGCGGTGCCCATGCAGGGCTGCCCCACTTTGCCCTGCCATGGTTTAAGATTTCCCAAGCAGATACCCAGTGGTACAATGCAATCCTTGTTTTTGAAAGCCTGGACCTTAAAGGAAAGATACCCTGCAAGTCTCACGCTGTTGAAATGCAGCATCTGAGGAGGTTATGCCCTGTAGGTACCCTCTGTTTCAGTAGGTCCAATCTCCAATAATTGATCAAGAAAGCTCCTTTACTGATGCTTCTGGTGTTTTTAAGATGTCCTGTCTGGGATGTGCATCCAGGCTTTTTAGTTTGGGCTCATCTTGCCAGTCTGAATGGCAGAGAAAACCCAAACAGAGGAGTTGTATCCTGCACAGGGTGTGACTTGATGCTGGTATTGACTTGAAACTTGAAATGTATTCATCTGGCATTGCAGGGGATTGACCCTTCCCCTGCACAGAGAATTGCCTCTGTACTGACTGTACCTGCTCCATACTTCAATGGCTTTAATTCTCCAAACCTTGCAAAAATGCAGACAGGAATCACCTGAGATCAGACAGGGTTGCTTTCCCAAATGGAGAAAAAGCTTAGAAGATTTGTTGGATGCTTTTTAATATGCAGACAAATTAGCATCTCTTACTGATTGCTAGACTTCTATTTCTGTTTTCAGATTTTTTTGTCTGTACCAACTGTGAGAGCCAAAGCCACAGAATGCTCTGTTCTCATCTGGAATAGACAAAACTTAATGCAACTTCCCTATTCCCTTAAATAAAACCCTTCAATATTATGTGTGCCTAACTGCCACAGGATGCTTTATTTCCTCTGTCCCTCTGACAAGTTAATTTGGGGACCTCATGATATATGAAACAAAGTTTTTTGCCTTGTCTCCTAAAAAGCTCTAGGACACACTAAGAAAGGGTTAGGTGCAAATAATAGATTTAAGCTAACAGCTTTTTTCAAACCTTTGTTTCCCCAGTGTTATGGTCTCATCCCAAAGCAGCAGACCCCTCACCATCCTTTGCTTGCAAGTTCAAATGTGGGATGGCTTTTGGCTCTGTGACAGATTGCAATAAGGGCTGGGAAAAGGCTTTCTGGTCATAAACGAATGATCCTCAGAGATGCTCAGTTTCTGCGCTTGAGTTTTTAATGTGCCTTTAGAGCAGGTAGCCCTTGGGGGACACTGTTCTACACTGGCTTTGCTGGTGCAGTCTACTTTGGGTTGCAGCCCATCCCAACCCTGTATAGCAATAGGCTTTGGGGAAAAGCCAAATCTTCACCTGGCAACTAAGATGCTGCCCAATATAAATTTTTAGGGTTGATGTGCACACATCTGGAGGGATAAACCTGCGGCGTCCCCATGGGTCATTAGACAACAGGACTGTTTCTGTAGGGATTAATTTTTAAGGAAACCTGACTAACCTCTTTGCTTTTCCACTCCAGCTTCCCCATTCCCAGAGGACTTCTCCATTCTAACCACTGTAAAAGCGAAGAAAGGAGGTCAGTCCTTCTTGATCTCAATTTACAATGAGCAAGGGATCCAGCAAATTGGTGTGGAGATGGGTAGATCTCCTGTATTCCTGTATGAAGACCATACAGGAAAGCCAGGCCCAGAAGACTATCCTCTCTTTAGAGGCATTAACCTAGCAGATGGCAAGTAAGTGAAATTTTGTGCACAAAGGAAAAAACAGTACATTGTTTATATCGATACCGGCATGCTGAACGTTGTGTAAAATAGGAGTCTCGTATATATAAATGTATATACACACCTTTGACTACTGCCAAGTGTCCCATTCTTGAACTTTGCCCTTTGGTGAATAAATACTGCATATATCAAAAGTGTGAATCACATACCAGTCAGTGTAAATTGGCTGATGCTTATGGGGAATAGGAACACTGTTGACTTTTGCTGCAAAGGGTCCCAAGAAATCAGTTTATCTTGCAAAATCCACACTGAGTCTTTTGTGGGACCTAAGGAGGGTGGAAAAGGGGGATAGCCAGGGAGTTAGTGGTGTGGTTTTTTTCCTCTGCCTCTTGTTGAAGCCAGAACTGGCACCCTCCTACCTCGTTTGGAGGGATGAGAAGTGAATGGCATCATCTGTCGCTACAGCCTTTCTATTTCAAATGAAATCTTTAGGGTCTGCCCAAGGATGATTTTCACGTGTTTGCAGATGATGGCTGTCATGGAGGTTTGCAGAACATAATTCTATGAAAGTTTCATTGTCATACAGTAACTGGCTTGTTCTTGAAAGCCTAAGGCTCTGGTTGATAAATTTGTGGCTCTGGTTAACACATTTGTGGATTGTGTTCTTCTAGGTGGCACAGAGTAGCTATCAGTGTGCAGAAGAAAAATGTCACCTTGATTTTGGACTGTAAAAAGAAGATAACCAAGTTCTTGGACCGAAGCGACCATCCCATCATTGACGTCAATGGCATCATTGTATTTGGAACAAGGATATTGGATGAGGAAGTCTTTGAGGTAAGTCATGATAAAGAACAGCTCTGGAGATGTTCCACGGAGATGATGAACTGCATTCTGGTTAACGAGGTACAGCTCACTTTCAAAATTTGTATTGCATTTTTGCATAATGGAATGCTCATATGTAATTTAATTTTTTTAAGTTTTTGTTTTGACTAGGTAAATACTTTCTATAGTGATGATGAGAACAGTGGGCTAGATGACCTGTTGGAGTGAGATCCTCTGGTTCTCTGGTTTCACACCCTTTCTGGGGTTCTAGACCAGCCCCTGCACTGGGATTTGGTAGGTCTGTAGCTCTTATGCTCTCAGCTCATTTAGCATGCAAAGGGCTCACAGGGTTTTCATTCATCCCTGTGTTAAAATTTAGATAAAGTTGCAGGGGCAGTAAATGAAGGCTGAGGAAAGCAGCTCCCTTAGAAGTCATCGTTCACTCTGGGGCTATAGGAATTTACTCTTTTCCCATGCGTTGGCCATTGATTCTTGGATTCTTGCACCATGACTTAAGGGGACTCTCCTTGACAGCTTGTTTGGCAGCCCTGTCACCTCCCACACAGCGATTACTTTTAAAAAGCAAATCAAAATCATGAAGGGTGGAATGTTCCCATGAGCTCCTCTGATTTAAGCAAAGAGATAGAGGATTATTTATAGATAAGGTACATATGGTAGAAGTTCTCCCATAGTTCAGCAGCTAGTTTAATATATGCATTTCGCTAGCAATCTCAGCTTCTGTGGTCTGCTGCACTTCTGAGGCTTTCATGTGTATGAGAATCTTGTCCCTGATCGTTCTTGCAAGCTAGAATTGCTTCACTGAAATCGGTGCCAGTGCAACGGAGTGTAAAGGAAGACCTATTGATCTCTATCGCCTTACTTTTATTGCATTTATGTGGAGGAAAAACTGTATCTCATGGGGCCCCCCAACCCAGCAAAGGGATGTGGAACATCTCCTGTTGGTGAATAATCAGAGCCATAGCATCTGCATTTTGCTGTCAGAAGGAAAGTTCCAGTCTGTTTAACATTACCAACATCTGGGAGCTGGTCTGCTGTAAACAGAGCAAGAATGCATGGACTGAATGCTGCTGCTAAAATCCTAGTTACAGAGTTAGAGCTGAATCTCTAAATTGTATTAAATTAATAGACATTCCCTGGGAAGTTTAACAATTAAAATGGAATGTAAAAGCTGGGTTTAATGGGCACTGGAGTGTCTTTCACAAGCGTTGGATGTTCTGCCAAAAACTTCAGCAGTCACACTGGATGCTGTATTTTAAGTGGAGGTGTTATATAAAGTAGTGAGCTTTTCCGGGGAGCTGCTGGGCCCAGGGATCTAGTAGATCCACTTAAATAACTTGGCATCACATCCAAACTGGATAAGAAAACTGCATTTTAGACTGCTTCATTCTGCAAAGTAACACAGTTTCCATAACTGCCCCTGAAGCTTGAGATGTTCCCAGGTGGCTTTTAGTGCTCAGCCAGATTTAGGACTGCTGATTCCTCTGCCAGGCAGGGGAACGCACGTTTACGGGTGGCAATGCTCTCCCAGCTCTGCTGTTAGCCCTTCCCATGGGGCTGGCCACAGCTCCCTTGCTGAAAAGGACTTATCTTAGGGCTACAAGCTCAGAGGGCTTGTGAAATCTCCTTGATCTTGGGAGGTGGAGTAAAATGGAGCAAGTGTTCCCCTCCGCTGGAGCCTGTTGCCTGTTCTGGGTACAAGATGCAGCTACAAGATTATTGCAGGCACTTGCCAAGAACTGGACAATTAGCAAGTGGGTTTTTTTCCTCTGTCTTATAACATATGTACTGATGTTTTACAGCATGTATATAAAAAACCTCTCTCTAGTTCTGGTATTTGTCCTTTTTTCATTTGTCATCCTTATCAGACAAAGAGGGTTGTCAGCGTATCCACACACACACTAATCAAGATACCAGCAGCTTTAAACTGAATATAATTAATAGGTTTCATGAAGGCAGTGGACTATAACCTAATTTCCTTCATATCTCAGCAACTTAATTTCCTTTGGCCCCTCCTTTCTTCTTTCTGCAGCCTAAGCAGAAACTGTATAGGGAAAATTGTGGCTCAGAACAATGGGAAATGGGTGTAAGCTGTTAGTTATGTATTCCTGGAAAGCTGATAATTTCTGGACCGAATACAGAATGATGAGATGAAGCTGCTGCTGTCCTGTAGGCAACTGCTCTGCAAACCTCAGCTAATGAGATGTTCCCCAGTATTTTCTGCACGCGTGGAGTTGCCTGGCTGTTACACGTTTGTTGCTTTTGCTGGAAATTAAAATAACCCAGTTAGCTGGGATTGAGATGGAAGGCAGCATTGGGGAGGGCTTAGATGGGCTGTGCCTTAGCACGAGTCAGCAAGAGCTGTAAGTAGCGGGAATTCATATCTTCCTTGTCAGGACTGAAATCGGATAAAACCCCAAACACTTTTTGTTTTGAAAGTTGTAATTATTTAAGTTCTGGGTCTAGCTGGGCTTGCAAGCAGTGTGCCCAGATGGGGACTCCCTTGCTTGTACTCTGCTGCAGAAAAAGCCTGGCAGGAAAGGTTAGAGAAGTTTCAAAATATTTCTCTAGCACAACATTCTTCCAGTGGAAAAACTACTTCCTCTCATTAAAATTCAATTAGTTCGGAGGCTGTGTGGATCTCTCTGTACGGCTGGGGGAATGCTGGGTAGGTTTGAAAAGGGGCCAAGGCTGGAGCCTAGGTTATACAAGTTAAGTTTTGTGCTGAGCTGTTGCTCAAAACAAGTTTACAAATGTCAGGACAGGCTCTCGCGCCGGGGTTGGGAAGTGGCGGCCGGCTTCAAGCTGTGACTGAGAGGATGCTGTTGTGAGACAGCAAAGGGCTTTTTGCAGTGAGAGAGGGAAAGAGAAAAGAAATAGCCCATGGTGCAGGATAAACACTTTCTCTCTGCTTGCAGGCTGTAGTAAGCAGTGTTCCTGTGGCTACAGTAGCACTGGAAGGAAGTTAGGAGGCATGTGAATGTCTCATTTTTAGAGGGATTAACTGTTTCTTTTGATGTGCTTTAGTTAAACGTAGATTAGAAACCAAGTCCTAGTACAGTCTAATGGTTAGGCGTAGGAATAGAGAGGATGAAATCTGGGAAAGTCCCTTTCCTAGAAAGCAAAGCGTCTTCTGCCCAAGACCCGGGGATACTTTCCAAAATGCCCTGGTGATGTGAAGGCTCTGCTCCGCAGTGATGCACCGCAGGAGCTGCCTGTCCATGCCTGCGATCTATCGTGGCAGTCACCTTTCTGTGCAGGATTCCATCAGTTCTTGTGTGGATACCAAACCAAAAGTGTGAGCCCATCTCTGCTGGCAGCAGTGTGTTGATCCCAAGGCTGACCCTTGGTAGTCTCTGCTGATGTAAGAGCTGAGAATAAGTTGAGCACTTGTCAGGCCAGTGCTTTGCTCGCTTGAGGGTTTACTTGGCTGTTGCATGCTTCTGTTGCATATTGTACCCATCGACCGTGGCTGTGGGCTATTTGGGTGCTTAGACAATCATCTAAGATTGTCCTCAGAAGATGCTCGTGCCAAGGAATTTTTGCTCCATGCAAAACTCATCGCTGGGTTTGGGGATAGCACCTACCTTCCTGGGGCTTGCTCCTTCCATCAGGGTGAGCAATCAGGCTCAAATATGGTCTCTCTCCTACCCCCAACCAAAGCCTGACAAGGCTTTGACACGTTTAGCCGAAACAGTGTGCAGCTCACTTAATCCATTTGACCACTGTGTCCCAGGACCATGCAGATGGCACCTCCCCGTGGGTTGGCTTTTCCAACCAGCTATTTGCTGTGGTGGTCTGGTGGAAAAGCAGTTCAGCTGGCTCTGGACTGAAGGAGTTGTTCTGGTTTAGCAGACGTGGGTTGAAACAAAGTTCAGGTCCTGGCTCAGTAAGGTCGCTGGTGCTGCATTTCAGTCCCAGAAGTGGCTGTATTACAGCAGCAAACAGAGAAATCCCATAACCCACAGCTGGAGGATCTTTATGAATGGAAAGTGCTGCACAATGTCTGTGGCAGGTAAATGTTACCGTCTCCTGGCTGGATTAAGTGAATTTAACCCCTTTGCAGTGGTGTTTTGAAGCATCTCATGTAATCCCATAGAAGTTTGGTTTCTACAATAGTGTGTGGCCCAGCCATGTTCTACTGCTTAGCGTTACTCTGTAGACCAGCACTTACAGCGATGGGCTAATGAACAAAACAAAACTTGTCCAGACCTTGCCAAAGTCCCAGATATGCGATGTCTTCCACATTTCTGCTGCAAACCCCATTTTGTCTTCTGATCTGTCAGAAGCGTGAGGCTGCTGCGCCAATAAAAGTGCCCTACAGCACCTGGCTGGCAGGGCTAGCATTGGCATCGTTAAAATTGTGGTGTGGACATTGGTAAAAAAGCAGGTAGGTTTTGGTATAACTGCTGGGGGTACCCTAGTAACAAGTGAGTACATTTGATGTAAATTATTTTGGGTTCATCTGTTTAAAATCTTGCAGGATTGTCCCACGAGGTAACCGGCGTTTTGACTCTCTGGAAGTAACGTTGGCTTGCAGTAGTGTCTGGTACTGCTGTAGATGAAATTAGTTTTCCTATAAGTGGCAAAGCTCAGTGCATGTTTATATTACTTTTTAAGGTTTATGGTTTTTATTGTTGACTCCTCTGGAGATAAGAGGAGCTTATGTTGTCCAGCTGAGTACCAGGACTGTCTTATGTGTCTAGCTGGTACTGTAAAACCAAGTGGGTTTCTTCTGATCTGCTAAACAAGGTACGAAGTGAGAGGGTCTTGGACACCTGTGGACACTGCTCTTTCAAGGTAGTGAATCCGTGAGGGGCTGACAAAGTATTTGCTATTAGCTTACACCAGAGCTTGTCCTGGGATGAGATATGGCGCGTTGCTGGGCTTTGGATGATGCTGAAAGGACGGTGCTTTTTATTCTCTTTCCTCCTTTGTGTTTTTGAAGACCACTAGTGAAATCAAGACATCAGAAATGGAGGGAAAGCAATTTGTGCTGGGGTGAGCCAGAAAGCCTGGGCAAGATGCCAGAGGTGCTCTTAGGGGCTGTTGAACGTTTCAAGGCTCAACAAGACAAAGCAGAATAGATGCTTCAGTGCTCTTAGCAGAGACATCGGGGCTGCTCAGGTGCTGTGTTGTTCTTGGGTTGAAATGCCAACTCTTTTCATCTTCTGGCTTGTTTACACTTAAACAATTATCACTGTGGTTGATAATCCTAGATTTCATTTCACTGTCGTAAGGGTTTTCTTCCTCCCTTCTCATGCTCTTGGCTGTAGCATTTCCGGTGCTGGAAAGTGCTCTTATTTTTAAAGTTTCTGTACGTTATTTTTTTTCAGGC
Organism: Pelecanus crispus; assembly: GCF_030463565.1. Lineage (NCBI taxonomy): Eukaryota > Metazoa > Chordata > Aves > Pelecaniformes > Pelecanidae > Pelecanus > Pelecanus crispus. The sequence continues at coordinate 40,555,173 of NC_134651.1, forward strand.
ATCTTTGAGGTTATAAGATTGGATCGGTAGCTTTTGCTTTAGCGAAAGGTGTACGAATGAAAATATGGTTCTTCTACATGTAGGTGCATCTTGTGGTATTTTTTGGTGTTTCAGGATGGAGAGATTTAGGGCTCCCCTTTTGCAGGCAGATCTCCTGTTAATATACCAAATAGACTCTACTATTGCTGGAGGATAGCTACGCCGCTAGTACGCTGGGCTTTGGGGAAAGCCAGATTGGTGGTAACTGCAATGCTTGCAGACTTTCTCAGCTCATGGGTGCAAATGTACCGTGGGAGCCTCAGAATCCATGTCCAATTCGTGTCTAGACCCAAGCTTGCCTTGGCACGGCTGTCGCTGCTGTTCGTGTTTGCAGGAGGCTCTTGTGTAAATGTCAACAGAGCGGTGGCAAGGTACGGAGCACATGGGAGCGCTTATTTATATGTTTACAGGAGAAGCAACAGGGTCCCCAATATCCTCTAATCAGAAGCATCTTAATGGCTCCATTGAGCTCAGTGAGGCTTCTCGTGAGTGTGGCGTCGAACCCATCGTGTTCTGCAAGATCTGGGCCTAGTCCAGAGGGTCAGGAGGGAACTGGCAGAGCTCATGCTTATTAAGTTTTTGTTAACCTTCAAAAAGCATTTTTTTAATTAAGGTTTTTCACTAATGTGAATTTCCCGTCAAGATGCACCACAGATACATGCTCCTGTGTATTTTTTCCCTACCTCGGCAGACTGCTGAAAGAAGTTAATTTACAATTCTGGCTGCCTGCTTTCCTGGCCCTGCCAAATCTGATTTCACCTTTTTTGCTGTAGAGCCTTTCAGGGAGTGCAAAGAGTCAATGTTTTACACCACCAGCATATACCATGGTGTGAGATGATGGAAAATAAAGCATTCTGAGCCAGCGTTAGGGTTCTTTATTGGAAGATGTCCGTAGCTTTCCCCAGTCTCCTAATAATTCTCCATTTAGTTGCTGGTTTTCTCGTCATTTCTTCTGCTTTTGTTTTTTTCAAAGGGATCCTCTTTAGCAAAATGGTGCACTTGAGACATATGGATTAAATCACAGAACTAGGCTCTTCCAGAAGAGCAATGCTGCCTAGAAAATGTCTACAATTATTGAAGATTATGCCTCTGGATGGGTTTGCAATTAATGGTGAGATTTTTGTGCCAGTCTCCAAGCAATGTGGTCAGTCTAATCGAAACCCAAACGTGGTATTTGGCTCCAGTTGGCAAGGTCTCGCACACCGCATCATCTTACACAGGTGCCCAGGGACGTCATCTGGTTTTATCAGTGTGTCTGTACTGAGGAGGGGGCAGGACCAGATCCAGAATAAGAATTGCAAAACAGCTTGTAAAAGTTAGTCTGTGCCTCAGGTGGTTTCACTTGAATCCTAAACTGACACCATTTCATCTGACCTCTATCTGTCAGGTGCCAGCAAGGAAAGGGAGGATTTGGGTTGGAAACATCAGATTAATTGTTTGCATACACTTTGCTCAAACTCTTGTTTTTCATTTAGATTTGCTGGGTAATTGGCAGTTTAGCCATCTGGACTGCAGTCAAGCTTTGTGACTGGGTCAGGGTTGCCTGTAATGATGTAGCCTTATTAGTCATGATTACAACATACACATATTTAATGTTTCTAACTCTTTTGATTTTGGTGGGTTTTTTTGTCAATGGTAAATTTGATTTCATAAACTGTAAAAGAAACTGTGCTTTGGCACGTGGAGGTAATTACTGCAGTTTGCTGGTATCGAACACCTTCAGGCTTCTGATAGTATACAGTGTGCGGGGAGACATGTTTTATTGTTCAAACAGAACATAAAAGTGCTTTTATTGATGTTTAACAGTTATGCAGTGCATCATTTATCTTTTAATACGGCCAAGTTAAGCGTCACCCTGTGTGAGGAACCTCTGGCTTCCCTGTTGCCTCCTGGACAGTGGTTACAATAACAGCAATGTGCCATGACTCCAGGCACTACTGAAGTGGGACATAAACAAGTTTATTATTTTGGTTCAAATAGGCAGTTTTTGGAGCCTGATTGTTATTACCTTACTAGGGGCTCCTGCAGGCTAGTTAGTTTGGGTGAGCTTTTGCCATTTTGGAGGGCACGGGCAAGGATGCCAAGTGGGAAGTGGGGAGAACTGTCAGTAGGAGGGATGCTAAGTGAAACCACGCTGGGCTCTCCATCACTGCTGTCATCTTGGGCCATGACATGGAGAGGCTGTTGGCCAACTTTCTCTGGCCTGGGGTACCTCCTGCAGAGTGGGGTAACCGGTTGAAACTCCTAAGGAGGAAAACTGAGTAGTCTCTGGAAGGCAAAGCTCATCCTTCAAAACGATTTCTATCCACCATGGGGATTGTGGGGTTTGGGGAGCAGAGTTGTGTGTGGTTGTTCCTGACATTCATCTGGCAGAGTTTTGTATTGAAATGCTGGCAGGCAGCAACCCAGGCAGGCTTGTTATACATGATGGATGCTGTTAGGTGTGGTGTCATTACTCTTTCAGCTGATGGCTTCGTTTGTAGTTTGCTTCCCCCCTTGGATAGCAGGAGGGAGGAGGAGGGGGTTCAGTTTCTTCCATGGAAACTCTGAGGTGCAGAAGGCTGATTGAGCCCAGACAGAGTGATGTAATGCTGGAAACCTGCTCCTCTCTGGTGACATCATGCCAAGGTTTACAGTGGCATTGTGGACATGGATGTCTGCTGGGAGCAGGCAGCAGGACAGGGCATCAGGAGCAGAAAAGGCACTGCAAAGGGACCCAGAATGTGTTAGAAAGGCACTGCAGAGGAGAACAAATGGACATGTTTTGGGGAAAGACGATTTTCTTCAGCTTGAGCATGGGGAAAAAGCCAAATACTCGTGCTATTGGGGAGAAATTTCCAGCTGAACTTTATTGGCAGCATCACTATGCAATATGTAAAAGTGATTATTGAGAGCAGAGTGTGATAGTGTGCCACTGGCCCAAATCAGTGCATGTTTCCCCTTGCCTGCTAATGTGGGAACCTTGTTCTATGCGGAAGGTGACACACCAATTAGTCTTATTTGTATAAAAATGAATTTCTGGAGCACAAGCCTGTGGACAGGAAAGCATTCTCTTTCTTCTATGTACAAAAGTCTTGATTGATTTGCATTGTTGCAGCAAACTGTTATAGGAAACACAGACTTGTCTGAGCCAAACTTGTAAGAATGCCACTGTGTTGAGGAAGAGCATGGTGAGCATTGAGCTCTGCAACAAGCCGGTCAGGCAGGGAGATGGGCTTATGTCCTTGTTGACTTGGCAGTGCTCAAGCTGATGTTTCTTTGAAATTTTTAGGGCTTTATTGCTATTGTCCTGCCTTTGCAGGACATTGCTTGAAGTCTTCATTTCTCTAAGCTAGGGTTTTGTGCACATAGCCTCTCATTGCAGTGAGGACAGAGTAAACCCAGCATAGAAAAGACCATCCTAACTAGAAGCCTCTTAGTTGACTTTGCGTTCAACCCATTCCCTTGTCATTTAGCTACGAACAAATGAAACACATGTTCCTTACACATGGCGAGGCCTTTTTTTTTTTTTGAGGCAGTCTGGGCTGCTTGCCAAAGCCCAAAGGAAAATCCTAGCCCACTCCAGACATCCCCGGTGTGCAGGTGTACTACTTACTTTGACAGAGCTGAGCGGGATCGAATGTATATGTTCACAATAAATACATCACCCTGGGGATGGGAGCTGGAAGAGGGTATTCCTAATGAGTTGTGCAGAATATTGGATGGGATTTGTGTATTTGTGTGTATGTGTGTTTTCTATTCCCTCCAAGAACACGGAAAAAAGTCTCTAACCGTGGGCTCATTGTTCTCCACACGTAGCCACATACTGGCTGTGGTTCAGGAGGTCAAGTCTGCTTGAACAAACAGTGCTTTGGCCACTGAAGCGAAATGTGTGGGGAGATGAGAGAATTTGTGGTGAATATTACTTTTGTGCACTGTTCTCTGCCCTGGAATGTCTGCAAACATAGCAAGGTTTTCCTGAGGCTTTGATGCCTTGCATAAGTAAATTTATCTGCAAATTATGTTTACCTTCTTCCAGCTTGATGCTCAGAATACCGAAATCTGAGCTGTGATGCTCAGCTACTGCTGGCCACGCTGGTCATGCTGCATCTGTTGCTTAATCGGTTTTGTTCAGATAACCACATTTCTGGGCTGAACTTTACATCCGCTCTTCAGGCCATAGGGTGTACAAACCCAGCTCCCTTTCTTGGGATGAAAAGCTTGGGTAGTGCCCAATTAGCTTTGTTATGGGAGCTACGCAGGATTTTGTGTTTAAACGCAAGACTTTGAATGCTGAATTTGAGGTGGGGAATGCTGCACAGAGGTTCTCTTGCAGGAATAAATAAACCAAATCGTCTTTTATGGACCATTAGCAGTGTTGAAACATAATTGCAGAAATACTTTGGAGCATGGAGGCAAGAGGTGCATGAACGTTGACAAAAGCGACAGTCCAGTTTCCTGGAGAAAGGGAGAGAGGTGTTATGCCTACGTGTGCACGCTAGCTCACCACTGGCCAAATTTGCAGCAACGGTGGGAAATTGTAAGAGGAACCTGCACGAAAGCTTTCTTCTTGGGTGGTCCCAGCAGATGTGTCCTGCTCGGCGCTCCATGGTTTGGTGTTTGTCGCCAGCCAAATGCAGGAAAATTCTTTCCCAACCAAAATTTGGTGTTAAGTTAAATTCTGAGTGTGTCAGCAGATATCCCCACAGCTGAGCATGTAATCCCACTTATATCCTGAGATAACTTTGGCAGCCAGGTCTATTTTTCCCCCATTCCCTTTAATCCATAAAACCTGGATTCTGTATTTACCTCCTGGGGCAGAAAACATTCCAAGTCCTGATTAAAAGCCTCTGTGTATACAAACCCCTTGATCCTGAGCCACCTCGGCATGGAAGGCTGAGGACAAAACCTCAGGGTGGATCTTGGGCTTGTGGCAGTCCGGGGATGGAAAGCCTGTCTGTGGAGCTGAGAAAATGGCAGCTCAGCTTCCGGATTAATTCCGCTATGAGGGAGGAAAAAAAAATAGGAGTAAAAGCAAGGGGTGTGCAGCTTTTAGGTACCTTAGTACTCAGAAGAGCTCCAGCTGTTGTGGGATGGGAGCAGGAAGCCCTGATGTGCTGCTAGAAGCAAAGAGCCACCCTTCAGTGATGGAAGTGAGCCCAGACCGGGGGAGGCTGAGGCTTTCCAAAATGAGCCCTGGGTTTTGGAGCTGTCTGAGGGCTTGCCTGGGGTTTCGTACTGGAGTTTGGGAAGTGTTGAGGGAGTGAGGAGGGGAGAGGATGGGAAATCCACAGAGCAGCAGCTGTGGGGCTGCCCCGGTTGCTTTTCCTGCCCTTGCAGCAGTGGTGTGAATTGTCTGATGGAGCTGCGAAATGCCGTCTGCTGTGTTTGCCCATCATGGATGGTCATGGCTAGATGTTTGATGGAGACCTTGGGTTGGATTTCCTTCCTGCTGCCGCCTCCCTTTCTGCACCAAGACCGGCTGCTCCTTAAGTCTCTCCTGAGACTGTTCACCACCTTCCCTAGATCCTCTCTTTCCCTTTGCATCCCCCACCTCCATCGTAGCCAGGGGTGGGAACGAAGCCCAAAGCTTTCTGGGTCATTGGGACCAACACCTCGCAGGCAGACACCGCAACCCTGTTTACACAGGGCTGAGTAAAAACTGAGCAACTGCCTCCACTTTGGCTCAGTGCAGCTCCAACAGTGAGTTTTCAAATGTGTAACTTAAGCCAAGAGCTTCACTTTACTACATATTTTCCACTGTGAGAGCGTCCCCCTTACAATACGCTGGCGTATCCAGCTTTGTGTGGGCGGCGCAGCCAGCAGAAGCTGATCTCGTTCCTAATTTTCCATGGATGAAAGGGAAATAAATCAATGTGAAACCGGAGCCAGGAAACGGCATCGTTCGGCACGGAGGGGGAAGACACAAAAGAGCAACGCCGCGATGTGCTGTGCCGCAGCTTGTAATGAGGGAGAATCTGTTTTTAAACTATCCCTTATGGTTCACACATATGTCATTGAAAAATAACTTCTATAGGAAAAAGCCAGCCCTTTAGTTTGGTTATTAGTGAATTATTTGATTTGGATGGAGAGAGGAAACTTGGAACAGTGTGATCAGCTGTCGGTAAGGCGGTGACATCAGGAGATGAAGTTGGATGGGGGAAATACAGTGCTAAATGAAATGGTAAAGAAAATAGGGAACTTGAGTATGTGGTCAGGTCTGCATGACCACAAGAAGAAATGGGAAGGCTGGGCAGCCTTGCGGGCTTTAATTTGGGTTTACGTGGAGTTTTCAGAGACTGCGTGCTCCCTCCAGGCTGCACCTCCTCTCCAAGGAAAACGCTGCCATTTCCTCATTTCGTTTTGAGAAACGTAGCCTGGATAAAAGGGCACTGCCCAGAGCTGGCCCTCAGACTGCGGCTGGGGACGGCAGCCAGGCCGTGGGGCCATGTGCGTTAGGCTCTGCTGCAATGGGGATGACCTTTGGGTGGTGACAACTGGGACCCGGAGAGTGGTGGCACTGGTGGGCACAGCCGGGCTGCCCTGGGCTACCTGGTGCTCAGAGAGCAGTGGAGGACAAGGGGAAATGGGGACTTGGGTTTCTTCCAGGGATTCCTAATGAGTGCGATGAGGAAAATGGAGCAAATACCTTTATTTCAGCCTGTTCTGTGGAGCGCAGGCTATTGAGTGTATGCTTCAGAAAGGCAGTGTTATTCGGAATACACCGGATGCAAAATGAGGTTGTTATTTCAAAATTGCTCATTGTTTCATCTTCTCCCTCCCTCTCAGCTTTATTAACTGCTAGTTAAAGGGCTGGCAGATCATGATAGACAATGACATCCATTCATTTTGCCCTATTCATTTCTCAGAGGCCTGGGCTGGGCTTTCATGGTGGTGTTTTTTGTTTTTGTGGGGGTTTTTTGGGTTGGTGTGGTTTTTTTTGTTTTTTTTTTTTTTTTAAATTTCCATGCTGGACAGTGAAAGGTCAGGCTGACACTATCCTCCTTTTATGTAAATGCCTCCCACAACACACAGGCTACCAGTTAATGTAGCTTTCCAGTGGGCCTGGATGTGAGTTTTTTGGGATGCTGCCCGTGGGGCTGTTGTCCTGGCAGTGCTGACCTGCGCTGGTCCCCTCACCCTGGCCTCGGGGCGCCACCGAAGCAATTAGCACCCTGATGGAGGGTGGTGGTGTGGGTGCAAGCTGCTGCTTGCTCCTCTCCTGCACTGCAGGAGCAGCAGGCAGGGTGTGCATGCAGGGGAAGGGAAAAACTTCCTTTTTTTTTTTTTTTTTCCACTGCAACCACTGATGTGAATCCAAACTTTCCCTGGTTCTGGTACCTTCCCAGATTGTCCCAGCAGTCGGCATCGCTGGTCAGCAGGGTCTGAGCCCTGCTGTGACACTGGGCACTGGCAGTGGCTGTCAGGGAGAGCACTGCCTTGTCACACTGTCCTGTTATCTTATTTTTGCATGAAATGTCTTTCCTTGACTGTCGAGAGGAGGCTACAGTTGTAAAAGCCTGTTGCCGGGTGCCTCCTGAGTTGCCCTGCTTAAGCATATCCATGGAAGCAAACTTTCTGAGCAAGTATTAAGAAGGTTTTTTAAAAATAGTTTAATTTGCTGCTTGCAAGGTTTCAGAAGCATAATCTGACTTGATGCTTCAATTAAGGAACAAAACCACACCGTGTGAATAGACCTGAGCCAAATCAGCTCCTATTGGAAAATAATCAGAAGGAACTGCTTGAAAAATGTCTGCTGTGGAGTTATTCATGTTCGTTATTTTGCAAAGGCTTTGGAATAGATAATAATTTAAAAGGAAAAAAGAAAACCATGTTTAAATTCTGGATAGGTATGTGATAGCTTTTGGTTTTTTGAATGATCTGTTGCTATGAAGTTAGTCTCAGCTGGTGGTATTAGTGTTGTAAACAGATGGTGGGTGCATCTATTAAAGAACACTGTGAACTGAGCAGTTTTTAAAGTGTTCCTTTCAAAGCTATCCTATAGATTTACACTATTCCAGGCTAAGCGTTTGTAATCTGGAGGGGGGGAAAAACACCCAACAGCTGTATAGTAACCATGCTATAAAGGTTGTATTTGGGCTAGATGTAAAGACAGTGACAGCAGCACATGGTGATTGTGGGGCCTCTATTTTTAGGGATCAACGTTGTAATTTGTGTGGAGTGTGACATAAATGCTGATTTTAAGTTACCAAATGAAGAGTTTGAAGGCAGAAATCACAGAGTGACAAGCTGCTGTGTGGTCATATAGGAAAAAAACCCCAACCCTCTAAGGGTTTGATCCTAGTGTGTTTGCTGGAGAGCCAGTAATGATTACAAGTCTGTTGTGCAGATGGATAAGCCACTCTTTTTGAGTAGAGGCTCATCTGAGGTTGCCTGGGTGGCAATGCCAGCCTGAATGTGGCCGGCATCTGATGACAGGTAGCAGCAAACCCTTGGGCTCTGCCATGTCCCATGATGTTCGTCGGAGAGCTGCCAGGGCAGCTGGCAAGCTGAGACCTGGAGATGCTTGGTTTTCTCCTCCATTCTTCTTGGGTCTGGAAAATTGAGGAGAAGAGGGTGTTTTCCATGTATAGGCAGAAATGCAAGAAGAACTGCTTATTTTGTGGTGCTTCAGCTCATTTTTTTTCCAGTTACTGTGGGAATTGGGAATGTCAGAGATGCTTTGACATTAGTCGGGTCTAGATTCCTTCTAATTTGTCTTGTGGTTGCTTAAACTTTTCTTATGGTAGGAACATTAGAGAGATGTGTTTTTGTTGTGCATGCCTATATCTGATCAGATGTGAACTCGCTGCAAAGCCTCCCCTCAGACAATGAACTTGTATGCCTTTCTTATACTTAGCTGTCTGTTTCCATGGCACTTATAGAGTTTAATTATCTTGAGCCTTTTTCCTCTGTCAAAAGTGATTGAAATCAGCTATCAGATTCAAGAGTTATTGAGGTAGATGGACACACCTGTGGCTGCACAAAGATCACATATGGCTTGCTTTCAGGGGAAACCAGCCAAAAAGCTGCATTGCTGTCCTAATGAATTCATTAGAGGAGAATGCTTCCTCATGTGTTAGTTTAGACCTTCAAATTAAATAACTCTCAATGTGGTTTCTGGTATATACAACAGATGAGTATTTAGTTGCTAGCAGTTGTAATTACAGAGGTGGCCAGAAGGCTGGGTTGTTTCTTCGGTGAAGGTGTTTCTCTCTAGCATGCCTGCTATGCATACAACAGCTCTGCTCCAAATATTTGATGTAGGTAGGATCCTTGTACAGGGAGACCCAGTTCTGCTCTAGCTCCTCGTGCTGGCAAAAATGCAAGAACTGGTTCTGCATAGTTGAATGGAGGCAACACTTAAGATCCCACACAAGGAGCGCGCACAGATCGGGTCTGCTAAGGACCTACACCAGGTCTGACCTTAACATCCCGTACATTCCCTAGGAGATGGTGTAAGTGTGCCAAGTCCTTCTGCCAAGCTGGCCCTGCATGCAGAGTCTAAACCTGCTTTTCTCTCATTCCAGCTCTTCTCAGAATTGGGCTTCCTATTTTTCAGTCAAAACTAGAGAGGGGAAAAGAGAGTCAGACTATTTACCTTGTTCATGGGAGTTTTGCAGCAGCCAAACAAAACTGAGTCACTTTGGAAGGGTTCTCTGCAGTCAGTTTTTTTTACTTTTTTTTTTTTTTACTCTTCCCCTGAAATAGAAGGAACACCTTTGCTCAGCCAGCAACTCAAAAATAAGCCAGCAAAGGAGTTATTTCTTCCAGTCAAGCCTGGTTAGTAGCATGGTCTAGATAGACTGCATTGCAAGGTTTCCATGCCGCAGCTATGGGAACCTCTGGGGTCTTTGGTGACTTGGTCCCAGTGAGCCAAGGGATTCCAGCTCCTGTGCCATTTTCTGTTCTTGGGGAAGGTGTTACTGCAGGAGATCTGTAAATGGTTTCTCAAGAGAAGACTGCTAGCTGAGGATGGTCCCTGGCTAGCCAGGAGAGCCACAGCAGGCTGCTCATTGTAGATGGACATGGTTCTTCATCCTCTAGCCCTAAGGTCCCCCTGGAGCTGATGTTCACCAGCTGAGGGTGTGGGCTTCTTCCACTGCTGGGGCTGAAATCAGAGCATGGGTGGGTACCATGAGCAGGTCTTGTGGCTTGGCTTTGCATCTGCTGCAGGTGATTGAAATCCCAAGGATTATTTCAGGGCTTGGGTGACTGGTGAGGGGTGTGAATGGCACATGCTCAGCTGGCTTCAAGCTGGCCAGAGTCAGCCCTTCAGAGGAGGGGTTCAAGGCTGGTGGAGAGCACTGGTGTCCTCCAAAGGTCTGGGTGGGACAGGGAGCCTGTCCTTGGCTGCAGGGTGCTTTATGGTAAGATCAGTGCCTCTGGTGTGGGCTCCCAAGGCTGTGCTGGCTGGGTCAGGGTCCATCCCTGCGGATGCGGCATGCAGTTGGTGCTCCAGCAGGAAACGTATGCTCCACTCCAAAGGCAATGCCCAGGCACTCTGTAAACACCCGGCGATAGCTGCGTTTGACATGTCCCAGCTTTTGCCGGAAGAGGTTGGGGATAAGGATTAAGCCCTGGCTTCAGAAAAGCTGCTAGGGATATGTCAGGCTTTAGCAGGGTCCGTGCCCCATGCTAGAAGTGGAAACTAAGTCATTAGGAAGGCGGAGTCTTTCAAAAGTACCCAAATCTGGAGGCTTTCCTCCTCTATGAGTGGAGGAGCTCCTTTAAGTTAGCAGTGCTTAACATCTGCATCTGTAGGTAATCACACTTAAAAACACACATGCTTAGATATGCAGCATGGATGTGCAAAACATGCATGCACAAAACATGGATGCAAGCACTGTGGCTGCAAAGTGGAGCTTAGAAAGCGTGCCAAGGGGCTGCAGAGGAGACCGTCCTTGTCACTCATGCACCACGTGAGGTGGAAGTACTCTGGAAAAGCATCATGATCCTGGGTAATAATTAAAGACTATATACTAATATGTCTGTACAGAGTAGTAGATTCAGGGTATGCAACCTTAAATCTGGTGTTTCTGAAGTTTTGGAACCCTTGCAGCTTTTTTTAAGTTCTGTATGTGTGTGTACAGGCAGGTTGTTTTTAAAAGTAAAATTGGAAAATCAGCTTCAGCCATGTGGTCTCACATTGACACCTCTGAAGTTATCAGCAAGCATGGGACATGCATGTATGGGCACCTGCGTGCATGTATGCACATCTGTACATATACGAAACAGCTATTATGGGTAACCTAACATGCAGCTGCCACTTTAGAGAGAAAATATTTACTTCCATGTGATGAAATTTGAACTAGAAGTCATGCAGTTTAATAAAAATATGTGGTTTAGATTCCTTGTTCTTCACATATGTTTCTAATCTGCTGGGGGGGTTCAGACCATCTGCCTAGAACACACAATTTAAAAAAAAAAGTTTAAAAATGCTCATTTTGCAAATATAAAGACTGACTTTACAATAGGAAAATGGAATTTGAGAGTAGTGTCCTCTCTTTATTGGGGTGGAGAGAGGTGGGACTGTCAGGGGTTTCTTTTCCTTTTTTTTTTTTCCTTTAAAAACCCTGAACTGCGTGCTATTATTTTACCCCTCTTTGCAAAATAGCTGCAGAAACCTCTCATGTTATTTTTGCCTATGTTACCACAGTGCTTGGCCAGGCTGTAGAGAAGGAGTGAATATAAAGCAGCCTTTTGTCACACCAGTCTACCCAACCCCTCTCCCCGTCTGTCTGTCCTTCCAGGCTGGGGCTGCAGAGGAGGGGAAGCCGTTCAGTCGCAGCCTGCTTTCTGTGTCCGTAACCGATTGTTTCACACCCAAAAATCCTAGTGGATAGATTGTGGTTTAACAGACATAAATATATAAAAATAGCTGGAGGAGCTGAGTGTCTGAGCATGATGGTTGTTGATTTATGGATATCTGTCTCTTTGGGTGTTTTTAGCAGGTCTTTTGTATTTGCTTTATTTTTTAAGGCATCTTGGCTGCCTTTTCCTTTCCTGCAGTCCCTACCGCTTGGCTGCTGCTTTGCCCTGGGCGTACCTTCCCGTCCCATCGAAAGACTTACGGTGTTTGTGCTCGCTCAAAAGAGAAGGAATGCAGACAAATCACCAGCGGAGCGCTGGCCCCGTGGATGGCAGCAGTTTTAGGAGGGACCTGGGTTAGCAGGCGAGCAGGGAGCTTGAAGTGGAAGGGAAAAGCAAAGCTTGCAAATATTCCGTGCCAAAGGACTGCAGTGTGTGACGGCAATGCCACCATGTTTGCAGCAGCCTGATGTAAGCCTCCCTGCACGGAGCTGCGAGGCGTGAGGACAAACAGAAGCCGAGGAGTCATTTCTCCTCTGGGTGGGTCCTGCTGCCTTGTGCAATTAGCTGCAACAGTTATTAAAAGTACTTGTCCGCTTTGCAGCGCGCTCTGCGGAGCACGCAGCCACTGTCTGGTGGTTTGCAGCACCAGACATGAGTCAAGGGAAAGCTGGACGCATCCCCCGGTACGTGCGTGGGACGGACGCTGCCTCCTGCTCTGCACTGCCTGACCCGGGATGCTCCTGCGGCAGCCTCTCAGCTGGCCTTGGAAGGACAAGAGATTTAAACCACAGTCCAGTTTCTGCTGTCTTGGCTGTGCCTACCTTCAGATTTTTTTTTTCTATTCTTTTTTCTGGCTTGAATTTTCCCATTTGCTGAAGAAAATCCCCCTTGCTACCAGCAGCTGTGCCTCCCGTGCAGCCCGGCTCTGCAGGTTCTGCCCCGTCGGTGCCACGGCTGGAGGAGGGCTGCGTGGGGTGGACCTGCCGAGGGACGCTGCGCTGTGCCTGCAGTGGGTTTTTCCAGCTCTGAAACAAAGACCCTGGAGAAACACATTGCTGTGATAGCCTTGCAGTAAATACTTTGTCGATTTGATGCTTTCTGTGCTTCTGCCAATGCCACCTGTTTTCCAAGCTGCCTCTTTCTTAAGGATTGGTTTTTCTCTCTGCCCTGTGTCCCTTAAGTTCCTGGATCTTAATTAAACGACAGGTTGCTAATTTGCCTTATCTGGGTTTCTCTACCCATTTGGTAAATTTTCGAACAAAAACTGTCCTCCAAGGTCTAGGTATCGGCTCTTAGCTAGGAAAGACACATCGCCCACTGGAGGCGATGCTCATTTATGGCTTACGGTGGGAGCCACAGGGTAACAAACCGTGCGATGCGCACGTAATGCTTCATGTGAGCGCCGCGGGCCCCTTCAGTCAGTTAAGGTCAAGGTTGAATAAGGTGAAGAACAGTTGCCTCAAAGCATAAAGCAGCCCCTGAGCTTTTGAGGATCTTTAAACTCGTGATCAGATGTCTCTTCTGAAAGGATGGAGGTTTCAATTAGGCGAAGCGCCTGGGGATGAATCAGTGTTGGCAGTGAAGGGATGGGGAGCTGGTGCAGGGAGGATGGAACCGTGTGGTCCAGGTGGCGAGTCTGGAGCTCAGCTTGGGCTCTTGCCCCCATCATTAAATGTCCATTTGAGCTGGGTCAGGTTCTTCCATCTTGTCCCTTTTCTGTTCTCTACAGGGCATTGCCGGTCCCTACACGAGAAGCTCTCGGGGCAGGATGTGCTGATTAAGTGGACCGGGGTAGCAGAGAGCTGAGGAAAGGGTGATGTAGAGCTATTACATGGGACTGGAGAGACCAAAGGGGCTCTGGGGTGTCAGGATTTGGTGAGGATTGCAGCGAAAGCAGCAGAAAGAAGTTAGCAATGATTAATAGGTTTGACAAACTCAGTCATTTGGAAAGGCAAAAATATCTTTCACCCATTGCGAATAGGAAACTGCAATAGTGGATGGTCCGTCTGTTGCCTGTAAAGCGCTGTTCTGTAAATAATCCATACGGCTGATGAACACTGTGTATATTGTCTTTAGGAATTAGCTCTGCTTTGTCACTTAAACAAAAAAGGACTTTGGGGTAAGCTCTAGCTTTGCATTTGCTTCGGCGTTGCGCAGAGGGTGCTCGGCGTTGTGCCGGCGGCTGCTGCCGAGGCAGTGTTTACATTAGGGTAGGGCATTATTTACATTGCATGGTTGCCGGGGCTGGGGAGGAAGTCGCTGCCTGGAAATGAACCTTGTATTAGTGTCTCCTCTTCTGCAAATGACTTGAGTCCTTGACTAGTATTTGGGTATTGGCAGAGTGACAGCTTCTTCAGGAGAGCTTTCCAGAATTAGCAAAGCCGCCTGGCTTTTGTTCTCCTCTTAAAGAATCGCTTGTCCTTCCCTTCTAGTAAGGAGCCCTTGCTAAACTGCTCATAATTTGTATTGTGATATTACATTGACAGACCTACAGCATCCTGTGGTCTCTGCAAGCACATATGAAAGAGCTCCTTGCTCCAAAAATCCTCTTTTCTAAGAAACAGCCATGGAGCAGCTGACCCGAGGATCCAGCAGTTATGGATGGAGGAAGCATGACGTGGTATTGCCCGACCATATTCTCATCCATCAGAGTAGGGCTGGGTGTTGAGGACAGCTTGGAGTGGAGGGTAGCAGGGTTCAGGGAAGAGGCATAGAGAAGGGGACTGCACTTCCTTGCCCTGCTCCTCCAAAGCCAGGGGCCAGGGCTAACAGCGAATTAACAGATCCTCGTGTGATAGGAAATGGGGTTCCTCCCAGCGATTATAAAGTAAAGGTTGAAAATTACTGGGGAGGCTAACTACCTTTGCACCAAAGGGCTTATTTTCTTCTTGTTCTTGTGGTTGGGGAAAGAGGCATGTGGGTTGTCAAAATAATTACTGTAGTTTGTGTTCTGTGAGTTTAGTACCAGAAATGCTAATGACTTAGTTTTGGGGTGGGGATGCAGGACTAGGCTGATGTGTGCTGAGAACAAGGTTTCTTAGGGTACCTCCTCTTCCGGACAGGGATGCGGTGAGAAAGAGAAACTGTATCAGCCCTTAAGAGAGGTTTTTCCTTGAAGCTGTATTTGCTTCTAGTGAAATTTCTATCCCTTTTCTGCTTAATTAAATTTCTTTCTTCTAAAGAGAGCTCAGAAGAGGCTCCTATCTGAGTGCCAAAAGCCGGAGGGAGCCATTCTTGCGGTAACTGGAGCCCAAGAGGGGAAGTAGCAGAGGTCTCACAGCAAACCTGCCCCATCCATTCCTGCAGCCCCTCTGCGCAGGACGGGGAAGCAAACATCCGGGTTGGATTTATCCAAACCACCAAGTATTTGTAGCTGACTCATGACTGCATGTGAGTCAAGCCCCCTTTTTTTTTTTTTCCCTTTTTTTTCTTTTATTTTTTCCCAGACCTTCAACTATTGCCACCTAATTTTGTAGTGCAAAATTTTTGGAAGCCCAAAGGATGCCCTTTAGGTACCAGTTTCTCTGTCTGAGCTTGCTCCTGTCCATGGCTGACCAGCAAGAGGGGTTCAGGACACAGGTACAGGGGCCGGTGGGGGTGACGAGGCTTTGTCTGACCCCATTGCTGCAGTTTGCCTTCTCTTCTGGAGCAGCTGTGTTTAAACGAGGGACTCTGGGATGATGCCAGTACAACAAAGGATGCACTGATGCTCTGAGCAGTTGTCGTACCTCTGACTTGGGGTCTCAGTACGCTGGCAGAGCCGGGGGCATGGTGAGCTCTGGGTCACCCTGTGCTCCCCTTCTTCACTGACTTCTCCAATACTACTCTTACTCCGACCTGTGCAGATAAGGAGCCGCTCAGAGCCCTGGAGCCGGGCAGCTGCTGTGTCCTTAGCAGAGAGTCTCTGTCCATAGGCAAGTGCTGATGATAGGTTTTATCAAGTGGAACATCTGAGGGCTGGCAGGCTGTCTCCAAGACAGGGATTAGGTTTTTTGGAAGCTCGCTGGTGGCTGGGATCTCTAAGCTTTCACTTCATAGAGTTGCATTGAACCTCTGCCACTCTTAAGCCACCCAACTGGGTTTGCATTTATGGAACCAATGAGTTTGTCATAATAAAACTCAGCAACATCCCAATCGCTTCCAATAATTTTTAAGATTATTTTTTTTGGTGTGTGTTACAATTGTACACACTGGGCCTGTGGTTATTCAATTTAAATGTAGGAGTTTAAAAAAAGCACATCAAGCAGTATTTATTCTTATGAATATTAAGAGCCTGTAAGACTTCTGGGGTAATGCACTAAAATGACAGTCCAGTTAATTATCGGTGCATTGCGGTGAGAGCCCCGAAGAATCCCAGTATTTATGGAGCTGCTGCCAATGCCAGATGAAGTCACTCCGATTATCCTCGCCAGCTGTTTGTTTTGTTGAACCACAGTGATTTCTCCAAGTTACTGAAGTTGATGTCATTGGAAGTGATGTGACATTTTTGCACACATAGGATAAGTGTTAAAAAATGCTCCAGAAGAGCTTTTCCAGTCTTGTCTGGGAGCTGGCTGGGGAGTTGAATTAAACTGGCCTGATGGAACTTAATCCATAAAGCAAATGAGTCATCAGGCATAAATGGCTTTACCATAAATGTCAGACAGATTCTTACTGGTCCTGACAGTTAGCAATTACATCTGTTTGGTGGAGCAAATAAAAGCCTCGCAATTCACAATCATTTTCATAAATGTGCTGTCCTGCCTCCTCTTCACGGGAAGCTCTAGGAATAAAGGTCAAAATGTGATTTATTCCCCTTTTTGAAAACTAGCTCTTCTGATGGGTGAAATATTGGTTATTTTCAGGCAAAAATTAACCTTTCTTTTTTTTTTTCCCCCCTCCACTTCAAATTTTTTTGTCAAACCAGGAAAGCGCAACTGTGCCTTGCCTCTGCATGCTAAGTAGTACCCCAGTTACTGGAGCACTTTCTTGAGCCTAGATGTGCCCAACTTGCTCACATGCCAAAAGAGGACCTTACCCACCATCTGCACAGGTGGCTGGGACTGGAGGACACTGTGCTGGTGACCTCTCCTTCAAAGCAATATCAATGCGTTACTGACTTGCTCCCCAACTTAGATACCTCTTTACTTGAAAGTAAGTCTTAAAAACCTAAATGACTTGGCTGGTAAAGTCTTTAAACCACTCTTTTGGTGTAAGTGCTCTCTCTTACAAAGGCTTCATGGAAAATGCGTAGCTGTTGTGTGTGTGTGTGGAAATTAATGGTATCTTCGTTATCACTGGTCTTGCTGAAAAAAGCAGATGCCGACATAGGAAGGAGAGACGCTTGGGTGTTTTGTGTAACCATAACAGTGGAGCAAATAGACACTTGAGTGAGGAAAGGGAGCGGAGCTGGCTGCTGCCTTTGTCAGCCCGTGCCGGGGCTGGGGGCAGCTATCTCTTGGTGAAATTTATTAGCGGCAACACACTTGAGAGGACACAAAAGGCTTGCGAACCTCCCAGCACGGCTTGCTCTATTTAAAGTCGGCTTTTTAAATCAAAGAAATGGGGCTCTTGACAGCGGAGCTTTGTGCATCTTTTGTGAAGTTCAGATAGTGGGGCTTCTTATTACAGGCTAAATTAGCCCATTTTATTGTTTTGCGCTGAGGGATGAGGTCAGTTGACTGGGAATCTTGCTAACAAGGTTTTACTCCTGTCTGCTTTTTACAAGTGTTAACATGGGGTATCCACCGGTGCTGTGCACTTGCTGTTAATGAAACAAAGATGAATGGTCTAGCAACCCCGTGAGCTCTGCTTCTTCCCCCACCACTGAGCTGCTCAACCCATGTCAGTGTGCTTGAGCTCAGATGCTCCCTGGGGCACTCATTCCGCCAAAATTGGGTGCGTTGGTTTTCCTTCTGATTTTGCATGCTTGCACACTGCTGCTGGAACAACAAGAAAAGGATGAACTTTGGGCAGGGTGATTGATTGGGTTTGAAAAGGAAATGGGAAAATAGTAGGCATGTTGAACGATGCTTATGAAGCATGGTGAGCTCTGGAGGAGCTGTCTGCGGCTCATGCTTTTTCCTGGTGCCCTTTGCATACCAAATTTGTTCAGTAATGCACTGATTTTATCAGGTTCTTGACCCAGAGCTAGCAGGAAGCTTCCCTTGTTCATCCTTCCCGCCTCACTCAGCAGCAGCCGCTGGGCCAGCGCTGTCCTTTGGTGTGTTGAGTGAGGTTGGGGTTTCCACTATGGCCCCAAGACTTGAACCTGTGGCTCCTGGAACTTGCAGGTGATGTCCTTCCATGTACTCAAAGGTGCTGCTAAGGCCTTGAGCCATCAGACTCGGAGGATGCTCAGCTCCTGTTGTGTTGCAGGGAAGCAGGGTGGGATTGAGCCAGGATTTCTCCCCATTTCTCCCCAGCTCAGGAGCTGCCATCAGCTGAGACTAAAAGCGAACTCAGCTTTAGCAAATTCTCTTCTGCTTAACCTTTTGCACTGTGTCTAGCCAACATGCCTTGCTTTGCTTTATCTGTTCCTCAAGGAAACACAGTTACAGTCCTGGTCGCTTATAGCATGCAGACTATCAGCTCTCCTTGAGGTGTAAATCCAGCCTTATCAGGAAGAAAAAGCTTTCAGCCTTCCTTCCTTGCCTCTCAGAGACAAGTACCAAGCCTGCTTTTGTGGCTGTTTTATTTCAGCTTATCCCAACAGTGCCAGACACTCCCCATAACCCTATGGAAACTGGGGAGCTTCAACCACCTAAGTGAGAGCAGGGTGTAAATGGCTTAACTCAGATGTCAGTGAGGGGCAGGGGTGCTTGAGGTCCTGTGTGCAGAAATAGCAGCTGGAAGGATCTTCACATCATCAACTTGAAGCAAAACGCCTTGGCCAGGTTGGGCATCCTCCACTGGAGGGAGCTCCAAGGGGCAGAGCCTGTTTTGTTGCTCTGAACTGCCTTTGAAGACAGGGATGGTAATATATGGCGTGAGTAACCCCGTAACACCCCCCAGCTCCTTCAAGTCTCTCCTTCAAGTCTCTGCTCAGGGCTGGGTGATGTCCTCTAGGTCAAGTTCCCCATGCAGGTCACATTGTCAGGCCAGAGCTGGCTGGCAATGGGAAATGTTCTACCAGACAAAAAGTTGGCATTTTCTGTTTTCCCAATACTGCATCCCCATTTTTGGTGGGTACATTGAAAAAGAAAAAGCCAGAACAGTAATGACAGAACTGTTCTATAGACTTGTTAAAAAAAAAAAAAAAAAAGGGAAGGAGAGACTATTTTTTCTTTCTTAAAATAGAAAATTGAAAACCACTTTGCAGACATTTCTGTTAATTTTGTAAAGGTTATTCACAGGAAACAATGACTAATAAGCTCAAACTAATGCTCAATTTTAGGGTAACTCGCATAGCATGCGAGAGGTGCCCAGACGTTACGGTGAGCTGCTGCGGAGATGCATGCGATAACTTGGAAACCAAGGAAGGAAACCCCAGGCAGCCGTAAGCTGCCCCTGCCCCTCGGAGCTGAGTAGGATGCAGCCAGGTCCGCATGGTCCTTGCAACCTTTTTTTCCTGGTGGATCTCTGCCAAAAATGTAAACAACCCTTTTTTTGGTGAAGTCAGTGGTATGTGTTCGTGGCAGGCTGAGCTCCCCATGGACCCAGCGGCACCCGCAGCTGGACTATGTGCAGCTTGCATGCACGAAGGCAGATTTGGCCCATAATTTCAAAAATATCCTTTGGTTTTCCACGGGGCTGTTTGCCGGTCTGGCCAGACTCTGTTCAGAGCTTCTGGTTCCTATTACAGACCCAAGTTATCCTCCCAGTTTTGCTGTAATGCTCCTTTTTCCCCTGATGCCTTAGCCATGGTTTTCTATTATTAAAAAAGACTTTTTTCCCCTAATTAGAGTATCAGCTCTAATAATCCAAGTAGTAAAGTCTTGTCTTATGTAACTGTCTACTGAATACGCTGGTGTTTTGGCGTTACGGTGAAGCAGTGTGGTGGTTCTTTAGGAAACTAAAGAGTGATTTCTGCTCTGACGTTTGGGCTGTGGCTGTGTTGTGCTTCGTTTGCTATATAGTGAGTGGTCTGTCAAGCAGCCTCAGTGCCTAATGAGCTTGCTCTGCACCTGGTTTTCAATAAGCCATTGCAACCCCCCTCCCTCTTTTCTCTTTTTCTGATTATCAGATGCATTTCTAATCTCTTTCTATGTCTGTTAGTGCGTGGAAAATTGAGGTGAGGCAAGATGTAGAAAATGGGAGTGACGTCTTTTATGAGACCAACTGATGGGGTGGGAGAAGCAGAGAAGTTTTGAGGCCAATAAACAGCTTTTTGGGCTGGGCAGGGCAACTCCGGAGCCCTGCAGAGCTGCACAGGACCAGGCAGGAAAGGAGTTTTTTTTTTTCTTGTCCACAGGACACTGCTGATTTGGGGTGTGTAGAGCCCTTTCATTTTTACCACACCCACCTTGTCTGGGGCTGTCAGCAGTGTGGTAGGCGTGGGGGTGACCTCTCCACAGATATGGTTATCTTTTAGGAAGGTGCATTTTGGACCAGGCTTGAAGCACAGTGGCTTAGAATCATAGAATCGTTTAGGTTGGAAAAGACCTTTAAAATCATCCAGTCCAACCATTAACCTAATGCTACCAAGTCCACCACTAAACCAGTTAAGAGTAGAGTAAAAATTAGTTTCATGTTTCCTGGCTTGGTGGCTGGATTATTTTTGAATGAAAGTAAAAACTAGGAATCATTAAGGTTGGAAAAGATCTCTAAGGTCATCAGTCCAACCGTCAACCCAACACCACTATGCCTACTAAGCCATGTCCCAAAGTGCCACGTCTACCTGTTTTTTGAACACCTCCGGGGATGGTGACTCCCCCACCACTCTGGGCAGCCTGTTCCAGTGCTTGACCACTCTTTCAGTAAAGAAATTTCTCCTAACATCTAACGTAAACCTCCCCTGATGCAAGTTGATGCTTCACACCTCATGGAGCAGCCCAAGATAAGCAGCTGCTTGAACCGGCCCTGGACACGGAGGGTTTTTGCCTGGCTCGTCTCAGGCGATGTGCCCATGTCAAGGAGGTGGCCATGCCAAGTGTTTTGCTTTTCATTTCTTGGTGGTGTTTATCCCCTTGACTACAGTATCGGGCCGGTGGCTCCACATGTACCATCTGTCCCTCTGACACTGTCTTTCCTTCCCCACAGGGCGACATCCAGCAGCTCCTGATTGTGGCGGACCCCCGAGCAGCCCACGATTACTGCGAACACTACAGCCCCGACTGCGACACTGCCATCCCTGACTCCCCCCAGTCCCAGGACCCCAACCAGGATGAATACGTAAGTCTCTTGCGGGGTTAGGGGCAGCAGCATCCAGCTCCATATTGCACTTGCAAACACACTTGGCTTCTTCCTCCCATACAGCTTCCCTGTGACTCATCTGTCAGGGCTGAGACAGAGCTTGTTTTTAGGATTTGCAGGTTCTGATCTTGGCTTTTGTCTTCAGGAGTCTCCCCTACCTTTCTGCACTCCTCCTATTTCCAGACACCGAAATGAATATTTGCTTGGAGCAAAAAAACTTGCAGGAGAGACAACCTGAGCCGAGTGTGGAATACTGACCTTCCCTGGCAGGTCAAATCCTGTCCAAAACAGGCACCTGTTTCTAAATTTCCAACTTTACTGTTGAACTTGTAAAAGACTAAGCAGTCTTTTTTCAATGTTCTTTGAAACAACAGGTGTTAAAGGAGGGGGAAACACTTTTTGCCTGTGTATTTGATATTTGAATTTCATTTTGGCAGAAATGCTCCTAGCTCAACTGTATAAGCTGTGCTGCTCAGCATTTTTTCTACAAAGAGTTAGCCTCAGATGTTTTCTTTAGAGAAGAAGAAGAAAAAAAAAGACTGATACAGGATACCTTTTCATTTCTGTTGCTCAATTAGAAATGTCTGGGTGTGGCTGATTTCCAGAAGAGCATCACCTGATTTTTACACATTTTTAAGAGGTCTCAGGCTCAGCTTACAGCAATTAGTGTCCAGCATCCTCAGCTGCTTCTTAGCATCTTGGCTGCTCTCTTGGTCTGATTTGCTGGTCCATGCACTCTCTTGCTTTCAGCTGGTCTCAGGTCTGTGGGCTCCTGCTGAATCCCCACAAAGCTGTAATGACATCAGCCTGCTCCAGCTTACCTTTAGGATTGAATTAAAAACCTGAGCCTAGCAGGGCTTTGGGGAGCAAAGCGATGCTCACAGGCGAGGCACGGCCGCCCAGCTCTTGGGAAGTGCCGTAACCGCTCCGCCAGCGCTTCTGGAGAAACAATAAATAAGTAAAATAAAATAGACTTCGGTATGGTCAAAATACGTGGTAGTAGGAAAATAAAACTTCTTTTGGAGCCAGCAGTTCAACAAGGGCTGGCTTGTCTTAGGGCTGTGTTGCTCCATGTAAGAATAACTCTTCCACGCGCCGGCGTCTGCTGCCAGTGAGAGCGATGGACTGGCGAAGAAATTTGCCATGCCCGGCTGTAACCAAATGTTTTGCTTGTATTTCATTTTGAAGAATGACTGACGCCTTGTGGAAAACGCTGAAAATATCTTGTTTTCAAAGCCCTTCTGCCTGCAGGCCGCGGGTGGATGGCAAGTCACACGGTTGCTATTAGTGCAGTCAGATGAGTGAAAATAGCATCCTACTTCTCAGAGCAGCTGCGCGATTCAAGTGTTTTCTTTCCCTCTCTGAATATGTCAGAAGCGTGGCCTGGGAGGTCTCAACAAACTCGGGTTAAAAAAAAAAAAAAAGGTTTTTCTTCTTTTATTGTGCGTTATTGTGGGTGACTGAATTGCTGCAGGGTAGGCCCGTCCTCTCCGATAAGGGAGAATGTGCCACAGAACCAAAAGATGATTGTGAACCTCCTCAACTCAGCCATTGCCAAAGCAACCCAGTGCCAAGCTGGTGAAGGTTTCACAGGAGCAGATGAACAAGAGGGAGGGAAAGATTTCACTGCATGGCCCCGCATCATGTCATGGCCCCGTTGACATGAAATAATGTCTAAAAGAGCTGGCAGGAACATGCTTGGGCGCTGTCAGCTTATTTTGTGCTTATCTTCTCTTTGCAGTACACCGATGGGGAGGGAGAAGGTGACACCTACTACTACGAGTACCCCTACTACGAAGATGTTGATGAAACTGTAAAGCCAGAAGCACCCACCACCAAACCCAGCACTCCCGAGGTGGCTGCTGGAGAGAGACCTGAAACCAAGCAGGTACTGGCGTGGGGTCCTGGCAAAGATGCGTTTGATAAAGGGCACCTTTGTAGAGGGGGAGGTGGAGTATTTTCTTTTTGTTTTTCTGATTCTGGCATTTTGTTTCTGCAATAGGACTATCCTTCCCCTACGCCATTACCTGATGGAGGGGACCCCGGGAAGTGGACGAAAGGGGATGCTGTGGTGGATGACCCTCTCGTGGATGAGTACAATTATGAAACCATTAACGAAGAGTACTTCACGCCTCTCCCCTATGAAGATGTCAACTACAATGAAGAAGTAGACACCCAGGGAGGACTCACTGAAAATGCCGTGGAAGCTGAACTCCCCACGAGTACCGTCATCACCTACAATGAGACCGATGTAATTTTAATGAATGTTTCTTCCTTTCACTTTGTTTTTTATTAATTCTGGTATTTCATAGCCCTGAGAGCAAAGGAGATGTAATCATCCATATGGTAAATCTGTAAGTGGTTTGGGCAGCTGTTGGAAGAGGAAGTTTCTTGTAAAATATTTTCACTCCAGATATTTCAGGGTGTGGAACACAGATACTTAGAGTTTGGTTAAGGATTATTCCCCTGGAAAAATCTGTTCATATTGATATCTGCATTTCCCTGTGTGACATTTCCTCGCTTGTGTGACAAAAAGAAAAGCGAGGGTTGGTGTTAAAATCTAAGTAAAAGCATTTCATTTTAAAGCTATTAATATAAATACTTAAAATATTGATTTGATGGAGAAAGTCGATATTTTTCACTTTGTCATTCCCACTGAATAGTATCTTTATGTTTTTAGGATTGTAATTTGGGGGAAAAAAAACCCAACCAAAACATTTCAACACTGGGACAAACCCTTGATTTCAAACTACTGCATTCACCCAGAGAGAGCCCCTCTGTTTTGTGCACAGATCTGCTCAAAGATGAGATCAGTCCAGATCCCACAGCTGATGTTTCTGTTGGAGCAATTACATTTTTAGTTACCCAGACTTTCATATGCTTCAACTGAAATATGTTGCACTTGAGACTCTTCTAAAGAGTTGCTCAGTTCTTGCCTTTTTGTATTGGTGCTCAAATACAGGAATGTTGGTCTCATCCTTAGATGAGACTGAGATAAATTGTCATGCAGCTGCGTGCTGTACAGCTCACGATGCAAGGAAATAACTATGCTAGATGAGGCAAATTCTCCATTATCCAGGAGCATCAGCAAGGGAGTCGATAATGGGATAACATTTCCTGGGAGGTAGGATGGAACTTGGCAGAGTTTTGTGGTTCCTCCTCAAATGGAGAATTTCTTAGCTATGGGACTGTCAAAACTCAAGGCTTTCTGGGAGGCGCTGGAGGGTGGCAAAAGAGACAGCAAAAGTTGGCCAACATATTTGGAACTGGACCTGGAAGCTTGAATGAAAAGGTGTCAGGGAAAGTGTCCAAGCAAAGAGTTGAGCAGCTGCAGCAAGGCAGGAGGAGAGCCAGCCGCCCTGAGGGCTGGTGGCACGGTGGGGATTGAGTCCAGCCAACTGGGGATAAAAAAAAAAATGTAGTGGAGGAGGAGGGTGTGCAGCCCAAAATGATACACAGAGAGAAACAGAAAAGGCTCCAGCGTATCGAGGAAGCGAGTGCCAACCTGAGGGAACCCATGGATAGGAAACTTTTCTGTTTCCTGACAAAGAGCCAAAAATCTTTGGCCAAGCTTGAACTTTCTAATAGAGAGGAATTAAAGATTGGATAGCATGACCTTAAAAGAAATTGGAGGAGGAAATAAGAGACTCAAGGGCCACTTTAGTTGTTAGGAAAAGGAAATAGAAGAGAAGGAAAGTTCAGGTAAGGAAACACATGGTGAAGCTTTCCTATGTGAAAGCTCAGCCTGCTCTCAGCAAGCATCTCGTGGGGAGAGCGAGCAAACTGGCCACCTCCAGCAGCTCCAAAGAGACTGCGTTTGGGTGGGGAGGGCTGTAGGACTGCTCCTGGTGTGGGAGGTTGCTCCAGTCGATCTTTTAGCTGATGAGCAGAGAAAAAGACACAACTTGTCTGGCTGAAGGAGATTCCCATGCACTGAGGCAAAGGCTAACGCAGTGTCACATAGAGAAGACTCCCCAAAAGTGCCAGCCTGAGGGACAAATACCCAAGAGGATATGGATTTCAGGTTTACACCTCAGAGTGGGAGCTAAGGGCACTGCCTGCAGCCATGAACTCCTGGGGAAAACGAATCCTTTAATCCAGCAGCAGACCAAGCTGCTTTATGAGCAATATGGAAGCGAGGATCAGGAGCTTGTGCGTGTAATTGCCTGCCTAATACCTGTTATTAGAAACAGCGGTTCAGTGGGAGATAGACTGCTAAAGTGGTTGGAGAAGTTTATTTGCTCTTAAAAAAAAAAAAAAAAAAGTCATAAGTTTTTTGGCTAGTCTAGGGAAAAAAATAGTGCTTGTGGTGTAATTTCAAGTGGTCCCAGGTTTCCGCCAGCAGCCGGGGAAGGCAGCCGGAGCCCCGGCGCTGTTGCACAGGGATGCGAGTGGACGGCAGGGGAGAGGTGGGCTGGTACCAGCCCGGGCACTGCTTGCTGTAGGTCATGGGCTCAAATGGGATAACGTTGGTCTGGTGCAGAACGGTAATTTTTAGCACCCCTTCACAGACCTGTTGCAAGAGCAGGATGTGTCCGCCACTGTTGAAGTTCACCTGTCTATATTTTGGGAAGGCTAATTCCTACAACAGGAATTAAAAGGGGATTTAGTTTTACACTAGTGAAACTTTGTGGAGCCTGTGTGGGAGGTTTTGGAGGCAGGCGTAGTCACTGAACTCTCCTGGGCTTGGGTTTCATTATGGCTAATAACTCCGTGACAGATGCCAGTGAAGCAATTCCAAGATTTAGTAGGCAGCAATACTCCCATGAACAAGAAGAGCTGGGGACAGATATATTTTGTTCATTGCCTGCTATTCATCAGGCAGTTTGCTTTACTTGTCCAGATGCATATACCAGGGCTTCATAGCTGCATTGCTTCCCAAAAGGGAAGACTAAAATATGATTTAAATGAAGCTGTTATCAGCAAAGGAGAGTCACAGTATTTTGCACACTGATTTGTTTGGACCTCCTCTTTTCTTTGTGGACTGTTTTCTGATTCAGGTTGTCTAACAGCATTGTTAAGGAGATTATTTTTAGGCTTTCATTTTGGTTTTTCTCCAAAGCACCTGCAAATCTCAGCATGGAGAACTTTCCTCCTCCTCTGCCCCGTTATTCAAAATACCATGTCCTTCCATGCAAACTGACTTGGGGACCCTAATCAAAATATAAAACCAGGCATTTCTGATATTCAGTTCAAGAAATGCAATTTGAAAAAAGCTCGCTATGTTATCCCCAAAAGCTTTATAGCAAGATAAACAGGTTTTAAGGTTTCAAAGTGCAAATCTAGATAAAAGACTTCGAACAGGATAAAAGATGCGTGTGATAGCGCTAGATCCATTTGAATGGTACAAAGGAAAAATAATGCTAACTTTTCCAAGTTTTGTAATTGGGTAATTGCCAGACTATAATTTCTGCAAAGACCAGTTGGTATTTGCAGAGGTAAAAGAAGATGGAGTGGCAGAGCCATGACTGAAAGCCATGATTGCCTTAGCACTGGGCTTATTCTTACTTTAAAACCTCTTGAATTTAGATACAGATGCTTATGCTTATGGGTTCTGAGCAGTTTCGGCACTGAAACAAGGTCTGGAAATGGTGGTGGCATTTAAATGATTTTGAATTTGTAGTAGTGAGGAGATAATTTCTCTGGGAAGCACTGGAAATAAGTCAATTTATGGACTGTTGTGGTCATTACCTGGCTGGGAAAGAAGCAACAAAAATTATGAGCAGCACACGTTCTTCTTTACAGTGCTGCTCAGAGTAAAGGATGCTGAGCAATGGTTGCCTGCCAGGCTGCAGAAAGCACAGGGGTATGGAGAGAAGCAAGGAAATTCTGATACTTGTCTAGATGTCCTTGCTTGTGGTCCATAGCATCTGTGGCTCTAAGGAGTCAGAAAGGATTCAGGGATTAATGCATCAGATTTATAAAAGTTCCTGCTTCTGCTCTTTGGACTTGGATCCCAGACTAAACAGAGGGTTTTTGTAGAAGCAAACTTGGATTTTTCCACATTTCCTTCTATAATTGGATACTCATAATGATACATTGCAGTTTTTATGTGCATTTTAAATACAGGACTGGATGTGTGACTCTTTATGCTTAATTATCCAGTGTTTCTAATATTGGGGCTGTGAGAGGTGAGCAGGGCTTGGAATTTGAAACTTCCATTCCCTCTTTCTTTAGGCCTTTAGAGTTTGTGGGATCCTCCTGATGTGAGCTGTTGCTTGTGCTGTGTTTTGTTTTCCTCGCTCAAACTTTTACACTCGCAGCGTTATTTCAGGGATCAACGGAGAAATGCTGGGGAAAGCCAGGGTGTATGCTTTGACATAAAGATCCTTCCATCCTTCTTGCCTGCCGTTGGAGAAGACCCTTGGAGGTCACTGGAGACCTTAAAAGTCCAGAATTTAACTTTTCTTGTGCTTTTTATTTGCAACTATTACTATAAAGCATCCTTACTTGGCAAAAACCGCGGTCTTCCCCTTATATTTTCAGCATGTACAGCCTAGAGAGATTTGCAGCCTGACATGTTGCTGCTCTTTTTTTTTTTTCCAGGCTGCTCAAGGAGGAGACGACCTGGATAAAGATTTCACCGAGGAAACAATAAAAGAATATGATGGGAATTATTATGATAACTATTACGACCGAACAGTGTCTCCTGATATTGGCCCCGGCATGCCTGCTAACCAGGACACCATCTACGAAGGGGTAAGAGAGTTAATTTTCCATCAAGGGTAAGCCTAGTTCAAAAATGTTTGTCTTCCCATAATTTATAGCATAGAGATTAGCAACGCAAAAACCAGTGAGAGCATCTCGCTTGGATTCATCCACCTGCAATGCATGTGTTTTGCACGAGGCGAGGAGGAGGTACCCTGTTTCTTTTCTACATGAATGTCAGCAGTCCTTTGGTTGCAGAAGTTGGCCCAGCATCTCCAGTTCCTGCTGGGAGTGGTGATGCTGATGCAGGCGATGTCCTCTTTGACTCTTTGGCCTTGTGTTTCCCTTGTGTGCTGCAGATCGGTGGCCCACGGGGTGAGAAAGGACAGAAGGGGGAGCCTGCGATTATTGAGCCGGTAAGGACTATCTGGGTTTTTTTTTTCCTTTGGTTTCTGTCCGTCCTGTCCCCATCGCGTCTGTCCCTCCTCCAAGGAAAAAGGTACAAGGGGTACGTTTGGTATGGTTTGGTGCTCTCAGTGGTACAGCTGGGAGGAAAATTTCCCATGGAAGAATTACTTGGTTCATTTAAAAACTTTTAATACAAAATAGTGTAATTATTCTTTTTAAACTTCAAGAAGCGACCTAAATTAGGAAGGAAGTGCAAAATTTCCTGTGAAATCTCTCATTTCCCAAAATAAAACCTTAGGCCTTTTAGAATTGCAACATTAGGCAGAGGGCATGCCTCACC
Source organism: Pelecanus crispus (assembly GCF_030463565.1). Classification (NCBI taxonomy): domain Eukaryota; kingdom Metazoa; phylum Chordata; class Aves; order Pelecaniformes; family Pelecanidae; genus Pelecanus; species Pelecanus crispus. The sequence continues at coordinate 40,583,734 of NC_134651.1, forward strand.
TCTCCGGAGGTTTTGAAGTGCCCCCGACTCGGCAGCGAACCCGCTCCCCCGAGCGCCCGCAGCCGGTGGCCAGGTCATATCCTGACCTGAACTTGCAGCTTGGGGCCGGCTTTAATTGTGCAACTAATGTGTTCATCTCTGTGGAAATAAAATGGTTCTCCCTGCACACAGCTGTGGGAGAGGAGAGGTTTGCTCCTGTGCCTGCTCCAGGGTCCCACCCGCTTTCCACTTTCAGAGAAACCCTGTGTTGTCCCAGGAGCAGAACCTGGCACTCTCTTTCTTTACAGTTCTGCCCTGGCGTGTTTCTGAAGTTGGTTTTTCTTTCTAAAGAATGGTTATAAACTGCCTGCGCCCTTTGCAGTCTGCAAAAAATGTGGGTGCCCAACTGAGCACCCCCTTAGGTGAGGACAGAGCCGCTCCCCGGCTGCCCTTGCGGTGGGGACGGCTGGCGTTTGCTCAGAGGTGCCCGCTGAGCAGAGCAAGAGGCCGTTGGCTGATGGCCGTGTGTCTGTCCCTCGTCGTGTGTCAGGATGCCAAAGTACCCCCATGCCTGCTTCTTCTCGGGCTGGAAACAGGGCTTCGGGTCCTTGCAACTACCTCCCCTGAGCCTCATCCCCGAAGGGCTGAGCACATGCTTGCTGCACACCAGCAACTCAATTAACCTAATTTTCCTTGGCAGAGGGCCAGCACGGCACCCAGCATCAGGGCGGCACTTCCCATCGCTCCGAGGCCATTATTTTTCTTTTAATTCTTCCTCCCTTTCCTTCTCTGCCTGACACTTCGGCAGATAGTCGGGGAGGGCCAGGGAGAAAGTGGGGTGCAGCAGCAAGGCTTGAGAAGCCTGAATGAGTGCCTTATAAAAGCATTTCCGACCTTTCCTTCCTTCTCTTCTTTTCTGGGTCTCGCTCTCACTTTGCAAACAAAAGGAGGAATGAGCGAGTTGCTTATCAGAGATGTGGGAAGGGTGGGGGGCAGCCGAACCCCGTGAAGATGATGGCAGAAACCCAATTTGCCCTGTCCAGAACCTGAAATGCTACAAAGCAAACAAAATAGTTAAGTTTAATCATCCAGAAAGAATTTGGCTGCCTTTGCTGTTTCAAAACACTGGAGCATGTATAGCTTTTGCCAGAAAGTAAACAAGACCAAATGCTGCCTTTTCCTTCTCTATGCCGTTCCTCTTCAGCAGAGAGAAATTCAGATTTGCTGTGCTCTTTACTCTTTTTTTTTTTTTTTTTTTTTTGATGGGAGCTGCAGCAGAGGGGGAATAAAAACCAAACGCAGAAGTCAGATCCTGCTGGGTTTTCTCTCCTTTTCGTTCAAAGCGCCTGTCCTTCAATCCTTGCTCTGTGCTGACACTCGCTGGAGGCAGCGGGGCAGCACAGGCGCAGGGCAAGGAGGGATGCAGCCGGGGATGGCTGGGACCCCCGCATCCCAGCTCTGGAGGCACCAAGCTGCTTTTCATAGAATCGCAGAATCATAGAATTTGCCTTCTGAAAGCCCTCTGTCCTCTGTGGGGGACTCTGGGGCTCACACCTGCCTTTGGAGAGGGTTTGATCCGCCTTTGCATGGCACCTTTGTGTGTTGCAGCCAGCTTTTGGGCTGTTTCTGGGATACTGGCTTTGCTTGTGGGTAGCACCTGGGTGTTGACTGAGTGGAAGCAACACCTTGTTTGCCCCTGGGACAGTCCTAAATCCATGGTTTGCCTGCCATGCGATCCCAAGGCAATCGCCCTCGGTGACATCCCCCAACTGGTCCTGGTCCCAAAACCCTCCCACATTTCCATTGCTCCTGTTGATAAGCAGTCATATAAACGGTGGAGGTTTCCTGCCGAGGAGAATCTCCAGATGTCCCTAAAGCCTAGAGCTCAACATAAACAAGCAGATAAATATGGGAAGATGCCAAGGATGTTTGCATCACAAATTGGCTAATTAGCCCAGACTCTTCCCCCATGCAGAGGACAGTCCCAAGGCTCTGCAGCTGGCCATGAGAAGCAGAGCGTCAGTGCTGTGCATGCTCAGACCATGGTAATGCTGGCACCCAGCAGCCCCAAAATGTCCTGGGCGGGAGACCTATGTGGGCCATGGCTCTCTGCACCAGCCCAGAGACAATTATTAGTTTCTGTTTTGGAGCCTACGCCATGAACGTGCCATCGTTGGTCTCAACAGGGATGGACCTTGGGGTGTTGGTAAGGGGAAAGGTTTGCTGGGACCTCTAGGGTTTCCTGTGCAAAATCCTCATTGCGTGTCTGGAAAGGAGCTAGTGCTTAGTGGATATCCTGGGGGACACCTTCTCCATCAGCATAGCTTGCCTCTTCTTGGTAGCCTCCAACAGCAAATAGCTCATGCTTAGTGCAGGTTGGCGGAATGTTGTGTAAGGTTCACCCCTAATTCCCACGCAGAAGAGAGCAGCGTCTCCATGGCAGACAGTGAAACTGCTGTCAAAATGGGCATGGGGCGAAGTCCATGACCTAAATTCTTTACTGGTGAAGAACGACTGCACAGGCGCTTCTGTGATGACAGCAGCAACAAATTTCCCCTAACGCATCCAAATGAAGCGGAAGCCAGATTTTAAACGAGGTGGTAATGAGTAGTATGGACACTGGGAAAGACCAAAAATAGTGCTGGCCACGTGTTAGTGGTGCAGAAACATGCATCCCACTAATGGAAGCAGGAATGGGTCATGGCAGCATGTTTTACCCTATTTTTTGCTCCTCTGGGCTTAGAGAACTGTGGTTTTTGGGGCAGGAATGCCTGGATTTTCCCCTAGACATTTCAGATTCATTCAGCTCAGCCCTGTCTGCTGTAGTGGCTGCCATGGGGTCAGCCAAGGCTTTTTAGCACTGGAGCCTGAGCCCAGAAGACCAGCCAAGGGTGGCCCAAGACCAGTCCCTGCACTTGCTTCCTCCACGTTTCTTCCATATGAGATGACTTTTTATCTACCGATTTTTACAGGCTGATTTCATCCCATAGGAGAAATGTCTCTGCTACAGATGAGCTGGCAAGTGCTGGCACTGCTTTGGCTTGACCTGGGTGCTGCTGGGGGCACGGTCACTGGCCCAGAAATAAAAAGGCAGCGCTCGCTGTGGGGCTCTTCCCGACAGATCATTCTGATGATGCTTCTAGAAAGCATTTGCCAGGTTTATTGGGAGGTTTTTTCCCTGCCTCTTACATACCCGTGAGGGGGGGGGGGGGGGCGGGGGGGAAGCTCAGTTCTACTGAGTACATGATAGACCTGATTTAAAGTTATGACAAAATATTTAGATTAAAAGGAATGGAATAACATTATTCTACCATTTTGCCCACACAGTGATTTCCTAGGTACACAGAGTAAATCACAGCATGCAGTCTGCTGAGAGAGTCATTTAAAAAAAAAAAAAAACCAAACAAACTTGTGATTTGATTATTAACTTTTTTTTTTTAAGCTGCTTGAGTCTGGAAACAGCTGCTTCCTGAAGAGAAGCTCTTCTCCCGCTCCAGCACCATCAAGGCTGGATGTGCCCCAGGGTTTGCCCTTTGCCTGGCCATGAGCTACGGGAGAAGGGTTGCGGTTAGGAAGGTGACCCTGTGCTGGGGCGAGGGTGGGCTTGGTGCTGGGGGAAAATGCTGTTTTGCCAGGCCCTGCGTGGTTCAAATAGTTGGTATTTGGCTTTGCAATGGGCAGTGCCTTTTGTGCCTCTGGCAATGGGGACACGGGAGGTGTCATCCAGAGAGAGTGGAATCTTCAGCTCTGGGATGCCTAGACCTAGCAGCAAGACCTGAAATGTTTAAGAACAGATAAAGCATTGGGCTTTCCAGCCCTGTAGTCAAAGTGACTCTGAGGATGTGCCTTGCTAATCACTTTTTTTTTTCCTTTTTCTTGCTTAGGGTATGCTGGTGGAAGGCCCACCTGGTCCCGAAGGCCCAGCAGTAAGTGGCACTTTGTCTACACCTTGCAGCGAAGGATGCGCGTGGCTCCGGGGTTCGGGATGCACGGGAAGGGCTCAGCACACAGCTGTTCCCGGGCTCTATTGCTTCCATATGCCATGCATGTGTACAGAGTGCTTCGGGGCTGATTTTCTGGTGCAAAAATAAACAGAAAGCTCTAATTCTTTTCCTGCTTTCTGTACAAATATGTTACAAATAATAACACATTTCTTAGTGGCTTATTTTTTTTTTTCTCTCTCTCTTCTATGCTAGGGTCTTCCAGGACCTCCAGGACCAACTGGACCTGTGGGCTTAATGGGTGACCCTGGGGAGAGAGTGAGTACCCATGTCTTTCTCCTCTTTGGCTGAAGCTTTGGGTCATTTTGTGTGTGCAAAGTGGGACTGCAGTGTATCACTGGAGCCCTACAATACTGCTCATCCTGTAACAGCAATCTCCTCTGAGTCAACCCCAAAAGGAGCTTATGGTGGGATACAGAGCAGACCTTTGCATCCAGGGGCAAAGGGCTGGGGAACAGCCATGCTAGTCAAATGTATTAAGCAGTTTTCTCCAGGTTAAAACCAAGACTAAGGCTGACAAACCTTCTGTTCTCTGTTTGCACCCTTTGGCATGTGGTCACTCATTCCGATGCCGGAACTGGGCTGTGGCACTGGGAAAACAGGATAAGCAAACACATAAAATAGCTGTTAGTGCAGTAAAATGAAGTTCAATGGCAATTCTGCATTCTCATTCCAGCTGGTGGTGTGAGTCCTGGTAGAGGGTCTGGTTTTATTTAGGTACAGGATGGTCCTAGGGTTATGCCAGCACCTTTCCTTACATTCGTTTTGTGTCCCATACTGCTCCTGGTGGGAAGGTGGCTCTTGTGCAGCACCTCGCCTTTTCTGTAGGTGGATTATTGGTCTGTACCAGCGAGCACGGAGACTGATTTACGTGCTTTAGCAATGCAGTAACTTAGGTTTTGCATGTTAGATTTTGATGTCACTTTAAATCGGTTTTATCCCTAGCAGCTTTGTAAACTCCTGCCTGTAGAAGCCTCCAGCTTTGGGGTGTCCCATTGAAGGCAGCTGCTCCCAAGCACTTTTGTGGACTGTGACTCCAAATCCCAGAGTTTAGCACCGCACTTTGGTCAGAGTTGCCTATTTATTTGGTATTGCCAAGTCCTCACCTGGAATCAGGAATGACCTCTGTTTTGGGAGCTGCTGAACTGGAGCCTCGTGTCAGTAAGTGGTGCACAAGCACCATCTGAGTGGCAATCTGTGTGCTCGGCAATGCCAAAAATTAAAACCCACTCTCCTCACTCCTCAAGCTGAGTCTCCGAAATGACCCTCCTACCAATATATTCCTCATCTGCTTTTGTTCACCCACAGATCAAGCCTATTCCCCCTCCCCGGCAGAGGCAGCCAGGCAAGCGGGTACCCGTGCACAAGTTGCCTGGGCAGACAGGGACCAGGCTGCACACCGCTCCCAGCCCTGCACCCAGCAGGAATTTTGGCCTGACATCTAGTGGAAGATTCCCCATAGCACAGATGGGGTCTGGCTTTACACAGAGGCTGAGGTGGAACCAGCCTCGGCTGCCAGAGCAGCTTGGTTTGGGTCTGAAACTAGAGAAGTGCACGCAGTGCCCTTGAGCAGTACTGGTTTGGGTGATGGAGCACCAAAAGCGGGGCTGTGCTGGGCTGGAGAGGAGCAGTTTCTGTCTCGATGCAGCCCAGCGGAGTGGCATCCGGGGCCACAGGCTGGTGCAGCAGCGGCACAGGGGGATGTGTGTACCAGCAGCAGTCATCTCACATGAGTAAATTCATTGATTTCCACAGGTTTGCATGAGCAAAACAAATGGAGCTTAGAGCTTGACACCGTTTCGGTGCCTTGGTGCATCTTGATGTTGAGTGCAGTCAAAGATATTTTCAAAATAGCTGCTAGTGTACTGTTGTTTTATCTGGGGAATAGAGCTCCCAGCAGCCCCAGTGCTAGTCTCCGTCTATGGCTCGTTGTGGCCTGAGACATCCTGACAGTTCTGTTTGCAAAAAAGGCAAAAAATGTGCCTACAGGTGGGTTTCTGAAGGCAGGCTTGGTTGGAGGTCTGTTCTTCCAGAGTTTCTCCTGGAAAGCACTGGTGGGAGGAGAGCAGCAGCAACACAGATCACAGGAGATGCACCCAAACATGCAATGTCCCGCTGCCGTCAGTGCTGTCACCCAGCAAATGCAAAACACTTTTCCAAGGAAGGGAGCACTTACCAGCAAATGCTTCCCTAATCTGATCACTGAGGTCTTGAGCACGTTTTTCTGGCAGATAAGGCAGCCCGCTACCCGTGGCAGGCTTGCATGCACTGCAGCATCCTCCACTGATCCAACAGTTGGTTTCCAGATGGGGAACCGCATCCCATTTGCCTCCTGGGTGCCCAGGAAGGATAAGATGGGGCGACCCAGGCTCTCTGTGTTTGTAGGGCTTCCTACCATTCTGGCAGATTTTGCTTGAGTTCTGCCTGGACAAGGTGGGAAAAGCCAATGAACTGGGTTCAAATGGGAAGGTCTGGATAGATAAGGGGTGTTGCGCTGCTCTGTGTGTCTTAGCACAGCTATTTGCTGCACAACTGCTGTTAAGGATTTGTCTTGTGGCCTGCCTTACCGTTTCTTTTTTTAACTTTTTTGTCTTGAGTAACCTAAGACCTAGAAAGAATAGGAGGGAGAATTCACTCCATTGCATAGGATCAGAACAAGATCTCTGCGCTACCAAGGATCCCACCTTAGCCTTGTTTTTAAGGCTGGAGCGATGCCAGCGGTTTGCCGTGGCTTCCTCTGCGGTTGCCATCAGGCGTGCATCAAACCCTCTGGTTTTCATTTCTTCTTGTTCCCGGCATGGCAACACCAGCTGAGGCACCCCTGGAAGTGACCAAGCATGGTTATACACCAGGAGACAGGAAGGGATGTATCAAAACATGAAACCACCAATTAGACAGAAAGGCTGAATATTTTTCCCTAAGTCCTTCCTGGCCCTGCTCTCTGTATGGGTTAATGGAGACTGAGCCACTGTGCCTTAACTTGTAGAGGCCTTTTTTTAAACTGGGGTTTACCCCTCCCTTCTCCCCTTAGCTTTTAAAATCCAGCTGTGTTCCCTTTTCTGTCCTACGTACCTTTGAGCTGTTGTCCTTCCCTAGCGCTGCCCTTGCCATCATTCCTCTCCCACCCATCGAGGTGGTTCTCCATCCCACCTGCTCGTCAGCAGTAAGCAAGAGATGGGAAACTGCCCCTCTGCAGTTTGGTGCTCTTCCAAATTACTATCCCATCGGGGTGGATTTTGGATCTCCCCGGGCCTGGCTGCCTTCACTGGGGGCAATGGGCAGGAGGGGTTGCATTCCCAGCTTTCCTGCCTGCTGGAGGACAAAGCAACCAGCTGGCTCCAAACCTTCATTATTCACCTCCCAGCCTCATGACATGCATGTTGCAAAATACAGTCAGAGAAATAAAATCATTGCTGGCCTGCACTGGGAAGTGTCTGCTGTGGTGGTTTTAAGATGTACTTGAGGAGATGACTCAGGTGTTGGGGCATTCTTGTGGCAATGACCCTAACCTGGACCCCAGGTTTTTTGTTTGGTTTGGTTGGGTTTTTTTTAATTAAGGCTCTTTGCCTTGTTGGTCCCCAGGGACTTGGCTGGAGTCCACTGGCTTCTGCACTCCTGCATCCCCCCGGCACATCGCTATAAAGACCCCCACCTCATTTACACTCCTGGTGTATTTATTGTTTTTTGATGGAACAGTGATAATGTTTCTTGTGGTTGTGACATGATTGAGAATGAGAGGCCCTGACTGTGCTCTATCGATCGGGTGCCTGCAAGCTCAGAAAGTCAATACGCAGCTGCGGGCTCAGCCCATGGCCGGGAGCCAGGGCCACTGCTCAGAGAGGTTGGCTTAACCCTTTGAGACACTGCAGTCCTGGTTCTTCCTGCACTACTCTGGCAGAAGGATGGACCAAGGGAGGGCTCTGCATCCCTGGGTGTCAGACTTCATAGAGGATAGGCAAGCTGGGCAAGGTCTTTGCATCTTACAGTGGTCTAGGATTAGTCAAAAGAGCTGTGCGGCAGCATCAGGCACTTGGTGGGTCTTCATCCTGCATGTCTCCTCCTACACGTTGCCCAGCTTTCTCTTCTCCCCTTGATGTGCTGCTTCTGCTCCAAAGAATTCAGTTGCCTGACAGGATGGATGCTGACCCTGGTGCCGAGGGAGTCTATATTTCTGCCATTTGTCCAGGTAGATACAGACATTTGCTGGCCAGGCTCCTCTTGAACGGCCGTGCAAAGCCAATCAGCAGCAGACACACTCTCCCCGATGATGTTTCTCCACACCCTGAAATGAAAGGCATAATTTGCATTCTAGCACAGACGGCACATCCTGCTTTTCTGAGTGTCCAGAACAGAATGTAATACAACATATTGTGCATAAAGAAGTGATGAACTTGCAGAGCCGGGAACTGCAACTGTATTAAAATACTCCTTTTCAATTAGAGCTGCTCCTCTTTTAATTTGTTTATTATTAACCCTGTGCATAGCTCATGAATTTACATGATACTTGTATGTGTACAGTGAGGAATGCTTCCTATGCCTGCATCTGATAGAAAGACTTTTTATTTGCAATCAGGCAGGTGCACGGAATTAATATACCAACAATATTCAGCTATGTTAATATTGGCCAACACTCATTTAGCTCTGTTTTATTCATCATGTCAGTTTGTTCATTTATCCCAGTTATTTTACAACGCAAAGAAGAATTTGCGTCACTGGCAAAGCTGCAGAGCAGCCTGTTTGTGGGAGGTTTCAGAGGACTCGTCTGGGGGCAGGGCGGTTTAGGATGATTTAGGCAGGTTTCTTCGAGCAGTGGGAAGAAGAAAATATGGTACTTAGGAGACGGGAACATGCATGAAATGCATGCTATTTCATGGGTACTCTGGACTGGAATGAAGAAAATGGGAAAATGTGCTCCTTTAAATGAGCTGCAGCATTAGAGCAAACCACAGCCCCGCCACCGACCGCGCTGTGTGTTTGGAAATCTGGGGTGCCTGGGTGCTCTGGGCTTGATCAGCCTCTGGGGGAAGGCTGGTCGCAAAGCGGTAGTTGTATCTTCCAAGACCCTACGGGCGTTGCATCCCAAAGGACTTATTCCCCCTGAGGACAGTTTTGCATCTCAGAAGTGTAATAGATCCCTAAAATCCTTATGGGGGTTCTGAAAGGTTTGACATTTTCAGGGTGCCCTTTTTTTCCATCAGATGACAAGCGCTGCCTTGCCTAGAAGACCCCAAATACTGCGAGAAAGAGCTTTTGTTGCCTAATTTTTTTGACCAGGGTGAAAATGGCAGAAAAATAATCCTAGAGAGAGAAAGGCTTAAGGCAAATTTTGAGGCTCAGTGCTGTGGGCTGCTGGGCACTGCTCTGTCTGTCACTGTCTGCTACTCAAGGAGCCCAAGCACTAACACACCGAGGTTTCAGTTTAAACATTCCCTTGAAATATTGCATTAGCGTTTGCGCTCAGCATGGCATTTTAGAGCACTGCACCAAATGAAAGTTGAAGTCCCTATTCCTGGCTGCTATATATCAGCAAATCTCTATTTACATAATGAGCGTGACACAGATTTACACCAACCAAGAGTCTGGCATGCTGCATTTCTTAAAGGCATTCATGAATTTAAACCTACAAAGTGCTTTATGGGTTTGATTTTCTTCAATACCATTGCCCCACACTGCACAAGGAAAAGACCTCACACACCCAACCTGAAACAAAAAGAGGTGTTTATGTATAACAAACATTGCATCAGAATTTGTCAGGCAGAGTACACAGAGAGAGATAAACAAGCTCGTTCCTGATCCATCATATGCAGGACTGGAGTTAAAGGAGAAGGGAGAGAGGGAAGAAAGTTTATGATATAAAATGAGTCTGGCCTAAATTATTTATTGTGCTTCTGCTCCAACAGATGGGACTGCCCTCTGCACCTCATCAGTGGAGTCAGGGACTCTGGTGTCGGCCAGACTAAGTAAACAGCATGAATGTAACATCCTGAGCTTGTCTTGAAAAATGGATGGGCTGGTGTGTTATGCAGTCTCCCTTCAGTGCTGAGGGAGCTGCTGGGGGTGGGTTTGGTGGTTTGGGGTTTTTTTTTTTTTTGGCTGATAAATCACTGGCTGCAGTGTTGTCTGCTGCAGCACCAGGAGCAGCGTTGTTATTCCAGGCCGGTTGTGGCGCAGACCTCGGCTCCTCGTCCGCAGCGCTGCTCTGCCCTGTAATTGTGGGGCAGGTCCAGCCAGAGCCTGGCCGGAGCAACGCGCGGGCTGGGGCAGGGCGGAGTAGCAGCAGCTCTTCACCCCCACCCTGGTGCTGGGCTCTAATTTAGCGCTTGAAACTTTGGCTTGAATGTTTTGGGTTCCTTTTTAAGAGAGTCAACGAGGGAAATGTGAAGTTGAACATGGTATAGAGGGAATGGAAGAAGAGGGAGCAAAGAGATGTGAGAGATGCAAAAGAGACGCACCAAGATCTTGCTGGAAGACAGTGGGGCAAGGATAATGCATCAAACATTTTGGTTTGGTGGTTTGTTTTGAGGTTTGTTTTTTTTTTTTAAATGTTCTGATTTTTAGGGACTTTGTTACCTATTTCTGTTTCCCTCCTTTCTTTCCCACCTTTATCCACCTCCCTTTGCCTTGTGGGGTGAGTGTGCAACTTCCTGGGGCAAGGTCTGGCTCTTCTGTGTCCCTGTAGCGTGTCCATATACATCCGTGATTTGTGGCAGCTTTTATTTTTGCTTTTTTTGTGTGTCTGCAGGCTGGAGGGCTTCAGGCAGGTTGAGGAAAGTGAGAACTAATATAGGTGTTTATTGCTTGCCCTTCCAAGTGCTTTGGTTCTCTACAGATGGATTTATTATTGGTGTTTACAAAGTAGGGGAGCGTCCAAGTCCTCAAGCTTGAGCTGTTGGCCAGGCTGGCTGTCTTGCCATGACTTGAGCACCAGGGCTCCTCTTGGCCTCACTGGGACATGATCAAGTCACTCTTGTCTCCAGCTCTTTAAACTGGTGTGAAAATTGCAGTTAGGCATGCACATTGAGTAGTTGGATGTTATCCTCGTTTGCATGCAGGATTGCTGGATGGATGTGCAAATTTGGGTTAACTTAAACTTTTTGCTAAGGACACAGCTGGGAATGCAAATAATCTATGGGCTGTCTTCAGAAAATTGGCCATATTTGATTGTTTATAGCTTCATCGATAGATCTTTTACTGCATACTTGTTTCTTTAGTACAAGTTAAAGATACTCAACTGATGTTAATCAGCCCAGCTCCATTGAGACCGTCAGAGTTTTGCTGATTTACAGCTGCTGACAGGATCACTCTCTTGTAGATGGAAGTAGCCTCATAGGACTGAAAAAAAAAAGAGAGAAAAATGGAATGACCCAGATGACTGAACATGTCTGGAAACGTCGTTATCTTTCTACATTTCTGTCTTACTGACCAGAGTTATGAAGTTTCATATACTTTTTTAATAGGTTTTAACAGACCCAACTAAACATTGCATCCATTAACTTGGAACATTGCGGGGACTTCTATTGCTCGCTTGAAAATTGCATATGGCAGACCCTGGAAATATGGAGGCCAGGATGTAAGAAGAGGGAATTACTAAGAAAAATTGTGCACACTTACAGATGTGCTTCCGCAAAATTTGCTATAGCATTGGGATGCCTACATGCTCAATGCCTGCCTGTCAGTATAGGGAGACTTTTGGGTTGTGACATGTGCCTTTACAGCAATGACTACTTGTGTATGGACATGACTAAAATGACGCTTTAGAAGTTTATTTTTATTTATTCTTGTAGGGACCACCTGGTCGCCCAGGTCTTCCAGGAGCAGATGGTTTACCAGGACCACCGGGGACAATGCTTATGTTGCCTGTAAGTACAAGCATAACTGAAAAAGCATTTAAATGAGTCAGGCTTCTTGGCTTTGCTACTGCTTAGTGCCTGTTCTTGCAGAAGTTTCTCATCTCTTTTATACCAAGGACACATTTTCATTGGTATAAAAGATGGCTCCAGATGGTTCCCTTTGTAAATTTACTTTTTGCAAAGCACTAACTTCTTCACTAGTCAAAAGCATGGGGCAGGTACATTAAAATTTCCAGAAGTGATGAATAAGCTTAAGTGTTTCTGACTGGGTATGGTGCTGGAGAGTGAAAGTCATGAAGAAGCAACTGAAGACACCTCCAAGGGGCCAATTTCCAGGCAGAACCCTCCTTCCTACAGTGAGGAACCTCTAACAGTTCTTCAAAGTAGGTGCCAAAATCATAAGCACCTGAATGAACTGGTCTCTTTTGATGACCAGTGGTTAATTTGCATTGGGTTTTTTTCCTCCTACGTGAAGCTAGCAAATACCGAGTCAGCCTTCTTGGTCCTGGGATGCTAAAGGAATGGTTATATTTTGTGTCTGCTTTGATGTGAGAAAACCCTAAGGAAACCAGCTGCTGAAAATAAGTGGTTAGGTACCAAAGGGAAAGAGTTTTTAGTGAAAAACCACAGTGCTCTTGTACAGGCTCCAAATGGTAGGGTGATACTTGTGTAGGTTCCTGGCAGGGTGCCTAGGACAGCCGGGGCCAAGTGCTCAACATGGAGCTTAGCTGGCCATTACAATACATTTGTTGGCCCCTACAGTAACCAACTATAGGCCCGTAAATTGCATCTCTTTGAATATGCTTGCCAAGTTCGTGTGGTCGTATACCTAGTGCCAACCAAGTGAAATGCAGAGGTGAAATGGAGGTGAAAGTGCCGTCCAAGTAGGTTCTGCAGCCTGGAGAGTCCTTCTTGCAAAACCCCAAACACACATGCAATTAAGGCAGGAGAAGGGTGTGTGTCCTGGAAAGTGGGCTTGTAGCTGTTGGGGGTGGAAGAGGCAGAAGAAAACATTAAACTCCTTCCCTTTCAAGTTTGGGAAAATAAAACATTAATGCTTAGGGTTTTTTAAATCCTTTGTGTGTTGAAGGATCCTGGCTTGAACAATAAGCCACACTCTCTTCTTTGAAGCGCACTGCCACACTTGAGAAATGCAGCCTTTGTCCCGGGGCAAACAGGCAGCTAGAGCCAAATAACCTGATGCAACCCCATCTCCAGGGGTCTCCTGGCCAACAGCATCCCTATGGGGAATATGAGCCCTGTGAGAACTTTGCATTTCGTTTAGAATGGTGGTACGTGAGGTCCTTACAGTTCAGAGCCTACGATCCCTCTTATTGTGCGTTACTTTGAGCTGGCAGAGTTTGCTCTGTGGGTACAGACATGGGAAATGGTTGGTTTGTGCCTGTGAGCTGGGTGACCTGAGAGCACGATGGGTAACAGGATGGTCTGGAAGGACAGTGATGGCGTTGGGTCAGTCATGCTGAACAGAGTTGTTTAGGAGTCAGGCTAGCGTGAGGGTGGAGGGACAGCAGCCCTGTTGACCTGCTTTCTACATCTTGTTCCCATCAGTTCCGCTTTAGTGGAGGAGGAGATGCTGGCTCTAAAGGACCTCTCGTTTCAGCCCAGGAGGCCCAAGCCCAAGCCATCCTGCAGCAGGCCAGGGTAAGTGAAGGGCGGTGGGAATGTCTCTTGCAGCAGGTGCCCAAGGAAGCAGAGGACCAGAATAAACATATCGGAGGAGATGTCTTCATACTTGCACCATCCATGGTAGTGGTGGTGGTAACAGCCTCTCATCTGAGATGGGGTTGCTTGTGTGGCTTGAGGTGATGGTATCTGGATGACTTGGCCTTCTACTAATGGCCAGCAATAGGCCAGGCCCTAGAAACGTGGTTTTGAATTGCCTACAGACCTTGGACCAGGCCTTCTGCTGGTACTAGTAGACATAGATCTGTTGGCTTCAGTAGTGTTTGCTGTTTATGCTGACAGTTTTGAAAGTCTGTATGAACAGTTGTGGTATGTGCTGTAGAGGTTTTCTTTCTTTTGTTTTGGGGTTTTGGTTGGTTGGTTGGTGGTTTTGTTTTTTTGGGTGGTTTTTTTTCTGTAAATTGTAATAATTAAATGTATGTCACAGACGTAAGCTGTTCCTAGCTCCACAAATCTCAACAGGCAGACTGCAATTTTCTTCAGTGTATTTATTTGGAAATACACAACGACTATCCATGCAACCTCTTTTCCCTCAGATTGATTGATGATCAAATAGTCCCTGGCAGCATTCATTATGTAGGCTCACTGGTGAAACAAGATCGGCCGTGCACGTTCCCAGTACAACTCCTGTTCCCTGCCTAGATGAGTACCTTAGCATATAAGGCTTCAAACTCATCTGTTCAAAATAAAACTTAATTCCTAGGCAGTACAGCTTTGAATTTTTTTTTTCCACAAGTACTTGTGTGAAGTTACATTTGATCATTGACGTGTTAAAAGCAGAGGTGCAAGAGACACAATTACAGCAGAAGGGAACACGTGGGGACCCCACGTGCCCTCCTGCTGCGTTTGCCCCCATCTTGCCCGGGAGGGACCAAATTCTGGCTGGAAGCACACCCTTGCAATAAAGGGGAAAATATAAGAGAGTTTAGGGAGGCAGTCTGCAAAAGGACACAGCTTTGGGGGCACTGCTCCTCTCCCTGCCAAATGCAATCATCCAGGGGCAGAGCTTAGGTGCGCTCCTCAGGTCCGAAGCCCACATCTGTCTGCAGCTGGGATGTGTGGCTCAGACGTAGCCAGTCTGTTACTCCGAGCTGTTGGCAGTCGCTTTAGCACAGACTTTTTGGGCTGGTCTGCTGAAATAGGCTAAAAAGCAATTGTTTTCACCCTTGAATGAAATAATGTCCATTGGGGTCTCCCAGATGGGTGGCACGTGCGCCCTTTAGGTTTATATAAAGGGTTTTGGCTTAGCTGGGGCTATTCTGGTTTCCATCCAACTCCCCTCTTACAAAGGAGTTTGATTTGATACGTATTCAGGTAGAGTATAGGGCACTGATGCCACAGGCATTGCATTTTCCTGTCCATTAACCTTGCTCTGAGAATAATATTGGTGGATTATGTTTCTGGTGTTACCTTGTCAGCCTTAATTTCAATGCTGCCTACGGTTTTTCCATCAGCATTTTATTTTGCTGGGAAATAGGGGTTTTGACCAAATGAACGTTTCATGAGAAGCATCTGCTTTCTCAGACTCTCTGGTTTTGTTCCTTTTTTTTTTTTTTTTCTGCCTGTTCAAAATTGTGACAGTTACGAAAAAACAAAGAATCTCTCTCCCCTCACTCAAAGTCCCTTTTCTTTTTTTTAATTTTCAGGTTTGGGGGAAAACTTAAAAAACAAACAAATTCTGGGTGACTTTTGGGCTGTGGATGAAAAGTTGAATATTTCCACAAAGGAAAAAAAATCTATTTCTTGGTTAACTTCAACCTATGGTCAGACAATTTCAGCTGAAAACCCTGATACCAAAGCAGAAAGGAAAATAATTTTTTTTTTTTTTTTTTTGTGGGGAAGTTACAAGATATGGCAGGAATGGAAAAGGAATTCCACAGGGGCAGGATATCTTCTTTCCTTTTTTGTGGTTTGGGTGGGTTTTTTTTGTTATTGTTGTTGTTAATTGCATTATTAGGTTGATTTATTCCCTTAAAATTTGGCTTTTGATAGACACCGAACATTGTCCCAGCCGGCAGTGTTTCAGAGCATCTCCCTTTTAATGGGGTGTTGTAAAAAGATGCCACATAATCTAGCATTTGTGCAATATTTATGCTATTCTAAGTGTAATCACGGGTAGATTTTAATTACTGGAGTACACAGATAATTACAACTCTTTAAAAGTGTTGAATTGTCATGAGGGAACAAATTGTCCAAGTGATGTTTTAAAGTGTGGACCAGCCCCATTACCCACCATGGAAATTACTGACTTGATGCATGGTAACGTGACTCCTTAATTATTGAGCTAAAAGCCCCCTGTTGCAAAGAGAATTGTCGTTCTGTTTGCAGGATATTAAATAGTAACCCAAAAAAAAAAAAAAAAAGGACAAAATTCCTACAAAATTGAACTCCTAGGATCATAAAGAAAAAATTCTCTTAAACTGAACTGAGATCGTAAATATATGTGAACAAACCCCTATAGCCTGCCCACGCAAATTTTTTACATTTACCTTCAATAACTCGTTGCCAAAAGCATCCATTTTATTGTGCCTGTACGTGATGATGGAAAATGGGATCTGACCTGCAGAGGCAGATTCTCATCTGGTTTAAATGCAGGCAACTCCTCGCCCCTCCATGTGCCCTGGGTCCGGGCCAGGGTCTGTCCGTACGCATCTGTAGAGGGGTTTTGTACTTCACGTGCGGAGTGGGTGTACGGGGGGAGACGGGGTGTAGGTCCATATGTCCTCTCAGCAGCCCCATGCACCATCCGGGGGCTTTGCCCATTTGTGGGTGCAGAAAGAAGTTGGTGGGGCAGCAGGTTGAACGTTCTTGGGTAAATCCACTGAGGATACGGACATTGCTCCAAGGATTTCATGGTGGTTCTCGGGGCGTGGAGAGAACGTGTGGCTGGTGGCTTTGTCCCGTTGCAGCAACGAAGCAGAGACACCAACTGAGCAACATTTCTCTTTCTGTTGCAGCTGGCACTGAGAGGACCAGCAGGTCCAATGGGTCTGACAGGGCGGCCGGGCCCCATGGTAAGTGAACGGGCAAGCAAGGACGGAGCAGACTCCACTGGCGCCGGCTCCGTGGATGCTCAGGGTTACCTGCATGAATTGCTCTTTCTTAACATGATATGAATCTACCCTCTGGCTCTGTTGAGGAAAAATGTAATAAATCATGTTCTCTGTCCAAAGGGACCCCCAGGCAGTGGAGGACTGAAGGGAGAAGCTGGAGAAATGGGACCTCAGGTGAGTATGGGCAAATTGGGCGACCGGGGAGATCTGGGGGAAACGAAGGCGTGGAGCAGCCAGTCCTGCTTTAGAGGCTGTTGTGAAGGAGCGATTCAGTAAGCCAATGCCAGCTGAAAGTAGGAAGGTGTGGGAACATCTGTTTTGCATATAAATGTCCCTTCAAGTATCCAAATGCAGACTCAAGACATAATTTTAAGCCAACAGTGTAGAATTCTGCAGGTGGTAGTCCTTTCCTGCAAAGACATCCATCCGCAGAGGAGTCCTGTAAATACAAGATAGGTTGGAGGGTGGGGAGTTCGCTAATACTCAGGAAATTGTTCTTCCAAGCCATAAATCCTGCATTAAGGGAAAGTTCCTGTTTTCTAATGGTGGGGGAGGTGATTTGTCTCCACCACGTGGAGCTGCTTGCAGGGCAAAAGCTTCCTCGCAGATAAACACGTGCAATTCCTGTCCAGAGACGCTCAGTCCTCAGCCTTTCCCGTGTATTTTGAACCACGGGCTCTGCTTGAGGGGTTCACGTCCCATTCTGTAGCCCTGGTGGCCCTGACAGCCCCAGCAGTGCCTGATCTGCGATGCCAGCAGGCACTGGGTCCGTCTGTCGTGCCTTTGGGTGATGGCATTTCTTCCTCTCTCCTTGATGCCTTGCAGGGTCCACGAGGCATCCAGGGTCCTCCCGGTCCGGCAGGAAAACCAGGCCGCAGGGTGAGTGTCCTGGGAGCTGCACTGACAACTGCATTAACTACAGTTTCCACTAGAAATTGGTTCTGCTGCCAAACAATTTCTGAGCACCGAGAGCATTGCACAAGAGCAGGCTGGCAGCCAGCCGGTGGCTTGTCCAGGACCTCTCCGTCCATCTGGGCAGACACAAATGAGGATGGGAGTTAAAAGCCGGGTGGTGTGGGGAGAATTGCAAGTCCACGCTTCCCACTCTTTCGTTGTCCCTTTTCTTTTTTTTTTTTTTTCTTCTTCTTTTTTTTTTTTTTTTCTTCTTTTTTTTTTTTTTTTTTTTTTTCCTCTGTGGCATTGAGGTTGTAGCTGCATAAATGCTCTGGGCTGGTTTGGACAGTCCCCAAGCGTCGGTAGTGTGCAAAAAGGATCCAGGCCCCAGAGGGTTTCTGGAGCTGGTATAAATCACACTCACTCGCTCTGTCAACATCCCTAGTGCTCATTTTTATTTTACTCCATCCTCTGGCTTGTCGTGATTCAGCTTGCCAGAAGTAGAAACAAGAAAGTCTTTTGTGTGACCTACTTCTGGCTTGCTTACAAAAAAATTCTCTCGTTTCAATTTGTGGACATCGTCATTAGCATATCTTAAAATGTGCTGGAAGATAATTATTTCAAATTAAAATCAATGACCATGTCCCAGCATCCCATGTAGTGAAGCAGCTTTGCTGCCATTTGTCTCGCACCCCTCATTAGTGCCAGGCTGAGCCCGGGATGCCGCTTCAAAAGCAGACCGGCATTTTTTCCATCGCCAAGGGAAGCTGCTCCCCAGCCGGCGAGCTCCGAATTAAATAAAACTTCACTCGGCCACAGACCAAAGAGCAGATGTCCCTGCGGTCCTGCCTTACCCTTTGTATTTGACTTTGCTTTTGTCTGTTGCAGGGACGAGCTGGCAGCGACGGTGCCCGGGGAATGCCAGGCCAGACAGGACCAAAGGTAGTGCCACGTACTTATGTGCTTTTGGAATCTGCATCTGCTTTTTAGCAAGCATGAACTGAGGGACCCTTGGCAGAAGCAGCCCACCATGCTTGGAGGAGGTTGTTGAAATGGTCCAGCGACTCCTGTAAAGTCCTGGGCTCCACATTTGAGGGACAGGAGTGAAGCACACACCTAGAAGGCAGAATAGCAATCTATCTTTTCTTTTCTCTTCCTTTTTTTTTTTTGATGCAACTTTTTTAAATTGCTGGATCCTCTTAAGAATGAAATATGCTCCCTTGGCTGCAGTTGTAGAACAAATACTTTGGAATCCTAATTATGAAAAACAAACATGAATGAGCGGTTGGAAACATCCTAAAATATAACTATCAAAAAAATTACCTATTAACTGGGTGAGGAAATGTAGAAGACGTGGTGAGGAATTTTAATGCCCTGTATTTTTATTTGAGACAAAATCCCTTCATTCAGCTGTGATCTGGTGGTATTATCAAGCAGGAAAGAAGCTGTTCCACTGAAATTGAATGCAGAGAAAGTTTGCTCAGGGAATCATGTATTAGAAGGTGTAAGTACTTTATTATGTAGATACTTAAAGCTGGAATAGATGGGGGGTTTTGATACCGAGACAGGAGACTGCAAATCATTTATCCAGTAAAGTGCTTTAATGAGTGTCGACTGCCCTCAGAGGAGTGGATGCCAGGGAAGAAGGGAAAACAGAGTAACGAGCAGCACTGGGGAAGGAGAAGGAAATTTGCTGTGAGCAGAGACAGCGCGATGCTCTAGGACCTGCCAGAACAAAGAGCTGTTGGTTACCTTGGGTGCACCTCGGCCAGCCTTGGCCAGACCGATCCGTCCTCGGATCTGCTCAGGTGTGATCGATTTTCTTTCCCTTGCTAATAGGTAAAGGATTTATGGAAGGGAGGAGCTGGTACTATTTTCACATACCATTAGTATGTGAAAATGCAAGTGGCTTCACCTCTCTACAGAGAAAAAGGGACTTTTCTGTCTACTGGATGGTGCTCGCTGCCTTCTGCCCTGGGCGTTAGGAGATGGTGTCGCCTGCGATTTGTAAACACCTCTGTGTCTTCTCTCTTTTTTTAAAGAGTTGAGGCTTTCGGGAAAAGGCTGTCTCTATGCATTGGTGTCCCTGTTTCCCCCCAGAACATGGGAGACTGGAACAGGGCACAAGTTTGGACAGAAACCCTATTGCGGGTTGCCATGGTTCACCTTGAGCTCTCCACATACCAACCCGGAGGAGCTGCGCGGGCACGGGCGAAAGCCCCAGGAGGGCAGGCTCCTGCTGCCCGCCTGCCCTCAGACTAATGGGGTTTTGTTTTTTCTTCCTCACACTTGAATTTCTCAGTGTTGCCCATTTCCTTTGGGAGCATCCACGGGCCTGGGCAGGGGACGTGAGGAGCGCGCTTAGGGGACGTTCGCACGGTCATTTGCAGGCAGATGCTGGCAAGCGCTGCTTGTGCTCTGCCAGCGTGAGGTTGCATGACTTTCTTAATATGGTGCCAAGCACAAATTAACACACCCAGCCTTTTAGCAGAGCTCATTATTTTGGGCTTGGCGTCATGCTCCCCAGAAGGATGGCCAAAGCTGTTTGGCCCAGAGCTGCGTTTACAGCAGTGGCAGGAGCTACTGGAGATGTGTAAGACAAGAGGTATGGTGGGAGCCATTCTTGCCTTGTTTTGCCTTGCCAGTGGCAGTAGTTTGGGGCCATATATCCCCTATACATCCACGGTCTTGCAGCTGGCTTTGTGCCTGCTCAGGCTGGGGTCGGGCAGAGCAGGCTGCTCTTTGCAGGGTAGCGTGGAGATGTCCCTTTCGCAAGAGCCTTAAGCATCCATGTGAAGTCATCAAATTCACCAGCTGATGATGTTCCTTTTTAGGTCAAAACATCCTTAAGCATCCATGTGAAGTTACCAAATTTACCAGTTGATGACGTTCCTTTTTAGGTCAAAACAGATCTGTCTTCCGACCTGGACTTCATTAAGACCGTCTCCAGAATTTATTTTTATATGTATTTGTTTCCTTGGAGTGTCCAGGAGGGTTAAAAGGATGTATGGGATGGATTGGAGTAAAGCTCAGGGTAGTGTTTGGGTACCTGTTGGCAGGTGTGGCATATACTAGTGTCCCGTTTGCTCACCACTGGATTGTCGTTTGGAATTCCATAGAATTAAAAAAGTAAATGGACTAGAAGAACCTGTCCAGAAGGGGAGATTCTTTAGATCATGGAGAATTCACCCTGAGAAGCTCTGAAATCCATGTGGAAAAACATTTAAAACTGTAGGTGCTGGGGGGAGAGGGAAGGAGGTAAAATGACTTTGAACTTTTTTCTTTTTTTAATCTATAACTTTGAAATCATCATTGGTCTGATGGGAGATGAAGGCTGAATGTCTGTGGGAGAAAATCGATCTGTCCTTGACACAGAAAGGAAACAAATTGGGAAGATATTCAACAGCAGGTGGAAATGCGTACTAAACTGTTTTTTCTTTTAGGGTGACCGAGGGTTTGATGGCTTGGCTGGTTTGCCTGGTGAGAAGGGAAATAGAGTAAGTTATCTTCCACTTGTCTTCTGGCCACGGTCTATAATGAAACCTTGGCAGGGGGAGGTGGCTGGGAGGAGGGCAGCTATTGCTGGGGATGAGCCACAATGGTGCAATTAGGAGAGGATGAGTGTGGCCCGTAAGAGTGTGTGGGATGTCGCAGCATCCCTCCCAGGCACAGCATTCACATCCCGGGAAGCTGCAAGGTCCTTCTGGGATTGCTTGAAATTGGAAAGGGGGGAAAAAGAATTGCCTTAATAAAATGCAGACTGAAAAATAAAGCAAGAAGCAAAAACCTGCTTTTAGCCAGTGCAGTTGTGGATGGAAATTGCCAAAAATTACAATGGGATTCTTCTCTTTGCTTTATAATTAAACAATGAGGGGAAAAAATGCAAGAAGCTGGTTGTTTTGGCAGGCTGTTTGTGCCTCCCCTCCCTAGAGAGTGCAGCCATTGCTTTATGAAGCAAGGGAGTGTTTGAACAGCGGAGATTGCATCGTGATTACAAGCTACGCAGGAAAGGGAAGACTGTGCCTGAGAGAGATGCTTAATCAGCCAGAAATGGAATAGCGTGCCTTGGGTAAAGCAATAACTGCATGCAGAGCCTGAGTCCCTCTCCTGAAGGAGCTACAGCTCCTGCTTGGTTCCCAGACCCCTGCCAAAGTGTCACCAGTAAATCCCGTGAGCTCTGTCTGCTGGAGGACATGGGTCTGTCCGTGGTGGAGCCGATGTGTGGCCCTGAGCAGGTAGAGAAGGGCTGCTGCTTCAGAGAGCACAGGGAGACGGGAACCGTGAGGGTATGACTGCCTTCAGCACATGGAGCAGACAGAAAAGTCAGCCCTGTTGCTTGGTTTCTCAACGTCACCCAATGTTTTCTACTGCCAGTGTCTCCACCTTCTCTGAAGCTTTTCTGTTGTTTCCTTATAGGGTGAGCCAGGCCCCCACGGACCCCCAGGGGCACCTGGAGAGGATGGCGAGAGGGTAAGTCTGTCTCTGGATTCAGCAGTCCTTTGATTTCATAACTAACTTCCGCGAACAAGAAGCAGATGCAGCATCAGCCAGAGGCATGGCAAGAGCAGCCAGCATCAGCATGTCATCTGCTGCTGGTCGGCGCGGCAGCACCCCGTCCTTGTGTCCTGGGGATGCGGCGGGGTGAGAGGGAAGCAGAACAAGGGGATGGGAATAAAAGTGAAAAGAAGGACTTGTTTTTAAAGATCTGGTCAGAAAACTCAAGTTTTTGTTAAAGGAAAAAAATAACACAAGAAAAACGTTCATCCTCTAGGTGTGCAAACTATCACTTCTGATTTTCTAAGATCCAGCAAACTGCAGCAAGACTTGGGAACACAAATTCCAGACAGATGTGGGAATCAAAAATCAAATTGTTCACTTCTCCTTCCACACTGCTTAGTCAATAGTCGAAGGCCTTTAGCAAGTCTCAAACTAAGTGATTACAGGTCTAGAAGGGCTGGTTTAGGAGGAGAGATTGAAAATGCTGAATCCGTAGCTGTGAGGATCATGTGGTTTGATTGGAGGAGCAAGTATGGATTTCCCAGGCTCTAATCCCCTTCCACAATGTTTTCTTTCTACCTTTGGCTATTTGTTTCCTCTGTAAAGCATAGCTAATAACACCTTCCTCACCACGAGGTTGTGAGGATTAATTAGTTGAGGCTGTAATGTTCTTTGAAGTTGAAAAGATCAAACTTGTGTCTTGCGGGGAAAGAACAAGTGTCTGGAGAACTTTAATCCTAAAGAGAAAAGAAAAACATTCGAGGTGTGTGCAGAGGAAAGCTCGGAGGGCATAACTGGGAAGAGGAGCATGAATTTTATCAGCAGAAGAGGAAGGTTTGGAAGGGCTGGCTGCGGGGGTTGATTTCCTAAGAGGGAGCCTCAGGTTTTGAGTGATTTAAAAGCAACTCAGGGGAGGCACCATCTAATACTCCTGTGGGATCGGTGGGGCATCAGCAGGAGATGGGAGTGGAGGGGTGAGCAATTACCTCTTTGCTGCCTCTGGTTTATCTGAGGAGCCCGTGGGCTAATTTGGCTAAATCCCATTCCCAGGGCGGCACTTCCATACTGGCTTCCCATTCCATTTGGTACTAAATCTTGCAGTTATTGACTCGCATGCCCTGAGTTGTTTCTACTATATCTTGTCTATTAGCAAAATCCATCTTGTTTATAAACATTGACATGAATTATGAAGTATCCTTAACGGCATTTCTAATTGTGCTGGTTTTGGCTGCGGTAGAGTTAATTTTCTTCATAGTAGCTAGTATGGGGCCGTATTTTGGATTTGTGCTGGAAACAGCGTTGACAATACAGGGATGTGTTTGCTACTGCTGAGCAGTGCTCACACAGAGTCAAGGCCTTTTCTGCTCACCCCAGCAGCGGGCAGGCTGGGGGGACACAAGGAGTTGGGGGGGTGGACACAGCCAGGACAGCTGACCCCAGGGGATACCCCACACCATACGACGTCAGGCTCAGCAAGAAATCTGGGAGGGGATGTTGGCCGGGGGCCAGCTGCTCGGGGACTGGCTGGGCATCGGTTGGTTGGTGGTGAGCATCCCTTGTCTTTCTTGGGTTTTATTTCTCTCTCTTTGTTATTTTCCTTTTCGTTACAATTTTTTTTATTATTTTAATTTTATCATAATATTATTATTATTATTATTATTATTATTTCAATTATTCAACTGTTCTTATCTCAACCCACGAGTTTTCTCACTTTCACCCTTCCAATTCTTTTCCCCCCATCCTGCCAGGGCGGGAAGTGAGCGAGCGGCTGTGTGGTGCTTAGTTGCCGCCTGGGGTTAAACCTCAGTAAATTCTGCACACGCAGTATTAGTCTCCAGGCTTACGAGGTCTTCCTTATGCATGGCTACCCCTTTATTACTCCAGGGAAGCAGAAGTTTTGTGAGTGATTATTATTTAACAAGAATGAAACACCTGCGATGTGACTGAAATATAACTGTTTGTTCTGTCTCTCTTGATGCTTCCCTCGCTGCCTTTGCTGCTGAGCAGGGAGATGATGGAGAAGTTGGACCTAGAGGTCTACCTGGAGAACCTGTGAGTATCTCCTCCTTTGGCTTGATGTACAGCAGCACTGCTTTGGTCAAGGTCTTGATATCATAACGGTGTTTTGAGGGGTCCCTTGGGGTAGCTCTTCTGGTGCTAAGCAAGACCCCTGAGGTCCTGTAGGGACTGAGCTTCTCATGCTCGAAGATCCATGTGAAGAGTCTAGAGAGTTATCTTTGCTGTAACAACTCTGTTTTGTCTTTTTTCCACAAAGATGGCTACCAAGAAGAGAAGATGCTTTCTGCGGGCTTTTTTTTGTTTGATTGGGTTTTTGTTCGGTTGGTTTTTAAATGAGCAAAATTCTCATTGATTTTGTTGGCTCACTGGCTAGTCTTTGAAAAAAGTGTAATTGTAAATGGAAAACTTAGCTTAGATGGGTCTCATACCTTTCCCGCATGTATCCTTCCTGATTCAGGTAAGTTGGCTGGGGTAGAAATTATGCATGGTAAACATATGTGAAATACAGTTGTTGTGAGTGTTTGTAGCAAAGTCCAGTGAGGAACGGTTTTGTCTGCTATTGCGCAGGTAACGGCAGCAATTAGCCATGCAGCTCCCTTGCCCGCACGCTTCGTTTTGTGCAGTGCGAGTGATCCCTTTTAAATCTCTGGATGAAATCCTGGCAGGATTGAGCTCAAGGATACTTCTAGCCCTGACTTCAGTGGGATCAATATTCTTTTCGCAGTGCACAAAACTTCAGAAATCCGCAGTTTGTCAATGTTTGGGCCTCCACATGCTGCTAACACCGGAGCAGCTGAACCAGGGCTAGCGAAGGAGGGAGTTGCTAGTATCAATAAGGTTAAAAGGAGATGCTGGTGGTGGTGGGCAAAAATCTTTTGGCCAACCCAAAGAAATGCTTTCAAGGAGTATCCCACTAAAAAGAAATGGTTGGGTTGTCAATTTGAGACTCTGAAAGCATTTTTTCCCCCAATACTCGGTATTTATTACTTTACTGGCAATGGTAAACTCCGTTTCTGGCTGTCTGTAGATCTTTGTGTGTACTACAGTTGCTGGCTGCTTATTTCATCCAAAATGCATTCCCTTTGTTATGAAAAGAACATTAACGATCTATCATTTACCATCGGCTTTGCTTTCAAAATGTCTTATTTTGTTGCTCTAAGGCCCAGCGTGGTGGCCTGAGAGTAATTGATGAGAACTGTTGGATGCACTTCATGTGAGAAAGGGAACAGTTGGCATTTACAGACTCACTGGAACTAAATTATAGACGAGATGTCTGATTAACTTCTGAGAAAGATTAATCAACTCGGCTATCTCCTTAGCACGTGTCTAAGCAATAACTTACAGGTTATTAACTTCTTAAAAGCGTTTATGTGCTCAGGTAACACAGTAACAAAAGAGGAACTTAAATGATGATAATGCATGCAGGGAGGTTTATTTTTATTTCGGCAACACGAGCAAAAATGTCTGTGATGGCCAGAGTAAAGGTTTAAATTGCATTACAGGGAACTTTTTGTCATAAATGTATACACCCTAAATCTGCATGTTTGCCTCTTTCTGTGCCCTGAGCCAAAAGAGAGTCTTGCCAAATTTAATGGTAACTGAAACTAGTGGTGGGACTTCAAAATTTCTTTCTCTTCATCCTGCTCCATTTCCTTCCAATTCCCATTGCCAGTTGATACAAGCAGAGTTTCTGCTCTGCTGGGGCTCAGCATGCAAAGCTTTAGCCCGTGAAGGTCTCCGGCAGCTGGGGCAGACCACTCCGTCAATGCATCCATTCTGTGCTGCACGCTGCGTTTTTTGCAGGATCAAAATCCCTGCAGTCTCTGAGATCAGACACTTTATTAATGTCTCCTATTTTATCTTGTAACATTTCATTTTAATTCCTTTGTCCTCTCTGCATCATAAAAAGGGACGTATAATATTTGGGTAGACAGATAAAACTGCCTACCAGTCAAGAATGATTTTCTTCCGTGACAGTGAACGAGCACCATCCCTGTAAATACCCAGAGTCCCCCTATGGTCCCTAATTTAAGAAAGGGCCTACATTTAAAAGGTGAGCTTTCAGATCTGCAGCTGAGTGCACGCAAAACCCCGTCCCTTTCTTTTCACTACAAACCCACCTGAAGGCTCAAGGTAGGGAGGTGCCAGGGTGTGATTTGCAAAGCTTCCTATTGAATGAATACAATTCTCCTGCCATGTCTCTGCTTATTCAATGTGACGCTCCAATCCTACCAATTTCCCTGAAGATGATGCGAGGTTAAATCTGGGGAGAAAGCTAGAAACGGAAGGAAAACACCACGATACCATGAGTCCTGACTGGTTAAGGTTTACAAACCAAGTGCCTTTGAAAATGTACATTTATGCTGCAGGCTGAAAACCTTTTCCAGCCTTGCTGAATTGTACAGATTGTCCATGATAAAAATTAAATCTAGAGAGATTTTGAAATGCTAACCCTAATGATCCACTAGCGGTATCAGGTCATTCTTCATAATACTCCCCAGCTAGAATGACTTGGCTGCAAAGTGTTTTGCGTCATTTTGTGCATTACAGGGTAATTCAGGAATATGATTAAATTAATTAAAAAAGGTTGGTTTAAATGGGCCTTCTTCCAATCCAAAGAAAAAATGTCTGTGCCTATATTATTTATCCGTGTAATTCAAGGGTGTGTGCACACAGGATTTCTCTTCCCAGTTTGTAAACCAAGAAAGCTGCTGTTACTGCAAAACCAGCAAGGTCACTGCCGCGCCAGCCCCGACGCTTCCCGGGTAGAGCAGTGCTCAGCCGTGCACAAGCTCACCCCGATCCACGCTCACGGCAGCGCCGGCCGGGGGGACACTGGAAACATTAACCCCATTTGTTTTCCTCAACAGGGACCCCGAGGACTGCTGGGACCGAAGGGGCCGCCAGGACCCCCGGGGCCACCGGTGAGTTCTTGGGGCTGCTGCCCTCCTCAGGCAGTCAGCTGAGCTTTCCGGGCAAAATACCATGTCCCCACTAGTCATTCAAACAGATAATAGAGCTGCATAATTTTATACATCTGTGCAATGAAAAGAAGTGGTATTCAAAAAAAAGTTATGGCTCAAAGTCCATATTCTCCCCCATTTTCAGTGGCGTCACGTCCATTTATGGCTGCTCAAGATTTGGCCCACCTGAGTAAATATTAATGCCTCACTCAAGCTGAAAGGGAAGAATGAGAGTTATTAACACAGTGGCTTTACTATTAACTTTTGCCTGAGGGCTGGTGAGACTTCAAAGCAGTTTGTTCATATTTTGGGCGAAAGCCGAGGAAAGAACGTGCCGTTTTTTATTTGGGAGACAGTCACCTTATCTGTCATGCGCTGCTGCAGGGGCTCTCTCCGTAAATCACTGCAGCTCGCTGAAGTCCCAGAACTTAAAAACTGAAACCCAGGCTGCTGCTAGAGCTAAAGGGGTCACCATTTAATGGTGAGCGTTGTGAAACCCTTAGCCCCTCTTGGGACACGGAGACATCTTCACTCCGAGCTCCTAGTCCTGCTGAAATTTAATGAGCATTCAGGATCTGCTCCACAGCCGTCTCCTATTGCACAAGCATGCCGTTACACCCAGATAAGTTGCCCCACCAGAGCAAAATGGTGGCAGGGGAACCCCTACCAGGACATCTCCAGTTGACCGTGTACCACCTTATCCCCTTAATGAAGATGCTCAGGGAGCGTTTGATCCCGGTTGCCTTTAGTTTTGGCACGAGGCAGTGCAGCCCCATTGCCTTCACCCGCTGCCTTGTTGAACGATGCATTCACATCCCGAGTGAGGTCTTTTGTCCGGTTGTTCCTTTTTATTTGCTACTCCACGCCCGCTCGCTGTCAGAGGCGATCGGCCGCGGTACTTAGCCAGGATTTGCTTCAACCTGACGCTGATTCTGCCTCGCAGGCAGGTTGAACCAGTGGGGAAAACACTGAAATGACTTTTTAAAGTGTAAACTGGATTCGTGGAATTGGCTGCTTTACCAAACACCTTTTAGAAAATTGTTCCCTTTCCATGTGGTCCAAAGGGCCTCCTGATGTTTTGCTATTTTTATGGCAATTTCTCTGCTTTTGTGGTGCAAAATAACGAGATATTTTCTTAGTGCTGTTTTTTTAAATCCTTTCTCAGGGTGTGGCTGGTATGGATGGACAAACAGGTCCCAAGGGGAATGTGGTAAGTTTTTACTGCAAACTTCACAGACAGTTCAGATGTTATGTAGAGGGAAACGTAAAATGTACTCTATAAAATTAGATTTGCTAATTGCTTTTTAGCCTGGTCTAGATTCCTATCAGAGCCTGTGAAAACCACAGAGGGTATCTTCCGACAGCAAATGGATGTTAATTTATTATAATTTCTGATGGAATTACACATTATTTCCCCATGAAAGATCAAACATTTTCATCGAGATGTGTGTTGTTCTAATGAATATCCAAATATAGTAATTTAACTGAGGGAGGAGGAAAAAAAAAAAAAAATCTTTATGTGCCTCATGCTTTGTGCTAAGCAGATGAAATGGACTCCCTGCAGAAGAGCCAATGCAAAGCCTGGTTGTGTTAAAGACCTGCTCAGCTCATTTGGGCTGCATGTCCATGCAGAGAAATGAGTGTGCCCTGAAATAACTTCACCCTTCCCTATCCCACCGTGGAGAGAAGCTGTTTCCCTTTCCCAGGAGCTCTCGGTTACTGGTTAGAGAGGGTGTCGAGATGCTGTGGGAGGGTGCGGGGCTGTGCGAGGGGCAGGAGCCGCGGTGCCCGAGGAAGCACCGGCTCCACTCTCGCCTTTCCTGCCTTCAGCTCTGCCCTTGTCTTCTCACAGGGTCCTCAAGGTGAGCCGGGTCCCCCAGGACAGCAGGGTAACCCAGGTGCTCAGGTAAGAGGAAAAGTAGAGGTGTATGGGTGGGAAAAAGGAATGATAATTTTGAACAAGCTTCGCTCCCCGACCAGAGATGGGACCAGCAATAAGGGGATTTGCTGGGAATTGGCTTGATGATACATCGCTGGCCCAAAATCCTCCTGAAAATGCTCTCAGTTTCAGATCCCCCTGGTTCTCACCTGGCTTTTGCTGCCGTGATGCAAAGCCAAACGCAGGTCCAAGCAGCCTCTTTGGCCGAGCCACATCTTGTGGCTCATGTCTGGTTTCTAGCATCCCACAGCCCCGTTGCTCTGGAGCCAGATGGGTAACACAGATGTCCAAGCCTTGCTGTCAGCCTTCTCCACGGCTCTCAGCAAGTCTTGCTCCTCTGAGCATCTCTGTTTCCATCCTGGGGATGAGGCTGGCCGCACACGGTGGAGCGGTGCAGCTCTCCAGAGGAGGCATGCCGTGCAAAAATGAAATTTTATCGTCTCTTGTAAGACATTTTGAGAATGAATGGAGCTGGGGAAATCCCCAGCCATTGCAGGCACCAGAATGATGCTCAGCTGAGGCACTGCCAAAATGCATTTGGAACGAATAACTTGTTCCTTAATGACCCTAGGTTTTTTTTCTTTTCACAGGGTCTTCCAGGTCCACAAGGCGCAATCGGTCCCCCAGGAGAGAAAGTACGTTTAAATACTGCAGCTCTGACTTAAGACAACTGTTACCATTAATATGCATTTGCTACTTCAGCTGCTCCTTTGCCCCGTATGCAACATCTGTTTGCAGCCGTGTCTATGAAAGTCTAATGCGTCTCATTCCAGACAGAAGAGAGACAAGAAAGCACAGTTTACCTCTAATTCATAATATTTGCATTCATTTCCCATCTTAAGAGAAACATTTTGAAGGCAGCCTGTAGTAAAACATTAGGAGAGGACTGAAAATTGTCTTTTTCTGTGGGCTAAATGCCTGGAAGTCTGAGCGGGATGGTAATGGGAAGAGCCCGTGGATTTGGCTCGCTCAGCCGAGATCCCCTCCCTCTGCCTCCTCCCTGCCTGCGCCAGCTGTCTCTGATTTTCCACTGCTGTTGACGTGGGGTAGGTGCTGGCCTTGGTTCCCATCAGGCAGTCATGGGACCATCAGGATTTAAACAAGGGGAACAGTTTTGCCTACAGAGCGGTAATTCTCCGGGTGTTTGCTCAGCTCTCGTTGAGTAAGGACACAGTGGACACACCAGGAGAATCCCCTGCTTGTGTTGGCAGCATGGGGTGGACTCAAATTATTGATAATTCTCCTGTGAAGGAGCACATTAGCAGTTCTGCCAGATAAAGGGCTCTCGGATTTCAGTGCTGAGTCGCACACTTGCAACAGCAGTGGCGCTCCTTAGCAGTGTGAGAAATCAGAGGGTTGCTTAATTAAAAAGGTAATCATGGAACGGTGTTAAAGCAGCAAGCACAGTCAATTGAGGCAGCTCCGCTCCTCCTTTGCCAGTTAATCGCCTTGCCGTTTGTCACCAAAGAACGGGCGTTTCTCGGTCCAGTGAGCCCCATAGTTTGATATCCTCAAACCTGTGCTTATACACATGTGCAGCATCGTGCCCTTTCGGCAGGACAGCAGCTTGATGCCTCACACCCCGGCGTCTCCTGTTGAGCTCTCATTGCCATATCGTGTCTGCGTGAGGTGCTGGCACCGACGCTGCAGTATCCCAGGATGCTGAAACAACTTTGCCCACAGAAATAAGCAGGCTCCTGCAAGTCACGGCAGCTTTTCCAACAGACTCGCCTCTCTGCAGCCTTTTGCATCTAGGAGAAGCAAGAAACGTGTCTGAAAAGCCCCTTCCTCTGATGCTCTGGAGACTCTGACCATTGCAGCTGTTGTTTTTCTTTTTGTTTCTAGGGGCCGCTGGGCAAACCTGGTCTTCCTGGCATGCCTGGTGCAGATGGTCCTCCGGTAAGTCATCCTCTTCTGGGTCTCTGCTTGGCACCAGGGCTGCAGGGCCTGATCCCGCACCCATCTACGCTGGGGTGCACTGTGGGCTTGTGAAGCACAAGAGCCTGCGAGCTCAGGCTCATCCTGCCCACGTTTCAGCTGAGTTTGAAGGGTTTGAGTGTGAGAAGCCCTGTCCCTGCTCCAACCTTTGCTCGGCCTCACAGCGTAGCCCTAGGTACTTCTCACCATCTCTTTGGGCCTCTCTTTCCCCTCCTTCTGTTTCTCCTCTCTGTTTTATGTAGGTTGGCAGCTCACCGAGGTAGGGATGGTCTCCTGTGTGTGTGTGGTTACGCGTACTGCAGCACTAGCACGGGGTGGTCCTCATCTCGCTCAGGGCTGCTGGGCGCTGCTGCAGAACGGTGATAAGAACAGGTTGAAATTGCATGTCAATGTTGTATTCTTGCAGCTTCCTCCTAATCCTACTTTAAACATTATTTGCTCCTTGCTCTGGAAATTGGTCTTAAAAATCTCTGGCCTTCAAACCTGATCTCATTTTTACACACCTCAGAGGCACTTGGTTTTAAGAGCGACAAATGTAAAATAGTTACGTTCCACTAATGTAAATGCAGAGCATGGCAAGAAAAAATTACATTTCCCACCCTGGGATTATCATTCCTACAGAGGGCATTTCGAACATTCATACAATTGTTAGCTGAGTCAACAGAGCAGCTAAAGCAAAGCCCAGAACATCTCTAAGGCTGTAGCTTTCGACGTGAAATTCCTACAGCAGCCCCCAGGGAAGTTCAGCTGGAGAAGACGCCAGGTCTGTTTTTATGCAGACCGAAGGCTGCGTAAGACCTGCAAGCTGAGCATGTGTGGGTGTGCGCAGGCACTGGTTCCTTTGCCACAGCTAGCCCTGTAGCTTGCAGACAGTTTGTAGGTTTGTAAGGATACAGGTTTCTCTTTCCAAGGACAAAAATCCACCCATGGTCTCTTTATAGAAATTGGTCTTGGAAGATATCTGAAAATCCCGGAGGACCTGAAGCGTCTCACTGTGAAAGCCAACCGAGTTGCTCATCGATTTTTGATCTTAGTAGCAGTAATGGAGATAGGCATTTTGAAAATGGTGATGATTTAGTGCAGAGTGGACAAAAGCTTTTGAAATCTCCCATTTTGCCCCACCCCCCGGGGTGCAGAGAGATGTCAGGAGCTGCAGGCAAGCACGGTTATATGAACACCTTTGTGCACTGATGCTCTTGGTGCCCTTTAAACTCACAGGACAAATTCAGATTGCATTTTCTCCTACGTTTTGTTGATGTAAAAATGACAGCTGTCGCTTTGTTTCTTTATTAAACCAGCTTGTTTTATGAAATCCGGCTTGTCTGACATTCCCGTTCTGAGGACTGATGATGGAAAACACTCTTGTGATTTTCCTTGTTATATTGGTAGAAAGTAATTTGTCTATTTAGAGGAGAGTTCATAAGTAAAGAAACCATTGAGTGCGGAAGGTCTTAGTGGCTTTAGAGCAGCTGGATGTGCTTTCATCATCTTTATAAAATGCAAGGTCCCTGGGCGTGCAGCAAGTGCCCTTGCTGAGGGCTTACTGCTTTTGTACCGACATTGCCGACCAAAGAGTCATCTTCCATCCTGGCTCCATTTTGGTTCCGACAGTAGGGAAATCAACACTAAAAACTACTTTCATGGATTTCCCCTGTTTCTGACTAATCCTCCAAGCTGCATCTGAGGCAATTCACACTTTTGTTTCCTACTGACTGCAACCCCAGCAAAAGGCTTCTAAATGCTAAGAATGAGAATGTGTTGGAAACTGTTGGATGTTGAGTTATTCAGCATCAAATCCCAAGAGGAATGCTGGCCAGCGTCCAGCCAGCCGCCGTCTAGCGGGGATGCAGGTTAGCTGAGCATTTGTCACGAGATCTTGTAATGGACTCTAGGAATTACGAAATTAATGAGGGGCTCTGACCAGTCTGGGCATCTTGTGACCTTCACAAGTTTGCTAACACACGGAGTTAATTTTGTCTGTTTTCCTGTCTGCAAAATTTATATGCTGCTTGCTGCTGAACTCGCTGAGGTGTTCTCATATGTGAAGAATTTTGCAAAATGGTTTGTGCTTCTCTGCTGAAAGGTGGTGAAGGGTAAAAGTATAAATAACCAGGTAGAATACCACCAAGGACCCAAATGCTTCTCTCTTCGTTTTGGGGAAAGCTTACTCTTGCAAGTTGGCTTCAGGGCGGCTACTTGTATCAGTAAGAGCTTCCTGGAGAGCAGTTGTTCTCTACAAATAAATCATAGCTGCCTGAGCAAGCTTGTTGGCTTCTGAAGCATTAAATGTGCAGTAAACCCTTTTCCCTCTTCTCTTTGTGTCTTATTAACAGGGTCATCCTGGCAAGGAAGGTCCTCCTGGAGAGAAGGGGAGTCAGGTAAGTGTCAACAAGACCCTCATCGCTGCTAAGGGGGAAGGTTGCGGTAGCTGGATGGAGGCAGATCTCCATGGGGCTCCGGGGATGGCCCGGCAGCCAGGGCATGTGGGTCAATGGAGGTGGCAAGAAGCAAACCCTGTTGAAATTTGAAAGCTGAGCCCAGCTTTCATCTGCTTGGGAGTCTCTTCTGGTGCTTGGACTGGTCTTTTCTCAGCTCCTTCCAGCTTTCCTGGCAAGCAGCGCTCCGTAGCCCAGCGGATGTGAAAAATGAAACTGTGAAGGGAAGCCTTCTCTTAATCAGACACAAATAAATACCCTTCATGGTACAGGGAATGCAGAAAATAACTTTTTGTATTCCTGGTCTTCCTTGTTCTTCCCCTGCCCCTCAAAGTCCCTCTTTAACAATATATTTGAGAATATTGCTGGAGGCTAGAGTCTTTGAATTATACAGTCGTCCGTCTGTCTGGGAGATTTACCATCTGCATTCCTGCTGTGTCCCATTCAGTTGAAAAACATTACATTTGTCAAAAGCCTTTGATTAGAGCGCAGTCCAGTTTGATGGACGTCTGTCTGCTCTAGCCTTGCTCGGGTGCTGCACGGAGCACAAGTCACGGCCACAGCCGTTTGTCCGGCTGGTGTCACACGAGGCCAAAAATTAAAATGTTGGTCTCCGCAGAATATGAGAGGCCAATAAACGGTTATGCCAGTGCTCCCCGTGCTGGGAGAGATTTTGCAAATGTCAGGGAAATAATCTTGGAGCGGTGCTGGTGCTGCAGGTCTCCTCCAGCTGACACCCATGCAAGGTCTGGGATGCTGGTGGACCCATCGGCTCCGTCTGGCTGTCAGGCTGGAAAACATGGTCCGTCTCAGGCTGGGAGAAGTGGAAGGGTGTTTGTTTAGTTAGGGAATTGAGCGAACTAAAAGCCACCTGGGTTCAATAAAGAAGGTGATTTATTTGCAGGTATAAGCGTGGCAGTGAGGGTGGGAAGGAGAGTTTTTGCAGGGCACCGTGTCTAGCACAGCTTGTGGTGTCCCTGGGGATTTGCAGCTTTCTGTGCCAGAAAGGAGCTTTGTGAGCATCTCCTGTCCCACACAGCTGAGGCCAAAGGACATCACCCTGAGGCTTGTGCCTCAAGCAATAACTGCTCTCTGTGATCATCATCATCAGAAGCACTGCTGCATTACTGCAAAACCAGGATGGTTTGGAAGGAGGGAGACAGCAGAAGTTCTTCCTTTCTCAGAGAACTTGTTCTTTAATCCAAAACACAAATGGTCAACCTTATGTATAAAACCCCTTTGTAACAAGTTGTCGCTATCCTGACTCTTCTCATCTTCCTTTCCTATCGTATGGATCCTTGCCATTGCCTCAGCCCGGTGCACCTGCTCGAGGCGATGTTCCTGTAGCTCTCTGCTATTTTGAGCTATTTTCAGATGGCTGCTGCCATTTCCACCCGGTCTGAAGCAGCCAGATGGCTGGGATATTTGTTTTCCACACGCTCCCCTTATTGCTGCACCTTTGCGTTGATTTTTGATGTGTTTTTCTTGTTTACATTTTTTTCACCCCAGGGTCCACCAGGTCCTCAGGGCCCCATCGGTTATCCGGGACCACGCGGAGTCAAGGTAAGGAGGACGCAGAAACGGTGTCTGTGGCGTTGCTTGTTCAACTTGAGTTCTCCAGCTTGTGCTGGAGGTGGACACTGCTGGGGGGCACAGATGCCCTACCAGGGCACTTAGGGCCACCTCGGTGACCAACTGGATTTACCGCTCGAGCGAGCCTTGATCCAATGTCTTCTCTCAGGCCATGAGGATTACAAGTCCCCTGCTCTCCAATAACGCCTCCTAGCCTCTTTCAGTGCTTTGGAGATATTTCTCTTTTAATTCTTCATGAGCATGACTCAGTCCCATTCCAATCGTTTCCAGTTTACAACCAGAGTAAATCTCAGCCAGAATGTGAAAACTTTAACAAGGCTTGTTAATAAAACAAAATAGCCTATTACTAAAACAAAGCAAGCTTTTCATGCTCCTGATCCAAAACCTTGTTAGACGAAGCTTGTGCATCTTGGCAATGTGCTTTTTCACTAGACTGAATTCCAGCTCTTTCCTCGATCCTGCTGCCTGCAGTACTTGCATCCTGATAAGAAGGCAGTGGGTATTTTTTTCCCCATTCAGCTCTGGCTGTTATGCTCATCAAGATGTATTAGTTCAGGTGCAGATGCATCCTGCATCCCAAAGGTCCAATGAATCTGCAGGGATCTGTGCTAGCAGATACAAACAGAGCTTGGGGACTGACTATAGGTGATGGTTAAGCCGTCTTAAACCCCCTTGTATATTTTTTTCAATAGCAGAAACCCAGTTGCTGTTTTGCCTTCAAAATTTAAGCGGGATGTATTTAGCCAAAGCAAGCTTTCATCTCGTTTCTTGCAAGATTGCAAATTGAGACGTACTGGTCCATTAGGGAATGGTTTGCTGTTGTGTTTACCGCTAAAGCAGAACTGTTCCACATTAGAATGATCTAGAGAAAGCGTGTCATGCACCAAACCCACAGCGCGTACAGACAAGGTTTTGCTTCTTACAAGCAGTGTTCTATTAACTGCGTGAGCCTCCAGTTTGGAAAAAAATGTATCTCACTGGGTTTGCAGCTATAAATAACTTCCAGGTCTTGCCTCGCTTACCAGAACTCTGTCCTGCTGCAGAAATGTTGATGTACTTGAAATTATACTTTTTCTTCACATGCTAGAGGGAAGAAAAAATTTAAAATATCCCAAGCAAAATATTATTCCTCAAAAAAGAAAGCTTCTGTCTTCTATTGCAAGCGTTGCATTACACAGTACAGCTGGTGTAGATACCTGAGGGTGATGTTTTATCCCAAGAGGCGAAGATAGATGGGAAGCGTGGCTGTCCAACAGGTTTGGACTGGTGGCATATCAAGGGGCACATCCTGACCACACTCAGCACCTCCAGGGTGAACACCATGCCTTGGTGAAGCTTTGGAGGGTTTCTGCACTGTGTCACAAATACCCACACCAGTTGTGTTACTTTTCTTCCCCCTCCTTTTGGTGCCTAAATGTGCTTTAAAAAAAAATCGTTCATGCTCACAGAGGTGAGCAACACAGTGAAAAAGAGCCAAGCTTAACCTTTGGGGGTGTTAGACACGGTGCTGCTACCCACTGCAGAGCACCACGGAAATCTCTGGCTATGTGCTCAGGGATTTTAAAATGGATTCGTTTCCCAAGTGTCCATGCACAGCTCGAGCAGTGTTTTTTCTGTGAATACTTGAGTAAACTCAGCATGCTGGCAAGGCATTTGTGGAAATGTTTATTTGGAAAATATAAGCAGAAAAAATTTTCATAGTGAGTTTTATCCCTGGAAACGTAACTCCTGGACAGGGAATGGGCAGAGACCACCAACCCCACCTGCCAAATAAGTCAGCAGAGGTTTTTGACTAGAAGGTACTCACTGGTGACCCAAAAGCCAGATGTCAGTGGCTGATATTTTATTAGCAATGTGTTTAGGAACATCACAGTTTGCAGAGATACCATTGTCAACATTGGAGGAAGCAAAAATCACCGTGATTAATGATTCTTCATTCTTAAGCTTACCTGTACCCTTGTAACATCTTATTTTATCTCCTGCAAGGGAGCAGATGGTGTTCGAGGACTGAAAGGCACCAAAGGTGAAAAGGTGAGTTAACGCTGCACACTTGGATTGATTTTCTACAGCCTCTGAGCATTTTGGAGACAGGTCCCACAGCATGCTCCCCATGACGTTTTCTCCTGCATGAGGGATTTCTCTTAGACAAGCAGGGGGCTGAGCACCCAAAGGACCGGTAACCTCTTTGGTTTTGGAGCGGGTGAGGGCGCGGTACCTGCCGTGATGTTTTGCCACATCTTGGCTCAGACCTGGGAGTAATCGAGCCTTCGTGACGTGCTCAGGTTTTGAGCTGTTTGCTGGGGCAGCTGTTACTGATAGCTCAGGGTCCAGCATCAGGATGATGTCCTCCTGACAAAAATTGCAGCTTGAGTGATTCCATGGAGCTGAAGGGTTTGTGGTGTGTTACAGTTGGATAACGGTGGACGGGATATGCTGCCCAGCCCGGTCATCAGAGCCACTTTTGAAATCCAAGTCCATAAGAAAGTCAACACAGTCTGTCTCTGCTTGTCTCAAAAGATGCAGTTGGTTTCTCCCAGAGGAAGAGCAGGAGACGGAGAAAAATCTTGCCCGGTCCCATAAACAGATCCATGTTCCTCCGTTCCTGCCGCCAGCAATTCGGCAGCGAAGCCGGCAGTTTTATGGCTTAGGGAATCCTGGCAGGGACCTTCCAAACTTTAAAAGTCTTTCTGGGAACTGTGTCTTCATTGCCTATGAGAGATTTGCTGTAGGATGAAATACATTATTGATTTGAGCTCTGCAATTAAACCTTCTTGGCTGAAAGAAATATTGCCACTGTCCTAGAGGTTGCCTCGAAACATGGTGTAAAACATCCTCCATGAAAATAAAACCAGTTGTACTTCAGAAATAATTGGTTCCCAGTCCTGGCAAAGTGTTGTTATTCACATCAAGCCAGATTTGTGATCTTGACTTGCAGCCAGGATGGGATGTAGGGAATACTTGCTGTGATCCCTCGGGGACCTCGGCGGTCGCAACCTGACTGGGTTTCCGTGCCTGTTTGTGCACACCAGAGTCTTACAGAAGCCAGGGTGATGGGCGGTCAGGGACCTAACCTTGTCCTCCCTGGCTAAGGGCCGTACAATGAGGCTAGAGAAGCCTTTTTTCTTTTTTTCCATCTATACACCTTGTCTGTTTTTTTTTTCCCCCTCTGTTATTTAGGGTGAAGATGGCTTCCCTGGCTTTAAAGGCGATATGGGCATCAAAGGAGACCGGGTAAGAGTCTATGGCCTTTGTGATCTTGTAGTGCTTTGCCTTTCAAGCCCGTGCATTATCGTGCAAACACGGCTTGGGGAGAGAGATTCTTGTCAGAGTCGTTCTGGCACGTCCGATCTCGAGGAAGGAACGCAGGAATTTCATGTTCACCTCAAGCACAGCAGTTGTAAATCCCTAAATTTGCTAGTCCCACCTTGAAGGTAAAATAAAACTGAGTGATAATAGAGGGCCCTGTCTTGCTGCTTTGACTGCTAGGAATACTGCGTGATCCAGCTGTATCATATATTTATTTCCAGTATCTCTTTTCACCCATAATATTACATCTAGGGTCTGGTAGGCATCTTTATTTGCTGAGTCTAATGTACTTCCATACCATCAAGTGTAAAGTTACTAGGAACACACTTTAATAGAAACCAAAGCAGTGCTGTGGAAACTGTCAGGGGTGGAGTGTTATATTGGACTCGTACCTTTAGCAGCAGGGCACATTGCCTGGTAACAAAAGCTTTTAAAATCAGTGGAACGCACAGACCACCCAGAACCCCAGATCATGCTTGGATGCGGGCAGTGGCTGCAGCACATGGCTTTACAGTGTGTCTGTCTGCCCTTCGCACCCAGCCCTGGGGGACGGGGGGGCTGCTCGTGTCCCCTCTCCGAGTGATGCATTGCCTGCGGCTTGGTGTCCCCCTGAGCTCTGAAGCCCCCCCCAGGGGTCAAGAGAGCTTTGCAGTCATTCATCTCCGTGTTTAAAGGAAAAATGAATGCCTTGCGTGAAGGCTTGTGAAAGTAGCGATCAAATCCTCCATTTCTCCTGGTGTTTAACTGTGTAATTGAACAGTTAAAGCAATTGGGAACTTCCCCAGCCCCCACTTCTTGCCAAGGGAGAAAGACCGAAGGTGGCATCTCGGGGAGGTGACTCCTGTCCTCACCAAATGCAGATAGACATAAGCTCCTTCAAACAAAGCTCGCGACTCCAGTTCCCACCAGCGAGCTCTTTGCATTTTATGATGAGCAATGAAAGGACAAGGGGTACTCGAGAGCCTCGTGGATAAATCTGCGTCCACCCAGCTTCTGGTGAGCGAGAAGAAGGCTGCCTGTGTTCGCAGCATGGAAGCATCTCCTGTTACCCTGCGTGACAAGATGACAACTGTTGTTTTGTGTGCTGAAGCCTGCAATGTCACAATTCATGTTAATAGTTCGGTCCCCTCGGCTCTGAGATTTCCTAATGATTTTCAGCACAAAAGCTCCAGCCCTGTCTGTCTTCTCCAGTTTTCCCAGTTCAACCCTCAATTAAACACTTCCCAGGGCTTTCTCGCACATCAAACTGCAATTTAGGAACCGGGAGGTGGGTAAAAGGGTGCGTTGCAATCAGAGCTAATGAAGGCTGTTTCGGTGGAGAGGCGCTGCGTGTAGATGGGATAATTGGGCTGCAGGAGAAGACGGCTATTGTGGCAGATAATGGTTATGCTGTGTGAATGAAAGCTCTAATAACGCTCTGCAATTTACTCAATGACAGTCTCATCTGAGCTTCTTGGTGAAGACCAGCTTTCTCCAAGAGTTGTATTAGCAGCTCCATGGAGTATCTGATTGCAGCCGTGAGGGTATTGCTGTCAGCAAACACGGGGTCTGGGACCTGCCTGCCCCGTCAACATTTGTCTTGTGATTAATAGGGGGAAATTGGACCTCCTGGCCCCCGAGGTGAGGATGGTCCTGAAGGTCCCAAAGGTCGCTCTGGTCCCAATGGAGATCCTGGTCCTCTTGGTCCTGCTGGAGAGAAGGTGAGTCTCAAGGATGGAATTGCTTAGGGATGTTTTACAGTAAAACCCACTTTAGGTGCCTTGGGTGGGTGGCCAAGGCAGTGTGGGCCGGTTTTAGGGTGGAGGGATGAAGAGGAGCTGCGGGAGCTTTGTGTGAAGGCTGGCCTGAGTTGTTCAACGCAATGACCAGAGGAGACCCAGGGGAGATGGTTTTACTGCAGCGGCGTGACTTGAGTGCGTCGAGACATTGGTCTCTTTGGAGTTATCTGCTTGGGTAAAATGTCTTGGAAAAAAGAGCAGAGGAAAAAAAAATGGAGAAATTGAAAGTATCATGGACTCCAGTCTAATTTCTAGGTGCATTGAGTTGAAAAAAAAAAAAAGGTAGTAAAAAAATAACCATTCCCCACTAGGTCCCTGGCACATTTACAGTGCTCACTCCGCATCAAACCCACTGGGCTTCCCCCAGGGAGGGCAGAGGATGATTGCGGTGCCCCGACAGCTTTATTCGACCCACGTCATGTCTGCTTTGCTCTTGATTTCTCTGCACTTGGCATCTCCCTTCTCTGCTGGTGCAAATCTGAAGCTGCTCGCAAGGTCTCTCTTGCCCATGCTAACTCACTTTTATTTGTGTTTCAGGGAAAACTTGGCGTGCCAGGACTGCCCGGCTACCCGGGCAGGCAGGGCCCAAAGGTAACTCGGCCGGGTTCAGCCTCGAGAGGTGCGGGGTGCGCTGGGGAGCCCAGCGGACGCCGGCCGAGCTCCGATGGCGGTGCCGTGCAGAGGGCTCAATCCCCTGCTAACGGGACGAGGTGGAACGGCAGCGTTTCCCGCCGCGCGGTCCCTCCTTCCACCCATGCAGGACAAATTTATAGATGGGTAAAAATAGCTCCCAGCCCTTAGCTGATGGAAATGAGTGACTGGTTCTGCACCGCTTCGGTCTCCTGCAAAGCGGTGGGAAGAGATGCAGTGGGATGGGGCTGCAGCACGCGAGGGCACGCAGGACTGCTTTGGTGATGGATATAAACAGGCTCCATGTGAGCTCTCGTGCTAGTAGTAGGCATAATAGTCCTTCTCCTTGTATTATATTTTATATCTTCAAAGCTCCGCACTAGTGTTAACTAATTAATTAAGGAGCATAGCTAATGAATCAGGGTCTCCCTGAAATTAAAATAAAAACTGCCATTTGCAGATTTGCAAACTTCTTTTGTATCTTATCTACACGCCCACTTCCATTTGGGCCATTTTCAAATGTTCTTTTTAAATTAAAGCTATGAATTCCACTACATAGACTAAGGCTGCAGCCCGGTGTTCACACGCCCTGGAGGCTTTTGGAATTTATCTTTTTTGTTAACTTTATTTTTTTTAAGAATCATATTTTATTATTCATGTTCATTGCTTAAAAAAAACAAACCAAAACAGGCTTGTTTAACACTGGAGACGTAATTATCTGCAAGAGATTGTTTCCTTGTTGTGGTGTTGATGGTTTATTTTTTAATTTGCATTTTATATCTAGGGTAGGGGTTTTTTTTGCATTTCTTTGACAAATTCATATTTTAAAAGCAGCAGCAGCTATTCTCCAGGCACTTATATCAGAAAGGAACAAGCCAGGAGTTAAATTTTCATGTGCAACATAGTGACTTGGGAGCTAAAAAACAAAAGCCTGCCTGTTCCCCAGGCGCCCAGTGCAGCCATGGGCTTGGGCCTTTGCAGCCATTCCTAATGAGGCATGGACCTTTACTTTTGTTATTTTTGGGTGAAATTGAGTTTCTGAGGTCATTTCGGGTCTGTCTTCAGTTTTGTTTTTATTAAAGGAAGGGTAAAAAAAAAAAAAAGAAGAAAAAGCATTAGGAGGTGTAGGCGTCAGCGGGTGCTCGCTGGGGGTTATTCCAGGCCAGCGGGCGCCTGGCGTGGATGGACAGAGCTGCCCCTTCCAGCCTCTTGAACCGCTCGCTCTCTCTTTGCTCTTTCCCCCAAGGGCTCAATCGGCTTCCCAGGATTTCCAGGAGCCAACGGAGAGAAGGGCACACGGGTAAGAGCCGCTTTGGCTAGCTGCTTTGCTGGTTGTTTTTTTTTTTTTCCTTTCCAAAGAAAGGTCCTTGGGCAGGACATGGGGAGCGCTCCGTTGCAGGCAGCTGCTGAGCTGGTGCTCTGGTTGCTTTTGCACAAAGGGGTTGCCCAAAAAGGGTCATCCCACCGGCTTGCATCCCAGGATGAGGTCCCTGGCGAGAGCCTGGAGGAGGCAAGAGGCTCCCGATGCCGGCTGTTGGGAGAGGAGGATGCCAGTAATAGCACAGTCAGCTCTGCAGACAGCAGCTTTCCAGTTAAACACTGGAAATTTTTCCCTCAAGATATTTTAAGAGATTTCTCTGAACCTGAATCCTTCCCGCGCTGTCAGACTTTGCTCAGGGCACAAAGAGCTTTTTAATTAACAGTAATTATTAGAGATGGGTGAATCTGTTCAGAAGCAGCAAGAACCATCTTTAGCCTAACTTGAGATTCAAAATGCATAGCTGAAAACATAAGTTCCTCCTTTTAATAAGTTGGAGCTGTTCTAAATTCATAAACACCCTTAAAACGTGGGGGCTCCATCCTCCAGACTTGTCTCTACCTCTCACCCCACCTCCACACACTTTGCTCCCAAGTAGGGGTTGTCTAAATACACTGGTGATTTTTTTTTTTTTTTTTTTTTACTTTGTGGAAGACATGCTTGAATTAGGGGATTCAGAGTACAAACATAAAGTCATTTTCTGCACCAGCTCTGGTCACAGGGAAAAAAAGGAGGGAGTGAGGAGAGTGAGTGGAATTAGTTTCCTTTTTATTCTCATTTAAATACAAATGACTTCTAACAGACATGTTTGATAGGAGCCCAGAAAATATAAATCACTTTGCACTGCATTAATATCATGCCACTGAAATTTGGTTTATATCCACCCCTCCTTTTTTTTTTTCTTCCACTGAGTAATTTTCATTTCATTCTGAACTACAAATGCAGCATCCTTTCCCCTCCCTCTGGTCCAGCCGGGTGGGAGGAGGGAGGCTGTGAATAAGGCAGCTGCCGCGACAGCCTTGAATTCACTGTAGCCCTATAATTACCACCCGCCTTATCAAATACACAGCAATAAAATTCTTGGGCTGGATTTTTGGGTGGTGTAAAACAGGAGGGGAGACATGCTGGTTTGCATCCCTGAGAGTCCGCATCCCTCTTGTTCCATCCGCTAATTTTATTCTGGTGAGCTGGAGAGCCATACCACTGGGATGGGAAACCTTTCAGGGAGCGGAGCAGGTACCGGGAGCTGGTTGTTTATAA
The DNA here is from genome assembly GCF_030463565.1 of Pelecanus crispus. Classification (NCBI taxonomy): domain Eukaryota; kingdom Metazoa; phylum Chordata; class Aves; order Pelecaniformes; family Pelecanidae; genus Pelecanus; species Pelecanus crispus. Next base: position 40,626,891 of record NC_134651.1, read on the forward strand.
GACTGGGAAAAAAACCCCAAGGGTTAGGCTGGTTGAATTTTGGCAATGCCCAGCCTGAAAGGGATTGAGGAGGGAGCAGGGGTGCTGGGAAGGGGCCCAACTTCAGGACCAAGCAATGATGACAAGACAAGAAAAGGCAAAATCAGCAGTTTACTCACTTTTATTCTAAATGAGCCTTGTGCTCCTAGGGGGAGGTAGTGAGAATACCTAGTTACGTCCCCTGGCATGCTACACGTCTTCAGTCTAGGGATTGAAATGAGTATTTTGCATTTCAAGCCCAGCCTGGAAGGAGTGGAGGCACCTCCTGTTGTCCTGGCTCATGAGTTGAGAGGAGGCTGGTGGCCGCTGTCCCGCTCCTGGCCCAGGTCGGGCTCCGGAGCGCGCTGCGGTGGGGCTGGCACCGCTGTGCCGGGAGCCCCAAAACCTCCGGTGTAAAGGAAGGAGACAGGAATTTGGGGAGAAATGAGGGGGTTTTTTTGTGCATGGGGAGCGGGGACAGGGACTGGCAGCCTACCCCTAAGGGAGACCACAGTACACCTCTGTCAAATAGAAATAAGTTGGTTTATGGTAATTTTAATTTTTTTTTTTTCCTCTCCACTGTGTGATTGGACCATTTCTGCCATTTTACACCCAATCTAGCAGCTTGCACTGGTTTTATCAGTGTATTTGAGAGAGAGAAGGGAGAGGGAGAGAAGATTTTCATGGAAAATCTCTCCTTCGGTAAAAGGAGCCCAGCTTGAAAATTTAAGAATAGCAGACATACTGATTTTTCAGTAACTGTTTTGATATCCTTCTTTTTTTTGCTCCCAAGTATCCAATTTGAAATAAGTGAAAAGCAATTATATACAGAAAGATGGACTGAGCTGGGATCACGCTGCACAAACCAAATGGCGGCCATCAACTCAATTTAAGCCTTGTTGAGCTAGACTTGCTAAATCCCACTCTGTTTCTCCTGAGCCCACTAAATTTGCTATTTTATGAGCATGTCCGCATAAAGTCAAGAAAGAGAGTTTCTAAGATTTGCTTCTCCAGTGCGTTGTGGAGTAACCCAATTTACAGCTGAAACAACCAAAAATCATTTGTCTTTTCTTTTTACAAGGTATTACTATTATGCTGTTCAACACCATTGTTTATGTGTCTAAAATAATATGAATCACATTTCTCTTACAATCATCATCATCTAGGAATTGAAATAAGCTTTCCAGCTCATTATTTCAGCAACCTAAGTAGTCTTCCTGAGTCCTTAAATAATAAAAAAAAGGTGAAGACCAAAGGCAGAAGAGCAGTACCAGCAGATCCTGCCAGCACGGGCAGCTGAATTTTGGTGCTGGCGGATCCCGCAGCACTAAAGCTCCCCAAACCTGAAACCACAGCTTCTGGCTGTTCAGCTGCCCAAAAGGGCTGGCAAAGTTAAAAATGGGGGGAAAAAAAAAAAGGATGTTTTGTGGTTTTGGAGAAGTGTGACCTGTTAAATATTATACAATAGTTTTGGCAAGCGGCTGCTCGTCTCGGTGCCTGTTCTCACCCAGCTGCCCGCAGCCAGCGGCGAGCTCGGGTGAGCTTGCTTGGATGTTTTCAAAACCTGATCATAAAATCAATAGTTAGACGTGAATAAGTGGTCTTATTTTTAGAGCTATAATAGGCCTCTGCCATTAGCACGGGGTAATAGATCTCCCTGCTTGCCTGGTCTGACAGAGCCTGCGGGGTGCGTGGAGGTACCAAAATCCAGACCATTTATTTGGGTGCCGAGAAAATAATCTGAATTTAGATGCCTTTCCCTTGGTATGCCTGTTTGAAAAATATAGGTCTGTGTACATTTACAGTGCTATATAAATTCTTCGCAACACTACACAGTGCTGTATGCATGATTAATGATAGCAATAAGCAGGGGAAAATTTTGCTTAAAAATAGAATTGGAGCAGGAGTGTGTGGGGCTACCTGCAGGGAGGCAGCATGCACTCCTCTCCACCTGCTCTGAATTTAGCCTCCCATGGCTAAAGGAAAACCAGCTGGAGGACTTTAAAATGATTTTTGTAATTAATTAAAAAAAGGTATGCCAGCAGGTTTTATTAAGTGGAGCTGCAGAACAAGGAGGATTCAGCAGGACTAATTTTAGTAGCTTGAAGAAAGTTGGTTGTAAAGTTTTCCAGCTCCTGTTTTATATTTGCCTGGTTAATGAGTGCCAAATACGAGAAGACAAGATTGTGAGATGATGGATTTGGGGCAGAAAATGGCAAGTGATATTTTAAGCATTCTGCATTCCTTACATAGAAAGCAAGTCTTTCTCTTCCTTCCTTTAACACATGATTGGTAACAATAGTGGACTGCGGGTCCAAAGCAAGAAAGTAAAACCGATGGGTATCTTTTTGGTAACTTGACACTAGCCAAAATAGTGTTTTCAGGGAGCAAGCTCTAGGCCATTAGTTTTCCCTTCGGCGCAGGGTAATGGAGCTTAACGTAATGCCAGATTTAGGACCCAGCCGTCTCTGTCTTTTTTTCTGTCAGAATTAATCACAGTCCCCCATTAGAGGAAGCTGAGTGCATCTGTCAGATCTCATAAGCCTGCTGCTTTGTTGCTGCTGCAAAACAATGTCTTAAATTACTTGTTTAGTACAAAGTCCACAGAGATGAAGAAAGATTTGTAAATATGTGGGGCAGCTTAATTGGCTTGTGTGGTGTAAAATAACTGCTCAGAGCAGGAACCCTGCCCTGCTGCTGTCGTTCCTTAAATATTTAAGAGTACAGGTGTTGCAACACGTGTGTGCGTCGGTGTGAGCCAGCCTGCCCTGCTCCCGGCCGGGGCGAGGACCAGCCCTTCCCCGCGTCGGGAGCTGGGTGAAGGGACGAGCAGAGATGGGTTGGAAAAGGGGTTATCGGGTTTGGGGTGGCAGAGTTGAAGAGCTTTTTTGCTGGCTCGGTTGTGTTGGCTGGCTCTTTAGGAGACTGCATGGTCCGAGTGGGTGGCCTCATCTTTGAAAGTCTTTGTGGTGTTTTAAAGGACTTGGGATACTTTTTCCTAAGACATTCCTTCCCTCGTATGGTAGGTGTCATCTAGGCATTGGGATTACTGTCCAGACCTGCCCAAGCGTTATAAATTGAAATAAATACAAGAATCAGGAGACGAAAGTAAACCTGCTGTTGTCCTTTTCATTGCAAATGAGAACCGGTGAGGTTTTGGGGGCAGTTTGTGTGCAAAAGGCTCTGTCGCGGGGTTCATCTGCTGCGAGCTCAGGCTGCGGTGCTGGCTGCTAACTCCATTTCTTTTTTGTTCCAGGGGACACCTGGCAAACCAGGTCCAAGGGGGCAGCGCGGTCCAACGGTAATGATCCCTTTCTTCATTCTTGTGCATTTTAAAAGCTTGTTAAGCCCAGGAGAATGTGTGAACTGATTTATGTTCTCACTGGGTAGGACCTGGCCTTCAGCAGTTAAAGCTAAGCAGAGGGGACCCAGTGATTTGGGGCTGGGGCTCACCAGCAAACATGGTTTAAGGTCATAACAAGATCAGACCTCCAGTGGCAGTGATGAAGGCTCCTGTCATCCCCTTGCTGCTGGTGGGACGGCTCGTTGACCTGGTGCAGCTCAGGTGCTTGGGTGCTTTGCCTGATCGGAATATAGTGCTGTGGGTAGTAAGAAGGGCTAAAATGTCATCTTTTGTGTCTTTTTAAGGGTCCACGTGGGGAAAGAGGCCCTAGGGGAAGCACTGGGAAACCTGGCCCAAAGGTAAGGTTTTGGGGAGCCTACTGGAATTGCCTTAAAAAGTGTTGGTATAAGAGACCATCTTGTTCATTGCCCTCCCTTTCCCTTCTTTCCTGATCTTCATTGCCCAGCCAAATGGCTTATAACCACCCGTGAAGCACGTGCACAGATCCTAAAAATGTGTTGGCCCATGTTTCAGCAGGGCATCAAGTACATGCACGAATTAATAGCCACTGCAACCAGAAGTGGAGGGAGCACCCCCATGTCAGGACCAACACAACCCTACACTCCACTGATGCTTCCACTAAGCCCTGGTTTTTGGTGTTTAGCATTTGAACCACCTTAGAGGCCTTAGGTTGTACCGTGGGCACGTCTTGCTGCTGGGCTCCACAACCTTGCACCTTGCCGAGCCACTTTGCATGCACACTGTGCGCCCACGATTGGTCACTGGGCAAAATAGGTATTTTTCTGCCAGCCAGTCTGGAGGCACGTTCAGCTCCAGAACCTGCTGCAGAGACCAATTAAGTGACCATCAATTGCTGGGTGTGATGGAAGCAAAGCTTTTGTAGTGAGGCGTTGTCACCACCGCGCTGCCGGCTTTAAAAATAAATGTCTCGGATTTGTGTCGGCATGAATTTTTGATAAATACCTCGTCTTTGTGGCGGCATTTATCTCTCAGAGGGAGGCCGTTATTTGGTGGAAATATCCTGAGCTTGTTGATGTTATCTTTCCTGTATTTTTATTAAGCAATGTGGGGGGAACGAGCAGCTGCTTGTTTGTCACTGGATGCTGTTCCTGATACAGAATTATTAATAGAGAGGGGCTGGGGGAGCCGGTGGGGTGTGGTGTCACCGTGGGCTTGGTGCCATTTGAAGTCTTTGTGCAAAGCAGCTGCAATGGTGATATATGTATTTTTAATGGTGTGTTGTTTTGTTTATTCGTAAAAGGGCAACTCTGGTGGTGATGGTCCCCCTGGTCCTCCTGGCGAAAGGGTAAGGCAAGCCGGTGGGGCTAAAGCAGGACTCAATCCGAGCCCATTATTTTAAGACGGCAGATGAGGCAGGGCTGAGATGGTGCTGAGGTTTTTTTTTGCCTTGAGCATCCTACCAAGTACCCTGTTAAGCAGAGAGGGGTGGGCAGCTTGCTGGAGCCAGGATGCAGCTTAGCGTTACTTTGGTCAGCAAAAAGGAAAAATCCGTTTAGAAATACGAAGTGAAACGTGCTTGTGTGGAGAGAGGTCTCGCAAGACACCTACAGCCTGTAGGTCCTTTCTGAGCTCTCCAAGGAAGGCTCAAATGGGACCTTGGGTGTCCTGTGTAAGCATCGCTCCATGGGAAAAGGGAAAAGTCACCCGTGGGGTTTGTGCAGACAGCCCTGGTTTTTGGGAGGAGGTGGTCCTCTAGGACCTCGTGCTGCTTTCTCCAGATTACAGCACGCTAGGTGGAAAATACTAAAACAATGGGGCGTTCATGATTTTAGCCTCAATTTCTGCTTTTTTTTCCTGGGTTTTGTTTTGTTTGTAAATTTTCGGCAAAATTGCCCAGGGAGGAAATATTTGAAATGGTCCCTGCTTTGCATCTGCTGGTTGTGACCGCAGGGGCGAGGGGGGAGCTGCTGCTGACGCCATGCCAGGTAAGCAGTGCTCTGAAGAGCATCAGCTGCCTGCAGCAGTGGTCCCAAAGCCACCAGCTCTCTTCTTTTTCATTTCCATGCGAGCTGGTAGCTCCCAGGTGCTCTCAGTTGAGCTGGGATGGGAGAAGAGCTATTTTTCGTAGCACTGGGAGGGAAAGGCTCAAAGTAGTTGATAGCCCTCTTCATGTTTGCAGTGCTTTTTGCAGCTGGACAGGCCCCTTGTTTAGACATGCCTGGTGGATCTTACCTCTCCATGCATTTTTTTTTTTTTTTTCAAGGGATGGCCCTGTGCAGCTGCATCTCACACTTCGGGGCATTTCTTTGGGGTAGAAGTAGCTGGCTTTCCCTATCTTTGCGCTCATCTGCTGTTCACACAGAGTTAGTATTTCATAGTAAAGCATTACAGGTTCCTTAACCGTGTTTTCTGGCTTGTTTTGTATTCCAGGGACCACCAGGGCCTCAAGGACCGACTGGATTTCCTGGACCAAAAGGCCCCCCTGTAAGTAACTCTCCTTCTAGAAGATGCAGAGAAATACATAGTCTTTCCTATCCAGCTGTGAGTGCCTGTGCCAGCTCAGTCTTAGCTGTGCTCTCAGAAGCATTGATGTACCCAATAAAAGGCATTTCTGAGATATCATGATAATAACCTGACGGTTTAAGATTTTAAATAGCCAAGTAAATTGCGGCTGATTATAAATGTTCATTTCCTAATGACTCAATATCACTAGGATCTTTCATGGTTGCTCTGTTGTTTATTTTCCCTCTGTATGCTGGGAGGACAGCACAACAGAGTAACACTTCTGTCTCTGCAATTATTATACACTGGTGGGGGACCTCAGAAACCTTTTTGGAGTGATTTCCTTCCCTGTGGTGAACAGCTCGCACCCGCTCTGGACCTGTAAGATAAATCTTTCCTTTGGGAGATGTGTGGGAAAGGGACGTATTTTTTTTAGAGTTCTGAGCACCCCCGTTTCACTGTAAAACGGATGGGAAGTAATGCAAGGAGGCAAGCAGGTTTGATTCAGTCCTTGTCACAGTTTTACTATTGAGCACTTGGTCATGTTCCTTTTCACCCTGGTTTTCTGCTGTAGGGTCCTCCTGGGAAGGATGGATTGCCTGGTCACCCCGGACAGAGAGGAGAAACCGTAAGTAGCCAAAAATCTTGGGCAGATCATTAGTCCTGAGTCTCGTCTTGCTGGTTGGTTTTTCTAAACCCTTCTGTGCAGCTGGGGAGATGTGGCCACACATTTGTTTTCCCTGGAGGTCTGTGTCTCTCCAGCTGCACGGGATGGTCTACAGGAAGCAACCCTCTTCTGAGCAGGACAGGTCAGTCTAATGATGATTTATGTGAAGGTTGTGCACCAGCTCCTCTCTCTCTGTCCCTTTAGTAGATTGTGGAGGTCATGTACATCATGCATGGAGAAATTGTGAGCAGAGATGTAGTGATGCCAGTGACCGGCATCAGAGGCAGTTGGGTTTCTGCCGTGACGGGTGCTGCAAGAGGCAGCTCCTGCAGCTCATGAGGTGGGAGGATGTTGGCTGGGGTTGAGCGTGGGTCAGCACAAGCCAGCACTTGGTGTGGCTTTTCCTTTCCTGAGGTGGAGAAGAAGCTGGAGGGCGATTTCCAAGCAGACCCTGCAGCCAGGCTCGGTACCCCAAGGACTTGCCAAAGCACTCATCCCTTTGCCCTCCCAAGGGGGAAGGCTGTGCCTCCGCTCTTTTGAGTGTTACTGGTAAAGTCTGCACTTTCTTACCCCCTCCATCATTTGGAGATGTGCAGGTTTTACGTCTCTCTAGGGCTGCAATAGCAGAGATTTTTCGTGCAAGACAGGCTCCATCCTTTGCGAGCTCAGCTTTCTGCACCCAGCTGCCTTAGGTCAGGGACAGTTTTGTTTTCTTTGGAACCTACAAATGGGGAGAAATAAATTATTTTCACTTCTTGATGCACCGTGTGGCCAATGCCAATAACTGTTGCAGAGAGTAAGAGTTACAGCCCAGTTTTGGCAGGGCTTGTTTTGAGAGGAAGGCAATTCCTGGCCAAGATGAGTGGTGTAATGGTTTTGCTCTAGTTTTTCCTGTCTGCACCGGTTACTGCAGCACGCCTGTGTATCAGCCACTTGCCTTAGAGCCCAAGTAAGAAGAGCATCTCTGCTGACGCTGCCTTTTAGCCAAAGCTACGCACAATGTCCTCATGAAGTTTTGCTTAAGCCCCCTCCAGCAATAATCCCTTGCTGCGACCCAGGGAGCGGCTCCTGGCTGTTTAGGTACCTCACTGTATCATACACATACTGCTTTGTCCGTTTTAAAAGGTTTTGTTGCACAGATGTAATCATTGTTTCTCACCAAAGGAGAACGATGAGGCATGTGGAAGGTATGATACCCTGGCTGTCGTGCGTCTCTGGTGGTCTGTTTTCTGCACCTTTTTTGCTTGAAGGATACCCTAAGCGAAAATGACCCTTCTGCCATGTATTCCTCTGCATGCAGTAATTAGTAGCATTCTGTTTGACATTTTGGGGGATGTTTATTCTTTTTCCTCAGCTGTTTACAATCCAGCTCATTCGCTGTTGTTGGTATGTCCCTCTCCCCAACACTGCATGCTGCATGTTAGCAGATAGACTCTTTGTCCTGTGTTTATTTTACAGGAAGAAAAAAAAAACCCAAACAACTTCTCTTCAGCTTTGCATTTTTCTCCACTGCCTTTCCTAGCAAATGAGCATTAAAAAGGCTTTGCACATTATGCATTTTTTCCCCTCAACTTATCACACAACAATTTAATTAACTTGCCTGGCATTTGCTAAGCAAGGCAATGCAAATACTGCTCAGCACAACACTGGATGTTTATTTACACTCCATGAGACTGACTTTAAGGCAATGGTTGTGGTATTTTTGAACATACAATCCTCAGGTCAGGATTAACTTAAAGGTGAAGAGAAGAGTTTTCATCTGCCAGAGCCTGGCTGTGACATTTAGTCTTCCTTCATTGAGTTATCTATAACATCCGAGACACCTACATTCAAATTAGGAGTAGTAGTGAAAACTTTACTTCCATCTGCTGTTATCAACTTGGAATAAAGCATCAAACCCCAAGTCTGCATGAATATGAATGGAGAATGGGCTTTCAGTTATTTGGGGTCTGAAAGTATTCCCTGATAGCTTCCTTCACTCATTGCAGCAGTACTTTGCCTATCACAGGCAAATGCTTCCAGAAAACCAAAAATCTGGTAATCTGTGCCATCAACAAGCTTGCAAAGATCACTTTCCCTTGCATCCCTTTGGGGTGCATGCAGAAATGTGCAGAACCAGGTAACAGAAGTCCCTTTTTTGTCCTCCTTTCCTTACACAGTGCCAAAAAACAAGGAGAAAAACCTAAAAATGAATTAAATACTGTTTCCACATCGGTAGCCTTGTCAGTGCACTTGCATGTGCCTTCATGCAAGAAAACATAGACTTGAAATCTGAGTGTCAAATAGTTCCCTTTATTTTACTTTTCATTTAGTAGCAAATAGGCACGCTGAAGGATGCTGAAATATTTGGCCATATTAGATTTACAAAGATTGGATTGAAAAAAACAAGAAAAATTCTAAAAACTCTGTGCCCAAGGCTCAGGCAGGATAAAAGGAAACCTCTTACTTCAGATTAATAAGTCGTGTACAGAACTGGCTGAAATATTTTTCTACAATAGGAGTTTAAATTGTACATTCATTTCACAAAGATGTTTTGCCATTTCTCCATCAATGACAGGATCTTTTCTGTGATCCGCAGACACCTATAGAATGGCATTGAGTAGTTTTTTAGCATGACACATTACTGTTGGCTTGGGATTTATCTGATCATCTTTTGTGGCAATGAGAAAATAGCCTGTGTGCCCTAAATGACATTTCTCAAGCTTGTCAGCATGCTATAGTAAGAATGATAATTAATGTGTTTTTTAAAGAGTGGCTTAGGAGAGCTAAACAATTGCAGTGGTGATAGTTGGTTATTGTCACTCTTCAAATGTCATTATAATTAGCTGTCATGGAGACTTTGCTACTCATCAGCATTTGGAGAGAAACACATTTGTGATTTCTTTCAAGAGATGTTGATGAAGGAAATAAAGCTTCACTCAGCCCCCAAGGCTGGTGGGTTGTGGGCTTCAGCGGGGCTGGAGATTGGCACTGCCGGTGCCAGAAGTGGAAGATGGTTACCCAGCCTCCGAGCTCCTGGGAGCTAAGCCTAAAACAGAGCTAAGCCTAAACCAGTACCAGAACAGGGAGCAGGAGAAGAGAAATGGCTATTAAGAATTAGTGAGCATGAAGAAACTCGCACATTCTGACTTTTTAATAGCCATTTGCTCTATAGGTTTTATGAGTATAGCAGATTTTTTTTATATATATGTGGCCAGTCCTTCAGCCAAACCACAGCAGCTCCATCAAAACACCAGAGCTGAGCTTTGAGAATCCCGTTTTCTTCCTCTGTTTCATCCCTGTATAAATGTACCGATACACATTTTCCACTTCCTCTTTGATTTCTTGTTTCTTTTGTCTTTGGCTGTCCACCCATTCCTGGTCAGTAGTTTCACCAGAGGAGGAGCAGTCGGGTGGCAGTCTGGGACCCTCGCTGGAGTACGCCGTGGCAGAAGTGTCATCTCTCTCTTTTCCCTTCCTCTAACAGGGTTTCCAAGGCAAGACCGGCCCTCCAGGACCCCCCGGTGTCGTAGGCCCTCAGGTAAGAAAGGAATGCTCGTGCTTGTACCTTCAGCAGCCTTCTGCTGCTCATCTGCACCGGTTCAGCACAGTGGGCTCTCACAGCTCTGATGGTTTAGCTGGAGCTGCTGGGACTGCAGGTTATACAGCACAGAGGCTCCTCTTCCAGGGGAGGCAAAGTGATGTTGAAGCAAGCTTGATGGCTTTGAAATTCCTGGCCAGGGTGTGAAATACCCCAAACGGGTCCCAGCCCACCTTGTCAAGGCATTAGGATGGTATTTAGACAAACGTGGCTGAAGGCTGCTGTAAATAAGGCGGCTCCTGCGAGCTTAACGGAGCTACCTTGGCGTAAAATTGGTGTAGGATGAGAGACGAACCAGCTACACACAACCTGCCTAAAAGACCTTAAACAGCCAGATTGTTAAACGAGATCTCCAAAGGCTGTACGGCTGCTGGGGTGTTCAGGGCAGCATAAGCGTGATGCAAGAGTGCTCTTATGTGTCGCTATGGAGAAATGCATCCCTCTTTAATACAAAGCGCTGCTAGATTCCGTCAGAGTTGCGCTATTTTTCTTTTAGTCACAACGAACTTTCTGCAATCTGGAAATAGTAACCAGAATTTGTACCACTCAAGCACAGGCATGCAAGGCTCATGCATCAGTTTTGTAGGCAGAGTCCTAGACTGAGTAGGACTGGCTTTGGGTTGAGTCTTCTTTCCTGAACTGCTGGGGAGGTTGCTCTTTAATTACAGAGTAATTAATTTGTCGTCTTTAATGATAATGTAAGGTCCCTGATTTGTAAATTCCCTGATTACGGGCAATTCCCTGACTGTCTCTGTCTTCTCAAGTGCAAATTAGGTTCTATGGCAATTTTATTTGGCTCTGCTGCGCATAGTTAGCGTGATCTGTGGTTGCTGAGCGATCGCAGTGTTATCGTTCTGCTTACACTAAGTGGCATCCTGCAGCATGACATGAATTACAACCACCGTCCCAGCGGACACCAGCGTGCAGGGATGTTACAGTATTGTGCATATGGCTTTTGTCCTCCTCCAAAATGAGCCACTTGGGAGCCTTCTGCACTGGGCCTTATGTTACACTCATCACCATTAATGCCCGCGTATGGCACAGAGGCAGTCAGTAATTGCCGTGCAGTACAAGCCTAATCCATTATTTATGCCCCATATAAGGAAGAATCAGCATGATTGTAGAGTACTTAGGAAGTTTTCAATTAAAAAAAAAAAAGCAAAAAACCAAGCTTAGTAATTGTAGTAATAATATCTCATTTATGTGAATGCTTTCATTCCGGAGGTTCCCAGTGCCTCTAGTCTGTCAAGTGCAATGTTGCCCACTTCCAAAGCAAGGTCTCTTTAGATGCCAAAGGAGGCATCTCTCCAAGGATTCCTGGTGGCACTGCAGGGAACAGCTCAGGGAAGGAGCATCTTCCATCCCGTTGCAACCTAAAGGAGTAAACTGATAGCCTGCACCTCTTCTGTCGTTGTTTGCTCTGCTGATACCCAACACCTTTTCCCTGATCTCTTTCTTCAGGGTCCGACTGGTGAGACTGGGCCAATGGGTGAGCGGGGACATCCAGGCCCTCCAGGTCCCCCAGGTGAACAAGGTCTTCCTGGCCTCACTGGAAAAGAAGGGACCAAGGTAGGGACCAGCAGCCTACTGAATTTACCCTCCTTGCCAGCCTGGATGCCTGCCTTTCTCCCAGAGATGGAGAGAGATGATTCAGAAAAGACAAGTTTTTCGCAGTGTCTCATCACGACTTGAGCCCTGAGGGAGGAGCTGGGTCTCTGTGGAGTCTGCAGATCCTCAGCTATTTATCGCTGTCGTTGCAGGGGGACCCTGGTCCCGCTGGCCTCCCAGGGAAGGACGGTCCCCCGGGCTTGCGAGGCTTCCCCGGAGAGAGAGGTCTCCCCGGCCCCATTGTGAGTAGAGGCTGCCCGGTTCTTCCAGTGGGATGGATGCCCAGGCGGTGCAGCACCCATCTCCCAAAATGACTCTGGTTTCCTCCTTCCAGGGTGCTCCAGGGCTGAAAGGCAACGAAGGTCCCCCAGGCCCCCCAGGTCCAGCAGTGAGTATCCTTGCCCTTACAGGCACCGCCTAACGCATTTACAAGCTTGACAAACCGAAACGGAGGGTTAGTCACAGCTCAGTGCTTTATCCGTTATTTCCTTTGTGCTAACGACTGGCTGGATATTGCTTTATTTTACAAGACACACATATAATACTCCATCATTTTGTGGTGTCAGCTGTGACCATATGTGACAGGCTGAGGGAATTGGAATGATTCGGGACATCGAGAGTTTTGCTTCTAAGTCACCTGCTTTCCCTCTGAAAGTTGTCCCCACTTGAGATTCGTGCTCAGTGCAGCCCTCCTGGAAGAAAATATTCATCATCCAACCTTCCCTGCTGTGTTGGCCGTGAAGTGTCTCATGCTCTTGTTCCAAGCTGATAATGTGCCCCCAGGAACGGAGCTCCCTGCACAATCCAGAGGAGAACCCAGCCCTTCCAGAGATTTTAATTAAAAAAAGATCTGCAGGACTCCTTGGGCTGATGGTACCAAGTCATCCCATGGCAGTCGCCCCATCACATGTGCTCACTTAAGATGCATTTGCAGCATCCTACTGCTGGATTTCTTTCTGTATACAGATAAAGCTTGATACTCCAGTTAATGCTTCCTTCTTCTCCGAACAGGGCTCTCCTGGTGAGCGCGGTCCCGCGGGATCAGCCGGCCCGATAGGCTTGCCGGGGCGACCTGGACCCCAGGGACCTCCGGGACCCGCAGGTGAAAAGGGAGCCCCAGTAAGTACCAGTATAAAGATTAACAGCTCTGGGTCAAATAGAATGTGTGTGGTAGGAAGCTGAGCGTGGAGACATTCCCTGGGGTAGGTGTATAAAAGATTTAAAAAAAAAAAAAAAAAAAAGAGGAATTCGGTTAGGAAGGAATTTTTTCCTCTTGGGTGCATCAAACCACTGAATGTTAGCTGCTCAACTGCCCTGTTTGGGAAACCTGTGCTATCAAAAATGGATGTGATCCCAGGGACTGAAATGTCTTCAGGCAACGAGAAGAGATGAGGACTGAACAGGTAAAATGACAGCCTGTATGACCTCCTAGTGACAAACAGCCACAGGACCGGCCTCTGGGCAGAGAAATGAGCCAACCCCAGCACCGCTTACAAGGATGCAACAGCAGCAGCAATTTCCACTAAGCCTAAATAAATCCTTACCCTCGCTCTGCCCCAGCCAAGGGGCAGCACAGGAAGGTGCTGAGGAGGTTTCGGCTCCGCTTCCTGGGCTGCTGCGTGCCGCTGGAGCATCCGTGTTCCCAGGCATCCCACTGGTACCCGTGGAAAGAGCTGCTCTCAGCAGGAGCCTGAGCAGAGCGCGGCTGAGTCCTGCCATATGGTCCCTCTCCTGAGCGTTCACCAGCCAGCCCGCGCAAACTCTCACGTCTTTCGCTTCCCAGGCACGCGCGTGAAATGTCACGTGCGGGAAATGTCACGTGCGGGCAGGGGAGAGTGGGCTGGGATGACTATTTCTGTCCCTGAAGAGCACAGCACTGTGACAGTCCCCAAGAAGAAGGCTGTGCCTCCGATTCACGCCCAAATGGTTTTGCAGGGACTTTTGGGTTGCCTGCCTCAAACTTAAGCTCGGCTTCAGACCCAGCAAAATGAGCAAATGCTGGCATCGGTGGTTTCAGATGAGATGAGGATGCTTATGGTGATTGATTGTTGTTATCAGAAGTGTTTATCAGCCACCGTATTCCACATTTGCTGGCTTATTAGAAACTCCAGCAGCTAGTCCAGAGGCAAGAATTTCTGGTGAATCAGCTTTATGAACATCTCTCCTGCCAAGTACCTATATGATTTATCAGTGGATAGATGAATAGGCAATTTATGTGGCATCTAATTATTCAGAAGAGAGCACCCAGGAATCAGACCCAATAAAATTATGTACAACGAAACTGAAAAATAGCCGCTGTTCAGTTCCTATAAACAAAAAAATTCGACTGAAGGCTCCAGGTCTGAGGAATACGAGTATATGTTTAAGCAGGAGGCCAGCAGAGACTGCTTTATTCACTTCAGGTGTTTTCCTTTGTCCAGAAGCTTAGGAGGGAGCTCGGGGCCTCCTGAGAAACCCCCGTTAGTTGGGGATCAGCCAGGGGAGGGAGCAGGCACTGAGTGCTGGGGCAGCCAGGACCAGAATTAGTAAAAACTGGCTTGTGGGAATAAAATTATTTGAGGTCTTGTTTGTCATCCAGAGAGAGATGGCAGAGGGTTCAGATTAAATCTGATTATATTGCTATAGCAATGAAATTGCAGCTGTGATCTGGGTATTCACCGTTTAGATTTGTTTGTTCTTTCTTTATCTCTCGAGATCGAAATTTTGTCATGTTTCAGATGGCGAGCACAGAGAGCCTGATGAAATATCAGCTGGAAACCGGTTTTGTTCTACATACCCATCTAGTCAGGGGTCATTAGCAGCTGAATAAAACGTTAATGGGATGTAATGGGTTGGTTGGAGGGTGGAGGAGAGCTCTGTATGACCTGTCTGCTCCTTCTGCTTCCAGGGCGAGAAGGGTCCTCAAGGACCGGCTGGCCGGGATGGCATCCAGGGCCCGGTGGGACTCCCAGGTCCAGCAGGTCCTGTTGGCCCCCCCGGAGAGGATGGAGACAAGGTGGGAGCGGCTCCCTGCTGTGCAGGGTCACTCTGGGAAGGAACCGGCCAACGTGCCCCATTGCCACCACGCTGACCCGCTGCTTCCACCGCATCGGGTTGGACGTGCTGCCGGTCGTAACACAAGGATATTTTATGGCGCTGGCAATCCCGCGAGATCAGCAGCATCCCATCTGGGGAGCAGCAGACACTGTGCTGTGTGTGTGCTCTGCCAGCCAAACCGCTTGCTGAAATCCAGTTTGTCTCCCTCAAAACCTGTAGCAGGTGGCCTGCCCGCGGGTGCCTGGCCTTTCCAAATTAATTACCTTTCCCCACTCTCTCATTAAGCCCCTCTGAACTGGAGGATTCTTAGAAAACATTAGCTGGGCCAAATCACTCATCGCTGCTAACAAGGTCTGCAAAATGATGCTTCTTGCATCGCATGGCAGCTAAGGAAAGTTTTAGGATGTAAAAGGGTTTGGTTACACCTGGAGTGGCCAAATCTCTGGCCTTTTTCAGAGCATTCTGGGGTGTTTCTGTGGGAATTGGCATCTTTGGGATGAGAATGCAGACACACAGGAATATTGCTTGAATGTTGAGGTATGGAAGTGGTCACCAAGTGAACTAACTGTGCCCCTTTGTACCTGGCAGGGCGAGATCGGGGAGCCTGGCCAGAAGGGCAGCAAGGGCGACAAAGGGGAGCAGGTGAGTGGGGTGGACATCGTCGTAGCCGCTTCCCTGGAGGAGCGTGGTTATGCTGTGTGACTTGCTGGAAACAGAAGACAATATAATTTTAATTTCTTTCTATCATTGCTTCATCTTCTCCTTTGCTTCATCAAATAGCCACACGACATAAAAAAGAGTGAGTGCCTGAAGTGTGAGCCTGCAGCTCCCAGGAACACACTGAGGTGTTTCCATGTCACCCATGTATTGTGTAAATATCTGTGAAACGTTAGCAGCCCTTGCCATTAAAGTTGGGTGTTTGGCTGCAGTTGCTTTTCTAGTTGCTTGCAGCACACTGAGGCACCCTTCGTGTGCTGCTCAGAGCCTGGGGAAGATAAATTACACATAAGTATCTAGAGAGAACTGAGTGGTGTGACACTGCTTTGCTGGAGCAAAAATGCATTTAGACGTGTCTGCTGTGCCGTTGGCACCAGGGCTGAGGAATGCTGGTGAGTTTGGGGAGACCTGACCCTGTCCTCCCTCTCTGTTTTGGGAATTAATGCACATTTAATGGAGGCTGTGTTGAAGGGCATCGCCTTTTCCGGGTGAGTTTTTTTTTTTTACTCTGTGCTCCCACCGCTGATGTTGCGCTTCTGTTTCGTGACAGGGTCCACCAGGTCCTACCGGCCCGCAGGGTCCAATCGGTCAGCCTGGCCCAGCTGTGAGTATTGTCCCCTTTTGCCAGAAATCCCCTTTCTTGCCCTAAAATCTCCTGGGAAGCGCTGCAAGGACTGGCAGTTTCTGCCTGGCGCTGCTGATGCCCAACGCATGAGTAGGGCATTGCTGCTGGCTGCAGCAGGAGGTGGTGGGGATGGAGTTTTGCATCTGCCTTGTGTCTTTGCCAAGCTGTGTTAGACTCTTTCCTCATAGGGTGCCGATGGAGAGCCAGGTCCCAGGGGACAGCAAGGCCTCTTTGGTCAGAAGGGTGATGAAGGACCCCGAGGTTTCCCTGGTCCCCCCGGCCCAGTGGGCTTGCAGGTAATTCGTAGCATCAAGGGAGGGCTTAGGGTAATGAGGGGCTCCACCTGAGATGTTCACAGCTAAAACTCATCCCCTCCACCTCCACAGGGCTTGCCTGGACCGCCTGGTGAGAAGGGAGAAACAGGTGACGTTGGGCAAATGGTAAGATGCTTTCGTACTTCTTTTTTTCATCACTGACAGATACTGCTCCAAGAAACATACCTTAAATTTGTCTCCCCTTTCTCTCAGGGCCCGCCAGGCCCACCTGGACCCAGAGGTCCATCTGGACCACCAGGAGCAGATGGTCCACAGGGTCCTCCCGGGGGAATAGGAAATCCTGGTGCAGTAGGAGAGAAGGTAAGGCATCCAGACAAACCTGACCGAAGCCCACAGGAGTTTGCTACGACACTCATGCAGGGGCTTTGCTACGTCAGCAGAAAACCTAATGCCCTGCAGAAATATCACTGTGATCACCCTCTTTTCCCCTCTGCAGGGTGAACCTGGTGAATCTGGTGAGCCTGGTCTTCCCGGCGAGGTTGGCCTGCCGGTAAGTACACCATGGGGTGGCTCTTGCTCTGATAGAGAAGAGCTTTTCTTCAGTGGTGTCCCCTGAGGAGCTGGCTGAAGAGGCGTCAGGGAGGCATGGATGTGGATGGGGCTGCAGGGACTGAACCAGCCGTGTCCTTGGTTTGGGGATCAGGCGACGTGTCGCCATGTTACTGGGTATTTATAGTATCACATTTAGTCACCGAATATGGTATACCCACGACTGAACGACAGGAACACCATTTAATCTTCGTGGGAAGGGACTTCTAAATCACGTCCTCGTGTTTCAAGATAGAAACAGAGCTGCTTTCTCAGAATTGATTAAAGGATAGCTAGAGATCAGTAAGTTGTTTTCCTGGGTAATAGAAACACCCTTTTTCCTTTACAGGGTCCTAAAGGTGAAAGAGGTGAAAAGGGTGAAGCAGGTCCCTCTGGTGCTGCTGGTCCACCTGGCCCCAAAGGTCCACCAGGCGACGATGGTCCCAAAGGCAGCCCTGTAAGTACCCCCTCCTGTCCAAGCAGTGCTTCCTTGTCTTGCCCAGCAGAGACTTCTGAAAAGATATTTTCCAGAGATTTTTGTGGAAATTTGAAATAGTTTACCAGTGAGAGAATTGCTCCTCTAGTGATGTGCGATGTTAGTCCCCTTCTTTAGGGTGCTAATGAGGAAAAGGCTCAGCTGTACTATGTCTTGCAGCAATACTTGAGTTATTAGTTCTTTTTGCAGGCTATCAGAAAGCTCACCTCTATGGAGAGGGCCTGCAGTCGGTTTACTTTGCGCTTGAGCTTATGTATTGCCTAGGTCCTCTGCACCGGAGCGAAACTTCCAAAATAGCACAGAGGAGATTTATGTGAATTTGGGAGTTGTACCTCTAGGGTCAGATCCCTGCTGATGCTAATTGCTGTAGCTTTATTGAAGCCAGTAGTGCTATACTGATTTATACCAGACGACAGTGGTACAGTATGTATCTTGCCGGCTTCTTTGATGCTTGCTGGCTGAAGAAATTTATTACGCGATAAGCAAGGATGGCATGAAACAGCAGAGGAGGCAGGGGAGTTAGTCATCTCTCTTAACAGATGGGTTTTTGGGATATCGCATTATTGGTTGAAGCCTATTGTCTGAACACTGGTTTCAGAATCATTTGAAGTGCACAATAGACATTGTATAGAGAAGAATGGTGAAGTGGTTTAGTCATTAAATGCTTTGAGAGGTTCTTCATGTGAAAAATGTTACACATCATGTAGTAAGCAAAAGCAAAATTTTCTAATCTGCACAGTCCCCAAAGCTGCGAGGATTTTGCTGTCACTTGTCCAACGTATTTACGAGAAACTAGATGACGAGTCCCAGCGTTGACACTAGAGCTTTGTGTAGTGTGGATGCAGAGCTGAACTGGTGGCTGTGACAGGGTGAAATTACTGAAAATGCAAAGATGGGATGTGATCTGGGATTGTGTTTGAGGGTAGGGAATTGGGGGTTTGCTCCGTAGGGTGACTCCCCATGTTGTCGCTGGGGTAACAGGTACTAATGCTCTGCAATTCTCCAGATGCAATATCTTTGACCTGGGGATATCCTTTTTCTCTCTTTACAGGGTCCAGTTGGTTTCCCTGGTGACCCTGGTCCTCCTGGAGAACCTGGTCCAGCTGTAAGTGTTTGTCTCACAGGAGGGCAGTTAGGTTCCTCCTCTTGGTTTAGAGAAATACATGTGCTGTTCATTCACCAGCAGCTCCTCTGGCATTTACTCTTCCTTTCCTTGGGAAAGAGTACGAAGTCCCACCATAAGACTGTTTGTCTGACCATGCTTCAATCTTTGGGGCAGTAGCTATATGAATGCTGCTACCCACAGCATTTGACACAGGACGTTTGTTGTTGCCAGTGTTCTCAACGGGAAATGGGAAGGGATGGTGCCCGGTGACACGAAGACCAGATGAACTACACCTGCTGCTGCTAACGCTCTGCTCAACTCTGTTCATACCCTAAATACGCCTGCATGTTTGTTTCTTCTTCCTTTTTAGGGTCAAGATGGTCCCCCTGGTGACAAAGGTGATGATGGCGAACCTGGACAGACTGTGAGTAACTGGATAGATGAGATCTGCTCCCCATCAGTCCCCACGGTTTCTGTGTGCAGGTCCAAGGATGTTTAATGCAGAAGGACATACAGCATCTAATTCCCACCAGCTTCTGCTGCACTGGTCCCCTGATACCTGTCCCTCCTGTCTGTGTCCGCCTGGCTGCTGCCATCCATCCAGGCTGCCCAGCAATACATCCTGAAAGCAAAAATTAACTTATGGAAAAACAAAATCTCGTCTTTCATTTTAACTTTGCTGTGCCTTATGGTATTTCACGGTGGGAAGGGATAAAACAAGATACCACCTGCACCCCCGAGGAGGTGTTGGGAGTTGTACTGACCGCCCACGCCTTGGCTTAGCACAGCCTCTAGATCTTGACTGGAGTTTTACATGTTTGCTCCTCCCTCCCACGTCTCACAGTGCAGTTATGGCTTCTTCTCCTCCCCTCTCCATCTAGGGTTCCCCTGGTCCCACAGGAGAGCCAGGTCCCTCTGGACCCCCAGGGAAAAGGGTAAGCTGATTGTTTAGGAGTATTTTTCCAAATGTATTTGTATTGACTTTTTGAAACTAATGTTATTACTTAGGTCTACAGTAAATGCAAGGCAGTAACGTGTAAAATAAATAAATGATAACAAAAAAAAAAATTGATACACCATCCACAGCCATTGGAAATTGATGGGAAGTTGTCAACCAAATCCCATGGCTATTTTTGAGATTTTAACACCCAAAAGAAAATACAAGTATGAGATGCTCCTGTTCTTCCTGCCTTGCTGGCAGAGCCCAGGGATTCATTTAGCAAGAAGCTAATTTAAAAAGCTTTTCAGAGATATTTGTCTCCATTTTGTCTTCTTCCCTGGGGCTGTAGCATCATTTTGCTAATTCCAGTAGACCATTTCAGATCAGTGTGATCTAATTGCGTTTTGCATCTATTTTGTGCTTTCTCTAGGGCCCTCCTGGTCCAGCTGGTCCCGAAGGAAGGCAAGGAGAGAAAGGAGCCAAGGTAAGAGCTGAATGGGATTTCACCATGTCCTTTGTATGCCAAAAGGATCAGCCTCTGACAGCATTGGTGTTTGAAAGACAGCAATTTGATTTTGCTGTGTGTTACAACAAATTAACCTGAATTTGGGGCCATTGGCCTCAAATCTAAGCTTATGTTTCATCTTTTAACAAACTCTGTGGAGCTAATTAGAGCTTGGTAAGGTCATGGGAATGTTTTTCTTGTTTTGAAATGACAAAGTGCCGTATTTGGCAATTTAATACGTTGTAAATAATACAACATGCACAGCCCTATGTCCTGTCCCAGGGCACACACAGCATTATTGGATGGTGATTATTTTGGTAGGGGAGGTGGGGAAATGTAGAGTGGGATTGCAAATTTTAGATCAAATTGTTGTGGCAGCCACAGGAACGCTGATGGTGGAGGATGTCCTCTGCTAGCTCATCTCCTAGGACTGAACCAAGGAAAGCTTCCTGCTCTGGAGAGCTCATGGCCAAAGGGCCATTCCTGCTGGAAATCAGCAGAAATAGGCAAGGCTGAAAAGTGAAGGAGTTTGGAGACTTGTTCTCAACGTGCAAGGGATAGGGAGCAGTAGGAAAATCAATGAACAGAAGGTTTTACATGCTTTGCATGGAATTGCATTCGCTCTGTGACATCCTGGCAGCAGCCACAGTGTATTTGAGAAGATTGTTTGATGCCCTAATGTAAATTAAACCATGCTGCCTCTTGTGCGTCTAGGGCGAAGCTGGTTTGGAAGGACCTCCTGGGAAGACTGGCCCAATTGGTCCCCAAGGTGCTCCAGGGAAACCTGGCCCCGATGGCCTTCGAGGAATTCCTGGTCCAGTCGTGAGTATTCCCAAACTGAACAAAGTCTGAGAAAGCTTCTAGGCAGCATTGTTCCTGGTGCTTTACCATAACCCATCTGCCTTGGAAGATGCCTTTCTCCCAGTGTAACGTTCTGTCTGTGCTTTAATGCCTGGCAGCCGCTAAAACATCTTTAGTGGAAATAATATAACGGTGAATATCATCTCCCAGCATGTTTTATTTGAGTCTTGGTTCTGCTCACCCAGTCTCTGGGGTAACATTTCCATGAGCTGCAAAGTCCCTTTTCCAATAGAGAGTTGAGCATGAAAGGAACATAAATCCTTTTGCCTTTACCCCCCTGTGAGAAGCCAGGGCAAACATTCCCTGGTACAGGGACCAGATGAGGACGGGTGAATAATTTGAATAATGCCAGCTGGGAGCACTGCTGCTGTGAATAATGGGTTTGAGGGAATTGCACTGTTTTACAGGGTGAACAAGGTCTCCCGGGATCCCCTGGCCCAGATGGTCCTCCAGGCCCAATGGTATGTCAAGACTGTCAAATTCCATGAGTTTTTTAAATTGGTGAATGCATTTTACATGAATTAATTCTCTCTTGTTTCGCCCCCCGCGTCTCCCAAAGGGCCCACCGGGTTTGCCTGGTCTTAAAGGAGACTCTGGACCTAAAGGGGAGAAGGTGAGAATGGCATACGCAATCTTGCTGCATGACCTGATGTCCATGTCTGGGTTTGGGTAAAAAAAAGTTATTGTAGAGGGGTCCTGCAGCTGGCATGACAAGGCTGAGGGGTGCCACCAGCCCCATATGCTCTCTCTCGTGCTCTGGAAGCATTGGACATATCTTTCAAGGAGAGATGGAGAGTTGTGAGGGTGGCCCAAGGGATGAACCAGGTTGTGCTGTGGGTGAGCACGTGCCGCTGCCCGTCTGGATCCAAGACGGCATCCCCATATCACCAGCACTGATGGCAACGAGGTGACACGGGGGATCTGAATCTCTACATTCCCATACGGTGGCCCTTGCAGCTCTAGTTGCTGGGGCTCCCTGAACACAGGTGCTTTAGCAGAGGGCATAAGGAGGTGCAGACACCTGGCTTGCTTTAGGGCAGGATTCTCAATCTTGTAGAAATTTATGTAATATATGTTAGCACCTGAAATGAGCAGGGGCTCCAGTGCAGCAGTTCTGCTTCTACATTTGTAGCATTTTCTGTTTGAAAAAAGCTAGTGCTTTGCTCTGCTCTGCCACTCCCAGGCGTCAGGGATAGCTACAAACTCCTATCACCTTAGATTATTTGGGTTTGTATATAGAAAAGTCTCTGCTGAGTAGCTTTGGCATTTGGTTACCTCCGGCGAGAAATCATAATTAACATCTGCTATTTTCCCCTAGGGTCATCCAGGTTTAATTGGTCTTATTGGACCACCAGGAGAGCAGGGAGAAAAGGGTGACAGAGGTCTCCCAGGTCCCCAGGGCTCAGCAGGACCCAAAGGAGAGCAGGTAAATATTCCATAAGACCTTCATGGAATGTGCTTTCGAGCTGTGAGGTTTGCTGCCCTTGAGCAGATACGGCATAGCAGAGATGGTCAACCTTGGCAGGAGACTCTTGCTAATTTTTGAGGAATATTTTCTATACTAATGTGGTTTATTCTAAATATGAAATGCAGAGATGCTCCAAAATGACCCATTTTAGTGGAAAGCAGATTCTCAAGGGTCATAGGAAAAAAGTTGAATAGACTTGGAGGGATGGTAACATTAAATATGCTTCTAGAGGACTGATTTTTAAAACTGTGTGCCTAAATGAGATATGAGATTCCCTGGTTATGCTCTTGTCTGGATCATGCACATGCTTAAAACCCAGTGAAATCTCCAGATTTGAATGGAGTCCTCCAAAACTGGGTGGTCACCTGTGAGCAGATGTTAGTTGTGGAGTTACAGGCTAGCATTGCTGCATGCAAATCAATGTTCTGCTTTTATTTTTCAGGGTATCACAGGTCCTTCTGGACCAATCGGACCTCCAGGGCCACCAGGATTGCCGGTATGTAACAAATAATTATCTTTGAATTCCTCGGGAGCGGCACGGTCCTTCTGGAGTCACCTTGGTGCTCCCGGATATAGCCAGCACAGTCCTTCTGGCCTGGCCTTGTATGAGGTTGCTGATGGGAATGGGTTTGCCCAGCTGACCCCGTTAAAAACACTTGAATGAGTTACAGGAGTACTGGGGGGGAGCTGAGAGATGGGCACAGGGGGGACAGCGTGATTGAGGCAGGAAAATTAGCCCACCCTGTTTCCCCGTTTCTTTTGGATTATCTACAATCATATGGTGATTTTTTGGTACTTTTTGCTCTTTGCATATTTTTTCACTGGATGCCCAAAGGCTGCAGCCTGCACGCTTGGGCACCCAGCATTTGCTATTGCTGGCTGTCCTTAGCACGGAGCCAGGATCATCCCCGGGTTACGGTAATGGCACAGCAGCTTTTCCAGTCCCCATCCGGGCAGGAGCATGGAGCGCTGATACAGATTGGTCTGACACAAATGCTTTTTTGTATGTTGGCAAGTGAAAGCAACACCGAACTCAAGTGGATGTGAAAAGTGGAAACAGAAAGGAAGTGAATTAAAAAAGCCACCTTGTATAACACTACTCTGTCTCTCGCTAAGGAGAGACTGACGACTTCTCTGCTAGGAAGCATACTGACTCCTTTCTATGTTTTTCTCTATACAGGGTCCACCTGGTCCCAAAGGTGCTAAAGGATCATCAGTGAGTATAGACATTGTTAAACGAAGAGGTTGAGGAGCTCTTATTAAGTGTATAACCTGCTGCGACTCCTCCGCATCAGTGGCTTTAAGGCAATTAGCCAAAGATGACTGTAGCAAATGCAGCCTTTTCAGGCTGTCTAAGCCCAGAAATTATAATTGGGAAAGGTTTCTGTTGCACACACTGTACTTCATTGAGCATCAGTGCAGCAAAGATCACAAGGAGGAATCCAGTGCCTAATCCTTTGGAGAAAACCTACTGCTGTAAAGCGGAGGGTATTAAAAATAGACTGTGAAGCGGGAGGTGGCAAGCTGAAAAGCAAAGAACTCGGTGAGAAATGCGACACTGAAGCAAGCTTCATGTTACAGATCTCCTATGCAGGCAGCTAAAAATTCCTCTTGGGCAACTTCCTAATGTCTTTTTCCCATGCAGAATTCAATGTTTTATTAATTTTAAGATTTTATTTGATTTATAAAACTGTTGAATTGATTTGGAAAGTTAACATTTTCATGCACTGGAAGATCCTTCCTTTTCCATAGGAAGCCTGAGCAAAATTTGACTGTTTAACTACAAGTGTTTGACTGATCTTTTCTTTTACCTAAGCACCGAAAATAACCAAAATAAGCATTTTCTTGGGGGGTGCAAGGAGACTCCCCTTGTGTTCCTGAAGGGACAGGGAGAAAGTTTTTGCCACAAGAGACTATTAAAAGAAATAATGTTTGGGATGCGATATAAGTGACAAGTGCTTTTTCCTGAGTGACTCATATGTTTTTCCCTTGTTTTTCCACCCAGGGTCCAACAGGTCCAAAGGGTGAATCTGGTCTTCCTGGGCCCCCAGGGCCTCCTGTAAGTAGAACCCATTACCTGAGGTGTGAAATGAGGCTCAGATTTAATGGGTGTTGTAATGTTAGGAAGTAGAAGATTTCTGGACAAAGATTCAGCATATCAGGAGTCCTAGCAATGGATTGGCATCTCTTAGGGATGCTGGGGAAGAAAGCAGGATGTGAAGGGAGAAATTACTAATGGGAAGATGACAAGAGAAGACAGACCCAATGTTCAGGCCTGGTGGCCAGGGTTTTTATCAGTACCATCAGGGGTGTTTCACGTGTCTAATGTGTATCTTGTGATGCTGCTTCTCAGCACTGGTGGCTGCTTTGGCCATCTCTTCTGTCTGTTCCCCACTGCCAATGCAATGAGAAGTTGTATCTTCCTTCCCCACAAATCAGGGTCCTCCTGGAGAAGTCATCCAGCCACTGCCCATCCAGTCTTCCAAGAGGACCAGGCGAAACATTGACGCCAGCCAGCTGGTGGACGATGGAAATGCCGACAACTACATGGACTATGCAGATGGCATGGAGGAAATTTTCGGCTCGCTGAATTCCTTGAAACTGGAAATTGAGCAAATGAAGCATCCACTGGGCACTCAACATAACCCAGCACGTACCTGCAAGGATCTGCAGCTCTGTCACCCTGATTTCCCAGACGGTGTGTCCCGGGGCAGAGGGGGTGCGGGGAAAACACTGTGGGCTTCCCAGCTCCATGCAGTGAATGCAAGCAAGTGCAGGAGGAGAAGTAATTTGGGGAGTCCCTGGCCCTGGTGCCCCATGAGGAATGTGGCTGATAAAGAAGGAATACGTAGAGAAGAGTTGGACTAGATGATCGTTGTAGGTCCCTTCCAACTGAAATATTCTATTCTAAGAATGGGGATATATGATGAAAAAAAGCTATTCCTGTAAGGTGCCACAGTATCATGTGGAATCAGAACATAACCAGTTTTCCAAAAAATACATATAGCCTATGACAGAGTTGAAACATCCCTGGTAAGATGGTTGCTGAAGTGCCCATCGTCCTTCACAGTGCTGATTCTTTTCTTCCCTTCTCTTCCCTCTCATGCATCCAGGTGAATACTGGATTGATCCTAACCAAGGATGTTCCAGGGACTCTTTCAAAGTGTACTGTAATTTCACAGCTGGTGGAGAGACTTGCATCTTCCCTGATAAGAAATCTGAAGGAGTAAGTCCACACAACCTTTTTTTCCCCCTTTATATCATGGTGATGAGAGATTGTTTCCTAATATGAATATTCACAGACGGTCAACTTCAGGAGAATTGAACAATAGCAAGTAAGGATTAAAGATCCAGAACGCTTCTTTGTTACACAACGTTGGCTTCTGAAATAATAAGGAATATGTTTACAAAGAGAATTTCTTTGAGTAAGTCAGATTTAAACTGTGATTTGGGACCAGTCTTTGATGATTTCCCAGGCATAATAAGTGCTAAAACCTTAATTTTTTTTTTTTTTTTATTTTGCTTTACAAAGGCAGAAGTGTGTGTTGGCGCAGGAACTGCAGCATCCTATGAGCTTCATTTAACGCATTCCTTGTCTTCCCTCCTACAGCGGGGCTGCCACTCCACTGTCTGCGTGCATAAGCACCACTGATTCCTCTGCCCTTACTGTGTCTTCAGGCAGAGCAGATAAATGTTTATCTCCTGTCATTTTTTTCCTGGTGTTTCTTGTGGGTATTTGGTTTCCTGAATGATTGCAACTAGCTTCAGCGCTCTTCCTGGCACCGATGCACAAGGTTGATTAAGCTATTTGTGTAATGATGTGCTTAGCTCAACCATACTCATCATTTTTGTCCTTATCCATGCACTCCGTTTTCTGGAGCTGCTCTCCCTGATGCCTGGAGACCAGCTCTTGCACTGGCCAAGCAGAAACTCTTGCAAAGCGGCCTGGGGGAATTCTCTCAGTGTCACAGTTGTGCTCCAGCTGGGTTAAGGTACAGACAAAGCTGTTCACACCAGTGGAAGCCATTTGCCTGCTGAATTTCATCCACCAGAAATATGTGCCAGCACAGGACGAATAACATACAACATAAATCTTCCTTGAGTTTTTGTTAGGGCTGTTTAAATAGGAGATGGTTTTCTTCTCCTTTGCATTAACTTGCTATGGCTTTCCTCAAGATGTTGACAGCTAAAAAAGCGGAGTCTGCCCATGATCTTACAGCTGCTCAGACTCCTGCCACGCCAAATCTGCGAGTGGCTCTTTGGCCCCATCTTGTCCACTGTGGAGCTGCTCTTCTGACCGCAGGCTGCGAAGCTCCTCAAATGCAAATTGTGCTACACTGTTACAATACATGTCATAAATAAGAAAAAGCTTCAGCCTGCTCTTTTTCCGTGTAGAGGAATGAAAACAGCTACCAGACCAGCATTAAGTATTCGCTGAGTGGTTTTATTATAAGGCACAGCAGAGTTTAAGCCATATCCCCTTTCAGTCCATCCTTAACCCAGCAGAAACACACTGACTTGCTTTATGGTTCACATACTGGAAAGGAAAGGACAGTCCCAAGATACCTGCATACAGGTTGGCCGCTGGTGTTGGAGAGATTTATGGCAGAAGTGAGGGAGCTTGTGGGAGCATAAGGAAGCAGACAGCAGCCATGCTCCTTCCTTGTGCTCTGACTCAAAAAAAGTGATTCGGCTGCTTAGACGGGGCTGCCATAAAGGATGCTCTGGCAGCTCATTTCTTGTCAAGGTCACCCCCTGCATCGCTCCAGGTAATTGGAGCTCCATCATGTGTGATGGTCCAGCACTGACTGCGGAGGATGCGCCATGCTGCACCTTATTGCTGCACAAACACGGGAGGCAGGCAGAGGCTTTTCCTTAATCACACTCTTTGCCTTTCCCAGCCACACAGCATCTGGATTTGACGTTAGAGTGACAGCCGCCTTCTCCGTTATCAGCATTGCTTTTCCACCCCAGCCCTCCCATGAAGATCAACGGATCTTTTACTGCTGCTATTTCCTTTTTTCCCCCCTCTGTCTTTCCTTTTATCTCTCCTGCCGATGGACTGCACTGTTGGCATTGCATCCAAAGGATCTAGGAGGCAGCGATCATTAGCCCTCAGCAGAGCCCTCAGCCAAGGCAGCGCTGGGCACCCGGGGCAGCACCATGCTGTCCCATTCTGCTTGAGAGGCTGCTGGCACCTTAGGGCTCTGCCGACTGGTCTTGTGACTGGTGTATAAAGATTAAGAAAACATTTTAAAGGAAGTTGGACAGTTTCAATAAGACATGCAAACTCTGCTTGTGGAACTGAATGTAACTTTTTTTATTTCTTTTTTTTTTTCTTTCTTTCTCTCTTTCCTCCTTGCCGTCCACAAACTAGGCTAGAATTACTTCTTGGCCAAAGGAAAACCCAGGCTCCTGGTTCAGTGAATTCAAGCGCGGTAAACTGGTAAGATGCATCTTGGTGCTTTCTGTTTTCTTTAACCCGTGTCATATTTTACAGAGTAAAATGGCTCGTTGGCCCAAAGAACAACCTTCTACATGGTATAGTCAATACAAGCGGGGGTCTTTGGTAAGTGGCTAACCTCGGCCCGCTAGTCTGAATCAGAGCGCGTCATCTGCTTTGGTATGGCCAGACCTGTTGCACTCTGCATGCTGGACTAATAACCATCACAAGTCACAGTAAAAACATTTAAGGTGGAATACTGAAAAAGAAACAAAACCCAATGAGGACACTTTTTTCCAGTCTTCTTGACTGGAAACCTAGGAGCAGCTGCCGAGCGTTGCCCTGCGTTGGAAGGGGACACG
Source organism: Pelecanus crispus (assembly GCF_030463565.1). NCBI lineage: Eukaryota > Metazoa > Chordata > Aves > Pelecaniformes > Pelecanidae > Pelecanus > Pelecanus crispus. The sequence goes on from NC_134651.1 coordinate 40,655,012, forward strand.
CTGACGTGCTGGGGGACCCTGCAAAAGCTGGAGCTGTTGCAGGTTTGCCTCCACAGAGCACAGCAGGAGGGCTGCATCCCGCGAGAAGGGCTGTTGCTGTGTCCTGAGCAGTTCCCATTATGGCAAGGGCAAACTGGGTGTCCCCGTGCTGCTGTCCCCCAGCAGTGTAGCCTTATCCCGAGAACTGAGACACCCCTAACATGATGCTGCAGCCTGGAGCTGGGCACGGTGCTGTCGCAGCCTGTGCTTGCTGGTACCCAGGCTGAGGTGGTGAATCTGCACGTCCCTGGTCTGGGGCAGGTTTTCCCCAATGGATGGATGGATTTCATCTCCTACACTGGAGATGAGCCACATTGGGGGTTCCCATGCCACCCCTGGAGCTTGGGAGACATGAAGTCATTGGTCTAAAGGAAGATTTCAAGCCATGTGTGCTTGCTATGCCTGGGGGACGGGAATTTGTCATAGTCACAATTAAGGATTTTTTTGAAGGGAGAAGAACTGACGTAAGGTCAAGCAATGTTTAATGTCAGCAAGCAAGCAAGACAGCAACGCATAAACCAGAGAAAAAGCTCTGGTATTTTGTCCTGTAACGGGACGTCCACGTTGTGGATAGATCGCTCCCACAGAGCCCGAGCCCTGGTCAGGGATGTCAGAGCAGCAACAAATTAGTGTAAGCCAGGTCTCCTTAAGCAACAGAAGTCTGCCGCGTTTGTATCAATTCTTGTAGGATTAGTGGGATGCAGATAATGAGCTCAGTCAAATCAGGAGAATTAGGGAAGAAGGAAATACTCAGCAGATACAACCAACCTGCCCCTGAAAGCAGGAGATGCTCTGACGTACCGTGCTGAGCTGCCTCGTGCAGTCCTCCTCTCCCCGGGGCAGAGGTTTCTTGCAGTGCCCCAAACTTCCACCTTAAAAGGCAAACAACAAAGAAAATCACCGTGTTGTTTTCCTAAGCCGCATTTCATCGCCACTAAACATGATTGCTCTGATTCTGCCCACGAGAAGGATATGGCTTCTGCAGCTTTTCTGCATCATCGAATAAGGCCGCAAAGCCAAGGCTTCAGCGTCGTAGCTCCTTGGAGGGCGACTACTCATAGCTTAATTACAGAGCACTTCATCACTTAATATTATGAGTACCTCCATTTCTCCATCTTCTCTGCTATTTTTTTTTTTCCAGTCAGCCTCTAACGTAGCTGATAAACAGAATTGCCAACTTACAGCTTAGGGCCCATTTTTTAAAGTAGGACTTTTAGTGCTACTTGGAGCCCTTTGTTCCATCTTTCTGTGTTGCCGTTTTCTTGCTTTTTTTCTTGCATTTTCTGTTTGGAAAAAAGCCACCAGCACGTCGAAGACCTGCCTAAGCAAACCAGCAAACTGTTAAACATGCAATCCTTCAAAGTAAAGTTTGATTTTTTTGGGTTTGGTTTTTTTTTTTTTTAAAGTACTTCTTATTTTGCCCCAGTCAGTATTTGGAACTATGAGACTGGTAAATTGGGGACACATTTGCCTGGATCCAAGATCATTTGAAATCTGTGTGTAGACGGGCAGGATGAATGAATTTGAGTTCCCCTCTGGGTGCAGCGTTGCTCCTGTTACTCCCTAGAGAAGGCCCCTGGTGTCTTTCCACGCAGCCCGAGCACGGTCTCTTGGGGGGCTGAGCCCGTGGGGATCCCTGAAGCCGAGGGGAAGATTTCCACGTGGCTGCTCGGTGCTGCTGAGAGCACAGGCTGCTGATGTGGGGGGCTCCGCATGAATCCCGGTGCTTGCACGACGAGTGCAGCCATGACGATGCTTGCCTTCCTTCTGGGGATATCTAAAGTAAGAGGGACACCATAAATATGAAATATGAAGAAACCGTCTTGTTTTGATGCTTCTGCACCATCATTAATCAATGACACAGAGTACTTGGAGCTGATTCCTCACTATTTCTCATGATGCAGCCAAACTGCATTTAGAAGGATAAAAGGGTTGCAGATGTTTTCTTCTGGACTCTGCTTTCCTTCTGTGTGTTACACACAATTCCCAGTAGCTCTAACAAGGCCTGCCACCCATCCTGTCCTGTTATCCTTCATAGCCATATGGCATCTGCCACGGGAAATACTATCACAGAGAAAACAGGAGAGAGGATTGATTTTTGCAAAACTGTGTTCCCATGAGTGAGCCTTATGCACACAACCAGTTCCCAGTGGCTCCAGTTGCAAAGCTGGGACGGGTCTTCATGCAATCTGCAGAGGCAGAACAGCAACCGAGACCCCGTAACAAGCAGTCAGGCTCCCAAACCCAGCACTGATTTGAAATAAGAACAAATAAGAGAAATAAGAGAAGTGGGTCCTGCAGATCGGTGCCATTGGGTGTGTGCTAAGTAGTTGATGTTTTGTGTCCCCTTCCTTCCACGTCCTGGTGGTTTTCTGGTAGCTCTCCTGCTGGCATGCGTGGCTCTCTCATGGTCAGTCATATTTAACTCTCAGGAGGACAGTGCAACAGTATCCTGACAACCGGTTGGTATATTTATTTATTATCTTTTTCCTCATTATTTTATTGTCTGGTTATGAATCTCTTCTACTGTTTGCAGCTTGCACTGATGTTTCATGGTACCTCGAAGAACACTACGCTGTTTGTGTGCCTGTGTTTTTCTCCTGGTCATTTCTAAAGAGAAACCCACTGTCCACAGAGGGCAGTAACAACCAGCAGCTCTGGTAGCTTGGCCATGGCTGGAGATGCCACCTGAAGTACAGTTAGTTTATACATGCAAACTAGCTGTCCCGCTGCGCTTTTGCTTCTGTGGTGGGGTATGAGAGTAAGTCCCAGAAAGTCCTGAATCCCCAAGGTGCTAGTAGTGGCTTTCAATAAATTGTGTTTTGCAGAAGTATATTTCTAGACACCGTTCTCCTCTAAGAGAGACAAGGAGCCTGATGTGCAGCATGGAGCACGTTCCTGTGCCAGTGCAGCTCTGTGTTTCATGACATGCCTTAAGGGCAGCAAATGCGTTTTCCCTTTAGCTGAGCGTAGCCTCCCAGACCCAGGGCAGGAACAGGATTGCTGCGGATTAAGTGCAAAGATTGCTTAAAAAGCAGCGTATTGGTGCCCAGGAAAAATGAATGGGAAATACCCCAGTGTGTGCAGAACAAAATACCCACAGCAGTCAGAAAATCACATCAAATAGGGCAGAAAAATAAAGCCCCAAACCCTTACAGAAGTCTTGCTTTCTCTCCTCTTCAAAAGCTGGAGAAGCGTGCTCAGTATCGGCTTAAACCTGAGACACGTATCCCCAATTTTCTTAGCACTGCACCTTTTTTGCAACGAGGGCTGAAGTCCAACTTCCTTTCTCCTCCTATCCTGCATTAGCCTTATTGTTTTAGCTCACAACCAGCAAGAGAAATAAGTGCCCTCGGTAGCCATGCCGTGGCCACAGGAGGACCAGAGCAGTGTCTGCGCCCCGGTAGGGTGGTGAGGCTGAGCGCCATGCGCATGGTGATAAAGATGGGTGAGACTGGTGGTCCTCGGAGCCCCCCAAACATGTTGCGTTGCCCCTCACTGCCCAGTGTTTCCCCTTCTCCACTTCTCATAGCTCTCCTACGTGGATTCGGATGGGAACCCCATCGGAGTGGTGCAGATGACTTTCCTCCGGCTCCTGAGTGCTTCGGCCCACCAAAACATCACTTACAACTGCTACCAGTCTGTAGCCTGGCACGACGCCACCACCGACAGCTACGACAAGGCCATCCGCTTCCTGGGCTCCAATGACGAGGAGATGTCCTATGACAACAACCCCTACATCCGAGCCGCCCTCGACGGCTGTGCGGTACGTGGGCAGAGCTGGTCTCGGCCGGTCCCTGCAAAAGGGGTCAGTGCTGGGGGTGTCTGTCCCCCTCCCCTGGTTGTCCAGCACCATCTGCCTTGGAGCAAATCGCCTCCAAATTTCCTCTGCCTGTTGATGTAGTTGCCTTGAGGATTGTCCCCAGCATGGGAGACATTGAGCTGTTTCTTCCCTATGCTGGGAATACGTGATTCCACTCAAGGTCAGGGGAAGCTGCAGCACCTCTAGAAACTAAATTAATTTGCTTTATTGCTGGTTGTGCGTAAAGGAGGGGACCTGCCTAAAACCACGGATTGCTTTTAAACGTCGTCCTTACCTTTGCTCTTACTCCGTTTACTCACACAGGGTGGAGGAAGCGATGACACTCAGTTGCATACAAGTTTTGCAGGCGTTGATAATAATTTTTTTAACTGCTTTCAGGAAATCTTGGAGGCAAAGCATTAGGGGTTTGGCATTGGGTTGGTTGGGTTTTTTCTGTGGCACGTGCAGCCCCAGGAGGGCTTTGGGCTGTGCTGGGCATGGGGGTGCATCATCCCATCACCCCATGGCTGGCTGCAGTGCCCAGCTCCAGCCTGGCATCCCCTGAGCTGCCAGAGGAGCCCCAGCACGGCGCTTTGGATTGCTCCGTGCTTGCAAGCGCCTGCTCCTCGCAGGAGCTGCCTGTGCCTTTGGGAAAGGACAAACCAAAGTAAGGCCTGGCTCTGTATAGCAGAATGAGATGGTGCTACGGGATGCAGGGGACAGAGGTTTGCATCCCTGCTCCCATTTCAAATGCAGCTTTTGGCATCTTTAGTTCTGTTCCCCATGACTTTTTTTGCCCAGAGTGCAGAAGCAGGCGTTACGCTGCAGCCCTCCTCTCCCCGCACAGCCCCCACTGCTCTTCGCCTTCGCTTTGGCCACGAGCAGCAGCTGGAGTTTCCAAAGGGGCCCAGCATCCTTCCTTTGCTTCTGCCTCCTTCTGTTGGATGCCTGATTTGGGACTGAGCTCTGAAAAATCTGCCCTGAGGAGCTAAAATTTTGGCAAAGCAGGTGCTGCTTGCATTTATTTTGAGACCCAGCTTGCTGGTGCAAAAGTGTGCATAATTCTCACCCTCTGCAACTGCAGTGCTTGAAGCCCACGGGACGGAAAGATTGAGATGTTCGACAGAAGCAGCCCTCTACATAATTTGAGATGAAAGTGGTTCTGTTCTGGCACATGCACGTTTTTTACTGTAGGAGCAATGAGGAAAATCAGATTAGAATCGCTGCTTCTTTTAACACTCTTGCAGAGAGGGAAAGGGCATCCATCCCACTTCTGGAAACACTTAGAGGCTGTGTGGGGAAGTTTATCCTCAAGTACTTCATATCTCCTGCTAATGCAATGCATCCTCAGTAGAAAGTGCCTTCCTCTCCCTTTCTCTTCTTAAGTCTCAGGGGATGCTGCAAGATTGCATGTTGCACATTTTAAGGCAGAAGTGCCTGCTGAAAACCCTTTTTGTTTAAGTGGTTTGGCTCAGGTGCCTTGCATTCCTCTCCCAGATATTTGCATGGCAAGATGACTGTAGCTCCTTCGAGTTTATTTGCTTGGTTGCTTCTCACAGGTGGCTGTTAGCACAGCCAGTCTCAGTGTTGCAAATAAATGACTGTGGCAAGAGATAAAGCAGCAGGAGCAGCAAGGGCCCGCGGTGCAGGAGCACCAGGAGAGGCTGAAAAAGCCCCAGTGCAATGGTGGGTCACAGAGATGTCATCTCCTGGCTCAGAGTTTTGGGTATCACTTCCGAACCAGTGTGCCCCAGTCCTTCCTCTTTGCTAGAGACGTTCCTGTAGGCTATAAAAAGGAGGTAAAATATGCTAAGGGAACTTATTGCAGCCTTGCAGAAAGAGGCTCTGCATCTCCTGTATTCTTGTACCATCTCCGGTACCCCGGTAGGTCATCGTCCCGGAACCACAAGCAGGATATTTAAGATTGAGCCCTATATGTGAAAAATGAGGTTGGACTCTCCGACATGGCGCTGTCACAGAGGTCTTGGGAGGACCCGCACTCCGGCCATGATGGAGGCCGCTGTAGCCGGTGCCAGCAGACCTCCAGGGCTAATGTTCAGGCCATTATTTGAATGTGTTTTTCCCTGATCTTACAGCCCTTTCTCAGTAGCTGTGATATAGCGTATTCTTCTGAGACACACAAATCAGAGGGTAAGGTAGAGCCAAAAGCTGCTCCATAAATCCACTTGTTTGTGCAGCTTTGTATGCCCTCGGGTGCACTTCTGCTCCTCTAATAATTATTTATATTTCGGAAATAACTGTGTGGCTACCAGGCACAATAAAAAGACAACATCACCTTGTGAATTCCATCAAACTTTAAATGTGATCTTTTTGGTAGCGCTCGGATAATAGTCAAACTAATATATTCAAATTAAGTCGCTCACATTTGCTCAACAACCCATGCACGTCCTCGGGGAGGCAAAACAACTATACCACAGCCACAACAATTTTACCAGGCTCCTGTTCCGGCTCTGAGACATGCTGACAGCAGAGTTAGTGTCCGGTGGTCTGCATGGCTTTTTCTGCTCCAAAGGCTGAGCTCACGACAGTCGTCTCCCAGGGGTTTGCTCAGTGGTCACCATCCCACTTGAGAGCGTGTCTGCCAAATCTGCAGGGCAAATGTGTGTTTGGGTGCTGGGTGCCTCTAATTCAGCTCAGAAAATGCCTGGGCAAGTTCGTCACCATATTCCCAGCTGACTGGTGAATGCTCCTTCATGATGTGTCCAGAGAAGGGCAATGGAGCTGGTGAAGGGTCTGGAGCACAGGCCTCATGAGGAGCAGCTGAGGGAGCTGGGGTTGTTTAGCCTGGAGAAGAGGAGGCTGAGGGGAGACCTCATCGCTCTCTACAACTGCCTGAAAGGAGGTTGTAGTGAGATGGGTGTTGGTCTCTTCTCCCACGGAGTTAGCAATAGGACGAGAGGAAACGGGCTCAAGCTGCGCCAGGGGAGGTTTAGGTTGGAAATTAGGAAAAATTTCTTCATGGAAAGGGTAGTCAAGCATTGGAACAGGCTGCCCAGAGAGGTGGTGGAGTCCCCATCCCTGGAAGCGTTCAAAAAACAGGTAGATGTGGCACTTTGGGACATGATTTATTCTAGTCTACCCTTGATTGGTTTAGTGTGGACTTGATAATGTTAGGTTAATGGTTGGACTGGATGATCTTAAAGGTCTTTTCCAACCTGAACGATTCTATGATTCTATGATAACTTGCTGTCGTTGGGTTGGAGACATCATCAGAGCTCCTCTCTCTCCCTCTTCTCCCCATCAGGCAAAGAAGGGCTATCAGAAGACTATCCTGGAAATCAACACGCCCAAAGTAGAGCAAGTACCTATAGTCGACATCATGTTCAATGACTTCGGAGAAGCATCACAGAAATTTGGATTCGAGGTGGGACCAGCTTGCTTCATGGGCTAAGAGCCACCTGAAAACTAGTCTCCAAATGAGCAACCTCGTAACCTCATTGCGCCATTTAATTAATTAAAAAAAAAAAAAAAAAAAAAAAGAAAAAAGAATTCATTGTCACATGCACGTTCTGAAACTGGACAGCGATGGGTTTTTTTTTCCGTTTTGTTTTGTTCCTCGTTTTGCCCAAGTTCCTCTGTGCCACCGCACCCACACGTACCGAACCGCCGACCGAGAGGACCGTTCCCGTGACGGACACAGAATCGCATGACCGACCGCCGCACACATGGCCCGGAGACCTGTCCCCGTGCCACTGCCACCGCTGCTCCCACCTCTGCTGCTCCACAGCCACCGAGCAGACCCCACCGCCATCAAAGACTTCTTCTTCTTGCAATGAAGCGATACCGAGCGCTTGTCTATAGATTATTGTTTGTTTGTTTGTTTCTAAAGAAAAATGGAAAAAACTTGAAACTCCTGCATTCAGCTTGATGTTGAAATCCCGGCAGTCCTGGCTCCAATCCAAAGCCTGCCAAAGCTCATCAGAGGCATTTTGTTGACTTCCACGAGATTTGGATCAGCTCTAGCAAGCAGATGTCATGGCCATTTCCAAAATTTTTAGTATCTCCATTGAATCACGTAATTCTACGTTTTACAAAATTTAACCCCATGAATTTGATGGCTAGAAGTCACACTGGGCATCTCTTTCCCATGTATTAAAGGTGCTTATATTTTTGTATGTTTGTAAGTAAATATTTGTATTGTATATTATTTTAAATGTTTCTGGCTTCAAAACATGCATGTGACCCTATCCGTATTAAAACCACCAACCCTCCCACCACCATCCCAGCCAAGCATCCACCTCGGAATGAAGACGGCGGCTCACCGCCCCTGCCTCTTTCCAACCCCAAGCCTGGATCTGGAGGGGCGTGGAGTTACGTCCAGGCACGGGTCTTTGCAGGATGAGGGCCCCGTGGGTGGCAAAAACAGCCCCCTGAGCCGCAGATGCCTTTTGGAATGATTTGCTTCAAAATAAGGAAATTAAAGCCACTTTTTAGCAAGATTTCTACAAGACCCTGACCTAAAAGCAGGATCCGCTTTGAGTCTCTGCCTTTTTATACACTTGCTTACCTTAACGTACGTGTTTTAAATTAATTCTTCTTTTCTTCCTTCAGCGTTCTTTTAAAATTATAACAATTAAAAAAATCTATTCCCAGCAGCAGATTGCAGTGGCAGGGGAAATCCATTTGTCCTCTCTGAATAGAAAGTGTAAAAAAAAAAAAGGTGGAAGAAAAAAAAAAAAAGGTGCTTTTTATTTTTACATGTCTCTCTGGTGCTATCTATTTGAAGAACTTTAATACAACACTGGTGATACCCTGCCATTGGCCAATCTCCCACCAGCCTTTGCTTTTTAGCCACTTTCAACACAGACTGCAGGCTTTTGCTACAGTCTTTGATTATAAATGCATGCCACCTTCATATTTGTTATGTAGAAGACCCTCTCCTTTCCTTAATTGTATTGCTTATACGGTCCATGTAGAAAAAGTATTAAATGTGCTTACATCTTTCTTTTCTTTTTTTCTTTTTTTTGTTTTTCCCTCCCAAGAATATTCATGCATTCTTAATGGTGGTAACCATACCAGATTGTACTCAGTCGCTGAATGTTTGTGGTGCTAATTTATGTATTTGTTGGATGTCCTGACGCGATGCTGAAGCCGTGTGGGTGCCTGCCTGCCGAGCGCTTCCGGGAGTCTGCAATTTTCCTGGTCTTCCCACAGTGGCTCTGCCAGGATGGCTTTTTTTTTTTTTCCCCCCACGCAGCATTTTCGGCTCGCAACCTGCTGACACCATCTTCTTTTTTCCATTTGTTTGTTTGTTTTCTCCCTGGACATTTTCCTTGTTTCCATCTCTCGGCTGGAAAATAGATGTTGCAGGGTGGGGGTTTTTTTTATTATTATTTGGCCTGGAGTATTACAGCAACGCTTGAGCCAAGGGGGGTCTTTCACCGTAAAGGAAAAGACATCACACTTACTGTGAAGAAAAGCCTATATATGATGTCTTTTCTCCCCTCCTTCCCAAGCAGAGAGCAGCAGCATCCGAGGAAGGGAGGCGAAGCCGTGCGGTGCTTTTCGCTCTGGGAGAGCCATGTCCATCCGTTTCCCTTCCTCTGTTGTGTTCTCTCGAATTTTTTTTTTTTCCCCAAGGGGAAAAAAAAAAAAAAAAAGGTGCTACCCTAAAAACTGCAGACTCCGGCAGCAAAGCAGTGAAAAGGAGTATATAATTATGTATAGGAGAATTCAGCTTCTCGGTCACCTTGGCAAGAGCCTTGTCCAGGAACAGTGGGAAGGTCAGAAAAGGTTGCACATTCCTCTCTGCAACAGATAAGCCATATATTGATGTATGTACACACGTGTGCGTCTGTCTAGGTCATGTGATTCTGTTATAAATTTTCACCAAGGGAGCTTTTTTCTTTTATTTTTCCTTTTATTTCTTTGCTTTAAGAAAAAAAAAAAAATTCCTCTGTTGAATTCCACAGTGTTGTAATTGTACTGAGCTCCAAACTGTTCCGATTTTCCCAGACCACTTAGCTACGGTATATTGCAATAAAATTACTACTTGTATTTGCAGACATTCTTTTTGTGTAATTTTATTTCCCTCCTCCCTTAATATATATGACTTGAACAAATGTTGATAAGAAAAATAAAACCTATGGAAAAAAATTTTAGTACATAAGGCCCTTTTTAAAGTATAGTGTCAAATGACATATTGTACATTTTTTTTCAAAGTCCAATAAACATGTCATAAAATTTAAGTGTAAAGCCCATAAGAACTATTTTTAAATATTTTAAACCTGTGTAATAAAGGAATAAATGTAATAGATTTTTTTTTTTCAATAAATCAAGTTTACTGTTTCCACCTAAACCAACGTGATGTGAATGTCTTCTTGAAGTTGATTGCAGCGTGATTTCCCCACGACCCCTCTGCTCAGTGGAGCCTGAAGAGTTCATCAGAGGAGCGGTGAAAGCGCTTAAAGGTAATATATACTGTAAAATAATAACCCAAACCTGTCAGAGAGAGAACTTCCAGGCCTGGAATCTATTTTTTTCCTCAATGAGAAACTTGGATCGACCTGACACTGCCAAAATTCAACCCAGGGATTGCAGTGGTTAGGACTTGGACGAGAAGATCAGGTGGCCACCAGCTCTCCACCTTCTCCACCCCAGTGGCAACGGCACCCGAGGAGTCTTCGCTTGGCACCGCAGCCTTTCCTTTGGCTGATCTTCTCACCCCAAGATTAATTCAGGAAAAACCCATTTCTCCAGCTTCTTGGTGGGCTCCTCAATCCCCAAACTCATGTCTCAGCCCCAGGGTGCTGCTGCATGGATGTGCTGGGGGAAGCAACGTGAGGGACACTTTGTTCATCCTCTCCTCCTTACCCCCGAGGGTTTCACTCCTAGGGACGTGCAAGATGACGGCGGCTCCTCTGGAAACCACTGCAAGAAATTGCACGCGTCTGTCTGCCAACACCAGCCACTGCTGCTGGATTTGCATTGCTCTGGTTCTCAGGGGCTTCTTGCAAAGAACATTTGGCTGGTGCTGCTGGTTTGTGGGGTCAGGAAGATGCTTGCACCTTAAAAACACATTCTCGTTTGCAACGGAACAGGTACGTACAGTACAAACACACACGCGCCCGCACAAACCCACCTCTATGCACAAAGTTTTGCAATGACAAAGCCAAGCTGTGTGTCCCATCAGCCTCTCCCCTTCATTCTTTGGCTGCAATAAGTGGTAGAAACTCCAGAGATATGTTCAGATAAGGAGCCAAAGTCCTTTAGTCTAAGTATATAATTAGTTTATAGGAATAGTTTTGGGAAATCTTGGGGTATTGAACCCAAATATTCATCCAAATAGACCCCAGAAATGCAGAGGTACCACAGCTGGGGGAAGAAACTAGGGGGGAAATAGCTTTAATTGATTAGGCCTGGCTAGAAAGACTTAACTTAGAACCTGATGATGCTTCAAGGTGACACTAACCTCGTCCATGCTGACTTGCCGGTTGTGATTTGGACTCGATCGTTGCTGGTTGCAGCAAACACTTCTAGCAAATGCCTCAGGGTCTCACTGCCGAGAGCAGCTTTGATCTGCCATGAGGAGAAAGCCGTGGATTTGACTGTTTCTGGAGCGGCTAGACACAGAAGCCATGGCGTATTTTTCATCTCATTTCGTATAACAGGAAGTCTGTGATTTGGTGCTAGAGCTACAACGCAGTAACTCTGTCTGCCAGGTGAAATACGGAAGGTAATTTTTGGAAGATCCACAACAGAAAGCAGCAGATTCCCCAAAGACAGTGCGAGCACCCAAGACAGCTCAGTATTGCTCTGAGGACTGGGCGAGGATGGGACTGCTCAACCCAAACTCACGCAACACCCCAGGGGCTTTGCCCGGGCACGGCCCCAGCGCAGCAGCTGCCTCCCCTGCCTCGGGGATGGTGCATGAGGGCAGGGTCAGAAGCTCAAGCCTTGGCATGCAGCAAGGAGAGCAAGAGGACCAAGCTCAGCACCCGCGCCGGCCCTGGTAGCACTTGGGGAATGAGAGTTAACCAAGTGCAGCTGAGCCCAATTGCGTTTCCAACAGCCTTTAAAAGCAGCTGAGCCCCCCTGGGTAGGGGAAGGGAAAGCTGTGAGGCTATCAAGTGTCTGCTTTGCTCTACCTGTGATTTTTTTCTAACAGGCAGGGGCTTCGCTAGGCTGGGATTAATGCGCTTCTGTGTATTAAGAAGGTGAAACCTGAAGAGTTTTTCCCATCCAGTTACCTGAGTTGACCCCGGCATGAGGATGCGTACATTTGCTGCCTGGCTGTTTCCTAAGGTAAAACATGAATTGCTGTGTGACTTGCTTTCTGCTGGTGAAAATGGGATTTTTTCCTTTTTTTTTTTTTCCCTTTTCAGTTTATTTTCTTAGCCCTGTTCTGGAGGAAGGGGCCCAGGTCCTCATGCTAGCTGTGTGTCTGTTGGCTCCCTGTCTTGTTTCTCAGAGCCCCTTGGCTCGCTTCAGCTGGTGGAGCAGTGGCTGTCCCTGAACCAGCGCGTTCCTACGTGGTTTGTAAGAGCAGGCAGTGGGGCAAAGAGCCTTCAAAGTAAGCTCAGCCATGTATTAGCCACCTGAGACTCCACTGAGCGGTTACCCTTGGGACAGGAGGCTGCGTGGAGCGCAGCCTCACGCACCCATCGCTTGCACGGGATGAAGCACGGATGCAGGTGCCTCCTGGCCAGGGCCGTGCGGGAGCAGCCGGTGCGCGGGGGCAGGCTGGGACGGAGCCACGGGCTTGCCATCTGCCAGCCCTGCGCGGCAGTGCCCGCCCGCCATGGTGCAAAGCAGCTTTTCCAAAATTCCGCTCCCTCTTAGTCATGCTTCCATCCTGTGGCTGCACCACCGGTGACCGGCAGGTTCCTGCTGCTCCTGGGAGCCGGTGGGGAAGGGGGCTGGGGTCAGCAGCCCGGGCCGGGGGGCGCAGCATGTGGGGGGAGGCACGGCTCTGCCATGTATCGCGCCCGGTCCAATCTGCGCCGCGCAGGGACATACTGTGATCACGCCGTTTGCTCTCTGCAAGACACGACAGCTTTGGTTGGGATGCACCCTGCTCTATTATTATCTCTCAAAGCAATGTTCTTCCCTGCTCCTTAAATATCATGTTTACATGAGACTGGTAAAAATAAAAATGGCTAAAAAAAGAGGTGTTGGCTATGATTAAATTTAGAGACCAGATCCTGGGCATTCCTTCCCTATGGTCTAGGTGAGTTTGGGCAAACAACCTAGAAGAAAAACTGTGAATGGGTGTTTTATACAAAGTACTGGGCTTCTTTAGTGTGACTAAAGCTCTCCTGAAAAGAGAGAAACAGCAAGACAAAGTGGGAGGCTCTAATGAGAAGGGGAGAGGAATGTGCCTTAGCATGAAGAGAATATGTAAAGCGTTGGGTAGAGCAAGGCTTTCGCAGCACACGGGGCAAGTGAGAGCTATTTTCATTTTTCAGCTGCTTTTTGTCCAGCACCAACTCCCCCACTGGGCCTGGTTTGACTTGGGGTTTTTTATTAATGTCTCAATCAAAAAAACTAGAACTGATCTGACCCACAGCTCTAGGAAAAAAAAAATCCTCTCCATGACTTTCTATGAGAAAGAGCAAGTGAGCTGGAGATGTCTCCTGGCAGTTCACTGCCATCTCTAAATTAAGCTGCAGGGTCTCCAGCAAAAGCTAATACGGTGCAAGTCAAATATATCTCCTTTCTCTTAACACCTTGCACAGGAACTGCAAATTCACTGCTCTGGCTTTCCTGACAGCTAGGCACTCTACCAGACAGACAATTCCCAGATTTTTTTAATTTTTTTTTTTAACATGGGTGATCTGAGCAGGACAGACCGCTGCTGCAGCAGTGAATCGTATCAGGCTGATTCATGTGTCGCTTGGCACTGCAAGCCTTGAGTCCCTTTGCCAACAGCATCACGTCTCATCCTCCACCGGGGTTCGGGTGAAGGCTGCAGCCACGATGCCTAGGACCTTCACCCATGGTGCAGCTGGGAATGCTCAGCGATGTCTCGGCTTGCAGCAGCAACAGGAATTATCGGCGCGAGGGCTGGTAGCTGTGCTCTGTCTCCAGAATACTCAACAACCTTGGCTCCTGCCAGCACTGTGTGACCTCACCCCTTCTTTCCAGAGAAAAGTTGGGTTTCAGTGAGCCGGGGCAGCCCATGCCTGCAGCAGGTGGTGGGGCAGCATCCAGCCCTGCAGCTGAATCTGAGCTTACCACCACAGCAAACCTCTTCTGCTCTCCCTTTTTTGATCCGCTTTCCCCTCTGCTCTGCCATGCCGCATAGTGCAACAGCAGCAGGTGGGAAGCAATGGTTTATCATAATTACCCATAAATCATCGTGTCACTGCACTGGGGACTTCGGGGTTTTCCTTCTTTTCTGTTTTTTTTCCATGTATTTTTCTTACTTTCAGGCAAGAGCAACCTTTGAAGCCAACCTGGGCTGATGTTCTCAATATCTGTCAGTCGCTGTTTAACCACTGCTGCTCTCCTGCCATTACGCAACGGCACAAAACCGCAGAGCTTTAATGCTTTTCAAGGTGCTTAATCCAAGCTCTGACTTCAACCAGGAGGCATTACTGACACTAGAGAGTACAAAAGTACACCTTCATGACTTGAGCAATGACAGGAAAACGCAAAGCTTGAATACCAGCCCTGGCATTCAGTGCTTCCAGCCAAGTACCGGGATGCGCAGTAGGTCTGTAGTGCTTCCCCTGGGCTGGTTTCCCTCTCTCCTCCAAGAGCAGCAGGATGCTGTGCCGCAGTTAGCAACCGACCGGGGATTGTCACTGCAAAATCACCAGCGCCAAGCTCTGGTCTACCAGGATTATCCTGCAAAAACACCAATCCTTCGGATCGTTTCAGCCTTGGAAATAATTTACTCCTAACTCATCCCTCCCTCGGCGCTTCCAGCTGGGGGGAATGGTGGTCCCCTCTCGCATCAAGGAGAGTTTCAGTACCAGCATCTTCTTTGGGCACATAATCAACCTGCTGGATTTGGGGCTCTCACTGGGTTTTCCCCAAGTCACAGCACGGAAAGCTGGCTTTGCTTTTGATCTCCAAAGCCGGAGGAGTGTTAATGTGCCGTAGTTTTATTTATGGCACCTATTGCCATTTCATTTATTCCTTGTAACTTCTCTAGCTGCAGATTTTTTTCCATCCTGGGGCATCATGGCAGCAAAGTGATTTTCTCCTGAGGCACAAACTCAATAGTTCAGACAGGCCCTGTGTGTTTCTACCTTCGTAGCAAACAAAACTTAGCAATTTATGCTTGTATTTAATGGGTTTTCTCAAATAGCCCAGAGCAAAAATAAACACCCCAAAGAAATCAAACACATGAAAACCCTAAAGAAGAAGCTGTTTTTCTCCTTCAGAGAGAAGCCAACACGCTTGTTTTGTAAGAGATGCATAACTAAGAGAGCTCTGAAGCACTAAAATTACATCTTGTAAGGCGCAGGCTGTCACGCTCAGAGGCACCCCTGGAATCGCTGCTCGACACAGCTGAACGCAGAGAGCAAACGTGCCATCTTTGGGCTCTGCGTTGGGACTTAATGTTCTCGTTCTAACCAATTATTAATATGTTAATTTGACAACGAGATGTTCTTTGCAGAAAATTTTCTGCGCTGTGCTTGGCTTTTTTTCAGCTGCTCCTTAGCTCGGCGAATTTTCCTTTTTCTCCATTTCCTCAGCTCAGGCAGGACAGAGCCATGGGCTGCACCTGTGGGACCCTTCCCTGAGCAGCCCAGGGTGCTCAAGAGAGTAACCATGTCGGGTGAGCACCATGTTGGTGCTGACTGCCAGCCTGACCTTGGGGACATCCCCTAGTATGGCCAAGCCTTGATCCCAGCCCTGCAAAAGGCGGATTCTGGGCTGCAGCGCTGCCCTGCAGCCGCAGGGATGGGGACTGCTATGGTTGTGCCATTGCCTGGGGATCTAGAGGGAAAAGATGCACAGAGCGCGTGCCTTTTTAAGTGCAAAAACTTCACCTGGGTGGCTGAGCAGGGACCGTGACCTTCTAGTGGGGTCCCTCCTCCATGGGTGGCCTCTTGTCCACATATGCAGGTGTGGTGAAGAGTCTGGTCTCTTTGGGATTACAGTGATAATTCACTTCCAAACGTTTGCTGGGGGCTCCCGGAACGAAGCCTGGGTTGGAAAAGTGCCTCACGTCAGCCCCCATCTCCCCAAGAGCTGAGACATCTCTGCTGCAGGTCGGACCCCAGCCCGGAGCTGCTCCTCGCTGTTGCTGGCACAACATTGAATTTCAGGAGAAAGCAGGAGCAGCCACCAGAAAAAAAATTGTCCTTCTTTAAGGTTTTCCTTTCAAGCAGGCTGATCAGAGACCCTGTTGAAACGGAAATCAAAAAGCTGCCAGACTTGAAACGTTAATTAAGATACACAACAGGGAGAGAGGGGGAGAGGGAAGGAGGGGAGCGTCTATTCATGAATTATCTGCTTTGAGAGGAAGCGTTTGTGTATTCGAAACGCATATATCATTTTGGTGGCGAATGAAAGAAATTGAATCAAACTACAGTGGAAGTTTGTACACCACCGTGGATTTAATTTTCAAACTTGCATCGGGCAAAGATTAACCTTGCTGAAGGGCGTTAGCAGAGCAGGCAGAATGTGTAAAAAAAAAAATTAATCCCTGCTATAAGTTTCTTCAGGAGGAAACACTGAGCAGTATTAAATATTTATTGTATATAAATACCTTCTTCCCCCCTGACCTTCTTTCCTGGTTTGCATTTCGGTTGCTGCTTCTGCCTAAACCTGCCTGCCCAGCGAAGCAGCATGCCTGGTTCATGCTGTGGCCTGGACCACAAGTGCCTTTGCCACAAAATACGGTGGTTAATCCAGCTATTACTGCTGAAGAATATAAATGGTTTTGTAAGAACCGCTGTCTTTGAGCATGGACGGATGCAGCGGGACCTGACCGTTGATCCTGCATCCCCAGCTCCGGGCGCTGCAGTGCCCAGGGAGCTTTGCGGCCGATGTCCATTGATGTCCAAGGAGCAAAAATAATGTGTAATTTAGCCCATAGCCTCGACACTCAGGGAAGAAAGAATCGGTGCTGAAATATATCTTTGGAAAAGCTGCTCAGTCCCGAACAGCCTCTCTCGGTTCTCATCCTTATGGGTTTTATACTCCGAGTTAATCGCTTTCCTACCAGCAATTCTGCTGTCGCATTTAATCCACGCAGGAGAGCCCGCTCAGCTCCATACGCCGGGAGGGATTTCACCAGGCAGCCCACCTCGACGGCAGGGATCAGCTCACCCCAAAATGCCTCTGCTGATGTTCCCCGTCACCTGCCTGGGAAGGAGGCCTGGCAGAAACTCCTGCGTGTAACGTGCGGCATCTGTGAGCCTGAGCAGCTCGAGCCCCTGGAGCACTGATGCCGCTGCCTCCTGCCCTCTCCACCTTCAGTCGCTGCAAGTGGGCACTGGTCTGCCTGGAAAAGAAAAGTGGGACTCAAATATAGATCCTGAAATAGGTCAAAAAAGAGACCAGAAATCCTCCCCACCATTTCTTTCCACTCGCTACATGCAAACTCCCCGGGGATTAATTAGTGTTTTCCCAGGGCCTGGAAAACAAAAAGCACTACGCATGTATTTTTAGTAGGTCTGAGGGGGATGTAGAACACTTCTCCATACTTTGCTCCCTATCTTTTTCCTGTAATTTCCCCACTTCCCGTCTGGCAAAACACAGACATTTCTATTGCTGAGTGCCGTATAATGTAATTAACCAAATGTTTCCAAAAGGCTTTGAGACCCGTGGGTGAAAGCCAACCATTTGCTATTAAATATTGTTAATAAGGTCAGGCCCAGGCCCAAAATATTTGTGTTAAATACTGTCAATAAAGTAATGGGGAACCCACACGCACACACCAGCTCCTGCAGCGTCGCCCGTTCCAGCCAGCGCTTGCACGTTGCTGGGAAAAGGCTGCGGTTGCTCCGCCAGCGTGGCCGTGGGGCATCTCCCGTCTCCTCTCCTGGCCGCGTGCTGCAGGCTGCAAGGTTTTCTTTTTCTCCTGCCTGAGGAGAAAGGTAAGATAAGGTAAAAAAAAAGAGAAAGATAAAATAATTCATTTGCCACCTTGATTTCTTTTTCCCTCCCTCCCTCTGAAGATTGATACTGTTGTACTTAAAGGGGAGAAAATCAAGTTGTGCTGATCTATGACCAGACACTATTTATTCTCATAGACCCTCATCTGCAATTTGTTCAGCATCTTTGGAATTAAAATCCCTTTGCAATCTCCCCAGCTAGCTGCAAATAAGCCATTATTTCCCTCCTCTTCCTTCTCAGATGTCTTTTCCCTCTGATCAGGGCACGATGTTATCAATGCTGTGATTCTGCTTTACATTCAGAAGGTTGTGGAAGTTTTGGACCGTAAATAATGCTCCTGTGCAGCTCAGGCAGAATTATTCTGAGGGTTTTTTTTCCCTTTTCTTCTTTCTTTTCCTTCTCTCTTTTCCTTTCTATCTTTCTTTCTTCAGATCTTGGAACGGGTGATAAATTAATCATTTCTTCCCCCATAGCAACCGCCAACGTACAATATGGAGCTGATTACTTCACACCTGTGATTTAGACTTAGAGGTGACCCTGTAAATGGCAAAAAAAGAGCTTATCTCGTGGATCTTGTGCTGCCTAGGAGGAACAAACCAGCCCGGCACAGAAACATGGCTCAGCGCATTAGTCCTAGAAAGCAGCTTACGGTCCTGGTGTCCCTCCTTTGCCCCCAGCACACAGAGCGGGGACAGCCTGGCCAGCTGAGTCCCTGCCCGAGTGCGTTTCTGGAGCAGATGCAGGCTGGTTTCTGCTTTTTGCAGGGATTAAGGTGGTTTGCATGGGTATTTTCTACTTGGCAGGATGATGGGACTTGGGCTGCACGTGTCCACTGGTCCTGCCGCAGCTGCTCAGAGCTGATGCGATGGGCAAGGCTGGTTCACTGCAAGGCAATTTTTTTTTTTCTTCTTTTTTTTCTGATTAGAAACAGAAAACAGCTGAGGGTGGGTGGAGATGAGCCATCCCACCCAGTAGCACAGGGTCCTCTTGGCTAGAAACCACCCATGGCAAACCGAGCGGCCTCTTACACCCTCTGTGCCCTGGATAACCGCTGCCTGTTAGCCAGGGCTGCCAGGGAACGGAGACAGGGGCATCGTCAGGTCACCGGCTACACCTGCCTGGCTTCGCTTTGGGGGATGAAAAGCGGGACATGAGCCAACAATGTGGGCTCGCAGCCCAGAAAGCCACCCGAATCCTGGGCTGCATCCCCGGCAGTGGGGCGAGGGAGGGGATTCTGCCCTTCTGCTCCGCTCTGGTGAGGCCTCGCCTGCAGCCCCACGCCCAGCTCTGGGCCCTCAGCACAAGGACATGGAGCTGCTGGAGCGGGGCCAGAGGAGGCCACAGAAATGATCCGAGGGCCGGAGCCCCTCTGCTGCGGGGCCAGGCTGGGGGGCTGGGGGTGCTCAGCCTGGAGAGGAGGGGGCTGCGGGGAGGCCTGAGTGCGGCCTGGCAGTGCTGAGAGGGGCTGCAGGAAGGGTGGGGGGCAAGCTTTTTAGCAAGGCCTGTTGGGACAGGACAAGGAGTAATGGATTTAAACTAAAGGAGAATAGATTTAGACTGGATATAAGGAAGAAATTTTTTACAGTGAGGGTGGTGAGGCACTGGCACAGGTTGCCCAGAGAGGCGGTGGAGGCCCCATCCCTGGGAACATCCCAGGCCAGGTTGGACGGGGCTCTGAGCACCCTGCTCTGGTTAAAGCTGTCCCTGGCACTGCAGGGCTTGGGCTGGGTGGGCTCTAAGGGTCCCTCCCAACCCAAAGCATTCCGTGATTCTGTGATTCTCTTTGCTGAAGTAAGTGGACTCAGTGCCCTGGACCCAAACTCTGGATTAACCCAAACCCATTCTGGGGGCTGCAGTATGTGACCCGACGGGATGCTGCATGTTGCAAGGGCAGAGCTGCAGGGTCTGGTTTGTGTCAGTGCTTTTTAACTCGGGAGGAAAGCCCGGCTGGCTCCAGCTGAGGGGCAGGGGGTGGTCAGGATCCCCTTAAATCTGCTCGTGAGAGGCTGCCCAGCCCAGGCAGCGCTCCAGAGCTGGTGCTGTGCGACCATGGAGGAGAGGAGAGGAGAGGAGATTCATCTTCCTCTTGCTGCTCTGGAGCCTTCTTCCTGCTGCCCAGAGGAAGAGCTGGAAAGGACTCGCAGACCCCACCAGGATGCATTTTCCTATCGCTCAGTGGATCCCTCCTTTTAATTTCCATGACAAATAACAATTTGTGACTAAAAAGAAATCTACCTGAAATGTCTGTCCCATGGAGTCATTATCCACTTGAAAAGGCTTTTCTGGGGTTGATCCAACCCCCTTCTCATGGCTGTGTTTCTATTTATTTTTGAAAAACAAAAGATTTCGTGTTGGTTTGTTTCTAATTTTCTAGAGAGCTAATCGGATTGGCAAGGAGAGAAAGGAGCTTTCAAGAGAAGCAGCTGCTGAATAGCAGATAGTATATAAAGCTGGGCATGTAATCCAAGCTTTACCCACAGCCTTATTAAGATCTAGATGTTTTATTGCAGGCATATATCCTGCTGGTTTTCATATTAAGTTTTGTCATTTCTCCCTTTCCCCCTCCCCTTCCCAACATTTTTTTTTTCTTCATATAATTTGCTGCCTTTTGCTGGAGGAAAGAGTCTCATTTAACTGGCACACGTGTTGCACTGAGAAACATCCTCAATTTAAATGGAAATTCTATCAATAACAAATGCACTATCTTTCCTCACCCGGGAAAGGGCTTAGAAATATCATTCAGAGGTATAAAAAAAAAAAAACACCAAGCCCAGAGCTCAAACCCATCAGTACAAGAACAGCCAGAGTCTCTTGCAGAGGCCAATTGCAGATAATAAACTGCCCATTTGTTTGCAGCCAAGATAGTGTGAATTATCTGGAGGAAATATGAGTTAAGTAATCAAGCCTGAAAAATAAAAATGAAGGGGGGGGGAGTGGGAATCTCATTACATCGTTACTATTATTGTTTATTGCAGCAGCCCTGAAAGACTTTGGCCAAAAATAGGGGCCAATGCATGGACAAGGAAAGAGAGCCAGAAGCTACGGGAGCAAGAACGAGTCTGTAGCGGGTGTAACAGCCTTTCCCCTTTTTGCAGCAGCTGAGGAGAGGACAGTTTAAGTGGCTCGGTCAAGGGCACAAGGAGTTTGAGGTGGGTAAAGGGACTAAATGCACGGTTGGGTCCCAGTGTGTCTCCCTCTCCAAGCCTGTGGCTTTTTCTACCTGTTTTCTTTTCTCACAATTCATCCGTTATAGTTCAAGTCTGACCGTACACTTCTCGGGTCAGAGATTTTTCTGTGTCGTGTAATGCTGTGGATGTCCTGTAATGCGTCCCTGATGTGGTAGAAGCCTAAACATAACTAATAATGAAAAATGAAATGGGGTTGAAATGTATTTATCCTTTTTCTTGTGGGGAAGAGAGAGAGAAAACCTAAGACAAAATATTCAATCTTCCTTTCATCATTCAAAATTCCAGAAATCTTCAGAAATGGCTCTTTTCTGGATGAGAAACTTTTCAAAATGAGAAACTTTGCCAGATGTCCATAGTGTTAAAAAGCCATTTTCTCCTAAAAGAGATGCTTTGAGGAAAATTTTTCAGCCAGCTGTAAAAATAAATCATTGAGTATTGCTTCCTTTGACTGATGAGATTTATAGGCACTATATAGATGATTTATAGAGGATCACATGAAGATGCTTTCTTGACTGCACTCAGTAAAGCCAGTCTTAGACTTTTCCGCAGCCGGTGCAGGGCACCGATGCTCTATCGACGCCAGCGGCACCGTGTCCCATTGCACCAGGTGAGGATCAGGTCCCTGGGCTTCATTCCTGTATGCAGGATGCAGAGTTGCATTTTTATCTGGCTCGTTTGGGGATGACGGGGGGTGCAGGGAGAGGCACCTGGTTGTCCCCAGCCCCACGGTTCCTCATCCTGACAGGGCTGTCACTGCTCCCCTTGTTTTTCCGAGTCAGGTTTCCAGAATCAGAGCGCGTGATTATTAATCAAGCAGGAGGATGTTCAGGAGGTCCAGCTGTGACAGAGATTGTGTGGGATGCCACAGGGGATAAACATCTCTTTCGATTTATATTGGTTTTACCTGTTAATTTATTTACTGCTGTCCAGACTGCCGGGTCCCGGTGGTCCCTGGCCTCCTCTGGCTGTGGCAGCGGAGAGCTACAGGTTTCTCTTGCAATGTGGCGCACAGAGGTGAGGATGCTCCAGCTCCCCCAAAGATAGGAAAAAAGTTCCTGGTCCCTGTCCAGATTTGGGGTTTAGCTGACTTTCTAAATCTGTCAAGGTTCATTTATCACTGTGATGGATCCCCTGCCCATATGTTTAAATACCAAAGAAATGCAGCCTTGCAAATATCTGCTCAGCCAGGATGAATAACTTTGGTTGACAGGCAATCAAGAAAAGATTAGTAATTTCATTGCCATCAACAACTCTAAGATACTTAGTGAGAAGTTTCCGTGTTCCTTCTTTCTGCAAAGTTGCACAGCATCTCACAATTTGCTGCTGCTGATGTTAGTGCAGTTTTCTTTTTCCCTTTCAACTCGGTCCCAAGCTGCAAAGCTGTTTGCAAACCCCCAGCACTTTCCTCAAAAATAACACAAGCAGGGCCTTCCACCTAGTGTCATAAATCACAGCAGGAAAAATTAAATTATAGCAGCTTACAAGACCCACCAGACCAGGGCCAATGCTGAATTCATCAATCCCGTGGCATGTCTGGAGCTTAGGTTGCAGCTTAGACCTTTACGAGTGGTGTTGTATGCAGGAGATATTTCTGAGCCTGTGGCATCGATAGTAATGAGGACAAATAATACGTAATCATCTGTACTGTCTGCCTGGACTGACTCTGTTCCAGCAAAGGCTGGAGGAGCCACCTGTGTGAAATAAAAGGCTTTAAGGAGCGAAGGAATCAATTTTATCCAAAGCTATTTTTCTCCAAGACTGAGGAAGAGATCTTCTTTGCCTTAGTGCACGTCCTTGGTTAGTAACTGGAGTCTTCTATATGAAATATTGTATGAGAAAACTACAGTTCCATTCACTAAATAGAGTTTTGGAGAGAGGGAAGGCACGGCGCTTCCTGAGGAGCATGAGAGCAGCGAAAGCTCTTTAACACCTTTAGTTCCTGTGTAGCATCTGCTGATATTTTATTTTTGGCACCTATAAAGCATCTATTATCCCTGCTGAGTTTTTTACCCAGTCATGTTTGCTTATGGAAAAATAAAATACACCAAACAATAAATAAATGCCAGCAACAAAATAAATAAAGAAGGAGATTACCCTGAGAAGGGAGCTGGGCCCTGAGCTGCAGAGGGCTGGAGCACCCCGCAGACAGGATCCCGGTGATTTGGGGGAGCCTTCAGCCACCAAAAGTGTTTTTCAGAGTAACCTATTTCTTATGTTAAATCTAATGACTGTATCATCTAGAAGAACCGCATCCCCTCCAGGGCAACCCTTTTCACTGAACCAAAGAAGTGGTGTGATTTTCCAGGGTGGAGGAACGAGGAAAGGTTAACGTATTATTAAAAAATTCATTAATATGCTAACGATCGAGAAACTTCTGCTAATGATCATTTCTAACCAATTACCTCTTCCCCCACACCTTTCCCCCTGTGCTCGTACCCTGGCATGGTGCTAAATGACTTTTTCATCATCTCCCCACGCTTTCTGGGACAATTTCCTTCTGGTTGAAGCTCCAGGGCCGGATCCAGCGCTGCAGACAAAGGCTGAGAGCTGCCCATCTTCCAGCCACCCTCCAAAAACCATGCAAGGACCCCAGCTGGTTCCTCTTCTGGGCATCCCAATTCAGGGGGCAGCAAGCGAGGGGATGAGCTGCTCGCAAGGGCTGCTCCTGCTCAGTGCTTCGCCCATGCTTTGCTGGCACGGATGGGGAGACG
Organism: Pelecanus crispus; assembly: GCF_030463565.1. Taxonomy (NCBI): domain Eukaryota; kingdom Metazoa; phylum Chordata; class Aves; order Pelecaniformes; family Pelecanidae; genus Pelecanus; species Pelecanus crispus. The sequence continues at coordinate 40,678,792 of NC_134651.1, forward strand.
GGCAGATTGCCACGCCGTGGAGTTGTTTTTCCCTCTTGCCGTCTGTCGCGAGGAGCCTCCCCGCCGTGACTCACAGCCGGGTCCATCTGTCCCCGCCGGTGAGCTTCCGCCCCGCATCGACGCCGGCAGGACCAGCAGCGCTCGCTTCCCTCCAAAAAAACAAAATTAAATATTCCTTTGGAGAGGGAGCATCGGCACGGGGCTGATATTTCAGAGCTTAACCATGGCATGTAGTTCTCACCATCTTTTGCTCGAAGGTGTTATCTCATTACTGAACTCGGGTGCTGCTGACTCATTTATTCCGTTGCTTTTAGGCTGGCTATATATATATTTCGGCACTAAGGAATACTTTGTATTTCAGGAGGTGTGGGGGAAAGGGAAAAGAAGCAGGAGGAGAGTGCATTACGGTGCTCAGCTTCATGCCTAGCTTGAGGTTTGCTGTAATGGCTTGCAAATGAAATGATGTCCCATAAATATCAATATGTTTTAAAGGCTTCTCACATGCCGTAACTTGTCATCGCTCCAGCTCCAAGGAACCAGGGCGCTTGCAGAAGTGTGTATTTCCAAGGAATGGGTCTCCTGCCCATTACAACAAGAGGGGAAGAGAAATTAGGGGCTCTTTGCCCTCCTCTTCCTTCAACATTCCCCATGTCTCCTCCACACCATCACACCTCTGTCTGAGTCAGCCTTCTTCCCTGTTCATCAACTCCCCAGTGCTTTTCAATTCTTCACTGGAAATATTTCTTAGCTCCCATGCCTTGCACGCTAAATTATTCTTTCCCTCTGCTATTATTGACCATTGTGACACTCCCAGACGTGTTCTCCTATACAGTGGGGGTATGGAAACATTGTAGAACTGATTAAAAAGGGAATACATCCTTTCTGGGATTGGCATCAGGTCCTGGAGTTTGTTTGTAGCCTCCTCAGGCAGGTGGGACCAATTGCTTTCAGAAGCTGCTTCCTTTCCCTACTGAACTGAGCACACCTGAAACAAGTTGCTTTACCTTTAGATAGCTGAAGAGAGAAGAATTGAATCACACTTTTAGACTGGAACTTTAAAAGGGCCTTAGGCACCCAAATCCCTCTGTAAAATTAGTCCCTTCAGCATCATTCTCCAGCTTCCCGTTTGCTGGGGAGTCTTGGGGCTGGGGTCAGCATCTGCAGCCGTGGAGACCTCAACCTGGTAAGCTGAAATAGAATCATCAAATTGTTTAAGGTTGGAAAAGACCTTTAAAATCATCCAGTCCAACCATTAACCTAACATGACCAAGTCCACCACTAAACCAATTAAGGGTAGAGTAGCAATTTCGTGTAGCCAAAATAAAGACTTGGTTTTGATGGTTTTCATGCAGATAGTCAGGAAAACCAGCCTCACGTCGTGATCAGGAATCTGCAGATACATCCCCCTATGTCTATGGCCCGGAGGGTGTCCTTGCTAAGTGTTGATGGTGATGTGATTTAAAAAAGTAAATAAACACGCACAAAAGTGTATGTTATGGGTCTGTTACCTGACCTAACACCCAGTGGTGATCACTAACAGAGTTGTTGACCTGATAGTTTGCTGCTATAAGAATTTTGAAAATGCCAGGTGGGTGTTCATAAATCATACAGTCCCACACATTTTTCTTTCTAGAGTCAGACCACTGCTGTGGTTGTGTAAATCACTGTGTGCAGAGCCTTTATTGGATGCTATAAATCTCAAAGCTGTCACCTTTTTTTTTTTTCTTTTGTCTTTAATTATTAAAGTCCAAACTGAGAAGGAGAAAGACTAAAATCCTTTGCAAGCTCCATGTTTGGGGAGGATATTTCTGGAGAGTTTGGAATGCTCAGAGGATGGGAGCCCAAGATCAACAGACTAGAGAGTGGGGAGAGACTGGTCAGACCTCCTGTGTGTGAATGAATTTATTCCTCTCTGAAGCTGAAATTTTCATTTACAAAAATAGCCTGTCTTGATTTTTAAATTGAGATGACTCCACCACAAACACTGGAGCACTGCTGCTGTTGTTATTTATCTCTCTCTTAAAAATATACTTTTTATTCCTAGTCAGGATTAAAAAAAAAAAAAAAAAAGGATTGCTTAGGAGGAGACCCAGAAGTCTTGCTGTCAGGAAATTCACATCGTGCACTACGTAAAACAAAAGAAACTCGGGGTTTTTTTCTTTCTTTCATGGGGCCTCTTTCCAAATTGGAATGAATGAGATGATCGTAAGGATATAAGAAAAGGATATTGGAAGAGCAGTCTAAATTGTTTTAGAAATGGATCTCAGGGGGGAACATAGTTAACGAAAATTAAGCCAATTAGTTTGAATATGCGTTGTTTTTCCCCTTCATGAAGAAGCACACAGAGGTACATAATTAGGGCCAGTACAGATGTGAGGATTAGTATTCCTGGCTGTGAAGCCCACAGTTTTAATTAGTCACTGGGTCTTTCTGCAGGGCCACGTTAATAGAGAAGGGCGTGGTGACCTTTTCTTTTCTTTTTCACCAAGTTCATTACAGCCCTGCTTATTGCCACAAAAAGTTATAGCTTTGTGCTTGCAGCTGCTTTAAAGGCAAAATGAAAGCCATAACCATGGGTCACCCCAAAGGCACCTCAAGCACATCATCCAAAACTAAGCCATCCTTGGTGTCTACCTTCATGGGTGCATTTCTTTCTGTGCATCTACAGCTCCTTGGAGCAGGGGAGTGAGAAACAGGGCAGCTAACAGTGGACAGTCTCCAGAGAGGCAAAGGGACAGAGGTATTGGTGCCTGCTGGGTTGTACGGATCTTCTTTTCAAAGGCGTCGGCTCAACTTTCTGTGAAAGCCAGCGGGATGCAAGCTTTTAATATGTGTGGATGCTTGTGAAATTGTGCCCCTGCCTGCCTGACTTCCTTCTTGCTCTGCCTACAGGTGAACATGGATTTCTCCTTTCCTTTTTCTACCATTTCCCTGTTATCTTCAGCTCCTTTTAAGAAAACTACCATGAGACTTCTTAAGGAAATCTTAAGAAAGCAAAGGCATCTTTAAAGTGCTGATAATTTCAACACCTTTTCTTGCACTGCACGAGCAGACTCCCCACGAGCTCTTTGAAATACCAACAGTACTTATAAAAAGTTAAACTTTCTGGATGTGCTACGGTCCGTGCCCGGTGGCTGAGCTATATCTGCCATCACAGCATCATCCCTGACACTGTCTATATGATAAAACCTGAGCACGCAGGAGGGGACATACATTTACTGTGCCCAGGGCACTACTAGAGCTCTGAGGGGATGGAAGTGGGACAGGAATTTCAGCCTCAGTAAAGGGGAGAAGCTCAAGATGCTTTTCTGAATGTTTATTTTAAAAGGATTGGCATGGCTGACAGCAGAGGGTAAGATCCAGTAAAGCTCTTGATGTTTGATAAAACACGGAAGAGAAACTCAGTCCCAAACTTAAGGGCATTACTCTTCTTGGCACAAGCAAACTCCCAGCCAAGTTTCACACAAGGAGACAACAAACTTTTGTTTTTCTTAAGTGATTTAGTTTGACAGCTGAGTGCAGCTGAGGGCCTGGAGGTTCCCAGCTCGGGATTGCTCTGCTGCTACCTTGGGAATGGAGCTCGCTATGCACAGGGAGATGGGCTTTGTGCAGATGGCCCAGCCAGCCCCAGCATTGCACCCTCCGTTGTCACCTCCAACTCTGTTTCCCAGGATCTGAGGGGACAGGAGGAGCATGCAGACAGTGCTCCTCGTCTGCACAAACTTCCTGGAGGTGCTTGCAGGGAGAAAGCTTTCCTATCTCTAGGAGAAATTTGTTTCAAGAGTAGCACATAGATTTGTGTGCGTGTGTGTAGAATAACCTGGCTGTTTAGCAAACCATTAATCTCTTGGGTTTATTGATGCACAAAGATTATTTGCTGGTCTTTGAGATGAAAGTATCTGTCTCATCCCCTTTGTAACTGTGTCACTATCTGTACCAGGCTGGAGTAAATCAGCTGGACTGACTTTGCAAAGTCTCTGCTGTTACACCCGGCTAAAACTCACATAAACAAGATCAGAATCAAGTCCAAACCTGGCAGTAAATGAACTGCAGCAGCAAAAGCAAGTTTAATGGATGTGTACTGCAGTTTAATGGATATGTACAGCTCTTGTTTTATTGCTGGGCTTTAGGAGAATAGCAACCATTTAATTGACTTTGATAGAAGAGGGTCTCCTTAGTGCTGTAGTCTAGAGCAAAACTGATCATGAATATAATTAAGGCACTTACTTCCAACATATATTTGTTCTTTCTTACTGTAACTCCTGCCCTGCAAACTTTGCTGGTTGCAGAAGGATGTTGGCGTTGGCCTGCTCCCCACTTTGCCATTGAAAAGAGGGGACCACTTTCACCCTCTGCTCTGCTTGCTCCAGCCACAAGGACCCAAGGATGCAACAGCCAAAATGTTGTGGGCTTCACGCTTTTGTTTCGAGCACAGTCAGTGTTGGTGATATAGTCTGAAGGCTTGTGAGAAGCACTCAGGGGCGGGGGGAGAAGACTCGCCGATGGTTCCCTGTGTCTCTGCAAAGTGCACCCCGGGCTGCTCTCCCTCCCATCGGTGCGGCAGCAAGCTCTCGGTGTGCACACCCACGGAGCATCGTTTGCCTTCCCAGGCCCTGAGCACGGGACTGAACTGCGAGATGTACTTTTAGTAATGATCGCATCCCCGCTCTCTGTTCCCAGAGATGACACGCTTTGGATGCTTTCCTTTCATGTTTCCTTTAAGTGGAGTTGGAGGTACAGGGGTGTGCAATGACTGTGTAGGCAGCTGCCGATGGCTACTGCAAGCAAACTGAGGGCTCCATCTCCTCCTGCAAATCCCCAGGCTGCCAGCCCCAGCCTGAGGAGGTTGGATCCGCATTGCTGCATTTGCTCCCCCAGCAGCGTGCGTGAGCGGGAATGATGAGCATCCCACCAGGCTCATCATTCAGGTGTGGGTAGATCTGCCCGTGGAGGGTCTAACGAGCACTGCAGGCAGGGGTTGCTGTCCTGAGCTTTCACCAGGTTTCACCATGCTGCAACCTTAGAAACGCCACCGCATTTCTGTCCTCCCCAGAGGATCCTGCCCAAAAACGCCTGGTCCTGCTCAACAGGGAGTGGGGAGGGTGACCCATGGGCTCTGCCGATCAGAGAGAAGTGGCTCCTCTCTACCTTTAAGATTTCATGGAATTTTCCTACAAGCAGATGACACCGCTATGGTGGCAACCACCCTTTTCCAGCTGGCTACTGTCATAAAGTGGGCACCTTCCTTTTCTCTCTAAGCAGAGAAACTCTCTGGTGTGGCTGGTTACAAACACCCTGCCTTTCCTCTCTGAATGAGGCCAAAAAAAAAACCAAACCCCACACATAAATGTAGGAAAATTATCACTCAATTAATTCCAGTCCTGTCACCATAACACTCTGTTTGACCTTATTCATAGTTACTTGATCTTCAGCTCTTTAATATTTCAGATGACCTTTTGGGCTGGAAAGATGCTGCTGTTTCTCACTAGCATCCATGAGTCAACTTGTGCATCAAGTCACAGCAGTGGACCCAACCTCATTTATCATTCCATTTAAGGTGTCAGCAGAGCCATTATTCAAATGACTGGCCACATGTGTAATCAATCTTTAATGAAACAATAATTGCACCTTCCACTCCGCAAGACCTCTGCCTTTCTTAAAGGTATCTTGTATATTAATTATTGAAAACAATTGTGTTTTACCAGCAATAAGTTATGTTTCATCAATTGCCATCTTTCAAGAGAATTTTAACTGGGAAATTTATGACTCTCTGTTTCATTAAGGGACGGGTAAACAGCAGCTTCTGTTCCCCTTTCTCTCACCTTAGCATTTCTTGTGATTCCTGTAGGTTTTTGCATCTTGCCAGAAACAGAGAAGCACAGGATAATTGGGCTGCTGGGCAGTGAAGAGGTACGTACGTGCCACTCCAAGGTGGCATTGGTGAACGTCCCTGTGCAAAGTGCCCCTGCTCTGTAAGCGGTGATGCTTATGGCAAAGTAAATGAAAAGCCCCAGAAAATGTTTCCAGGGTGGGAGACCTCAGGGCTGCCTGTGTCTTGTTTCCTTTTGAAAAGTATTCAGACTTGCATTATTTACCAGGATTTGAGAGGGTTAATTCTGAGACATAGGGTAGTAAACCAGGCTTTCACCAGGTGAGGCTCCTGATTGCTTTTGCCCCATAAAAAGCCACCAGCTGCTGGCTGCTTCTTCCTTGCAAACTGAGAAGGACTTGGAAGAAAGCTTGCCTTGTGTGTGCCTGTTCTTTGACCTCAAGCAGAAGTAAGCTGGAAGGTTTAGTGCTGGCAGTATTTAGAAACTGAAAAATCTTCTCAAGATTCAGCGGTTTTTTTTTAAGTAGAACAATAGGAATTTTTTTAATGAACATGAGAAATTTCTGTGAGTTTATGGACCCCAGAATACTTCCTGTCTGAAGGAGATTTATGAGAAAGATTCAACTGGCTGCAATGCTGTTTGGTTTGGGGGTAAACTGCTTAGTGATGGAGCAATGTTTTTAAAAGTGAAAGCAGTGAATGTGTGATAAGTGCTATTGTTGGTCCTGGTACAGCTTCTGTGGATTACAGAAATAGCAGCAGGGCGCTGGTCCTACTATAGCAACAGAGAAGTTAATGTTAAGAAAATTCCTATTATTAGCCTCTTTATTTTCTCAGTACTGTATTGTTTTACTTGTGTATTGCCTTCACCTTGTTTGCAACCTTTCAACATCTATTCCAAATGGGGTTTTTTGTTTTCTCTTTCTTTCTTCCTGAAATTACCTTCAGCCTTGTTGGGAAAGGCCTGGTACCCTGAGCTGTTTGCACTGATATCCCAATGGAGGAGGCGAGCTGGCTGGGAGAAGAAAATGAACAGTTCTATTTATGCAGCAAGTTTAATGATGGTGGAGCAAGGTAAATATGCTAACAAAGAGCCTCTATTTGCCTTGGCTGTGACAAGGCTGTATCTTGGGGAACAATCTCTCTTGCTGTTAAGTTTCTTTCCCATCCTTGTTGACTGGCTCTGTGCTGCATTAAGACAGATCTTGCGTTATGCAATTAAATTGTGATAGATAAAGCAACCCATCAGGCAGGTAAAGCTTTGGGTGTAGTACTGCATATATTTTTTTTCTCCCCCCTCCGTCTGTTTTCATGCAACTCCATTCTTTCATGCTCTCAGCTGCTCTGGTTCAAGGTTTCCCTGTGCTGAACTGTATGAGCTCAGTGTTCAATCTACAACATAAACCAGCAATTGAGAAACAACCTTAGGGGAGCCACCCTGGCACAGACACAAGGGAAGGACAGTGTGAGCATCACAGCAAGACACACCTTTTCCCCCTCTGTGTCCCTCTGTAATTCTCATTTCACTACCAGCCCCCTTCTTTACAAACCACCAATCTGCAGGAAAGGGCTCCTCTCTACCCTCCCCTTGGGTCTGGTCAGGGGTGAACAGACCAGGGAGTTTCCTTGCTCTGCCCGCACGTTCCTGTGTGATAGCAGTTTGCTTCTCCCGTGGGACTTTGCAAGGTGCTGAGCTTAGTCCCACAGGGATGTTTCTCATTTCGAGAAACCATGTACTGTGAAACAGCAGGCAAGCTGCTGCCTGCCCAGGGATCAATGCGAGGGCAGGAGCAGGATGCCAATTTGTTCCTGCCAAAGCCGGGGCTGAGCAGGTCCGGGTGCCGCTGCTAGGTGTGATTATCAATGAGGTGCATGAGCAAAGTCTCTTGGAGTCAGGGACAAGTGACCCGTCTACCTTGTGCCGGCTTATTGTAGTCTCCCAGTGTAAACGCCTCATGTACGAAGGTATTTTACTGCACTTAGTGGCATGAATAATGCTTTTGCTTGTATATCCTTGGGGTGGGCTGGCTGGTTGAACACTGCGTTGGGATTGATGCGTAGGGCTGAGGTTTCAAAAGGGGCATGGGCCTTGCTCGCGCTTGAAGAGGGGACGTTGCTCAGGCATCCCATGGAGAGGTCCTAGGCTGGGCTGCCTGAATTCAGGGGTGGTTGCAGTGCTGCCCCTTCTCAGAGCAAAGCACCAGAGCCCTTCAGAGGGGAGGAAAACAAGAAAAGTTAAACCATTCTGCCAGCAAAGGATTAGTTAGCGCAAGGTTAAATCCAGCTAACTTAAAAGGCTGGATTGCAGGGTGATAAATGACATGGTTTCCTGTATTGTTTGATAATTAATTGTTTGAATCTTACTGTATTAAGGGATGGAAAAAACCAGAAAGATGAAAGAAGAGGAATGCCCTTTTCCTTCTGTGCACACTGAACTCCACTTGTTGGGAAAGGATTTATAGTTTTCATCATAATTTAATTCTAAAACATCACTTAATTAAAAGGATTTATTAAAATCCTCTGGCGGTGCCTTTTTACAGTTAGCCCAGGACTCAGTCCCTGAATGTCATGGAGAAAATTCATCAACTGATTTGTTGAACTGCACAGGTCTCGCCCCCTCCCTGCTCTGGCTGACTCTGGGTGGAAGAAAGAAATCTATAGTCAATAGCTTAAAAATCTTGAAGATAGATTGGTTTGCGGATTTCATCCCTTTTTTTCTTTCCTTCCCCTCCTCCTATCCCTGGGACTGGTTTTACAAGCCTTTGTTAATGAGCCGATTAATATTGATGATAGAGCACTGTGCTGTCAGTTTGTCTGCCAGAGATGAGTAGCGAGTCTGACTGCAGCGTTCAATGAGCTGTGCTCTGCCAGCAGTGACAGGGACACCAGTTGCCCAGCCTCAGGGGAGGACGTACGAGATGGGTTCATGCTGGGATGCAAATGGGACCTGCCCTCCCTTCAGCGGGGCCTCGCACTCTGTGTATCCTATGAGCCCAAATTAGCCCTGACCCTGCAAAGGCTTTCTGACATTGGTTGCTCTGTGAGTCCCCCCCCAAAATCAGTGAGCTCTGGGGATTTTATGGGAGAGAGGTGCTGCTTCCTAATTGTATGGCTGAAGAAAAATGTTTGAAAATGCTTCTAGGCTGCTTGAAAATGCTTCTAGGCTTCTTGAAATGCTTAAAGGTTCAAGACACCAGAGGCAAATGAGAAGAACACAAAACAGGTTGTGAATGAGCATCCTGCCTCTTCAGCCTTTCTCCAGCATCCAGGCTGGTCTGGGAAAGAGGAGCCTTGTTTGGGCCCTGATGGGGACTTGGGAACGGGAGCACATCCAGCTGCAGGAGTCAGCTCCCTTGCCATCAGCCCCAGCCACTGTAACTTGTCTCCCAAAGAGTTATTCTCCTCCTGTTTGAACTTCTGATAAGATGTATCAAGAACCGCTCTTCTCTAAACCTGTAAATCCTCCCATAACCCAAACGGAGAGCTTGGGAGTCTTATTAAAAAAACTCATGAATGAGTTTGAACCATCTCTGACGACATTGTGCCTGTAGCCTTTTAAGCCTTCCACTGTGAAATCGGGAATTTCAGTGCCACGTTTGGCATTGCTTCCCCGAGCTAAAGGCTCATGCTGAATACAAATCGGCGCTTAAGGGCTCCATCTCTGGATCCTTGTGTCAGGCTTAAACGCAGTAAATCTCTGGATGTAGCTGTCTATTAGCCCTGTTTATTAGATCTGGAAGGACTAGGGGAGAAAGAAAAGGCCCACAGAGGGAAGGCTCTTTCAGTTCTCCTCCTGTGCTGTATGGCGATGTGGACTGAAGATGAAATGCTACTTTGGGAGGCACCTCTGCAGTCTTACTGTGCTAATGTTTTAATTGGCTGCTGCACATTTATAGTGGGAGAGTCCAACACTAGTGGCTGATCGTTTTCTTTTTGCCTTTACCATCTCAGATGCAGTGAGCAGCTCAAGTCAGCCCCAGATGGGTGTCAAGGCTTGGTGTTTTGGGTAGAAAGGCTGTGAAAGTATTTACGAAGACATTTCTTATCACTTTAATGGGTTTTGTGACCTTACATGTTGGTGACCGTGTCCTGCTCAGAGGCAACAACAAACTTTTTCTGCCTCTTGCCCAGATTCATAATGCACATGCATGCATCTGCTCTGACAGCACCAGCTGCATTGTGGTGCTTGGGACCAGCATGTGCTCAGAGCCATGTGAACCTGATTAGACCCACCCAACAGAGAGGACTTGTCTTCTGATGTGAGAAGATGAGCCTTACAAAGCCCCTCTGGTTTCAGACCATGAGCCCTTTCTCTCAAGGATGACTGAATGCAGCTCCCGTGGAAATCCCACCTAACCAAGGTGGGCTGGGGAGGACATTCACAGCTCACAGGGCTTTGCTTTTGGAGCCCGAGCAAATCACTTGCTGCGGCATTTCTCTCAAAAATGGCTAATTTCACTTGGCCTCTTGGAGGTGTGTGTTCCAAAGCTTTCAACTCTCCCACCTTTTCTGTTGGCGGGGTGAAGGTTGCTAGTGCAGCAGTTCATTTGCATTACAAAATGCGAGTAAGACGTTGTCCTCGGGCTTATGAAGTGCTGTCAGAAGACTGAATTAAAATACAGTGCCCCAAGTCCCTCTTGGTTTGTATTTAATTAAAGGCTTTCATTCATCATTTATTTCTGCATTCCATCATCTTTGGTAGTTTATGAAGAAAGAGGAAAATAAGGCTTCCTTCTGACAAAGATGCTGATAAGTGTTTTCTGAAGGCAACAGGCTCCTCTGGCATCTATATTTCTGTCGATGATTTCTTTAACCCATACATTTTTTTTAATGACACCAGCATTTTTTTTTTTTTAATTTGTTCTTTACTAAAGGGAGTCCTGCCAAGTTTACAAGAAAGAGCGGGTGATTCCTTTGCCCCGCAATGGTAGTAACATGCTGAAGTCTCCCTGCTGCGCTTAACATTAGTGCCCAGTGCTTTTGGGGAATAGAGAACTGGATTGTGCTACTTTTTGGACAAAACTGAAAACTAGTGAGGAAGAGACAACAGTAGAGTCTGTCTACTGACTCTTACTAACTCTGAGTCAGGAGCTCCCATCTCCCTTCAGCAAATGTCCCTGTGCTAGATCTGGTCTTTCAAGTCTGGATATGAAAGTGATGGTGTGCACAAACCTTGGCTTGGTTTCTGTAAAAATTCATTCTGAAAAGAGATTTATATTTATCCTCCTGTCTTTATTCTAGTTACCAAAACACACTCTCTCCACACAGATAATTAAAAATGCACACACATCTCGAGAGCAGAGCTATTCTGAAAGCAGCTCAGGTGCAGCCAAGCGTGCCCACTTCTATATTTTTACCCTTTGAACTTCATAGGAGTCAAAGAGAATCATTTTCAGATAGTGATGAGTAGCTTATACTCCCATTTGTTTGCTTAGTGTCTGCCTTCAAGAAAATGTGAACGCTTTTGCTGGCTGTGAAAGTGTGGGGGAGATGCTTCAGTCCTCCCGAGGTGTGAAGAGCGAACTCGCTCCCGTCTCGATGCACTGAAATATTGCAGTGGGGGAGGGGGGTCGCATCCATCCTGAGCTGCCAGAGCATGCTCCAGCCTGTGACTGCGGCACCTGGAGCTCTCCCAGCCCTGTGTAGGTATTCAGTTTTGTCAAAACACTTCATCCCTGCTTGGCTAGATCCCCCTTGCTTTACAAAAACCCCATCCGCTCCACTCCTGATCTGCTATCCTACACGTTGCTCTGGCTCTGCCTTCCCCAGAGTGAAGGCTAGCACTCCTATCTCTTGCTGGGGAAAATTCAGGGATATTTATCACTGTCAGCAGGGAGGCAGAGGGGTTTTCATAACAACTCGCTACATGTGTTCTTGCACGTGATCCAGTTTTTACATAGGCTTAAATCTGGATCGATGATCTGCCCTGTCCTCTGAAGAGCTGTATCGCAGTGATGACATTTCAGAGCTGCCTTCAGTACATCACCACAGACTTGCAAGAGTACTTCCCCAGCTCTCATCCTTTTTAACAATACATTATTTAAGAAAATTAAATCTGAAGTGCATATGTGACCATCCTTCTGATTCACAGGGTCACGCACCAGGGGCTTTGCTGGAATAAATAAAAGCCTCTGCTTATGGCTTGTTGGTACAGTTGCTTCATTCAAACCTTTCCTGACAGTGCTTATCAATTATTTGGGTCTATGTTAGGAAGGAAAGGCTCTGTGCTGTGATGCCAGTTGTTGCTGGTGAACAGCCCGAAGGCTGACAGCCAAAATCCTGGGTCCACTTGATGGTGCTGGCCTTGCTGCTGGCGACAAGCAGGAATTTTCTCCTCTCCTTTGCTATGTGTGTGTGAGCAGCAAAAAGGGTTTCTTATCAAGCCCTATCCAGGGCTTCTCCTCCTACATAGTAATGACAGCTGTGCCTCATTGTTAATGGCAGAATAATGGGAATGAGTGTAAGGTGGGAGGAGAGCTCTCTCCCATGGGCACTGGGAACAGAAGATGCTCTTCCCTCTCCCTATTTAGCCTCCTGCTGATTTTGGTCGGCTCTGCCCCAGCTCCCATTGTGCACGCGAGAAACACAGCTGGGGAAGAAAGAACAGGGGGAGGAGATCGGAGAGGCTCTTGGATACTTGTGCACTAATAACTTATTTAAAAATTTGAAAGGTGTGTTAGTTCTGTGGTGCGCCTGAATACACAAGGGGTGATGAGAGCTAGAGAGAGGAAAAAGCCCTGCATCTTCTGGTTCCATTTTAACTCTTTCCCCCTTCTTTTAGAAACGCAGTTGAAATGGTGAGAGGCGAATATTTTGGACCCAGCGTGTGAGTCCATGTAACGGTCTAGTAAACAAGTCTGGAAATACAAACTTCTGGTTCTGCAGCATTGCTTCAAATCAAAACCCAGATTGAGAGGGAGTTAACTAAAATTCATGACTGCTGGGAGACCCTGCTCAGCCCCGCTGAGCTGTAGCTGCTGGCTCTCCCCCCACCGAGCCCCTGCTGCAATTCCCCAGCTTGGTAACTCGGATGACGGTCTCAAGAGAGAATCAATGAAAAAGGACCATTACTGTTATTTATTATCTGCTGTATGGATTTGGTGGCAAGCCTGCAAGACTAAACTTCCTCTCTATCTCTGCATATTGTCCTCCAGGGCTGGGTTGGGAAAAGCAGAGAGCTTTTATCACTGCTTGCCTGAATGTACCTGTTCAGAAGATGAATAAAGGCCACTTTTCTCCAATGCTGTCAGCTGGGCTCCTTTTACCAGCAAGTTTTGCCCATTTTGTTCTGACACTTAATAAGAGCTTTAGAAGGCAGAAGCTTTGTACTGCGTTTTCTGAAATAGGCCCCTGCTCAGTAAAGCACTGGTATTAAGGAAGCACTTAAACTAAGGCAGATGTTTACAGGAATTTTAGAGCAGAAGCTGCAAAATGCTTAGAGAATACACAGCCAAGCTTCACTCCACAATAGAGCACTGAAATCCTCCACTTTGGAGGTGTGGTTACATTTCATTCTGTAATTCGGTTCTCAAATACACAGAGTGCCGGCAATGATGTTATAAAACGTTCACCTTGCTGTTAATCTGCACTGCAATCTAACTGCCTGAAAAGCACCTTTTTGGGGATGAAACAGTGTATTTCATTCATATTGCGCTTTTTTCACCCCCCCTTCATTTTTTTTTTTTTTTTTTTTTCTCCTTGTTCTTGGAACATCCTTTGACTTATCTGCTGTTATTGATCAGAGCCAGGTCTTGCAGCACATGCTGTGAGTGGAGCCAGGGTGAGCCGGGGCAGCCTCAGCACAAATCCAAAACATAGCCTTGCACTAGCTACTGTGAAGAAAATTAAAAAATTAACTCTATCCCAGCCAAAACCAGCACACCAGTGTTTGGTGTCTAGCAATGACGGAAATGGTCTGTTTGAGGGGATGGGGGGAAAAATGCTGGGGAAAAATGTTGGGGTAAAAAGGGCAGCAGAAGTGATTCCTTGCTGAGGTATGCCTGGCTGCTCCTCTTGCCTACAGGAGCCCCCATGGGAGTTCTTTAATCCTACGGAAGGCACGAGCCCCATCATATCGTGTTGCAGGGATGAAGGAGGCGGTGTGTGGAAAGGATTATTTGTCGAAGGAAGCTGCACAGGCTCAGCTGCAAGGTGAGCCCCGTGTCACCGGGGCCAGAGCACCTGGTGCTGCCCACGCCAGCGCAGAGCCGGGCAAGCTGGATTTAATTGTGCTAAGATTCTGATTGATTTCTTTTTTTTTTTTTTCTTGGTAGCTCATTACCCAGCAAGTCATTTTAATTAACACCATCTAATATGGGTTGAGATGTATTTTGCAAATGTCAGCACTCTTCTTTTTTTCCCCCCTCCCTTGTAGACCAAATGTGGAAAGTTACAAGAGGACAGTGCTAAATGATTGCAGTTGATTTAGCAGTGGTAAAGCAAGTCGTTAGCAAAGTGCTTTATGACGCCATAAATGTCCTTTCCAAGTCCTTTATGGGATTCTTGGGGAAAATCTGTTTGTCACAGAGGATTATGCATTGCACTGCTCTTCACCTGATGAGCAAATGGGTCAGAGTAAACACAGTGCGCTTGTGTCTCACCTTCATCGGGACGCTCCTCTCGAAAGCAATGGAAAGGCAGACCCCGGTGCAGCACCAGTGCTCTGCAGCCCCCAAATTCTGCTCAGCCCTTGGGTGCTGGTGTAGGGAACCGACCCCTCAAGTGTGAAGTGGTGCCAGGGTAGGATCAGTAACTAACAGGAGCAAGGCCAGCTCTTACTGGGTCAGTTGGGAATTGAATAAAGCACCTGATAAGGTCACTGGCAAAGCTCTTAATGATTTCAGTTGTGTCTGATCAAGCCCCAGTAACAACCTGAGCCGGCCTAAGTTTTGCTTACAATTAAATTTTCCTCTGCTAATCTCTACTGGTACAGCTCTCCACTCAAGTTTCAAGTGGACAGGAGGCATTTACTGCTTGTCGCCTGTTGGCTCCGTTCTCAGAGCAGGAACCTCAGGAAAAAATATTTCCAGTTGGAAACTCCTGATTAACCTCTCAAAACCCATAGCAAATGTCCTCCATCATCAAGGAATGATGGAAAAAGAGTTGCAGAGAGAGATCTGTCAACCTCCAGCTGTGAGTGTGTGTGTACAGGAATAGGTGAACAGCCCTATAAAATACTCTTTCTCCCCTCATATCTCTGACAACATTGCGCCTTCCTTTCTGCTGGTGTTCAGAGGGGGAAATGAAGAGTATAAACCTGGAGCATGTCTATTAGAAAGCTGATACACTTAAAAATGGGACAGGTACTCCTCTAGCACCACTGTAATATAACTGCAGATAAAAACACCTCAAGAGCAAAGAGCTTGAGGGAAGCAGCGACCATGGACTGGGTTATTCCTTGGGGGTTTATTTAGTTCAGTTTTGGAGGCAATGTACTAAGTGATTTGCTGGTTCCAAATCACTCTCAGAGCTGCCAGATCCAGTCTGATAAATAGCAGTCAAGTTAGTGTATAAAGTCCACATTCATAAACTAGCGGTTTTGTGTAAAGGATCCTCCTCCTCCGCATTACAGTGGTTCAACAGACTGTGCCAAACCATTGAAGAATTTGGTACAACATATATCAAGTTTAACAATGTGTGCAGAGCTATATTTTCCAATACATTTCTCTTGGATACCCAGTGTGATAGGCCTAAACATGAAATACAGCAGGTGCTGCATTCAGCGTTGTTGCCTCTCATCACCCACAGGTGCAAAATGATCTGTAATATTTAATATCTATTCAGCAGACAAGATTTAATGCAGACTTAAAGCACAAGGCCTGGGGTTTTTTTTTCCCCTCTCCCTTACATTTGTACAACTTCACTGGCTTCAGTTCAAGCTTCATTAGGAACAGACTATTACACACAACAGCCAAGGACGTACGGCTCGTAATGAACGCTGGGGTTTGCAGGCTTCCTCCTACTCCGTACCAGTGAGCCAAGCCCATAAAGCTGATGCTACTTCATGACTTTTTATTCATTGCATGTAAATATTCTTTCCGCAGAAAGTGGCGTATAAACGTACCCCGTTGCCACTGTGGGTTAAACTGGGCTGTCAGTGGGTGTTGGTGTCAGATAGGGAGCATGCCCAGAGCCTTAAGCTTGCGAGGAGAAAGGCACGAAGTCATCTCTCATTCTCACTTCTAAAAAGTAGTTTCACTGACAAAACACGCACCTTGTTCATATCACACAACCCTTCGGACGCTTCTTGCCTGATTCTGCAGTCCCAGGGAGGTGTTTTGTGTTCAGGTCATTCCAGCTGTGCTTCAACCAGATGTTTTTATGGAACAAACCACAGTGGGCTCTGGAGTCCTTTCCCAGCTGGCTCCAATTAATTTAGATCTCATCAATTTATGGCCAAAGATTTCCTGACCATAAACCACATTTCAGTTTGGAAGTAGACAAATAATAATGTTAACGATTAGGATGAAATCCCAGAAATGTGTCATAGAATCATAGAATCGTTTAGGTTGGAAAAGACCTTTAAGATCATCCAGTCCAACCATTAACCTACACTACCAAGTCCACACTAAACCAATCAAGGGTAGACTAGAATAAACCATGTCCCAGAGTGCCACATCTACCCGTTTTTTGAACGCTTCCAGGGATGGGGACTCCACCACCTCTCTGGGCAGCCTGTTCCAATGCTTGACTACCCTTGCCATGAAGAATTTTTTACTGATATCCAATCTAAACCTTCCCTGATGCAGCCTGAGCCCATTTCCTCGTGTCTGCTTTACCTCCCAGCGTGCCTCAGTCCAAAGGGTGCATTTCCAAGGGTTACAGTTGCATTCATCTCCTCCAAGGAGGAGAACATCCTCCCTCCCTGCCGGTCTCTTCTCTTACCCTCCAAACCCAGCAGCCACTTGGGTGTTTGGTTCCCTTGCCGGCAGTCCCATTGGCACATGCAAATGTAGGCAGCCGTCACTCACAGCGTGCACTTTTATCTCCCAGCTACATCTTCGGTGTCTTTGGTGGGTACCTTGGCTGCTCGCTGAGGCTCACTGGCATGAATCCCACGCTGGAGATGTACCTGACCTACATAGAAGAGTCTCAGCTTTAGCCTTCAATTGCTTCTGTACGTGAGCATGTTTACACCTACAGATTTCTTCCGCGGGTAACCGGAGAGCCGTATCGCCCCAGCGTTTCTCTACTATGTGTGATAAGAACTTGCAATTTATGCTTCTTCCCATTCTTTAGCGTTTCTCCGGCATTTCTGTTTACCCAGCAGGTGTGCTTATTTTAGGATGAGAGAAGGAGAAAAAAAGTGTGTCAAGCATACAAAAAGAGACTAAAAATCATACAGTCCCTATTTAGGAGAGAGGTGCTAGTTTCCTTTGGGGAAAAATACTCCACGAGAGATATAAATGGAACTTTTCTCTGCTTTACTCCATAGCAATTACTTCTGCGTGGCCAGCAGAAGTAGGCTGATCAATTAATATTTCAGGGTTCCAGTCAGCTTGAGTTTATAGCTCATCTTAGCACCAGGAGAACCCAGCACAGAAAGCTTTCCTTGCTGGCCTTTGTAATGCAAAACTGATTCCTTTGGAATAAACCACACAGAGTCCCTGCAGCCAAAGTCTCTGCAGAACTTGTTTTTACAATGGCTGATACGGGGTTCAGCTTTCACTGCTAATGTGGTAGATGGGAAGATACTGAGTTATCCAGAAATGAAAGCTCTTTTTCAGTCGGAGGTAGTTGAAGACTACAGCGTCACAGGGGAACAATGCCCCAGTGCTAATTTAACCAGAATTGCTGATTTCCTGCCATTTCATTGTCAAGAACATCTTAATTTAGCAACAGCAAGCTGTGCTTTACTATCACTGAATCCACTTCACCCACTGGAAATGCTGGAGCTCTTGGCTAGACTGGGGTGGGAGGGGAGAGACCCCGTGGGACAGTTCATGAGCAAGAGCTGCCAGCCCTCAGATGCTGGGGATGGCAGTGGGGAGGGAGCTCGTGCACGAAGTGGCACCTCAAGAACTCAGTCAAATGTGTGCAGCTGCCCATCCTCCTCCATGGGGTCTGATTCAGCTCCGTCCTCCCAGCATGGCATTGGTATATGGCTGCTCAAGAGAGCTCTGACGAAGGAGGCTGGGGAGATGTCTGCAAGGACAGACAATGAGAAAACAGGCAAATCAGAGGAACTTTCTCCCAGCATCGGCACTTTGAGAGTTGTGGGTGAGATGTGCAAATGGGAGTCAGATGCATTTAATTTATTCTTAAGCCTTTCTGTGGTGCTCACATAAAGCTGTGCTGATGTGTGTGGTGCATCCCTTCACCCTTAAACTCCAGGACGGTCAGATCAGTAAGTTCTTCAGTGCAGGGTGTTTCACCGCAAGCCCACAGCATTTGCAGCCCCTCTGCAGCTCTGGGGGCTGCATCTGCCCCTGCCCTCAGCTGCAGCACTCCTGCGGCAGAGCAAAAAGTGCTTTGATTCTGGGACTGGCTGCTCTTGGAAACAGGACAGCAGGAAAGAGCTCCGACACAATGCTTCCCTAGCTTTGCAGGCTCCCATTTCCCCCCCTGCAGTCATGGCTTGCGGGAAGCTGGGTGTGATGCAGCAGAAGGGCACGGGCAGAAACATGGCTCACGGCAAAAATATTTGCATCAATCAGATCCATTGTCTGATGTTTCACATATGACATTGGGACATTGGGTAGGACCCAGACGGGCCCCAGCCTTCCCAGCATCTGGAAACAGCTTGAAGCTAATGCGCAGCACCCTAAGGTGCACAGGAGGCCCTGAGAGGCACGCGCTAATGGCTGGGTGAGAGCAGGGAGCAGCTCAGAGATCCTGGGGAGGGACAGCGTTAAATCGCCTTCCATTGCAGAAAGCCTCCGCAGCCTTCTCACAGGCAAGCCTGAGTCAGGTCTGATGAGTAACTTTAACAACTATTAATGAAGTACCAAGTCATTACCAAGGAGGCTATATAAGCATGAGTGGCTGAAAGCAGAATGTTTTAGATTTTTCTGCACCTCCAGGTTAGTGCAAGCATTTTGGTCCTTCCCTTTAGAGGCTAAGGTTGTTACTGAAATGTTTTCATTCTTTGCTTGGCATTTAGACGTGGCTGCTATTTCTCTGAGGTCCTGGTACTCAGGCTTCAACTTCTGTATTTGTATGCACGGTCTCATTTTCTAGGGCTCGAGGTGAGGTAGATATCCAGTGGCTGGATGTGTGCCCTCGTGGCACCTTTGCTGAGGGTTTTGAGAACTGCAGGGGAAGCCTGAGCGCAGGGCAGGGGCAAGGGGTGACTGTCGCTGCTTGCGGCTGCTCTCCTCCACGTACGGGATGAGAAACCAAAACACAAATCCTGCTTCTGCCTGCACGGCACTCGATTTTCATTGCTTTTACTTCTGTGTGTGCTTTCAGCAGAACAGTGTAACTGCAGCTCAGATCTAGCAAAAAGCTGGGGCAATTTCAGGTGTCCTTGCGAGGGTTTGTGGCAGGCTTGTGTTCTCCATGATCTCAGGGACTTGTTGACAGGATTGCTATTTTTTTTTTTTTTTTTTTTTTTTTTTGCTTTTGGAAAGAACACTTTTCCCCTGTGAAAAATCACAATCTTGACTCATTCCACAATACTTCCTCCTGTTTCTTCCATCTGCTACTGCTCACATAGTTGGAGTTGGCAGTACTGCCTCCCTTTCGCTTCCCCCCTTGGCCGGCGTGCTTGCCTCCGTGCCGCAGCGAAGCTCTGAGCATCCTCCTGCGCTGCCGAAGATGCGCCTGTCTGCAATGTCAAAAGAAAGGTACCCATCGTCTTTGGAGAGTTTTCGCACATTCACAGTTGTGCATGAGCCTGCGCGGCTTTAGCCTTCAGCCAGTGGATTTGGTATTTGGTTCAAGTTTTATTACTTGGGTGATGAGGTCCTGCCAGCCCCGTCTTCCTCCCTGGTTTCAGCTGGAGTCCCACCGTGCTCCTCTCCTTGGCAGAGGTGGGGGTGAGGGCTCGGCTGCTGTCTCCACCGGGGTGGCCAGGCTGTTAAGATGAGCTGAGTCTTTACGGGTTTGTAGGAATGGGTGCTGATGCTAAGGGGTGACCATTGGTGGGTTGGGGGGCAGCTTGTGCCAGGGTCTGGTCCTATGCACCTCCAGGAATCGTTCCCCGCTGGGAAGCAGCTGGGAGTGAAATGCAGATTATGGCAATGATGAAACGGTGCCCTGACCAGGGAGTAACTTCTGGGCACCACCGGTTGCCAGAAACACCAAGCACCATTGTGCTACTGCTCAGAAATATTCTGAATCAGGCGCAGGGAAAACTTGTGATTGTGTGAAAAAGTCCAATTTAGGAAATCCTTCTTGGGTTCTTTTCTCTTTCCTTCCTTTCTTAGTTTCTGGGCCATTAGCTGATGCACAGATCATGTTTTTCCACCTTTGCTCTGGCACTCTAAAGCCTAACAACAAAAGCTTTTTTTTAAAGTAAAATGCATAATTCCCAGGTAACTACCTAGCCTTGAAACTGTGGGTTTAAGAAAAACACTGAATACCTTATAGCTCATGATTAAAACACTGACAATGATCAAACCAGCTCTGGGCAAAGTATTTAACCTTGAAGAAAGGAAGGTTTGGGGTAGGCATTAAGGAAAATTCCAGTTATAAGGCTGGGTGCATGCTGGGGGGGATTTCTGGGGAGGGAGGGATGGCCAGAGCCAGGTCAGACATCGTCTGCCTGGAGCAGGTACCAGAGCTCCCAGCTCCCTTGCCTCCTTGTGTTGTAAGATCTGGGACTGTCTTTTGCTCTGGGTATGCAAGATGAGGGGTCAGAGTGGGTTTATGGAAAGACAATTAAAATCAAGAGCTGGCTGTTCTCCAAAGAAAACTCAAGTTGAGATATCCGGTTGAAAAATTCAGCTCAGCCACGGGAGTCCCAAGGCTGAGTTTTGGGGTATGACAACCCCATTGCCTACTCTCATCTCAGAGAAACCTGTGAGCTGCTCACAGGAGGCGATGGTGGCAGTCACGGTCCTGCCTCCAACAGCAAGTTCCCCAGGAGCTGCTTCTCCTCACGTTTGCCATCAGAGCCCCAGATTTGACCGTCTCTCTCCAGCTGATGAGACAAGCCAGCGGAACTCAGTAAACTGAGCTAAAATCTTCCCTAACGAAGCCTGAAGTCTCTGCGTTGGTGGCTGTGTTGCCCTTTTCAGGCATTCAGCCTCAGACTATGTTGGGTTTTGCTGTAAAAACCCAAGAAAAAGCAAAAGAGGGGCCAGTCCCTAAGGCCTGACCTTGATTTAATACTAATCGCTGCAAACATCCAAACTGTGGCTGGGGCTGGTTTTAATTAAAAAGACAAAATGGGGGAGCCATGGGGATGAATTACTGAAGGAAATGTTATATTTCCCTACAGCTAGTTGAATTTAAAAAAGCAATGCATCAGGCATGAAGGGCCTCTTTTCCTGTGCCAAAGCGGGCAGGGCTGGCACGGGCACTGACGATGGCATCCCGGTAGGACCATGTCACCCAAACAGTTTCCTCTGTCATTAAACCCATGTCGCTGGCTCCAGAAACCCCTCCAGTGCATCCACTTGGCTGGCTTTGCTGCAGTTTTTCCCCTCGCTGCCCTTTGTTATTTGTATAAATTAACATACCCCCAGGCTCAAACATCTAAGATGCTGCGTTTGGTTGCAAAAGGAGAAACAAACGCAGTGAGTGGTGCCTCTCTCTGCGCACCATCCTCCCAGGGCTGAGCACCCACGCTGCTCACGGGCGTGCTTTGGGCTGCAGGAGGGATGGGTGGCAGAGTCCGGCCCTTCCAGCAGTTGTGGGCATGCATTGGCTGCCAAGGTTGGTGGCAATGGCCTTGCTGTCCTTTTCACTCGCACGTGCGCGGTATTTAAGATCTGAAGGATAGAGGCAGGTCTTTAATTTTGGAAGGGAGGTGGTGGGGGTTCCCTGGGTTTGGCTTTGGTGAGAGTCAAGGTGATGTGGAGGGTTGCTTCCTTTTCTTCCTGCCCTCAGGCAGCAGCAGTGCTGGCTGATGCTCCTGTGGGGAGCAAAGGATTGCTCGTGGCCTGCATTCTGTCCCTCCACGTCCCCGTGCAAGCACTTACCTGTCACTGCCAACTGTCAGGAATCATAGAATCATCAAATCATTTAGGTTGGAAAAGACCCTTAAGATCATCCATTCCAACCATTAACCTAACACTACCAAGTCCACCACTAAACCAGTTAAGGGGAGAGTAATAATTAGGCATCCACAGGCAGCTGGCTGGGGAGAAACCATGTTAGGAAAACAAGAGGAAGAAATTAAAGGGAGCTGCTTGGACTATCTCAGTGTGACCATGGTGACTGGAGCCTTGCAGAAGAGGTGTCAGCCCCACTCCTGCACAGAACCCTGTGATGTCCTGGTAGGAAGGGCTTTTCATGGCTGTTGCATGGGAAGCACCAATCTCCTGGCCACCACCAGTGACTGACAGTCACCACTGCCTTGGAGGCAGCCCACTTCACAGGCAGCCCTTGCAGGCATCGCCGCCTCTCATCCCTGCAGCCCCTGGCAGGGCAGTTTGGTGCAGATGCTGGGGACACCTCCGGGGCCTCCTGCCCTGCGCTTCCCGCTGGAGTACCAACATGTGCCTGAACCAGCGGGAAAAAAATACTTAGCAAACATGTAGGAGGATTTAAAAACAGTTTTGGATTTAAAAGCATTTTTCTTCATCCTGTTAGGCATGTACTTACCTTTTGTATTGCCTACAAGCTGCACGGCTGCCCTCTGTACATGAGAAGGTGGATTTTCCAGCCCCAAAGTCATTGGGGTCTAGTAGAGCCTTTGTTGTCCCTCCTTGATGGTAGAACCCTATCACTTCTTTCCAAGGCTATTTTTGGATTCCTTTTTAGAGTAGAAGAGTGCCTCTGGATAAATAATTCTTGACCTGCAGTTTGACACTCGCATTCAACTGAACTCCAGTGCATGATCTCTCTAGCTCTCCAGAGACGCTTGCTCTCCTTCTCCTATTAAAAATAACACTCTCATATCTAGCTTTTGCTTCTTGCCCACCTCTGAACTCTGAGGATCATCTGGGCCTGCATTAAACAAGACCAAGTACAGCCCATCTTCTGATCTCCCTGGGTTTGGCAACCAGAGCACGTGCCCACCAGCCCTGCTTGTGTAAAGTTTCTCACTAAGCCCTAACACATTTTGATGTTTATTGATTGCTAATTTCCATCCACAGTGGTAGCCAAAGAGCTTTGTCCAGTGCTCGGGTTAAAGAAAACTTTGGCATGAATCCATCAGTGTGTCAGATGGCACGGGGCTTCTCGTGTCTTTTGTAGCACACTGGAGAATTAAATCATCCTCTGAGTCAATACATGCATGTCTTTGCAGATAACCGTGCCTGCAGATAACTGTGCAACCATGGTTACAGTCTTTTAGGTGCTAGGATATTTGGGGCAGACTGTAATTTTGGCTCTGTGGCTGTGCTTCAAAAGATGAAGGGGAATCTACTAGAAAAGGTTCTGTTCCTCTGGGTCTTTGGAAGATGGAAATCGTTGGGCTTTTATGGTGGCTATGGCATAAGGAGGTGCAACAGCACATTTGTGCTTCAGCATAATATGTGTTTTTATTTATTACCCTTAAAAAAGAAAAAAATACCCGCGAGAGAACTTTTACTGCTGGCCATGGGCTACAGTGAAGAATTACCCCCAAGCGACCCACTCGGGTCCAGATGGACCATTCCCTGCTCCTCAGCTGGGCAGGGTTTAGTTGCAGTTAAAATCCATCCATGAATGACACAAAGACCGGTGGGGCCCATTTTGCACGGAGGGTAAAGCAAACTGCTCCTGGAGCTGGTGGGAGCGGTGAAGTCCGTGCCACCAGTTGATTTACCGCTGAAACAGCAATGCTGAGCTGGGTCGATAAAGAAGCCAGACTCCAAAATGGAATTAAATAATTATTCTCACTTTCTTTGACTTCAGGAGGATCCTATTAGAGAAAAGAGCCTGGATTACTGGCTGGCTGACATTTTCCTCTGAGCCTGTTTCCAGATTGGATTTAGCTCTTTTATCTCCTAATCCCCAGAGCTTTTCAATGTAGAAAGTAATGGCATCCAAAGGCAAATTTAATTTTGACAAGTAATCTGACTTCCTTTCCTTTTCTGCAGTTGGGTTTTAATCCTGTTTGCTGTCTGAAGCTGCATTATGTAGATATATTTAAAATCCTTACCACTCTAAAATCTTTCAAAGACAGAGGAAAATAAGGGGAACTGCAAGTCTGGAAGCAAGGAATAGTTTCTTATCAAACATTTCAACATGTTTTATTATTGCTAGTTTTATTAACCCCTGTGCTACACTTCAACTGGGCTCTGTGCTTTCTTTCTTTTCCTCCATTGCAATTGTTAGAATCACTCAAGGCATGGAAATTTCAAGTCTTCTCCAGCTCTTCTGTTTGTGTTGGCAGGTTGGGTCTGGACCCTGTGTGCAGGGGAGCCATGACCCCCTTGGGGTGATGTCCCTCTGCCACCAACACACTCTGGGGTGGAGGGTGCTAGTGTTAGGCATTAGACATCAACCATTGCAAAATAAAAAAACCCTAAAACCAAATCACAGGGAAAGAGTAGGGTAATGGAGCTTCAAAGCCACTAATCTCAGCAGAGAAAATAGAAATTTATGTTGTTATGACATTTCTCCAACTCCAGGTCCCAGAGAACCACGTCTAGATGAGGATCAATTGAACTGATTGTTGGCTATTTCCGACACAGCAACATTTCACCCTGTGCTGTTGCCCTGATTTGTACCAGCTCAGAACTTACTGTTTCCCTGAAAATATCAATTGCAAATAGGGTCTTCTCCTCCTGAGAAAATCTGTACTTATTGACTGGGGACTGTTTTCACAAAAAGCCATAAAAAGCAGAATGTCCCTGTCACTCTGCAGCAACTCAGCTGATGGTTCATTATTCCAGCACGTAAATACCTGACTCCTTCAGAAGCAAAATGTGCAGCTTGAGGCATTGATGGCATCTCACTATTAAGTAAAAAAAAATGTATATCATCTGTCTCATTCTAGCTTGGTTAAAAAAACACCTCAGCAAAAGAAGGGATTATGTATAAATACATATATTTGCAAATGTCAGCCACAAAATAGGAAGAAAAACTTGCAGCAGCACTGTGGGCCTGGAGGGGATGGAAATGGATTGGTTTTACGCAGCGAGGCTCCACTGGTCAGAGGGAAGCTAAGTGAAACAAATGGGGGCTTTGCTGCGGGTGCATTGGTGATGAAGCCAATTAGGGTAAGACGAGTCACGTCCCACGTGCCAACATGCTCCATTAGGCTTCAGGCCGGGCCCGCACGCTCTCTGTAGAAAACTACTGTACAAGCAGCATTAGTTAATCAAGGGGCAAAATGGTGAAACCACTTTCTTTTGCAGTTCCTGTGTTTTCTTTCCCCCTCCTTCCTAAGTCACCAACTCATCTCACTCAGGATCTGTCATGGGAAAGGGATGATGATTTAGAGTATTAGCACTGCTCCAGGGATGCAGTAGCAGGCCTGCTTGGTTAGGAGCTAGGGAAAAACATTTGGGCAGGGTTTTTATTTTCAGCTACTTTTGCTTGCCTGGCTCTGAGCTCTCTGAAATAAGCAGTGCTTTTCCAACCTCTTTTTTGACTATGGACAACCACACCTTGGCTATG
Organism: Pelecanus crispus; assembly: GCF_030463565.1. Lineage (NCBI taxonomy): Eukaryota > Metazoa > Chordata > Aves > Pelecaniformes > Pelecanidae > Pelecanus > Pelecanus crispus. Next base: position 40,704,281 of record NC_134651.1, read on the forward strand.
CTTCTACCTGCATTCCCACTTAATCACCAAAACATGCCGCATAACCCTGGCATGGACATAAACTAGAGGGTCATCTTATATATAGTTGACTGGAAGAGCATGTTGAAGGACATGCTGCTTTGAAGCCCTCCCTGATGCAGCTATAACTACCTGAAACCTGATGGCCAGCCAACATCTCCATCATGGACCCATAAGCTTGAGTCCATTGCTGCTCTATTACTCGGTCTCTTTGGTCCCCACAATGCGGAGATGCTCTGCCCTGCCCTGGCATAGGGAACGCACCAGGAATCACAGCCAGCTGAGCCGAAATCGGAAACAAGGCAGCTAACCCCCCAGCCACCCCGATCTGTCAGCTTCTACCTTGGCTAATCAAGGACCAGCTCTGCTATTACAGCAGGGCAAATTGAATTCGCTCAGGCTGCTGTTGCGGCGGATGTTTCCTAGCAGCTGCCTGGTGCATGCGGTTCTGAACATCTGTGTTAATAATGGTGATGAGCACTGGAAATATGTCTCTTCAGGAAATAAAGATCAGATCAGCCCAAGCACCATGTAAGCTTCATTTCTTTCACAAGGCAGATTACTTGGGCATGAAATATTGTCACTCTTTACCCCGTGGATGACTGATTCCAGACTTGACCTAGCGTGAGCCAGCGTAAGTAAACACATCTCCGTTGTAGCTCTGGTAAATGATCTAAGCGATCTAGCGCTGAGAATCAGAAGAGAAGGGAAAATACCATCCCAGGGTTGCTGGATGTGCCTAAGATATTTTTCTTCCTGTGTTTAGCAGGGTATTTTGGATCAGGGTGGCAAAGGGTGCGTCCATCAATGCACAGATGACGTATGGCTCTGTAGCGAGTGCGACGTTACCGGCTCGCTCACGTGCGGTGCATTGGGATGATTCACTGCAGCTCCCCAGCCCCTTTTATCGCCAGTCGGCCCAACCCACAGCTTTTAGAAACCATTTCTCCAAAGCTTTTCAAGGGTATTTCAGTTCAGCAAACCCAGATCCGGAACCAAACTGTCTCCCCACTTGACGTGGTCATACCTGAGGTTTCATGCAGGCTCCCGCTCCATCTACCAGCTACCGCGGCCCAGAGAGAAGCGTGGATGTTGGGTGCTGCGGGAGGGACACAGCTGAGCGTAATCTGCATAATTACAAAAAATCCATTCCTTTCTTTTGGTTGACAGCATTTAAAACTTGAAACACTTAGAGCTAAATTTAGAAATAACCCATTTGGGTTTTGTAATAGATGAGGATCATTATGAACTATTTCTTTTTTATCTCACCTGCTTTGTCACCTGCTGTCAAAACACAAAGCTCCCAAAACACCATTGCCAACAGTAGCCCAAGCCAAACTGCAGGCAGAAACGTCACGGTGAATTTCGTAAAGGTGGCTTAAGAAAATTATAACTACAGTAACAATTCTGCCTTATACCATTGTGGTTTGTATTTTCAGGAAAGGAGCATTGAGAGGAGAGGACCAAAGCTATATTATGATTTCAACACATCTGCAGCAAATAAAGATTTCTACTGGACAGGTAAGTGTCAAGCTTGTAGAGAGGAAACACTGTACATCAAGTCTCCTTGATAAAATGGGTAGAAAATACAAATGTTTTACATGGGTCATGAGCAGCCTCTTAGTGGAAAACAGAGTATAAGAACCCCAAACTCACTCCCCATATAGTAACTGTTTAACATTGGGTACATATGTATTAGCGGTGGGTGCCTGTCTCGGGGCAGGACAGGTAGTTTCCTGCTCAGATGTTGTATTCTGGTGTAGTTGCAATATCTTACACCTCCCTGGCTGTTAAATAACGTGTCTGCTCTGGTGTGGCCCCTCAGCTGGTGCCATAAGCAGTCAGCCCCCATGCCTGGGATGGAAAGGCGTTTATCCAGCCAAGCAGGGATGAAATGGCAAACCCAGCTGGTCTGTCTGCAATGCAGAACTGTGTTATGGGCTGTGAAATGGATTGGATGTTGACTCTTGGGACAGATGGAGAGGAAAGGGAGACAGCCAGAAAAAAAAAAACCCAATTCCAGCCAAGCAATATGTCCAGTTACTCAGTCCCCCCCTCTCTTTCCCTTTAATATTAAAGTAATAACAGTACATTATGCGGAACTGAGAAACCCCTCTCAGAACTGAGCTTTGATCATGTGCATCCTGAAGAGTGATTGACAAACCAAGAAACATCGCAGTGTATTTGGGAGTTGGTGACAGACGGTAGAGTCTGATCCCTGCATCCCAGCACTGCAGGGAAAGCTTAAAGGAGAAGACGAGCAACCTGTCTCTACCTTTTTCCTTTTTTTTTTTTTAGTAACTAAAAATATTTACGTTCATATTATTCTCCTGTAAATGCCTCTAAAGGCATGCTGCAGTTGGGCTTTACAAATTTCCACAGAATCTCTTGGGAGCAGCAAGAGCCTCTGAAGAAGCAATATTTGGATGGGAAACTTATGTCCTCCAAGCTGGCAAGTTGCAACACTGACACAGATTTTCTTGTAGCTGCAAAGCTCTCTGTATAAAGGGTATAAAGTCTCTTCTGCTTTCCCCTCCTCCTCCCCTCCGTTATTTAACAACTGGCTATGATTTACATGGTTCATTAATGCAATGGTAACACTGACACACACATTCCCAAATAAGCCAGAAGGTTTATATTTGACCTGGGCCCTCTGTTCACTGCAGATGCCCCAGAGGATTTGAAGAACAGTGATTTGAAGTGATTGCATTGGATAAGGATGTTGCGCTGTGCAAATACAATTGGATCCAAGCATTTAATTTTTTAAAAACACAGCTATTGGAGTGCCTTTGAGCCAGTGAAAACAACAGTTTAGCTCTCTTCATGGTCTTGGCTCTTTCTTCTCCCCAAGGACAGAAAAGGGAAGCAGGACCAGTTTCAAACTGGAGAGGTTTCATCAGGTGGCTTGGTTGGGATTGCTCCGAAATGGCCCCTTCCCCTTCGGGTCCCACCTTGGGGGACTGCCATCCCAGGCAGAGCTCTGGGGTGTCCCTGTGCTGCTCACCCCCTCCCCAGGCAGCGCAAAAAGGCCCTCGTGCTCCCACCCAGTGAGCAGATTCAGGCCCAGGGACAAACTATAAAGGTGATTATTTGTCCCCCTCGGGTTGGATTTTTATTGCTCCATTTTGGTTATTGTGGAGTGAGGGGAAGAAAAGGAGAGGGTTTAAAATGATGATTGCACGATAAATGGCAGCATCTCTGCTAATGTGCCGAGCACCTACAAACAGCTGCTAGTCAAATGCCCATAAAGGTTTGCTTTGATGGGGTATAAAACCTTCCCCTTTCCCGCATATGGCTTAACTCCCTCAGCTCCTTGCCCTTTTCCAGGCAGGTGCTGAAAACCCAGGGAGCTGGAGCACCGAAAGCACAAGCCCCTGGGCAGCAGGAGGGGACAGAGGGCTCCCGGGGGACCAGTGTGATTCCCAGAGGTCCCTTCCTGCTGTGGAGACCATCAGGCTCAGAGACGGGGATATAGTGGAAAAAAAGCCTGTAAAAACAACTGGAGCAGGAGACAAGACTGCAGAATGCACGAGGGAACAAAGCAGCGAGGCGGTTCTAAAATTCTCATGTGCCGAAGATTCCCCAGGGTACCCCCTTGGATGACTCTGAAAAAATGGTTCTCTCTGCAAAGTTTATTAAAGAGGCTCCCAAAGGCAACAGGAGAGGGACAGATCCTTTAGTGACAGAAATAGGTCTGGTTCCACCCATTCAGATTTTTTCTTTGCCTTTTCCACCCTAGAGGAAAGTTGGACTCCAACAATTTTAACCCCACAAAAGCCAGCACGCGTATCTGTACATCCTATGGCCACTCTCACTAAGGAATCTCTCCTACACCCTCTAAGGTCTTCCATGATCTGCAGAGCTCTTCCTATCTGAACATCTCCCAGCTATTTACATACAAAAATAATTATTACAGTTTCTCTTTCTGGCTCCCCAGGCTACAGGAAACATCTCTGGCTGATTTGGCAGGCGGGAGAGTTTCCTGGGGAAGCAAGGCGAAGCAGCCGCCTTGCCTCTGTGCCAGCTCCACCCCCAGGAACTCTGACACCGTCCGAATTTGAGAGGACGAGAGAGATTTTAAGGATATTTCCTTGGGGTTGCAAAAAACAGGGGTTGGATCAAGAAAGACCCAAGTTAAAGGCTCCAGGCTTGCTCCTTGCTCAAACCCTGGCTGCCCGTGAGCACCTATAGCTGCTGCCTGGTTACGTACGAAGGGACCCACGGTCGGAGCCCGGGATGGCGAAAGATGTCTCTGGTCCAGTGTCTCTACAAGCAACCAAGATGGAAAGAGTGGAGACTGCTTTCCTTTGCAACCCTCCGAGCGTCGGCTGTCAGCAGTCCTGGGAGGACACTAACAGGAGGAGAAAAGCAGATCCTGGTGGGTCTCCATGGGGAGCGAGCTCAGGAAGCGCAAGGATTATCTGTAACAGCTTTTGGCTCAGTCTGAAAGGAAGCACTGAAGGCATTGCAAAGTGTTAGAGCAAAGTGAAGACACTGAAGCACTTCTCAAAACACCCCTGTGGACCTATTAATTGCAATATTGGATCTTCTGTCTTTTCCAGCAGGTTCCTAGCAGTAGGCATGCAGCCAGCTTGGCTGTGGTTTTGTTTATTTTCCAGCTAATGTAGCAGCAGGATCAATTCCAGCTAACAAATCTGGGAATGTCAGAAAAATGATGTCCAGTTCCCACGGCTAATTTGTGACACACCTGGTAGACAGTCATTAGTAACACAATTAATGCAGCGCTATGGCAGGGGAATAGAAACGCCTCGCAGAAGTGGACGCAAATCCTGGAAAGCCCCACCATCAGAAAAGCAATAAAAGCACATTTGCCCCGTTGATTATCACTGGCTGCTGGCTAGATGGGAAAATTGCACTTGGAAATAATGCAACACACAGAAGAACTCGGCTGCAAACGTTCCCTGCAGCACTTCTCCCCGCAGGGCTGTAAGAGGCATCTGAGTGGTGCTCATCTGGCATCGCGCTCCAGATGAGTTCAAAAAGCGACTGCCCAAACTGACCCATCGGCACTTGTTACCGACCCTGTTAAGCTTTAAACGGCACTCGAGCCTTGCTCCTTGCTCATCTGTGCTGGGCTTGGGTTATTTAACACATGGGCTCTGGCACGCGTGCTCCAGCTGGACCACGAACTGCCAGGAACCGGAACGCTTGTACCTGCAGCCCCAGCCCTGCCTGTCCACGAGGCAGCACAAACCCGCCGTGTGTTCCGGCAGGTGCGGGAGGTTTCTCTTGTGGGAGGAAGAACAAAAACTCAGGAAAAAGAAAAGGACAGGAGTAGGCCAAGAACAAAGAAAAAAAAATGGATTAAAAAAATTCATCGTTTTTGCCTTTTCCAGTAGCTTGAATGGGATTTCGCCAGGTGCCACCTTTCTGTGGTCCCTGTGAGCGCTGGGTTCTGCGGGTCAGTGCTTGCCATGCACAAACTCTTCCCTTTCATCTTCTCGCCTCTCTCTTATTTTTAAATATGCAAATACATCAGAGGAGCATTTCAAACTCCTGACTACAAATAGATCTGAAAGGGCCTTTGAGCTCTTGAGAGGCTCCTGCCTTACTCTAAAAGAAAAAAAAAAAACAAAAACATGAACACATGGATGCTGTGCATTCCCTCTGCTGCACCTCCATGATGGATCCAGTGCGAGGTCCAATCCTGGCTCCCAGCAGCTCCTGCCTGTATCCTCCCAGCCCCAGCATCGTCTGCTGGCACCTGCCTGCCGGGAGGACGTTCCTGGGGCGCAGGGCAGCGTATGCAGCGGGGTCCCCCTTCCCGTCCTTCTCTGGGGTGGGTTCGGCTCCGTCTCGGGCAGGGGTTTTGGAGAGGAAAGTGCTGGGTTAATGAGCTGAGCAAGCAGAGGGAATGTGGGGCTTTAACTTGAAAACACTGAGCGTGAGTCATAAGTCTCAAGAAAAGGAACAAAAAAAATATGTGCCAGCTGGGAAGCACGGTGGTTTTGAAAATCTCTGATTGGCTCTGATTGAAGTATTGAACTGCAGCGGGTCTGCTGGAAAAACCTGAATGAAGGCGCTGAGGCCCTGATTTGGCTGAGCACACCCAGCTTTGTGTTACTGGGGATTCAGCGCCATGGCGGGACATATCCAAGGCAGCAAAGCTGGATGGAGGAAACTCCCCAAGAACATAAACAATTCCTGTTATTCCCAATATTACATTTTTCTCTGCATTTAACACCTTGGCCAACTTTTGTTAGTTTACCCCATTGCTATTATTTACCCCATTGCTTTAGATGCTGGAAAATTGAGACCCGTGGGGAATTTGGGCTGTTCCCCAGGCGAGGGGAGGAGAGCCCCGGCCCCGTGTAGCCTCACAGGTCTTGCTCACCCTTGTAAACCCCTCCTCTCCCCCGATTGAAATCCCCATTTATTGCACTCTCTTTGTTTACCACTAGGAACTTTAAAAATGCTAAAATGCTCAGAAAGAGATTTCAGTCTGGATTTGATCCCCAGGCTGACCTGTGGTGTACAGTTTAATAAGGCTGTTTTATGTATGCCGTACCCTAAATCTCAAGGTCGGGGGTTTGGTGCCCATAAATATTCAATCCGCACAGATTGGGTCTTTTAAACTTCCTTTTAAATATTTACGACGGTGCTTCCATGGCTGCAGGAGAATGTTGTAATAGTATTAAGAGAAAAAAAAAAATTCCTTCTGTATCTAAAAGCTCAGCATGAGCCATTTTCATATATTATGCATCACTAAGTGCTGTTTATGGCCGTTCTTGGCAGACTCTGTACTGTATCACGGCAGAGTTCATGAATTCAGGGTTGCGCGGAGCCCGGGGTGCTGGCTGCGCCGTGCATCGGCCCCGGCATCGCCTCTGCCATGGCGGGCACCACGATGGGGTGGCTGAGGTCCCGGCAGCCCAGCATTGGGGCAGTGCGGGTCCCTGAAAGGCAAACGCGGTGGTACTGCCAGCTCTCGTCCTCCTGCAGAGCCTCTCCCCTTGCTGGCCCGCGGCACACGAGCCTGTTCCCCAAACTTTGGTCCAAGCTCTGGAGATCAGCGGAGGGAAGACCCATCATGTCTGGTCTCTTAAAGAAGGGCCAAGCTCTTGTTGGTACCAGCTGAATGGTGGGCACAGGCATGCAGTTATTCTGCTATTTATGCTCCCATGATATTTTGCTGAGAAGTATCAGAGAAGTGCAGAGCACCATCAATATTAGCTGCAGAAAAACGTCGCCTGGCTTTCCCAGTGCCATTCGTTTCAGTCACAGCTGTGCCCCGCTGCCTCCTAAAAGAGCTCAGCTGAGCCTGTGGAAATTGTCTGAAAATGAGAGCGGGTGGCTTGGAGGCAATCAGCAGGATGAAGTCAGAGCTGTGGCCAAACATCACCCCCTTGATGCCAGGACTGCCCCGATGCGACACAGTTGCTGCTGGAATGGGAAACTGGTCTCTGGGGATCAAACTGGGGGACCACAGGGTAAGCTAGCAGGGAGGTCAGCAAAGCTGAAATCACTTGTAGACTTTAATCAGTTTCTAATTAAAATCGAGATGGGCTTTTGTCGCTATGCAGAGCAGCACAACTCAGCTTGACTGATACCTCTTCCCAGGTGCCACTGGAGAATGCCCTTATTACCCTTATCTCTTTAATTTTCAGAAGTGCTTACAGTTTCAGGGAGAGTGCTATGTCAGCATGGTTTCCGAGGACTCAGGAACCTGTATCATGAACTTAATCTCCCACATGAAGTCATTTTGTGCAGTGTGAGGGGAAGTTAACTGGGTTTTCCCATACTGCATTGAAATTGGCCCCCGAGCTCTGAAGAAATAGGAGAATGATGGACAAGCAAGCGGATGTACAGCACACACCGGCATGCATACAGAGCGGGATGTCATAGGCTTCATTTCCTTAGGAAATCAGGTTTAAAATTAAGGCTAATCAGAGTTAAAAAACACTGCAGTTACCCTAGACCAAATGATACTATAATGTACTCAGTATATTACATTCTCAATAGCAAAGCAGCATCTGCTACATAAAATGAAATGTGTGTGTCACCATATGTAGGCAGCATAATGTGGACTCAAATTAAATAAAAACATTTCAGGGTATATGGTCCAATATGCAATCTGGGCCCTGGGAAATGCTGAGATTTACTCTAAAGTTCTTAGCAGTTGGCTAAAACGCTGAACCCAAAACAGTGCAAACTTGTTTTTTTAGCAACATAAGCTGTTGTCTGTACTTCCCTCCCTATGAGCCAATATCACTTCTGGAAATTCAGGAAAGTATTGTTTTTCTTTTTAATTTTTTTTTTTTATTTTAGCCTCTTTTTTTCTTTGCTGGTCTGAGGCTTTTTGCATCTTTCCAGTAGTTGCAAAAAGTCTGAGAGGGCAGAACCCCGAACAGCAGCAAATACTGTTTTCCATCTAATAGCTGCCCTCCAGAAATACCATGGAAACTCTTGGAGAGCACACCAAAGCCCCATAAACCAGTCAGATAGCCTGTTATCCGTGTACCACAAATAAAAAGAGAAAGATAAACTCTACAAAATGACTTGACTCTCACCTTCTCCAGCTATTTTTTGCCCGCTGAAATCTCTCCCAAGTAAGGGGCTTCTCGAGCAAGGATGCACAATTTAGCGCTATTCTAAAAGAGATCAGGCTGCTAAACTGCACAAGGCAATCTTCCCTGGGTGACTCGGGCTCGTTGAGTCTCTGATGTTAGTTGTTATCCTCCTTGACCCCATTTGTTGATACAGAAATGTGGTATAAAGTGTGGATTCCCTGCAGGTGTCAGAAACACCAGGAATATGCTGGAGGTTTTGCCTGGCTTGAGGAGCAGACAAGTTTGTTATCATGAAGCATTGATCCTTGCGTGAGTTCAAGGCTGCTGGGAAGCTTGAAAGCCCTTTAAAATCTGCTAATGTGGATTTTGTTTTCTTTCAAAGGGAATATATCAAGTGCAAAAACTACTTTAAAGTGCCGGGAAGGAAGGTGAAGTTTGCACAGGAACTGTGACCGGCTGCTTCAGGAAATTCTGCCCTCCTGCACCAGGTTTGCCTTGCATGGGGTTTTATCTCTCCTGCTCCGGTCCTTGAATTATTTGGATAATGAAGAGGCCAGGAAAGGCACTGTTCTACTCTTTAAAAGCAGCAAAACAAAATTTCTAACTGTGAGGCTTGGACTGAAGCGTTTGATGAAGGAAAAAATACAACTGAACCAAAAAGCAAAGGAAAACACAATGCTGCTAATGGAACTAGCTGTGCAACCATCTGGAAATTTTGGATACACCTGTAAAGACTCTGGGAAGTCGCTAGGACACAAAGGCAAAATACCTGCATGCTGCTTGCACTGGGAATAGGGAACTCAAGACAAATTATAGGGAGAAGACTGTAACAAATCTGTCCCTGCCTGGGGCACCGCGGTTGACAGCAGACTTTGCCTTGGGGTCGTCTGAGACTTCATGCAGCAACGGGGAAAGGACTCGGCATCTCGCAGAAATCGGAGGCGTGTAGCTGGCTGCAGTGCCGAGGCTGGATGCCACCTAGGCTGGATGTCACCGATGCTGCTGTCTCCCACATCCATCCACCGCCCCGTCCTCTTCACCGCTGCCAGCTGTGTGCTGATTCAGTGCAGCAAGCAAAGAGACAAGCTGCAAATGTTATAAAAAAAATCAACCTGGATGGGGTTTGTTTTTTCTCTTGCCGTTAGGGCTGTCTTTTCCAGTTCCCTTCCTACTATTTGTCTCCTGCATATCCCCATTTCTTCAGCTGCTGTATTATTGCTTCTGTCTGATGGAAAAGGCTGTGCACACTGCTGGTTTCTGACCTGTTCTCACTTGGTCTCCCGGAAGACTTAGTGGATGGATTGAAGTCTGGCAGTGTCTGCTCCTCAACCCACTTCTGAGCAGGAAGGTGAAGAATGAAAAGATGTTTTCCTAAAAAAGAAAGCATGCCATGTTTTCAGATGCATGCATGCATCTTGCTTTTTATTCCTGTCTCCTCTGTCCTTTGGGTGCACTTTGAATCCCCAGTGCTGAGACAGCAGGTGAAAATGCATGGGAAGTGGCCTTGTCTGACTCCAAACCAACTGCCCAAGACATCAGGTCCTCAGAGAAGGAGGTAAATCCCTGAAATTTGCCTGAAATCAGCTGAAATTGGCCCTAGGTTGTTCACAGCACTTCAGGGTATGGGCAGATACCGAGGCAGCTTTTCCAGTGTCCGTGTGGACATTCATTCTGCAGCCAAGATGTGAGCAGACTGTGGCCGTGGTGCCTACAGGAAGGCATTTGCCAAAGCATCGTGTCCCTCCGGGACAGAGGTTGCTGCTGACACCCCACAGCTCTGCTCCCCACCACCCGCTGATGATGGTGTGACCGAGTCCCTCGCCCTGAGTGTTAGCTCTGCCTGTGCTCAACACCGAGGAAAAAGCATAACCTTCTCCAGCTCCCGTTTCCAGCTGGAGTGGGGAGAGCCCTATTCCTGTTTCGTGGTCCTTCCTACCAGATCTGCATGGGACCTGGGGGTGTTGTCACCTTTCTGACTTGGCTAATCTATGCCTTTTTTCATGCCATCTTCATGACTGGTGTGCTCTGCATGTCCGTAGAGGCTCTCCTGCAGGTGGTGAAGGTGAGGAGGGGACAACCCAGGAGGAGCTGAGCCAACAGAAGTTCTAGCAGGAAGATGCTGTGGGCTGGAAAGCAGCTCCGAAAGCAGAGACACACAGCCCAGTGCAGACAGCTCTGCAAGTAGGTGCGTGCTTGGCCCTGGTACTGTCCGCGTGTTGAGAGCCAGGAACAGCGCAATGGCCTCTGCTTGCTGGTGTTCCTCAACCTTTCGTACCTTGGGACCAAATGCAAAATCCACCAACGTGAATGACAAGGCATTAAGGGCCAGTTATTGAGGATGTGTTCAGCTGGGGCAACCAAAGAGCAAAGCAAAGAGCAGGTTCAGGCATGGGGGCGATTTGGAAAGTCCAGATGAAGCCCTCTCGCGTGCATTGGCCAAACGCACTGCATCAGTTTGGTGTCTCTGTTGTGAGTGGACACAGGTAGCTGCAAACAAGATGTTTCTGGACATAAACAGTACATGGGCACATGTAAGATCATTTTTCAAGATGGGGAAAAAAAAAAATAAACAACCTGTAAATACTTGTCACCCTGGGGCAACAGAACCATATATCCCGGTAACGTATGTGGGCTTTACTGTTCCGTGACAATTTGCTTTGCTATTCATGAAAAAATATGTTGGTACTGTTACCTTAGCAACTGCCGCATCACGTTATGGTGATGCTCTGCCCGAGGTACATGGAGCCCTGCCTTAAAGCAGCACGTACGGCTTTGTGGTGCCTTTCCCCCTGGAAAGGGAGCAGAGCTGAGCCTGCACCCTCACCAGGGATGCTACAGAAGTTGGTAATGAAACAGGAGGAAGTGCGTTAATTTAGATTCACCATTTGGACCACTGCACTGTCTGGTCATGGCCCAGAGCCACTTTGGGCTACATGCTGAAGAAACTTGCAAGAAATGGGGGGCATTTTCCAAAAGTATTTCCTCTTTGTAAGGGAAGGAAAAGGACATTAAGTGACCACAGGCAGGCTGGATGTGCAGTTTTGTTCAGATGTCTCCACCCCTACTGTCCATATTAGCATCTTCTACTAGAGTGGGCCAGTTTTCCAAGAAACGCCAGGTTTTGCCTTCTTTTGGGTTGATGCCAGTAAAAACCACCAATGGAGAAATGCATCCCCAGTATCTGTAGCTGGGATCCTGAGGCAATTCCCAAGAGAAGATAAGAGGGAAAACTATCACACAGGCAGCCACGGTGGCTTCCCAGCTGCTGGAAGAAAACATCCTGTGTTCATCATTGAGTCTGTCTACGTGAAATGGGCTATTCAGGAGGATCACACAGGTATGATTTCCTCTGAGGATAGATTGCCTGCTCCTGGAGTATCAGATGGTTCTAACGCATCACTGCATGCCGAATGAGAGCTCCCAGAGGGGTCCTTGCAGCGAGTCCTACTGTCGTGAAGCCCCATGACAGCGATGCTTGTGCTTGGCGTCTCTCCCCCTGACAATTTTCTGACAAAGGGATCAATAGTTTGGGTCTATTTGGAAAATCAGTTTTACACTGGGCAGCCCTTGAAGGACCACCATCCAAATGTCAGCTGAGCCAGCGGCCCCGAGAGGGGACAAGATCCATCGGGCCTCACTGATTGTACAAGAGTGATGAACAGGGGAGGAGATGGGAAGGTTTTACAAATGTATATCCCTAAACAGGTCCATGAAGTAGTCTCCTTGGGGTTCGTGTTTGATGGAGCCGTTGTCCAGTGTAGTTCAATTGCAATGCTCAATTTGGGTATTTACCAGCAGGTAGCACAGCCCTTCCCACCCAGAGAATGGAAGGCTTTTTGTGGAAGATGAGCTGTGCTGGGGAAAGGGCAGCTTGTGCTGCTGGGTGGCTCGTCCAAGTCCAGCCATCAGCAGAAGAGAATGAAAATAGCCACATCTCCCTTGGAACTGCTGCAAAACCTGTCCCATGAATTTGGTTGCCTCTTTCACCCCAGTGAGGATTTTGACTGTGTAAATCATTTGTGGTTGCTCCTGGAGGCGCAGATGGCTCTCCATCCCTCCTTGGTGTCACAAGCAGGGGATGAGGCTAAATACAAGGGCTGAAGGACTGTTGGTGTCATCACATCCAGCCTGGGGCTGCTGAAAGTCTCCTACTTCTTTGTCCAAATGATTGAAAGAGGAAGATCTCGCCTGTTCCATTGAGTTCACTTTCTTTTGTCCTCTGGTTGTGCCAGTGCTGCCAGAGCTGACTTTAATCTCCCAGCTCTTCCTGATGGCCACCCTGGCTCCTGTGAATCAGCTGAAGCACACCAGGCTGGCAGCCCTGGGAGAGTCCCTCCTCGGTGTGGGGCATCCCTTGGCCGCCCAGCAAAGAGAAATTGGGCAGTACCAGTATGATCATACGCTGCTTGGGGGGACCAGGCAGGGAACCCACTTCCCGGGAAGGAGTTCACTTTCCCGCGGTTTTCTGCAGGAGGGGCCCAGGCAGGGAGCAGCAAAGAGCAGGGCGGGGCTTAAGGAGCATTTCAACATCCATTGTTCAGCAAAGGTTCACCCCGATACACCGGACACCAAAATCTCAGGGGAAAGGGCACAAAAAAAACAGGAAGTCATCTTCACTGAATTTATACAAAAGGCAGGACAACTGAGTGTGAAAATAGGACTTTTGAAAAAATTGCATCTGAAATGTGCCTTTCCGTAGGTAACAAAGCACTGTGAAGCTATTTGCACTACACCTGGAATAGCTTTCATCTCAGCAGGGAGGAAGAGAGCAGGACCTGAGCGAGCAAGAGGCACTTGGCTCTGCCAGAGGTTTTCAGAGAGGCAGCAGGTGAGAGGAGCTTGCAGAGCCTGGAAAGCACCCAGAGAGGGAGACCATCACCCTGCTCTCTGAGGAGAAAATAGAGAGTTTTATTCTTTAAATCTAGATCCCAGTAAAGAGCAGAGACAACTAGGCTGTGTGAATTAAGGGCCATCTGGCCCTGTGCAGGGAAAGCAGTGGATGGGGCTCTGTGAGGGCCTCTGTGAAAGGACCAAATCAGCCAAAACTCATCCCAGAGGGAGGCAGGGTCAGGCAGGAGCTCGCTGGCTGCCGGGGGAGCATCAGCATCCTCAGTCGAGACCCAGAGAGGGAACCACACGCCTGTCCTCCCAACGCACAGCAGCACCCAGCTGCCCGTGTCGTGGCTCTGCAGATGCCTCCAGTTCCCAGCACAGAGGAAGGGGCTGCCTGCCGTCCCCTGCCATCCCCTGCGATCCCCTGCCGTCCTCTGCCATCCCCTGCTGTCCCCTGCCGTCCCCTGCCCATGCGATGCTTTCGCGCTGAAGGCAAGTCTGCATCCCGGCAGTGGGCTGCTCTGGAGGGCAGCGTGGTCTAGAGAGCAGAGTGCTGGCCTAAATCACCTCTTATAAATCAAGAAGAGAAACCAGAAATGTTTTGATGTCCTCTCCTGCATCACACAGCAGAGTTTTATGGAAGGCATCTTGCCTGTAATTTCTGGAGGAGCTGGGATGCATCTTTCAGAACAGCTCTTGGCTCTGATTTAACTGTGTCAAGCAATGGAGAGGGCACTGTGTCTTCAGCTGAGTTATTTCACAGTCTGATTATCTTCCCCTGAGGAAAAAAAAAAGGTCCTATTTCTACTCCAAACTGTGGACTCTTGCTTTGACTTTTTTTATCAGATGAAAGAGCCTTCACGTACAGAAACCATCCCCGGGCAGCCTCCTCTCAGCCCTCCCTTTTTGCTGGTGAAAGAGCTGGAGCCTCTTTAGTTGTGCTCCATGGGCAGGTTCTCCAGACCTTGAACCCTTTCCAAATTTCTGGAGGTATTTTTCAAAGTCTGGGTAAGGCACTGTGGGAATCAAAAGATCTGGGTTGTGTTCCCAGGCTTCTCTGCTGTATCACACTGGGCATTTTTTTTTTCTTTTTATTTCTCTTGGTTTCTGTGATTTACGTTCTGGGAGTGGAGCTCCATGGGACAGGGCTCTTTCCCGGAGGAAGGACTGTACAGGGCCTTACACTCTGGAGCCTGGAGCTCAAGTTCAATAACAAGGTTCTTGATATTAATTAAGAAAGACTTCAGAAGAGGAATAAATTAAAACAAATTGCAGAGCTGATGCTTTTGTCATTTACCCAGGTGCAAGCCGTGATCATTACCATGAAGGTCAATGAAGCTAGATGTGTATGAAAGCAAAGGAGGGGGAGAAAAGAGACTCCCCTTTGGGGACATGCTGTTGCCGACTTGGAGAAGGTGCCATTTCAGAGCCTTCTCTGCTACCACTGTGGAAAACAAAGGGGGTTCTTCTGTTCTGAGGTCTAAGACACCCAAACTGAAGTCACCCTCCATGGCCCCAGCAACTTCAGGTGAAGCTGATCTCATCATTGAAAATTTGCGCGTGAAAGAAACTCTCATTGCCAGTCTCCTGCACCTCTCAAATCTATTTTAAGCCCTGTGAGCTCCAGCTGCACCTGAGCCCTCACATGGTGCATCCTGAGCTGCATCGACGACGTGCTGCCTTGTGTCACAGGGTTAATAGGAAGCTGCTCAGGTGGTTTTTGAAGGCACTTTAAACAGTGCACCCAGCAGAGAAATACAGCCACGTGTAACTGGCTAGGACCCCTTCCCTCCCCTGATTTTTGGTGAGAACCAATTCACAGGCAAGAGCATCCCGCTGCGATCCCTGCCAGAGGGAAGCTGATGCCCATGGTGAAAAATAAACCTTCTAAGGTACTAAGGGAGGATGTGTTCAAACCCCGTCGTACCACTGATGCTTTTGGCCTTATTGCGCTGCCCTTGATAAAGTCAAGGGGAGCTTAATGCTTTTTAAAGGTTCTCAGCTTTTATGGGCTATAAAGTATTGACCTTAAAGGGAGGTGCTGAGGGAAGTATATTAAAGATAAATCTATGTGGGATAGTCAGACATGCCAGCCTTCCCACAGCTGCTCTCTGGGCTGCATTTTTCTAAGCTCTCTTTAAACTGATGTTTTGATTACCTTCCTAGAGAAGAGCTGCCTGAAACTGCAGGGTGCTGCTGAAACCCACTCTTAGGAGGTCCAGGGCAACCTTTCCTTGGACATTTGCTGATGGCAGCACACAGAAGTCTTTCTCCAGTTGGTTCTCAGCTGTTTGTGCCCACTGAGCCTCAGCCTGGAGTCACCGCGCTGCAAATGTCCTGGTTTTTGCCAAATGCTGTGCTCTGTGATCCTGCGACTTGGAAAAGGCCCTGTGGCAGCTCATCGCTACAGAGAGCCCATCTCCTGCTCCAGTAACAACCAGTACCAGAGGACTCCAGAAGAAGAAACGCTTTGCAATGAGCAATGGAGGTGGAAAATCCTCTTGTGGGGCCTCTGCTAATTGCAGGCCTGTGGCAAGTGATTTCTATTAAAACATTCAACAGTCATTAAAGGAAGATCTGCATCACATTCTTCAGCTCTGGAAAAAAGGGGGGTGATGCCATTCACCTGCATTGCCAGAGACTAAGAGACTTCATAGTATTTAGGAGGTCCTGGGAAAACTGTGGTTTGGAAGGCATTCAAGGAGTGTGTGTGAGAGAGGAATGGGGGGTAAAGAGGCCACCTGGACCCTGGGGAGGGGAAGGGCACAGCCAGAGCAGCACGGGGTGGGTGCTGCCTGCAGGCCCCCTGGCCAAACCCCTGGTGCAGGACCCTGGCAGGGTGCTGGGAGCAGATGTGAGGGAGGATGCCCTGCAGAGCAAGAGGCTTCTCACCTCGCTCCTACTGCCTTAATTTAATTTGGAATCCATAGAGTGGGTGTTGCTCAGAGCCCTCCTGGAGGGCTTGCTTTGGGAAGGCTTTTTTTTTTTTTTTTAGAACTGTTTAGGTTGGAAAAGACCTTTAAGATCATCCAGTCCAACCATTAACCTAACACTACCAAGTCCACCACTAAACCAATTAAGGGGAGAGTAGCAATTTCATGTTTCCTGGCTTGGTGGCTGGATTATTTATAATGAAAGTAAAAACTAGTCTTTGCTCGGGGGCTGGTACTTAGGGAGGGATGAGATCCCTCTGCACCCCTCCCCTGGGCACCCCCGGAGAGCGGGGGCAGCTGAGCAGGTCCTTGAGCTCCCGGCTGGCAGGGAGGGAGGGGGTTAACCCCCCCAGTGCCCAGCTGGGCTCCGGCCGTGCCCCCGCAGCAGCAGCCCCCCGCACCGCCGCTCCCAAAGCCGCTTTTCCCCCTCTCCCTTTGCCGTGCTTAGTTAAATTTCCCCCGCCTTAGTTGATGTCACATCCTGTTCCACAGCCATCCCCTTGCTAGTAGCCAGCCCTACCAATTCCTTTTTTTTTTTTTTTCCCAATCCCTGTCGTCTCCCCATCACACACACCCCTCCCCCCCCCTTTTCAAGGCAAACTTTTGGCAATAGCAGAGATAATCATTTCGTGCTCCGTTGAATTTCTCCTCGCAAATGTCTTTCGATCAAGGGAGCCATTAAAAAAAAAAAAAAAATTGCCAGAGAGCCAGCACCGAGAGCACAGGAGAGAAACTGGGATCCCAATAAATATGCAAAGTGAAGGCTCTGCTAAGCAGATTTCTTGCATTGCTTCCTGGGGGTGCTGAGAGCCGCTCGGAGAATCATTCTGATTTTTTTTTTTTTAAATTGCATTTTGTTGTCTCTTATCTTTTTTTTTTTTTAAATTAAAATAATAATAACAATAAAGGACTGAGGAGGCAGCGAGGCGCTCGGGGATCGGCACAGGGACTCGCCGGGGAGGTGATCTGCATGCAAGGTGCCTAGAACTGGGTGCGAGACATGCAACCGGCAAGCAAGCTCCTGACCCTCTGCTTCCTCATCCTGATGGGCACAGAACTCACTCAAGTAGGTTCCTCTCTTGCTTTTCCCACCGCCCCCCCCTCCTCTCCCTTTTCTCCCCAACGCCATTTTCTATTAAACCTCGAGAGCACAAAAAACTGGAGTAGGAGGCTGCACCTTCGTGCCCCCCCCCGCCCCTGGGCACCCTCCTTTTGCTCAGCCCGCGGTGCAGGTGGACCCTCCCGGGGGGGGGGGGGGAGCAGGTTGGGGGGGCTCAGGAGCCCGGCCCCCAGAGCTGGGGAGAGAAGGGGGCTGCCCTGGCATGCCCCCCCGCCGGGGGGGGGTGTTTTGGGGGGCTCCCCCCACCGGCGGGGAAAGTTGCCGTGTGGGGCGGGGGGGGCAGCGGGCCCCCCGCCGCCGGGTCGGGCTCGGCGAAGTTCGGGGCTGTGCCCGTCCCGGGTCCCCGCAGGGACGCGACTGAGTGCTCGGTGGCGGTCCCTCCTCGTCACCCCCCCAGCTCCTCATGTGGGGGTAGCTTTGCTGATTTTAGGTGACATTTAAATGTCCCTTGATGTTTCCATCTGTGCCAGGCTTGTGGGAGAGAGGAGCATCTTATTTATCTCCCTCTTCCCCCTCCACTTTTTTTTTTTTTTTTTTACTGTATTTTAATCCTTGCCTTTACCGTCCTGGCCCCTGGACTGAGTGAGTAGTGGGGCTGGGGGGAGGAAAGGAGGCACGCAAAAGCCATCTCTTGCAAGTGGAAATAAAACTCCATTTGACTTCTTAAAGATAATTGGGGAGAGGCAGGCAGGGAGGTTGTCTTTCGTTTTTGGTTTGTTTTTTTTTTTTCCCCAGTCACTGAGGAAAGGAAGAAAAGTAATTGCAAGAGGATGCTCTAGATTGTGGGGTTAATTGTGATGCTGCCTGGAAGCAAAAAAGAAAGAAAAAAAAGAAGCTATAAATAGGAAGGGAATGGAGGCTTCTTAGTGTAGGAGCAATTAGCAGCTGGGCTCTCATCCTGGGTGCTTTATGTAGATTACTTTTTTCCTTTCTCCTGCTGACAATGCTCTCTCCTCTCACTGCCCTATTGCTGAAGTTTCAGTAGCTGAAGCCTTTTGGCTTTGCACCCTCAGAGTATTTCTGCTGCCCGCAGGAAGAAATGGCTAAAGTAAGAGCTGCCTTAATTGCGCGGAGCCCTCCAGAGAAGGGAGGAGAAGGTAGTCATTTGAGGGGGAAGCAAAAAAAGCCAAGAGCTGGGTGGATGAGGAGGGGTGGGAAGGAACCAGAGCGGGAAGTGAGTGCCCAGGAGAAGCCCATTGTGTGCGAGAGGATGCACGGGGAGCACGCATGCGCCGCGCTGGACAAAGCAGCCAGCGACCGCCAGCATTGCTCGGGAATCAGCAAAAAGGGGCTCCTCGCTTCGCACCTGGCCCGGCCAAGGGCACGGCCAGCCCGGGGGCACGGCGGCAGCGTGGCGAAGCAGCGTAGTGGGGTTGCCCCTTGCCCCGCTGCCCCTCCGGGCTCCCCTCCTGCCCAGCCCCGGGGAGCGCATCGCGGCCTGGGCACCTGGGTGGTACCCCCTCGGCGGGGGCTGTCACCGTCCCTTATCGGCCTTGTCAGCCCCCATCCCTCTGCATTGGTGGTTTGTGGTTTTTTTTTTTCTCAAGGACACGGAGTTATCACCTCTTGTGCCAAGGATGCCGCTGCGCTTGGCTACTTTTTCCTTTTCTTGTTTTCTGTTGTGAATGCAGCACTCCAACTTTTTGCCCAACTTTAAATCGGGGTGGGGATGGGGAATGGAAGCGGCTCTGAACTGTGAGGCTGAGCGGTGCTGGCTGATTTTGGCAGAGTTACCTCCCGGCCCGGCCCTGCCCGCTGGCGGGAGGCTGGAAGCCCCTGCGAAAGCCCCGGCTTTGCTGAGCTGCCTTCACCTGGGGCTGGTTGCCGGTTTGCAGCGTCTACCTGGGCTTTGCTGCCTGCAGGTAGCCGAGTCCTGGCAGGCCCCGCGCGCCGGCCATGCAGAGCTCTCCCGCCAGCGTGCCTGCTGACTCGCTTGGCACTGCAGAGCCCTTTCAGAGTTTTAGCATCTCCTTTCTGTAGCACAGCTGCCAGATGCAATCCCCAAATATGCCTTTCAGCCCAGGCACCGCCCAGCTCAGTCTCTTCCACGTTTCAGTGCCGGATTCACATCTCCATCACGTGTGGAGTCTCTCCCATCCCCTACAGAGATCCTGTGCCGAGGGAGGAGGGATCGAGGTTCAGGGGAGAGAGGTTGCTGATTTAGGCAGCTTTCCGTGAGAATGCAGAAGCTACTGCTGTCCCCTCCTCTCCCTCCCTGCAGTGACATTGTCAGGCCAGCACACAAGAAGGGAAGAAATGGGGCGAGGGACGGCTGTTAAACGGGGCTGGAGGGGGTGAGCACATGGCTGTCCTTCCAGCTGGGCGCTAGGAAAGCTCTGCTCGTGGAGGGGAGGGAGTTGTCTTCAAGGTATTGGTACTGCAGCATCCTCTGATGGTCCCCCCGGGTGGGAGGAAGGGTGCCCGTGCCCGGCTGGGAGCACACGGGTGATGCACACGCTGCGGGCTGCACCCCCAGGTTTGGTAGGGGCTTTGAGACCTGCCTGAGGTGGATGGTAGCTTTACCTGTGTGAAACAAGGGGAGAGCTGCCCCTACGTGCCCCCCAACATCCCAGTCCTTTGCAGGAGCCCCTGCCTGCCCCTCGATCCCTCACATGTGCCCGGGGGGGGCTGTGGGAGCGCCGGCCCCAGAGCGAGACCCGCACGAGGCTCTGGGATTTCTTCTAGGTGCCGAAGGTCTCCTAATTTGTTTTGCACCTTGTCTTGGCTCTCCACAGGTCAGCAATCAAAACCTGAAATGACAAATGTTTCGGCTGAGTCGAATGGGCTGGCTTCAGGGCGCAGTGGCTGGGTACGGGTGCTGGGCAGCGGGGGCAGAGCTGCTGCTCTGGGCACCCTGGGGTGCAGCACCCTCGCTCTGGCTGGGCGTGCAGCTCTGGGCAGAGGGCTTCCCAGACAGAGCACATGGCTTTTTCTCCTTGTCTTCTTCTCGGTGAGACCCAGGGCGGCTGTCCTGGGGGCCATGAAGGAGCAGAGCCAGCTTACGCTCTCTAAGGATCTGCTTGTCACGTGCAGAAAGATGGTGCTGCCAAAAGGGCAGAGGATCTGGGCTGCTGTAGTAAAGCCAGGAGTATCGGCAGAGGGGGTTCAGGATGCCATCTGCTTGTCTGTCTGTCTGTCTGACCCGTCACTTTGTCACGCCTCATGCTTGCTGGTGAGCTGCTGGGATATTACCAGTGAAAACCTCTTTGCATTCCTCAAAGTTTCGCAGGTGCAGAGCAGGGCAGCCGGCGCTCTGACATCCACTTACCCGGTAATCAGTGAAACCACACAGGAAGAAATACCTTCCTGGAGCAGGCAGTTATTAAACATTTAGGGCTTCTGCAAGAAAAAAACTAAACAGAAGACCCCAATGATTTTTGCCATTGATTTTCCTAAAAACACATCAGTTTGGGGGCTGTGTTCGGCGGGGGGGGGGGGGGGGGGGAGCTGCCAGGGTTGCACGCTACCCTCCCCAAAGCTGCCTGTGCCCCAGCAGCACCCAGTCCGGCCGTGCTGGCTCCCCTCCATCCATGGGGATCTTCCCAGTGCCCCCAGTTTGGTGGCTGGGCTCTTCCCTCCCGTCAGGGAGACACATGGAAACCAGGAGGATTAAGCTGCAAATCTGCAGCCTGTAACAGGAGGCAGCTGCCTCATCTCATAAACCAATTTGTGTCTCATTTCACTAACTTCAGCTTTAACCAATAAAAAAGAAAGGTAATTTTCAGCCCTGGGTCCTATTTATTACTCAAGTTATCGTTCCTTGTAATCAGTATTAGCATCACCGCGTAAAGTAATACAAAACTAATTACTATCTGAGTGAATTAGATAGATGAAGGCTGTAGACTGCGTTGACGGTGGAAGAAGCTAATTCTCAGGTTATGAGTGATAAGCGTTGGCTTTGCTCTGCTGCGATGAAGCTGTGAACAAAAGGGAACAAGGCAGGGACAGGGACACCCAAGGAGCGTCCTTCTGGGGCTTGGTGCCGGTGGGTGCCTTGGCCAGGCTCTTTGGGAGACCCGGGCAGGCAGGGGCATACCTGAGAGGTTGAGTCAGTCAAGAAGTTCCCCAAAAAGGGGAAGATGCACTTGGGGAAACTGAGGCGTGGAGCCTGAGACGTGTCTTAGCACCAGCAAGTCCTGCTTGTGGGGGAAGAGCACCTCAAAAATCCTGATTTTTTTTCCTTCTTTTGTAGACTGTAGCCATTGCTTGCCACTGCCCTCCCAGAGCTGAGCCCAGGAGCCCTGGTCGCAGCCTCCGGGCCAGCTTTGTCCTGGGTTTTGGCCCTCGGAAGCTTTCTCCCTGTTCAGGACCCAGGTCCTGGCTCCCAGCCTCCCTCCCCACCCCAGCTGGGAGGCAGCATTCAAAACCAGCCCAAATGCGAAAGATCTCCTGGAAAGGTAGCAGCGGGGTGATAGCAGGAGTCAGCCCTTGGTCCAGGAGCACGCAGCAGCGAGCAACCCTGGAGCAGTGCCGCGTTTTCTAGCAAGCGATGCGCAGAACAAGTTTTCCGTGTAAAGGCGCTTTCTGACTGGAGGCGTGCAACTGACCCAGGGAAATATGCCCAAAAAAATCATCATCCCTAAGCAAAACATCCGAGTAACGGGAACCCACTGACGCGCCCGCAAAACCGGCGCTGACTTTAATGGGCTCTGATCTCGCCCCGAGGCTCTGACATGTGTTGGCACTCGCTGTTAGAGCATGAGTTTAATGTCAAGAGCAGCTTTAGCTAAACACAGATTTAGCAAAGTGAAGACCTGCAAAGGGGATTATTCTGTTCCAGCGTAACATAAGGAGCGTGTTCTTTCTGCTGCAGCGTTTCTACTCGCCGGCCGCGCGGATATCAAAAGGAAAGGTTGCAGAGCGTTTGGTGCGCGGAAGGAGTGGTCCCGGTGTCCATAGCTGGGGGTTAACTTTCCAGAGCACGTTGGGCTGCCTCATCCCGAAATGTGGCCGCTCCTGGAGCCAAGCTCAGCCCCAGGCACAGGCACTTTCATACAAAGTCCCACCGGGAGCTGGCAGCGATCTGCAGTGTTGTGGTCACTGTTTCCAAAGCACTTTGGGGTCTTTAATTGCCATTTTCTTTCCTTCCTTCGCTTTCCCTGTCTGTCCATCCATACCTTCCCCGGGAGGGGAGGAGATTGCTCTGCATTGGTACAGTGCCAAGGTGACAGGGTCCGCTTCCAGGACTGAGGCTTGTGTGAGTGATGGGTAGTGACAAAAAACAGGGAAAAAAAGCAAGGGCATTTGGAAGTCAGACCCAAAAAATCAGGGAAACCTGATTTATTGCTGTGGCAGTCGCGACCTGCCGAGGGACAGAGGCCCCACGGCAAATGCAACAGAAGATTGCCCCATGCTCCAAAGGTGATGGGGGTACAAAATGTTTGTTCCTTAATGAGGAGGAACTTGCCCACGTTGCCTCCCAGGGCAGGTGGGCTGCCTCTCCTGTCTGGCACTGTTCACAGCCCTCCCGCTGCCCGCAGGCTGCTGCGGAGGGATTTCGGATACCTCCTGCCACAAGCTCAGGCCATGGGGAGTGTGAGGGAAGAGGGTGAACGTTTAGTGAGTTGAGAGAGGGATGCGAAACGTCATCATCGTCGTTCACTCAGGAGCAGAGGCCAGGGCTCTGCCCCCCGTAACCCCGTGGTGGCAGGCGGGAAGCAGAGGGGCACAGTGACCGCCCAGCGCAGTGCTGGGGTGGGCTGGGAGCCCTGGCCTGAGCCTGCCGAGCAGGTAGGGCTGGGCTGTACCCGCAGCTCCTTACCCTCAGCCTTGAGCCCCGCTGCAGGGACCCCCACGCAGAGCTGCTCGGCGTCCCCACGGCCTTCGGCCGCCCCACGTGCTGCGCAGTGCCAGGGAGCACGGCACCTCGCGCTGGTTCTCGGGGTGCTGTCCCATCCGTGCGTGACGGATGTGGTCCTTTCCACCCTCGCCTGCCTCCCTGCAGTCCACGCTCCTTTGCAAGTGCAGCAGCACGTGGCAGTGTGGCAGCAATAGGGACTCTGGCAGCCCGGCATCCGTCAGGGCTCCAGGAGGGATGCAAAGAGTCAGCGGAGGCAGAGAGTCCTCCAAGGGGCTGGTTCAGAGCCCCTCCATCAGCTACAGGAGGGAGCTTTGGAGAACCATCATTTAGTCCAAGTATCTAAAGGGGATCCCTGAAGTTACATAGCAAGGTCCTTCTGGAAAGGACAAGACCTTTCCTGCAGCCCCTGGCCAGAGGGCACGGCACATCTCGTGGGTCTCCGGCGCAGAGAGGAGGAGTCGGAAAGAGCTGGAGTATGGGCTGTCCCACGCAGCACAGAGCAATCCCAGGGCAGGCCTGAGTGCCCTGCCAAATTACCGAGCCCTGTGCTCCCAGGACAGGAGCTGGCAGCCCTGGGAAGGTGCCGGGGGCACTGCCCTCCATTGAGCAACCAGCTCAGCTGGACATATCCTCCTCGCTGGAGACTTCAGGTGTTCGCTGAGATGCCTCCTGCATTTACTGAGCCAGCTGGGAGCACCAGCAAGATTTGAGGCTGGTAAAATACAGGGGTGTGGATTTTAAAGCAGATCCCACTGTCTCACTGTGCATTAAATAGGAGTTCTCTGACTGTGCTCTACAGACACCAACTTCACGTACGCTTGGGAGCAAGAGAAACTTCAGCACCTCTTCTCTGAACCAGCCAGGAGAGGGAGACAATGACCGCCGTGTCCTGCACACACACACACACACACACACACTGGCCTGTTTGCAAACCTTGACCCTTGTAGGGCTCGTTTAGGCAGACAGTCACATTTTGCATTATCACTTCCCAGCAGCGGAATTTTCCACGAAGTAGCTCTTTTGGAAGACCCTGTTCTTTGCTTTTATCATTCCTGCTCTTTCTCTGCTCAGAATATATGCATGCAAATATGATCTTTTGTTCCCTACCCGTTCATCTTTTCCTGCTGTCTACTCTCTGCTTGCAGCAGGAGAGGCACCAAGAGGGCAGCTCTGCACCCCCTGCTCGTGTGGGGAGGGCGGCTGTGGTGAGCACATCAGGACAAGAAAAAGTCAGTGATACCATGGTTGGGTTTTTTTTTTTTTCCCCCAAGGCAATGCCCCGTGCAAAAAAAACCCCAAAGTGATCAGGAGAAACGTGAACTCAACCAGTTCAGCAAAACTGGTGCTGAACGGATTTCTGCAGACGTTGCAATGGAAAAGTCGCTCTTTTAAGGACAGATTCCACTTTGCTCGGGAAAGGCCCATCAGTGAATGCTATCAGCTCAAAAAGTCATCTGACTCTCCTCCTTCTCGATTTCACTAGCGTTTCTTCTGGTTTGCTGTAGCGTAAGTAACAGCAATGTCAGGTCTCTCACATCAAGTTCATGTCCCTACTGGTTTTTTGCTGTCTGTGTTTCATTTTGTTGCCATGCTGGGCTTCTAAAAGCAGGGAAATCATTAGGGTAGGGAAGAGGTTTCCATGTTTGCACATCACCTCCTTCAGAGATGACAGAGGACATTTTCCTGCTTGATGCCCACGACCAAGCACAGCACGAGGTGACCGGCAGCATCTCATTGCACAGCAGCAACCACCGCCTCTTCCCTCTGAATAACCTTCATCCCGAAAAAAGGGGAAACAGCAGCATTTCTGGGAGCCTCTTTCTTGTCAGGTCTCCGCTTTGGACCCGCCGACGTGGGCTCAGGTTGCGTGGCCGTGCCGCGGGCAGCCTGACGGTGTTGGGGAAGGGCTGTGGCTCTCTGCCAGCGCGGGTTATACCCTACGGGCTCAGGGCCATCCTGCTCCCAGCACAGGTCATTAATGCATTAAATCACTGAACTTCCTGAAAAGGTGTGGAAGAACAGCCGATCTCTTGATGTCCCTACCTTAACTCCCTTTATCTTACCAGCAAAGAAAAAACTCCCCCCCCAAAAACACTGCTTTTGGCTATTTCATAAACACTGGAAGCAAGAGAAAGAAAGAAAACCAGCTGGCTTTCTCTCTCCCCCGTTATTACACGCACAGCCCCTCTTTCAGCTGATGTAAAGGGTTTTGCTCCGGGGAAGTGGGGCAGCGCTGCTGACTGCCGCTGCCGGAGCACGGCCCAGCCCGCCTGCATGCCCCCTCTGTGCCGGCTGCTGGGAAAAGATTCCCGGTAATGGGCCCCCTCCTTAGCAGGGACTTGTGGCTGCTGCTCCTCTCTCTGTGCCTCGCTGTCCCCGGCTGCAGAAGCTTTAATCATTGCAAAGCACTTGAAGGGCATACGAATGAAATCACCTGTGTGCCGTGGTAGAAAATGAGTCTTTCTTTAGTTCAGGTGGAATCCAGAGCAAGGCAAAGGAGTGCTTGTTACCCTGCTGAATGCCATTTTAAATAATAAAGTATCCGTAGGCCTAATTCCCTTTGTATGTGTTTGGAGTAGACAAATATAAGGGATAAACTTTACTTACAAACTCAGTTTCAAAATGAACGTGAGGATGATTTAAGTGTAGCACTCAAGTCTTTTATATGGTATGAAATCAGATAAGCAATCAGGGTCTCTGCTACTACAGCGCTGAGCACAGCATAAGCACCTGTTAGAGCAGAACAAGCTGAACTGGAACAGAGCAGGGAGCTGTGATTTATTCTAAAAGATGAAAGCCATCCGAGGCTTTTGCCTAATGAACCTGTTCCTACAACCGCAGCCTGAAACACCTCCTTGGTGCTGACCGCCTCAGGCACGAGGCTGCACGACCTGAGGGCAGTTTTGCCGTGGAAAGGATGCCTGGGCTGGGTGAAGCTGATTTCAGGGGGTGGAAGTAGTTTAGCTGCTTTGGGAGCCCTAAGCAGGACAGCCATTCAGAGGGCAGGAGTGTTTTCTCATTGATTTTAGCAGCAGGTTGACCTGTCAGCTGGCTGACTTACTCAGATCAGAGCTCGTCTGGCCTGGGCAGGGGGAAAGGGCAGGGGTGACGGTGTCTGAGGGTGCTGGGAAGTGAGGGAAGGGAATGGCATTTCAGCTGCTGCAGCCTGTGACATGCACCAGCTGCTGCCTCCCAGCTGCCAGCGTCTGATTCTGCTGCCGTGTTGTCGGAGCGACAGGATCCGACCTGGCGTCAGCACTCATACTCTAACTCATCTCTTTTTCTCCACCTGGTGGACTTGCTAAATGTGCTTTCATTTCAGTGCTTTACAGAAACTCCCCAGCGCTCTCTGCAGAAACAGCTCCACTTGGCCATCGCTGGTCCCCGCTCCCTTTTTGCCCAGACCAGCAGTGCTGGGGTGTGCTGGGATGATCCCACGCCAAGGGCCAGGTCCCCAGCTAGGGGCAAGGTCCCGTTAAGGTGTGACAAGCCAGCTCGGCAGCGACTGCGTTTCAGCGCACAGCTCCCTGCTTCCTTGGCTGGGGCTTGCTCCGCACGCCGGCCTGGATGCTGTAGGGCAAGGAAGTACTGGTGGGTCAAGGCCTTGGGGCACCCCTCAGCACCCTCTCAGCTGTAGCCCAGACAGCTCTTGGGGAGGTGGCTGTGAGACCCACGCCCCACGCGGCTCTGGAGGTGGCAGGTTTGGGGCTGGGCTGATCAGACTCCAGTAGGAATGTGGTGGCTCCTGCGGGCCGGCCAGGCTGGGGTGGTGGGGCCATGGGACAGCGCAGGGTCTCCTGGAGCAGGGAGGCTGAGGCCGGTGCTACACCAGCGGAGCGAGGGTTGTCACTTCTATCCTCTGGAGAGGGCCAGGGGATTAATTTCATAATTTGCTTTGCACGGCGTGTTTAAAGATTCTCTTGGGGAAGGATGTGCAAGGAACTGCAGATCTCTGTTGGTCGGAGACTTTGGTTCTGAAGTCACCAGGACAGTTCTGCAAACGCCTTCAGGAAACCTGAGTTGCGAACAAGCTCCGTCTCGTTGCAGACTCCATGCCAGGCCCGTACAGGCAGGCTGTGTGCTGTTTGCAGCGTAACAGCCCGTGGGGTTCCTCAGCAGGGTTTGCCTCAGAGCCACACCAGGCACAGAAAGGCAAGAGTTTTCTTCAGACTCTGTGGTGGGGTGTTCTGGCACTGTCTGACACTGGCCCACCTTTCCTGGCCATGCAGTTCTGTCTGCTGGGAATGGGGCGAGAGCAGCGTTGGGGCAGGAATGGGGCAAGAGCGTGGCTGCCAGCGTTGGGGCAAGAGCAGGGCTGCCGACTCGAGGGCAGGCAGAGTTGCCGGGGCATTTTGATTTAGCTGGAGTGTATTGGGTCCTGCGTGCTGATGGAGGGCTGAGGTTGCAGAGTGTGGTGAGGGGGCAAGCAGGGGTGTGGGGAATCCTCTGATGGCTCAACAGCCCGGGAAGACCACAGGCTCGGGGACCACCAGGTGCCCCTCCTGGGTCCCCCACCTCGTGGGTTTGCACCGGAGCGGCGCAGCCCCGGCGTGCACGGCAGCAGGGACTGCTGCTCCCCACCGCCCTCGCTGGCAGCACCTCCCCCTTTTGCCTCCTGGAGAAGCTGCGTCTCCGGTACGGCGCTGCTTCGCCGCGTCCCCCTCCGGCCGGGCGCCCACCGACCGGCCCCGGCCCCGCTCCCGGCCCCGCTCCCGCACCGCGCCCGCACCGCGCCGGCAGGGGGCGCCGCAGTGCCGCGCCGCAGCGGGGGAGCCGCCCCCGCGCCCCCCCCGCCCCGGCCCCTCTTCTCCTCCCTCCCCAAATCTCTTCCACCTCCCTCCCCAAATCTCTTCCACCTCCCTCCCCAAATCTTTTTCCCCACCACCACCCCAAATTTTTCCATCTCCCCAAATCTTTTTCCCTGTCCCCAAATCTTTTTCCCTTTCCCCGAATCTTTTTTTCCCTTTCCCCAATTTTTCCCCCCTCTTCCCAAATCTTTTCCCCTCTCTCCCCAAACCCTTCTCTCCCTTCCCCAAGCCTTTCCGCCTCTCCCCAAGTCCTTTTCCCCCCTCCCCAACTCTTTTCTCCTCTCCTTCCCTCCGCTCCCCCTTCCCCCCCCCAAAAAAAAAAAAAAATTCCCTCCCCCAAATCTCTCCTCCCCTCCCCAAATCCCTTCTCCCCTCCCTCTCCCTCACTCCCCTCTGCCTCCCACCCGCCCTCCGCAGTCGCTCCGGCTGGCTGGGCGCTCCGCGGCGCTCCCGCCCCCCCCCGCCCCTCCCTCCCGCCCCGGTCCCGTCCCGCCTCCTGCAGCCGGTGGCTCCGCTCCGCTCCGGCTGGGGCGCGCCCGGCGGCGGCGGGCGCAGGGAGGCAGCCCCGCTCCGGCACCGGCGACCGGCACCGGCGACCGGCACCGGCAGCACCATCGCCAGCGCCGGGCAGGGCCGCGGCGGGGCGGCGGCGGAGGATGGGCCGGCGGCGAGCGGCGGCGGCGGCCGGGCGGCTGGCGCAGCCCGTCCCCAGCGGCATGGAGCCCGGCGCCGGTGCAGAATGAAGGGTGCCTGCCGCCCCCCCCCGCAGACATGTCTGTGCCTTTACTCAAGATTGGAGTGGTCCTCAGCACCATGGCCATGATCACCAACTGGATGTCGCAGACGCTGCCCTCCCTCGTGGGGCTCAACACCACCAAACTCACGGCGGCCACGGGCGGCACCTTGGACCGCAGCACGGGAGTAAGTGCGGGGGACGGGGCGGGGGGGCCCGGCTGCCCGGGGCGTCCCTGCCTCCCGGGGCGGCTGTGCCCCGCCGCCCGCCCCGCTCCCTCCTCGCCTGGCTCTGCCCCGGGCTGCAAATCCCGCCTTGCCTGGTCGCCCCCCCCCCCCCCCCCCCCGTAGCCCCGGGACCCCCCCCCGCCGGCCGTCTGGGTCCCTCCCTCCCGCCGCCGGCCCTGCGGGAGCCCCCCCGGCTGCAGGGAGCAGCGCCCCGGGGAGAGGCGGGGGTGATGGGGGGGGGCATCGCTTGCAAAGTGCCCCCCCGGGGCCGTGCAGGTGCGGGGAGCGGGGTCGGGGCGGTGCGGGGCCGAGGGGGGGTGGCAGGAGACGGGGGACTGGGGTGGCGGTGCGGGGAGCACCTCTTCTCCTCCTCCTCCTCCTCCTGCTCTCGGGTTTGGCCATCCCTAGCCCTGGGCTTGGGGGGGGGGGTGACCCAGGTGGTGTCCCCCCCCACTCCGTGCCTTCACCCCCAGGGTTGCAGAGTTTCCCCCGTCGCCGCTTTGCTGTCGCTGGGTGAAGCAGCTTGGGACAGCAGGTGCGGGTCCCGCAAAATCTCATTCGCTTCCCTGCTTTTAATCGGTGGCCGTTAATGGGATGGAAAATGCGGTGGAGAAGTTGCGGTATATTTTGGTCGTGCCGTACGTTTCCCGTCCCTCTTTTGCTGGAGGGCTGGTACGGTGCCTGGTCTTGCCACTTTGGAAATGGCTGAGGAAAAACAATCCTTCTGTCTGTCTGTCTGTCTGCCCTTAGCAGGGAAAAATGGGCACCTTTCGCCTCCAGGCTGCATGCTTGTGCCTTGTGAAAGAGCTAACGTATTACAGCCTTGCTCTTTCGAGGCGAGTATTTCATGGAGTGGTTCTGCTGATTGTGAATGAAATGGGATTTTTTTTTTTTCCCCATGTTACCAGGGATCATGAGACCCAGTTATTATTTTTTTTTCCCCCAGTTGTTTTAGCTAGAGAATCAAATTGTTTGTCGGTCTGTCTCTCGGCGCGTGTCTGTCAACATGGGTTATTTGCAAGGTTATTTGTAATGTATTGCAATAGTAGAAAGAACATTTCCCTTCTGCTTGGCAAAACGGTGGTACCTTCAAAGTGATCAGAGGCTGAATTGTGATTAAATAATGTATTTTGCAAAGTACTGTGAGATCAAAGGAAAATTAAGATCAGAGGGGCTTGGAGAGCACAGGGGGCACGAGGGGGGCTGGGGAACTTGCTGTGTTTGTGGCTGGGCTCCCTTTCTGCGGTGTGTCCTGGAAGCTCAGACGGAGGCACTGATTCCTCCGGACCGCATCCCTCCTTTGCTGGCACGCTTCGCAGGGCACGGCACCGGGCTTCCACTGCCCGGGACCCGCAGACCATTTGCAGGGAAATGGTTGTCTGGTGAACCTCCTCATTCCCATGAGAGTCTGGCAGAGGAGCGGGGAAACGTAACTCCCGGAGTCCGTTTACTCAGGAGAGCTGATTTTCCTGCTGCCGGATCGGGGAGAGCTCTGCAGAGGCACATTGATCGCTGCTCAGCCCTCAGCCAGGACACCGTATCCTCACTGGCAGCTCGGGCACATCCTTCTCTCGGTGTCGAGGAGAAGTCGAGTGCTTTGTAACAGCAGCCGGGCAGCGGGTTCCCCACCCCGCTGCGCTCGGTGCCTTACAGCACGCTCCGACCCTGGCTGCTTCGTGGCTTTGCTCGTGTCTGTGCTTTCCCACTTGCATTGCTTTCTTGTTTCAGCTCTTGCTTTCCTTTTCAGACCCTTCTTTCATCTGTCCCCAATCCATATTTTTGCATTACAAGTGAATTTTGCCAGCTGGGCCCTCAGAGGAGCCTCCCTCCGCTTCCAGCGCAGCTCCAGTGTCTGCCACATCCATCCTGCTTCCTCCACTCAGCCCCCTTCACCTCCCACACCCCTGCCAGGCCTCCCCCCATTTCCTTAACCCATCTTTCCCTCTGTTAATTAGGTGTTGCCTACCAACCCAGAGGAAAGCTGGCAGGTCTACAGCTCTGCCCAAGATAGCGAGGGACGTTGTATATGCACAGTGGTGGCACCTCAACAGACGATGTGCTCGCGTGATGCCAGGACAAAGCAGCTGAGACAACTATTAGAAAAGGTAATGGCTGACCCCTTCTGGGACAGGTGGTTTGGTTTGGCATGACGTTGGGGGTGAAAACCCGAGCGAGCTGGGCTGAGCCTTGGTTTCCAGGGAACACAGACCCCTTGGGCCAGCCCTCCCGTGCCATAGCTGTCCCCATGCATGTAGTGGGGAATCATCAGCCGCAGTCAGGAGCTTAAATCTCCAAGTTTTCCGAGGCACGGAGGAAAAGGGACCGTGGCCTAAGGTCAGGTTAAAACTGCTAAGACCAAAGCAACAACATTGAACCACATTGCTAAAAAGAAAAAAAAAATGTAATTTACTCATTTTTTTCATTACATTAACACAAGCAGTTTCAAAGGATGAGCCTCAACAAGATGAGAGAAGATAGAATTAAAAACCCAAAGCCCATGCATTCCTAGCCAAGCTGATATTAAAAAGGTCAAATAAAACAGTACAAGCTGTTGACATCAAATAGCACAGAAATGACAGTTAGTGGTTTTCTTTCTAATGTTGACATCCACTTGATTAGTTTTTAATAGTCCGCTGTCCAAAGACATCAAAGAATCTCATTAGGGAAACATTCCCGGTAACAAGAAATTTTCCAGATAATAGATTTCATTGAAGAAATGCTGTTTCATGTGAAATGGTGCTCTTCTCTTTAAAATATAAGTGGACTCCTGCGCTGGATATGTAATTATCCCTCATGCCCTAATGCTATGTTGGCATGTATTGTGCATGACAAAGTAATTTTTATCCCGCTGCTTTCGGGAGGTTGATGTATTAGTCACTCATAACAATATTAAACCTACACTTAACTGAGTTTTCCTATATGATAAGGACAATAAAGCGAAGCAGGAAACATTTAGCCCTAAAACACTTCTTTGGTATGTCAGAGGCTTCTAAAAATAATCCCACTGAAGCTTTTATTTCTCTAAGCGATAAAGGCAATTGGTCCAACAGCACATTTGTCTAAGAGGCAGCAGGCGTTATATTAGCAGCTGACACCGGCGTCCGAGAGCCATCGTGTTCCTAGAACTGCTCATATGCATTAAACGAGCAGGATTTGACCCAATACCCTCTGCTAATGGACAGGCGAGTTGGGCGTACGAGACCGGGGATAACATCCATTCCCGTGCGGAGGGTGTAAGTGCTCGGTGATTTTTCCCTTATGCAGCTCTCCGGCTGCCAATGAATAAAGTGAGGGAGGAGCGGTATTTCAAGACATGTGTTCTGGGGATATGTTACCTGCCTGCTAATCTGTCTGCATCTCACTCCTACGCTAACCTATATGAAAACCCCAAAATAAAGAATAGGCTCTTAGTGCCAGACATCTGATCTCGACGAAGGCTGAAATGATAATCCCTATGGGAAAATGCAACTGCAGAGGAGAGCTTCCAGCTTCCCAGGAAGGATTTCAAACCTGAAAACTCCTTCCCTCATCTGACATTTTAACTCTAGCTTTGTGATGGAAAAAACTTGCATCCCCTGATTTCTCTCTGCCAGCAGATGAAGAAGCGTAATGTGTCAAAGAGGTAATTGTGTTTGGATTTTCAAAGGAGGAGACCTGGCAGTCACCTATGGAAATAATAAGGCATTGCTTTTACAGGCGAGAAATAAGCTGCATTTGTGTGTGTGTTTGTGTGTGTACACAAACCAATTATAGCATCTTCGGTGAAAATCTCTGCACAGAGGCTTCAGAATCTGAATGTACTTTGAGGTTCAAAGCTGCCAAGACCCCATCTACCCTCAACACATGGGCACGGGCGTATGCGTAGAAACTGCAGTTCATGCTGCTTGCAAGTGAATCCTGGGCACCCCGTCAGTTTAAAGAGCAGGCGTTAAGTGAGGTAAGGTGAGCCAGGTCTGCTCGCCACCGCACAAACTGTTCAGCCCGTGTTTTGACACCGAGGTGTCTGAGCTCATCTTTGGCTGGAGTACACGGAGTCCTTCCAGCCTTATATGTGTCAGGTGCCGTCGAGATCTTGGACTGCATCCAAACCAAGACATCACCTAAATCCTGTTCATAAACAGATTATGTTTTATCTTCAAACGGATTTTTTTTTTTTTTTTTTTTTTCTTTGGCCCTGTTAGCTGGGAGGACTTCCTCCTCTGATGGTTAAACCATTTTTGGTTTCCTGCCAATTCTTATTCTTTGCCAGCACTGATTTCCAGATTAAACAGTTCTTTTTGTTCCCTTGATATTCACCCGGAGATGTATATAGGGAGGACAATGACATCTGTTCTTGGCCTTCACTTTGCCTTCTTGCAGACCTTGTTAAGATGAACTTTTCATGTTCTGGTCCATCAGCTGAGCCCATCTCTCTGCTAATTCTTCCTGTAGACCACAAAAATCTCCCTCAGGATGCCCCATGCTATTGCTCCACCAGTTCGTCTGGCTACCCAAAGCTAAAGATTCCTCCCAGTTAAACCCCCAAAGATGGGCTTAGAACAGCTCTTTTGAGCTGGCATGAAAGACTGATCCACAGGGAAGCTAGAGCAGGGTTTAAAAAGTTGCTTTGACCATATAAATCTCACTAGGGTCATCAAGCCAATATTGACTCTCAGTTACTCTGGTTTGATTCTGAAACAACTCGGTGTCAAGCAACGAAAGTCAAGAAGACAACAAGAACAGTTCAACAAGAACAGTTTTGTTTGTATCAATTTTCTATTTCCAATGCTAAAATTTAACTCTTTTCCCCCAAGACAATCACAGGTGTATCTCTCCCATTAGCTTGATGGAAAATGAGGTTTCAATTTGACAGTGAGTGTTCCACCAATGGAAATGGAAAAAAAGCATTTTAGCTGGTGTTTGAGGATAGCGGTTAATGGATGAACCTGAGGGAATTTGAGAAATGGTATTCTTCAGTCTCAGTTCATTAGAGCACTTATGTACATGCTTAAGTTTAAGCTATGAACAGTCTCATTGAAATCTAATCATGTGCCAAAGTACTTTGCTGGATCAAGGGCTTAATATGCTAATGAAGGAAAACAAGTAGATCTTCAGCTGATGAAGCATGCATCACTGTCAGAGGTCAGGGATGGTGGAGACTGACTTCTTACACATCTGGCCAGAATCTTGCCTGGTTGAAAACAATGTGGGCAACAAATAGCAAGAGTCTGGACTTGTAAAACACATCCCCGAAACAGCACAGCGGCTAATTTTAGGCATCTCAGTTTAGAGACGTGTGAGGAGGCTATTTTCCTCTGCAGTCAGGGGAGAGGCAGACTCATCCAGAGGTGATTCAGAGCACAAGCCTGAGCGAGATGCTCTGATTCATTTCCTAGCGGAGTCTGTCTCTCCCTCCCTGCCGTCCAAGAGGCAGCGTTAAGGAGCTCCTTGTAGCCTCGTTCAGCCCCTGCGGGGTCACATACCAGCGTATCATTACAGAAATGCTCTTTTCTGATTACTTGCAGCTTGGCCTTTAGTTGGAGGTAGGCATTAGTGGAATAAATGAGATCAATTTTGTACAATCCCTACAAGTAGGCATGGTGGTGTTGGGTTGATGGTTGGACTGATGATCTTAGAGGTCCTTTCCAACCTTACTGATTCCTAGTTTTTACTTTCATTAAAAAATAATCCAGCCACCAAGCCAGGAAACATGAAATTATTACTCTACCCTTAATTGGTTGAGTGGTGGACTTGGTAGTGTTAGGTTAATGGTTGGACTGGATGATCTTAAAGGTCTTTTCCAACCTAAACAATTCTATGATTCTAAGTCATTCCTATTCCAACCCATTGGAACACTTCTGCTATACAGCTGGACTCAAAGGAGGATAGACTGGATTACCAGGATAAAAATATCTGCAGACTGGTCATGCTTGTCTTAAGACTTCCCTTCTCCTGCCTCAGGGTAGACAGAGGTCTTCAAACTCCTCCACATCCAGCCCAGGTAATTTAGCACCCAGCCGTGTTCGCTGAGAGCTCACATACCCGGGGGGAGGCACGGCTAAACGGGAGACACATGAGCTCGGGCTGAGCTCAGGTTTGGTCTTTTCCTCTTCAAACCAAGAGAGTCTTGTTCTGCTCTTCCCTGCTCCTCACACCTCCCTGAGCAGGTCCTTGGTGGTAGTCAGGATGGGTGCTGGTTTGTCTCTGGGTGATGTGTTGGGACTCAGAGACTGAAAATAGCTTCACCGTTGCTGAGGAAGACCATTAGACCACCGGAGCAGTTGTACTGGTTGTACAAAATGTTTCCTCACTGTTGGCCTTTGAAATATAGGTTGTCCATACATTTTTAATAGTTCCCTGTAATAGCTTTCTTGTCATCGTGCATGAGCAATGGGCATTTTGATCCCTTCAGAGATGCAGACGCCAAAGTTGGCATTTGACCTATGCTGGTTTCAGCAAGTAGTCTCCGAGACCTGGCTGCGTGCGGGTGTCCCGCCGTCCCCTCGCTCTGTCACTCGAGGTAAGTCACAGCAGCCCAGTGTGATTTGCTGGAGGCGATATTGCACTTGCACCATTCTTTCTGCGTCTCAGCCTGTCTGCGCTTGGCTTTGGCGAGGACGGAGATGAGAGCAGATGTGGCAGCATGGGCTCTGGGAAGTGTCTCGGAGCGGATCCGCAGAGACAGCGCTGGCTCACATTTGGGTTTTGGTCAGGCACCCACAGATGAAGAGACTTGAACCAGAATGCCTTTAGTTAGGGCCGTGACGCAGCAGCATGCTTGGATGCCCGATTCATTTTCAACACAGGCGTCATCCCTACCAATGCCGACAGTCGTATTTCTGTGGGTAACACGGCAGTGGCAGGAGCACCAGTCGTGGGCTGAGCCCCGTAACGTACAAACACGACCGTCCTTGGTGCAAAGACCTCAAATTACACCCGTAGCTTAATGCTAAATAGGTGCTTAGGTGCCTGCCTAAGTCAGAGCTTCATTTACCCTCTGCGAGCCTGAAAAAGAGAGAAGGGAATATCTTAATAAATCACGTGGCAGCCAACCTTCAAAATCAGGTCAGCCTAGCTATCGTTCCCCTCCCCTCCTTACACCTTCAGCTCTTTTTCTCACAAGGAGCCCAGCCAACCTTCTTGCATCATTCCTTCGGCAGGGCCAGATGGGCGCTGCACGGGGAGCTGCGGGGATGCGGCATCGGTCGGCTAGAAAAGATGCCGACGCGGCACAACCGCCCGAGTGGGCAGGCACCAGTGGGGCCAGCCGGAGCGGGAGCTCCCGCGGTACTTCCCAGCTTCAGGATGCCCTCACCCGCAGCTGGATTTGTTGTGGCAGATGCTGTATAAACAGTAGGGCTGTTTGGATAATGAAGTTTTCACTAGCTGGGAGTAAAGTTTGCACTTAGGCAATCAGGAAGCGTCACTTGCGTACGCGAAGAAATGGTAATGCGCACCTCCGCGGAGGCGTTTCTCGCAGGCAGATGTGCTTCTGCTCAACTAAGAGCCTCTCCTCGCGCGCCGGCGGGGGCCGTCCCAGCCTCTCAAAGAGGCCATCATGAGTGACACGTTTTAGCTTTGACTACAACCTTTATTTGCATGTGTGATTGCGTGAAGTTATTCTCCGCGGCGCGGCAGAATAAATGTTTATGAAACCAATTTGCTCTATTTTAGAG
Source organism: Pelecanus crispus (assembly GCF_030463565.1). NCBI lineage: Eukaryota > Metazoa > Chordata > Aves > Pelecaniformes > Pelecanidae > Pelecanus > Pelecanus crispus. Next base: position 40,740,939 of record NC_134651.1, read on the forward strand.
CATGGGGGTCATAATACTGTGAGGTGCTGTTGATTAACTAGTAAATAATGCATAGGCTGATTGCCCTGTAGCTTTGTTGACGGTGTAGGAAAAGGTCAGCTTTCAGCATTGGGATGCAAGCGGGACTGCCTTGCTCTTGGGGAAGCGAAACCTTGTTAATGAACCCCTTTTCGTTTGACAGGTGCAAAACATGTCCCAGTCGATAGAGGTGTTGGACAGGCGGACTCAGAGAGACCTACAGTACGTTGAGAAGATGGAAAACCAGATGAGGGGACTGGAGTCAAAATTTAAACAAGTGGAAGAAAGCCACAAGCAGCACCTGGCAAGGCAGTTTAAGGTATGTCTGCTTTCCAAACTGCTAACGAAGCTGCGGCCAGGGATTTAGCGGGGTGCGCACGGGCCTGTGGCCCCGGTCCCCATCAGCTCACGTAGCCGTTGGTCCGGTCGTACACAGCGCCGGCACCCGTGCACCCGTGCAGCTCCCTCCTATCCAAAGCATGGCCACATCCAGGTTGCGGCATCGCATCCTCAGCCGCGGTGCGTTTTTCTATAGGGTAAAAGCATAAATCTCCGCATTCCCGTACCCACGAAGCACCCGGGTGCCTCAGACAGGGCAGCATAGGATTGCTCCGTGAGAGAGGGTCTGCAGGGAGACCCCGGGGCAGCTGAGGTCAGGGCAAGGTGGGTTCCCCTCCATGGCCAGGCAGCCCTTCCCCGTGCTGTGCCTGGGACCCAGTTATCTTGGGAAAAGCCAGGAGCTGGGGCTCTGTTCCCATTTCTGCAGCACGTGGCAGACCGCACCGGGCTGTCACCAAATCGCTTCCCTCCTTAGGGCGGTTGTAGCAACGGGGCAATCAATCAAACAAATCAACCCCCCCGCCAAAAAAAAAAAAACAAACCCTAAAGGTATGACTATTGCAGCTGTCCTTGGGCTGGCAAACCGCACATCTCAAGGATGCGCAAATGTCCAATTTTGAAGCAATGGTGTTGGCAGCAGAGCCAGCACCTTCTGATGGATTATATGCGTTTCGTCGTGGTGTCGTACAAATGAGAAGATATCAGCCTTTTAAGTGAAGCTGTCGTGGCGAGCAATGGTTGAGCTTTCAAGAACTTGCTTGAGAACAAATGAAATGGCCAAAAAGAGGCTGTCAGCAATATTTGGAATGTTAAGTTTTAGTGATGTTGTGGATTAATAGATAGAAAAAACAAATTGAAAAGATTTCTAGTGAAACTTGGGGACGTTTCTGATCAGCCACCCAACGGATGCCCATCCTTGTTTCCAGGCAGCTGCCCAGCTGGCTGGTGTTTTAAAGCAGAATTTTTTTAATTAATATGTTAAATACTGAAATGCCAAGATTACATCATAAAAAGCTGGGAAGAAAGTTCTTAAAACTTTTCACCAACTCCACCTCCTCCACTCCCTATCTCCAGTTACCGCAGGACCCTAAACTTAGCTCTGCAGTCTGGATATAAGGAGCGTCTTTCTGATTTAAGCATGAGTTTGGTTGGTTTTTTTTTTTTTTTCCTCCCCCCCTCCTGCTTCTGATGAGTTTAATCCTCCCCATCACCTACCTTGGAGCTTGCACCAGGAAGTGCAAGTAAATAAGAAAATAAATGCATTCCCCACACGCAAACCACAGGAGGGAAAGCGTCTGGACTGAAGTAGGAGGGGATGGGAAGGAAAGAAATGAGGCTGAGAACCAATTCCTGATCCCGTTCACCTCCGAGCTGCTTCAGCAGGCAGCCAGATGCAACAGCCCTGAGCGCTGTGAACTTGGCCACTGCGCGATAGTTTAAGCAGCACCAGGTATACTGTGTATACTGACATGCTTCATTAACGGGTAGGTGCATGCATATTTATGTCTACTCATTAGCTGCTGGAGCAAAGCATCTTTAACAAAATGCTGCATACCGTGCCTTTAAATGAGGCCTTCATTTAATTTTAAAAAAAAAAAAAAGTCTTCATTTCTGCAAAATAAATTTGATAATGACTTTGATTTTTATGTTCTTTATAGCATGCCTAAAAACAGTAAGGAATTTTTGTCTAATTTGCTGCCAAAGCACCATTTTAAATAACAGCCACAGCATTTTGTTTCTGCTAATGCCAGCATTAAAATGTGAGTGGTTTGGAGCTCTTGTGTTTTGGTTTTTGTTTTTTTTCTCTTTAGTTCCGTAAGAGTATTTGTCTATGAATGGCTATCTATATAAGGCAGGTTAGTGAGCTAGATCCTCAACAGTATTTCATTTTCTTGCTTACAGGGCTAACTTAAAAGCAAGTTTTTTCAATGCTGCAGTGACTGAAGAAGCAGTTCACTCCCATGTAACCATGAAAAGAGGGCCACAGAGCATTTTGCACCATGCATTTATTTTTTTGATTATTTTCCAAATTAGCACCATATCTCACTAAGGAACCTTGAACCACACAACCGAGATCTTCCTTTGCATGCAATTGTAGATGCATTTCATGAATAGTTTGAAACCCTTGTCAATGCATATATATATTATTTTATTTTATTTTTTGGAAAGAAAAAAAAAAAAAAGAACTCTTTGTGTATGTGATCTGAAGCATGTAACCCTAAGATGTTGCATTCTAAAAATGACAAATAAAGGCCTTTCCCAAATATTTTGGTGTTCTGCAGCCTTTTTAATATGTTCTTTCCAATACATCATTTGGACCAAAATAATAATTAAAGTAATTTTAATGATAATAATTGTGGGATATGAACATTGCACTCACGTAGGAAGCAACCAGGTCAAGGCAGAGTGTTGCAGATTTTTGCACGCATAGCACTGAACCAAGCTTATTTTAACCTTGCAGGCGATAAAAGCGAAAATGGAGGAACTTAGGCCTTTGATACCAGTGTTGGAAGAGTACAAAGCCGATGCCAAATTGGTATTGCAGTTTAAAGAGGAGGTCCAGAATCTGACGTCAGTTCTAAACGAACTCCAGGAAGAGATTGGCGCCTATGACTACGAAGAGCTTCAGAACAGAGTGTCAAATCTTGAAGAAAGGCTTCGTGCATGCATGCAAAAATTAGGTAGGCTCAGAACAACATGGTGGCACTGGCTAAACACCATCGATGTTAAACCACGCATCCCGTCTGGAGGCAGAGATGCTAGACTGGACATCTCCTTGTGCCTGGCCTGGCTGTAAGAGATGAGCTCGCACAGCCAGGTTTGATCCTGTAAATATTTATGCTATAAGTAACATTCATCTTGGGAGTAGTCCTGCTGAGGATTACTTGCAGGAGCAATGTTGCTCATGGCGTAAGTGCTTCAGGATCGGGCCCTTACCCTAGGCATGTGACTTTTTGCAGCGTTTGCATAAGTGGACGGCGAAATGCGGGAAACGCGTGGCCTGTTGCGAATAACGCTTATGCAAAGCAAACACATGCACCCGTTTTGCTTATGCATCAATGTCCGATCTTTTTTGCTAACCGGACCTGGCACATCAGCAAAGGTCTCTGCGCACCGCTTGAAGTAGCGCGCGTGTGTGTGTGTGCGCGCGCGCGCAGGCCGTGACTCGGTTTCCCTTTTTCCTTTCCTTTTGCATCTTGCAAATCCCTGTTGAGAAGAGCATGACGTGGCCGGCGCGGGTTCGCGGTTTGGTCTGGACTATGCCATGTGCAGGATATAAACCCCACCCATCTCTCCCGTTCCCTGAGGGAGCAGGGAGTCCCGTCCATCAGGCCAAGTAACCAGCGATGCTAAAACGCGAGAGATTCATCCGTAATCTCATTCAGAGAGTATGAATTGACTGAAGCCTGTGGGTCTGCTGTGGGGAGACACAGCCGTAGCTAAACCCAGCGTCTGACCCCAAACAGGGGGTGGAGAAGGGGGGAAGGAGGGCACTGCCTTCTGCAGCTGCAAGAAATCTCCCCACCGTTTGTTGGCCTGGCTCTGACTTGATTTAATTTCTACTTACGCTATTGACTTTCTTGTTAAGCAATTTAGATAATCTAAACACATTAACTGCTCTGCAGTCTATTTTGGTAGCACATATGAAATTACACTCTCAGGTAACTTCATGGAAGATCAGATCTCTTCTGAGCACTTTATATCCTTGGCAAGGTAATGCTTTCTTTCTCTCTTGTCTCTGCTGGTGGGATTGCTTTTGCTTGTTTCTAGATGCCTCCACGCTTCTGCAAGCAGCCGCCTCCCCTGTATTTCCCCCTGCATTTCCATCCTGTCCTCTGTTACCTTGGACGTCCTTTATGAGCTACTTCTCACTCGAAATCTCGGGAAGCGAATTTCCACGTAAATCGGGGTGCTCAGCGGTGTTTGAGCTACGAGCGTGCAGCGAGTCATGCGCTGAGCTACCCCCGGGGAGCTGCGCGGGCAGCAGGTATAACCCCCCCGGCTGGGTGAGAGGGCAGAGCCTGATTCCCCGTTTATTAACGAGGGAGTTAATAAAGTGCCCAGGTTTGGTTCGGGGGCAGAACAGGCTGAGGCGAGTCGTGCCGTCGCTTTCTGCGGTCCCGCTCCTCGCCCTGTCATGGCCACGGGGAAGGCAGCAGGGTTGGGGGATGCAGGGAAGTCCTGACCTTGTCCTTACCCTCTTGAATTTCACCCTGAAAGCTTAATGGGGGCAGAAATGATCGAGGTTATAATGACTTGGTGCTTTCTGTGTTAGCAGTACCTAATACCTGGAGCTTTATCGCACGGGGACCATACAAACATCTCGGGAATGCCAGTCCTGCGGTGGGTAAGATAAGAAAGGCTGGGTGCGAGGCACAGGGGTGTCTGGTTGACCACGGTCACGTAGCAAACCCCCCGGCAGCCCCACACCGCCAGCACAGGCAGCTCTGCCCTGCAAACGGCTTTTCTCGTTCCTCCCCTGGCAAAGGCAGAGGTGGGTGTGATGAGAGGAGGTGGTGCCCAAGGAGGGGTCCGCTGGCTGCATCCCCAGCCTTCAGCCCACGTCTTGAAGATGAGGAGGAGTTGTGGGTGATAGGGAGAGGGAACAGCAGCGGGACCAGGGATTTGAGTCTGGCCTGTAGAAGTACTTTCCCAGGGATAGTTCTTTAAACAAAACCATCCGGGACCCCACAGCCCCGCTCCAGCCGGCCTCGGTGGAGCTGCCCAGCCCAGGCTGACTCCACCAGAGCCAGGGAAGCTGTGATGATCCTCCCGCAGACCCCGAGCAGACTTTAAGAAGTAGCTCCCAAACCATTCAGGGCTCCAAAAAAACCAGAGTTTGCTCTTGGACCATTAGCCCCTTCTGCTCTGGGCCATGTCCTGGCTCATTGCATCCCCCCCATGCTCAGGTCCTCCAGCTGGGACACCCACCCAAGGTGGTAGCCCAGGTAAGACTGACTGAGGCAGCTAGGATGGCGAGCTCTTGCAGGCAACTTTTTCTAGAAACTTTTGGGGTTTTTGGGGGGGATCTTTTTGAGGGTTTATTTGGGCTTTTTGGCTGTGCCTCTTCTTTCTCCTCTTGCTCTCTCTGTGATCGTGGGGTCAGGGCAGCTTTTCCGCCTTGGGGCATTGCAGCACCCCTGGGTGCTCGTGGAGATGGATGCTGAGTCTCGCAAGGGTTCACCCGAGAGGGTTTGCTGCTTGCCCGGGAGGGTGATTTTATTTGGCCACTTAACAGCAAAGAGCACGGATTGAATTTCCAATGTTGTTTATCGCTCCGGAGTGTAAACCAGTGAAAATGGTAGTTAATTGAGTTAAATTCGGATAACAACTTTACAGACACTTTTACTGCCGCATGTTGAGGCTCTGTTTGCTGAGGATTGCTGTTTGCTGCAAATTATCTGCTCGGAGGGATTCACTGATGTTTCAAGTAGCACGTTTCAGTTTAGATTTGCTCCTGCATGGGCCAGCAATGCTGCTCACTTGGTGTTTATTCACCTGCTAGAGCTCACAATACAGCTCCGAGTGCTCAGAGCAGGATCAGGGAGCTGCTGCAACAAGCCCGGGACAAGAGAAGTTGGGGGATATGCTGTGTTCCTGTCCAGTTTGCCTCTCCCCATCCTCCGGGAAGCACTGATGCTCAACAGTGTAGCAGCATTTTCCTGAGGCAAGGTCCTGTTTTGCATTTTGGGCTTCCTAAGCATTATTGATGGATCAATAGTGAAAACACTTCCTGACCCTGGCATGTGTGTGAAGGAAAAAAAAATCAATAATGGCACGTTCAATCTGTTACTCTGTTTACACTCTTAAAGATCACTATTTATACAGGGATTTTAACATTTCCGTTAATGTTCCTAAGAGGAGCGTTGGAGGAGTGGAGAGATTGTCACTCCTTGATTCGAGGGGGAATTTAACTCGGCTGCGCTCTGCAGGCTCACGTTTGCTTCATAGGACGAGCTTTCCCTGACTCTTGCAAGAAATCCCAGCCCACAATCCTAGTGCAGAGATGGGGACAGAGCCCTGCCAGCCTGTCCCAGGTATTTTTGGGATGGGGGGCTCCCAGCTAGGCAACAGAGGTGAGGGCAGGACACCACCCAACCACCACAGCCCCATCCCTGCTGCGGAGGGCTGGGACCGGGATGTCCGGGGGGATCAGACCTTGCCTTCGTGGGAAGCCCAAGCTGGGAAGGTGCTCGGCTGTCGCAGCAGCAGCCCAAGCAGAGCTGCAGAGTCCAGAAGGAGACGGTGCTGGTGTCGGCGCGGTGGCTGTGTTGGCGGATAAATTGCTGCTGAGCTGCTAAACGTCGCTTGTGGGCTGGATCTTAGGAGAAATATGGAGCGGAGGTGTTAGTACCCTGGGAGGATGGTAGCGCTCGTCGTAACTGGCGGGAGGAAAGGGTGTCTGCTCCTGCTGGAAAATTCCTCGTGAGGCTAGAGGCAGGGGCTGTGTGCGTGGAGGTGGTGTTTTGTGCGCTGCTGAGCTGCAGAAGGGCAGGTCGGAGGCGGCTGGCTGGGGCAGCCTGGAGGGTCACTCGGGAGGAGGCTGATTTGCGCTGTTTTCCAGGAACAGGGACGTGCGGGCTCCCATCGGCCACAGGTCCAGGGACCTGAATGGTGCTGGGGAAACTGGAGTGAAAACAGATCCTCTGTGCCTGCCCTGAAAGCTGCCGTTCACAGGCTTCCCCTGTGTCCTGGACTCGTGGATGAGCACCAGCTCATGCTTTCCTGTTGTACATTGACCCCTGCATGACTTGAAATGCCCGTAGCAGCCCAGCCTCCTGCCATCCCAGTGGGAGAACAGGTTTGCTGCAAAAGGCTCAGCACCCATGGGTGCTGGGCTGCCCGGGGCAGGAGGGCTTTGCTGGGCAGTCAAGCAGCAGCTTTAGGGCAATCACAGCCAGGGCTTAAGAACTCCCCTGTGCGAGTCAGTAGAGTCTGACAGAAGGAGGACTTGGATGTTGGGGTGTCTCGGGCTTTTGCCCCAGCTCTGCTCCTAACCCGTGCTCAGCCCCTCACCCGCAGAGGAGAGCACTGCTGAGACTGGCTGCTGGGTGCTTCGAGGCTGCGCAGGCTGCTGCCTCGTGCTGGAGCATAGGGAGACACAAGAATCCTGTCTTGTGAGCTACTGCTCTGATTCATGCTGCGACATGGCCAAGGGAAGCAGTAGAAGAGAGAGTCCCCTCTGCCCGCAGTAAAGTAATCTTCCTGCTTTTAATGATTGCTGGCCCCATAGAAGGGGGGGAAAAAGCTGATGGTGTTAGGAGCGTGGTGTGCATTTCAGCAGGAGCGGATGGGTGGATGAGGATCGCAGAGGCTGTAGTTGTCCATCCCTGGGCAGTAAGCCCAGGAGAGCTGCAGGAACGTAGCTAACTAGGGGACTTAAAGCCTTTGGTTCCAGGATCCATTTGAAACCTTTCCCCTAGCATCTGAGTGCCTATGATAGATTTACACCAAGAAAGAAAATACCTTGCCCTGTGTAAAAGCAACCCTCTTGCATTGCTGAAGAGGTGTTGTGAATGTGTCTCCAGCTAAATGTGTATGAGATGTAGCCTCACTACTTGCAGACAACACTAGTTTATCCTTATCAGCTGCTTCTGTGGGTTTTTTTAACTTTTTTTTTTTTTTTTTTAATCAATGGGCTTTTATACAGCCTTTCTCTCCAGGGAAATGGAAGGAAAGAGATAAAGTGACAGCAATGTAAGGCTGCGATAATGGAAGGCAGCGTTGAGCAGATCTGTGATTAGAGTAAGGCTGGTCCTCTGCAAGAGGAATTTGCAAGACATTAAGCATTTATTATTTTAACCCGTTGCATCCCTTTGTCAATACCTCGCTCTCCTCCTGAGCGGAGAGGTTTTGAATGCATCAGGCAGGAGGACAAATTCCCGTACATTGTGTCTCAGTGAGGTCAAGACAGCTCTCTGCTTTTTGGTGGGATCTCTCTTTATCTGCCTGGTGTTTGAAGGCTGTGGGAAGACTGATGGTCCCCTTGGCCATGTCATGCTGGTGCATATCAAGAATATCTTCATCTGTTTTATGCCCTGGGTTGAGGTAGGTGGATGTGTCCCATGGCCGTAATCAAGAATATAAAGGGGCAGATTAGAACAGGCTAAGGAGAGAGGCAGCTAAGAGAGATTGCAGAGTGCACATACTGGAAACATTGAAGGTCAGGTTGGACGGGGCTTTGGGCAAACCTGATCTAGTTGAAGATGTCCCTGCTTATTGCAGAGGGGTTGGACTAGATGACCTTTAATGGTCCCTTCTAACCCAAACCATTCTATGATTGATTCTACTTGGTAATTTTGAGCAGAAGGACCTTGTTCTGAGCTAGCAGAGCTCCACACATGTTTCAGCAGCACCTTCACAGGCTCCCACCTGCGGGCCTTGGGTACCCCGCGCTGAGCAACGGAGCCATTCGTACTGCAGTGCAGCTGCAGCTCTGCCTGCAAACCCAGCACCCATCCATCCCAGCACCGCCACCTTCCCCTTCCCCAGCCTTCCCAAGGCTTCCACGTCAAAAAGAAGTCAGGAAACACCTTCTGAACTTCAGGTTGCAGCTGTCCCCCTGGTGCCACTGACCATAGCTTGCCTTGCTCAGGAGATGCTGCTGCGGGTCCAGTGACTGCGTTCAGGTTTTAAATGAGTGCTCCCGTAGCGACAGACCATCCAACACCAGCCCCCAGTCCCTCCCGCGACATCTTCGTCTCTTCACCTCTCGTTCCTTAGTGCACGTACGCTAAAATGCTGGCATTGCGGGAGACCAGAATGGCAGGTTTGCTGAAATTTGGGGATATCGTTGGAAACAGGAACTCAGCGTGTGGCTGCACCTTCGATGCTGAGGCTGTAGCATTGCGGGCATCTGTTCACAGGGGTCCCCGGAGGGCTGCTGGGTGCAGCGTCAAGGGGCGGAACCATGGAAGGGAAACAAGCTGCCAGCGCAGGGAGTTGGAGGGAGAGTTACCGCTGCTTCACCTCATGTTTAGGGCTTAAAAACACAGCCAGGCACTTAGCTGGGCTTACAAACATGCTGACAAGCCCACTGAATTCAGTGGCATGAAATCAACAGTGTGGAGCACCTAAGTACGCTTCAAAACCTGGCTCACGCTTCAAAACCTGGCTCATGGCACTGCGCGGGTGCACGGCCCTGTTGTGGTGATGCTGAGTCTGGGCAGGATTCCTGGGGCAGCTCCTGAGAGGCTGTTGGGACACCCCACCTCCTGCCTTCCATCCTGCTGCGTTTGGGTTCCTTTCCCGGAGCTGGCGAAGGAGACGGGAGGAGGTTGGTGATTTCATTACTGTCTCCTAAGTGTGCAGACGTGACAGGGAGCAGAGAAGGTGGCTGGTAGAAGCTGGTAAATGGTCTTTGCAGGGAAGAGATTGATATTGCATATAATTTTCCACCTTTTTTTTTTTTTTTTTTCTTTTTTAAATCCTTTGCATAACCTGTAACAAATGCATGTTTCCAGCAGGGCTGGAATAGACATGTCTGTCTTTTTATCTTGGCTGCACCCACTCTATTATAGCAGAAATGAGCAGAGCTATTCAGCTAATTTCTCCACCTGGCTGCTCGACCCTGGCTAACTCATCTCATTTTCTATTCTGCGACATTAGCAGCACGGCTAGTTCAGGAACGCTTGTTTTCGTAGGGGTAGTGGGATAAGGACAATTGTTATTCAGAGGCATGAAACAAACAAAAGCATCCGACAGTTGTTCTTGGCCTAATTACCTCTAATTAAATAAAACCAGAGCTGCCTATCAGCGGGGGAGAGCAACGGGCAGAGCAGTGTGGGTGGTGGCCGGTGCTGATGCCCCTCATCGGGGCTTCGGGGCTGGCTGGCAAAGACCCACCGCCAAACGAGCCGCAGCGGTGGTCTGACGCGGTGCTCACCAGCCTTGCACTCTTTTTCAGCTTGTGGCAAGCTGACGGGAATAAGTGACCCAATCACAATTAAAACCTCGGGGTCCAGGTTCGGATCGTGGATGACAGACCCTCTCGCTCCCGAGGGAGAGAACAAGGTAAGACTGCGACAGCTTCATCCCTGTGTTCCCACCTCCACCGATGCAGCTGAGATCGTTGAAAACTCATTACACCCAAGCCCCGAAGCCCAGCTTGTGCCCTGTGAAACCTGTGGAAGGTCCTAATTCGTCTCCCGGGGCTCTGCTGACCTCCTCTGCAGCGGGAGGGGGCTGAGGATCCCGCAGGGAGGATGAGGAGGGGGCTGAGCAGCCCCGCGCAGTGGTCCCTTCCCAGGGCAGGTGAAATTCACTGCAGTGATGGGCGCGCACGGTCTCGGAAACGTCACCATGAGGTCTGTGCCCCCACGGGAGGGGAAAATTCAAATATTGGGTGTCTCGTCTGGGTTTGGCAGCCAGGAGGGACCTGTAGTCCTGGTCCCTGCTGCTCTTCTGCTGCCAGCGCCTCTGATAATGTCATCTGACTGCATTTGTCCTCTGTCCTCCACCTTCATTGTTGTGAGGAATTAACTGACTGCAGCCAGAGAGAGATTTGTTTTGCTTTGTTTTGGTCTTTTTTTTTTTTTTTTTTTTTTCTCCATTCAGACCATTCAATTTTGATCCCAAGGAGGTAGGAGGCCAATAACTGGCTGAAAATCAATCCAGGCTTCCCATGACTGATGGAATGGAAAATATCTCAAGTGTTTGCTGAGGATTTGCAGGCAGCAATACAAAACAAAAAAGAGCTTGGCTGCATGGTAATTCCCTCCTGCGTGCAGCATCCTTCATCAAAGAATGAAGGCAGCAGCAAGGGCTGTGTCGGGGCAGCTATTTTGAGAGCTCTGCCCTGTGCTCAGCTTTCTGTAGCTAAGAGAGGACGAGGGGTGCTCTGGAGAAGCCACCCCGGGGGTGGCTCCGTTTGCCCGTGGATGTGCAGCAATGAAGCAGCAGTGACCTGAGAGGTCAGGCTCTTTCCCTCCAGCAGCCAACTGGTTGGCGCTGGTTCCCCGATACGACACCTCCATATTTTCCAGTTATTAAACAAAATTTCACCTATAGCTGCAATCAGATCCTAATTATGAAGGGAGACGGGAAAACTTTAGCCACATCACATCTTGTTTTGCTCGGAGAGGGGACAGATTGGTCCCCTTCAGGCTGTGTTTGCTGCACCCCTCAGCACTGACGTGATTTATACATCTGTGAAGGAAGAGTCAGGCGTGTTGCAGCTGAAGCTGGTTGATCAAATCCTAAAGATCTTCCCAAGTCTTCAGAGTGTTTTGTCTCAAACGGGTATTTTTTAATATTTTCTTTACCCATGCCTTTTTCTGCAGTGCATTTTTGTCGCGAGAGTAGAAAAGCAGTTTTCTCTGGACCGTAGCTCAAGCTTCACAAGCATATATGTGTATATAATATATAAATCTACAGTGAATTTTATTAGAAACACACGATTAAGTGAACTTCATTGGCTGCCCGGCAGAGTGGGAAACTGGGGATGAGATGGCCAGTTTATCATATCATCTTACGTCGCCAAGCCCCAGGAGGTATTTGGTGGTTCGTGTGGTCATTTGTTCCTGTCATGAAATCATTGAACGCAACTGGGGACAATTGCGAGTCCTGCAGGAGCAGCCCAGCGGCGAGGCAGCAGATGGATGCTGAGCACCAGGATTGATGTTTATTGGCAGGAGAAGGTTGCTCAAAGCCAGCCGGTGCGATGAGATGTTGCTATCCATCAATCTCTGCTTCTCCAAAGCATGAAATGCTGTTGGGTCCTGCCACCTTGCAGCCCCAGTGTGATGACATGGGGTTCTTGCTCTTCTGGGTTTCTCTTTGTCTCTCTAAAAACTGAGCACAATGCATTGGCATGCGTAATTTTTTAATACCAAATAATGAAACGGGAGCAGCAGAGAGACAATCAGTTTTCTGGGGGTTTTTTTTGGTAATTCCCCAAGCTGATTTAGTTGAACGCAGGCATTTCATTAAGTGAGGAATGCTCTCCAGCGCCATGTCTGACAGCAGAAGGTCTCCCAGGCTGCAGGCACTTCTCTGCCACGGGCTCAGGGACACGCATGGTTTTTCTCTGGTGCTTTTGCAGCCATCCTCAAGCCCACAGCAGAGGTGTGAAGATCAGAGCCATTTGCCCACACGTTCATTCCCTACCTCTGCAATGTTTCCAGGAAGGTAACGATGGAGAGCTGAAGTTCCCTACAAAGTTTTTGCAGATCCCACTTGGCCTTTTGAATGCAGCGGCCAAAAGCAGTTTACATGCACACACCGTGTGTAAATGTTTGTCTGCTCTTCCAAGGGACCCTGGAGAGAGCCATATTGCAGAGACGATACCATCGGATTTTGCAAGGCGTTTGCAAAAGAAGTTTGCACTACAACATTACCCGAATCTGCATCCTTAAAGGCTTCCCTCTTGCTATTTAATTTACTTTTTCTCCTTCCTAAAAGGTTTGTACAGAAAGCAGCTATCTTACTTTTAGGCAGCAACTGCATACAGAATGTCACTCACTGTCTGGATATTTCTTCTTGATATTAACTGCACAGCTTGTCATTTGCCTCAGAATTGGTTTCATATGACAAAAGCTTTTTTTTTTTTTTGAGGAGTCTAGACAGTGTCCCTAGTGAACCGGTGCTTAAATGATGATCTAAAATCTCTCCCCCATCTACTGACAGCAAGATTTTGATGTCTTTGTCTCTCATATTTTAGTGGCCTTGGTTCCAGCTTTTGATGCAGAAGTGTATGGTTTTTAAACCAATATGGACTTTGCCTGAATTTCCTTGACAATGAGCGATTGCATCCATCGCTTCTGCTTGCCAAATTAATGGAGTTCTGCACAGCAGCTGGTATCATTTACTGAGTGCTACCATGATGGGGCTTTACGGGAAGCAAAAGCGGCATCAACATAATATGCTGGGTTTAGCCAGAGAAAAAATGTTAATTGTCCTCTGGAAGGATGGTGTCCGTCACGCAGCACTCCCAGGGAACCGCTTAAGCTTCCATGTTCCTGGGGAGATACCAGGTTACCCCCCAGGAAAGCTTTGCTATTCAGTTGATTTCTTGGCTGCTTTTGGGTTCCAAAAATTGGGTTTATTTCTGGGTGTAGGTGGCAGGCATTGGACACATCGTTTTGCAGCGGGTTGGATTCCTTGCTCTGGATTTCTCTCCCAGCTCAGTTTCTAGGGTGATGTACAAAAGGGCTCAGCTGGGTCTGCGCTGTTTTCTAACCCCATGTGTTTCTGTTGCTCGCCCAGGTCTGGTACATGGACAGCTACCACAACAACCGCTTCGTCCGTGAATATAAATCCATGGCAGATTTCATGAATACTGACAATTTTACCTCTCACCGTCTCCCTCACCCGTGGTCGGGCACCGGTCAAGTGGTCTACAATGGCTCTATCTATTTCAATAAATACCAAAGCCACATAATTATCAGGTTTGACTTGAAAACAGAGACCATTCTCAAGACTCGCAGCCTGGATTATGCCGGCTACAACAACATGTACCACTACGCCTGGGGTGGCCACTCGGACATTGACCTCATGGTGGACGAGAACGGGCTGTGGGCCGTCTATGCCACCAACCAGAACGCGGGCAACATCGTCATCAGCAAGTTGGATCCCAACACCCTGCAGAGCCTCCAGACCTGGAACACCAGCTACCCGAAACGCAGCGCCGGGGAGGCCTTCATCATCTGCGGCACGCTCTACGTCACCAACGGCTACTCGGGAGGTACCAAGGTGCACTACGCCTACCAGACCAATGCCTCCACCTACGAGTACATCGACATCCCCTTCCAAAACAAGTACTCGCACATTTCCATGTTGGACTACAACCCCAAGGATCGGGCCCTCTATGCCTGGAACAACGGGCATCAAATACTTTACAATGTCACCCTCTTCCATGTCATCAGGTCTGATGAGTTGTAGTCCATCCTTGTTTAGAAACTGATTTAGAAAAAAAAATAAAAGGAAAAAAGGGAGAAATTGATTTAAAAACAAATACTAATATCAAGGAAACACACTTTAAATAAGCAAATATATAAACAGCTGCCAAAATTAAGACCAACGTCATGGAGGATTACTCAGCATAAACCTGACAGATCAGCATTACCTCTACATTTCTAGAAGTCTGGCCCGGTGTTATAGACTCACGAATAACCATGTACTTGCAGCTGGAACTGCACTTAAAGAACCACTACATTTTGGGTTTTGTTTTGTTTCTGTTCTGATAGCAAACCTATAGTACATACTAAAGAAGTAAGGCAATGACTGTTGAAAGTTTATCCTTGGGAGACTCGCTCTCTTCTGTGTGTGGGTTGCATGGACATTTTCCCGACATCACGGTCAGCTGTGATGGATGTGTGATTTGTATTTCTAAGCAGAAAAAGCTGACCCGTGAGGAGCTCTCGCTGTCTGAACAAGACCTATCACAGGTTAGTTTTCTTCGCCTTCCATTGCAGCTACTGTCTCTCAACTGTGTTCTTGTCACTTAGATTAACTGTGCTGAGACCCGAAGTAGCTCATGGATCTGTGTCTTAGTAACTATTAAACACGATGGTTTAAGTATGTATTATGAACAAGTTGTTGTACCCATATTGTTTGAACTTATGTATTCAGCAAATATATTGTATAATGTATGTCTGTTATTTACCAGAGGTGGCAAAACTTTGTATGTCCAGTTTATGCAATGAATGTTGTAAATGCAATGATGTAGTTTGGATTAATAAATGATGGTTTTGTTTCTAAAAAGAAAAAAAAAGATCAGTGTTCACCCTTATACACAGATAACCAATTTCATGTTGATAATTACAAGAATATTCTCTTACTGTTATACTATCTACATAGCATTATGGTGGTTGGAAATCGCTTCTGTGGAAATTCTGTGGCATCAGATTCCCATGGGAAGCCCTGTTTATGGAAGTGTGAAGGTAATTAATTTTTTTTTTTTAAGAGGAAAACTTTGTACTATCCACAGTTACCTAAGGAACAATAAAAATATTAGGAGACTTCCCCGCTTTATTGTCTTCTCTGTACAAGTGACCAAGTGGAGTGGAGGGGTAACAGGAATTATTGCGGGGTTTTTTTGGGGTAATCGCCGAGCAACCACCCTGACTTTCCTTACATCTTGAATCAAGCAGCACCTGATGGGTAGCTGCAGCTGGGAGCCGGAGGGGCCGGCAGCGAGGAGCCGGAGGCTGAGAGACTGGAGGGTTTGGCTCTCTGCTCTGTAGGGCTCACGCAGCGGGATTGCCTTCCCGTTTGCATTTGGAGCAGATCCTGCTTCAAGGAGATAAAATCCTCCCTCTGCCTCTCCGGCTGCTCTGCGCGGCGAGGGGAAGCGAAGGCGGCTGCAGCGAGGCTGCGTTGCTGCCTGCCAATGTGGGCAGGGGCTCGGGCTGCCCGCAGTGCTGTGCTCAGCCTCCTCTCCACCCCGGGGCTGACGGCGGAGCGGGGTCAGGGGATAACAGCATTTGATATCAGTGCTGCAACAAGAGAAAATTGTGGCGTCTGTCACGCTCGATAGAGGTGGAGACACGGTGCCTCAGACTGCCTGGTGCAATTGGATCATTTTCCTTCTCAGATGCTTAGAGTGCTTCTCATCCTGAATTTGCTATAGTCTTATGCTCGTAAAAATCTCCTTCCATTTAACGCAGCTAGCGCTGCGATGTTGCTTACAATAAGCAACTGTTACTGCCTGGGCCTGAGCACTCAACACAGTCATTCCTCTTGTTCTTCCCAAAGCAGGGGCCTCACAGCGTTACAGGATGCTGCAGTACCGCAGCACACACCTTGAAATGATCCGGGGCACTCTTCCAGCTGAACGCTCCTAAAGTTCTTGATATTTTGAAGCTTAAGATGCTGGATGCTACCATGCTCTTCTCAACCACCTTTAATAAATCCTGCACTTCTCCGCTCTCCCCTCTCACACTTCCACCATGTGCTTTCCCCATGGCAGGGCTCGTTTTCCCAGGAACCCAGCACCACCAGCAGCTTCATTCTGCCCCCAGCTGTCTGGTGGGAGATGTGGGGTCCCACCTCTCCCTCTGGTGTGAGATGTGGGCTCCCATCTTTCCCCTCTGCCCCAAGGAGAGCAGTATTCAGCAATTCCCACGCCACAGCCGGCCCCAGGTGAAGGGACAGGACCCGTCCTGCCTTCGCTGCCCACCCAAGGAGCCCGCTGAGCGGGATTTCGTGGGCAGCAGGGATGCCTGGTACCGCTGAAAGCTGCAAAGGGCTTGCCCCCGTGTCATTAGACCGTTGTTGCCTCCTTTCCAAATAGAGAAGTCGGTGACCATGTTTAGCACCACCAGGCATGAGGATTTGTCAGCCGAGTGGAATGTGAACAGCTATATTCGCTGATGAGGTTCAGCCTTCGAACTCGGCAGACAGATGCATTAAGGCCCTTGGAAGGAGCACGGATCACTGAGGTCAGGAAATTGAATATAAGCAATTGGTGACTGCTGCAAATTGCACATATGGATTTCAACCCCTCGGCCTTAGCAGCAGGTCCCTGCTGGGCTCCTCAGCAGGAGGATAGGGGAAAGAAAAAAATGGTGTCATGTGGTTTCCCAGAGCTGGATTAAACCACAAGCAATGGACGATCCTCCGCATATGGATGTTTGAGCCGGTCACAGAGGTTTGAGATACTGCCCTGTGTCAGCACTACTCCTCTTACCGAAATGCTGGCTGTATCCAGAATGGGGACAGCTCTCTGAAGACTCATTTCGGTGCTACACACCATATTTCCAGGGCTCTGGACTGCCAGGTTGGTGCAGATCTTTGATATTTAGCAGAGGTTTTCCCTCCAAGAAGCTAAAAAAGGGGGCTAGAGACCCGTGGTGTAATTGGCAGCAGTATTGATCTTCAATGCACAAGAGAAATCTGTTAAGCCAAAAAGCTGTAAGGCACCTGCAGTCATTTCTATTTAATTAATGTATTTCTTCAGTGCAAACTCATTTAAGGGGAGCGCACTGTTTTGATAAGATTTAGCGCGGGATCCAGCAACCGCTGCAATCAATGGGGTGGACGCCTGTGCCCACAACAGGGCCTTTGCAGCCAGCTGAACGTGCTTGCTGCACAGCTCCTCAGGTGCATCGGGCTGATGCTCTCGCACAGTCTTGCTGTAGTTTTGAATCATGGCTGTTGTCAGCTGTACTACACGCTGAATTGCTTTTCAGTGCAGATCATTGTTCCAGCTGCTGGGCTTTGCATGCTCTGTGTCCTACCCACCTGCACGCCACGGAGCTGTGCTCATCGCCCTGAGCACCAGAGGGTTCTTCTCCAAGACCTTTGTAGGTGTTCACGGAGATTGTCCCAGCCAATCTGTCCAGTTTTGGGGAGATGTTTCACATAGACTGGAGCGCATGGCAGGGCACCACCCAAATCTGCCAGCAACCTGGCCAGGCACACTGCCACACCAAAGCACTGCCATGTGCCAAATTACCCAAAGTCAGCTTTGTCATTAGGCAAGATTTGAGGACAAAAGAACACGTTTGCTTCAAAACATTGATCTGCAAAAATAAATTGAATTACAGAAAGTCAAAATAATGCTGTTTGCTTTAGGGCACAGCTACATTTAGATTCTAATTTTCCTAGTGCAATTTGTTTAAGACAAGACTCAACAGCACAAAATGTCCTTGAACACAACAAAGACAGAGAAGCTTTTCTGTAACGTGTACCCAAAGTTAATGAGATGAGAAAAGTGCTTTAAGGGGTGTACCTTTGTCCTATTTGCCTGTAGTGCAATATTCTATAAATGGATGCCATATGGTCATACACTTAATGGTATGTATTACTTTTCAAGTGGATGAGCCATTCAAAGACAAGTACGTCCCAGAGAATTGCTTTCTATAGCATATGACTTAATTATTTGGTGCACGAGGTTTCCCGGTCCAAATTTAGTCATGGGAGTCAGCGAGTTACTTCAGAGAAACATCTGACCGTACTTTTGTATGTGTGTTTGTGTGTTGTTAATATTTTACAAGGGATTAATTCGAAAGCACTATACTAGATATTTGTGAGGGTTTCGGTTTGATGCAGAACCCCAGTTCCGCTCCCAGCCCCATCAGCCATGCCAAGTCCCAGCTCCATAACCAAGCAAGTAACTGCACAGATTTAATTTTGCATGTCATGACATTGCTGTCCTTCAACCTTTGAGTCAGCTGAACCAATGCTCTCCAGCTGGTTCATACCTGCCTTGGGATGAACGGGGTATCTGGTGGGGTTTGCTATCATTCTTGCTGTTCACCAAGCCATGGTCCTTTTCTATCCTTTGCTCTGAGACAATCCCCTTCCCTGGAGCCCAAAGAGTGCCTGCCCAGATTTTGGGCACAGTAGGACACGAGCGCAGCTACATGCCTCCCGACAGCCCGGCTGTGTGTCTGGCCAGCTCAGACCACAGGCAAAGCAGCTCCCGGCACCCCGGCACCATGATATTGCTGTCATTCTCCAGGCCATGTCTAGCAACATGTAACTGGTTTTGTGTGCCAGGGGAGAGCCTGGTTTTCAGGACGTACAGAAATGAAGCTCATCCTTTCCCCACCGGTGGCAAAGCCCGTGGGGAGCTGCAGCGGGCTGTGAAATGCAGCTTAGAGCTGCAATAGCGCTTAGGCAGACTGTCCCGTTGAATTAAATGAAGCTCACTCAGCACCTGGCCTAAAACCCAGGCAGAAATACTGACTGTTGCTTAGCATCATCACAACACTGAGAGCTAAAAATTTTCCTTTCCTCCTTTGCTGTTACTTCTCTGACCTTCATTAGTTCTGCAAGCACTGAATACAGAGCCCACATGGAGACAGTTATCATAAAAAAATGAATCCTGGCCCCTTAATTAGCTCCTCATTATCTGAGAGCTCCATATTGAAGCATTAAGATGTTGCAAAGCAATTTGTTGAGTTTCCAATTAAAACTTTTCAGAATTGTTGAGCCTTTTAATACTTCGTGTTTACAAATTGCCTTGGACCTACACCAATACACACATTTTCTTCACTGGGGAAATATAGCTGAGGAGCTGATCGTTATTAATATAAAATCCTTGGGTTTAATAAAGTCATAAACTATGTCAATGAAGCTGCTCTTTTTATACCTGATACAATAGAGATGACTCTCTGAATGAATGCAGAAGAGTAAGAATCATTAAGAGGGCAATTATAGGCTGATTTCCTAATAACTCCACTTTTACAGCACTGTAAAAACAAACATACACATCCCTCTTTATATTAATTTACCCTGGATGTGTTCCTACCAGATGACGGTAGGTGCTGAGACCCTGTTTCTGCAGGGGGAAAAAGGAGTTAGCAAGGCTCAGCTCCTCCCAACAGCACATTGCAGGATCAGGCCCATCGTAAATAAATAAAAGCCAGATGGGCATGGATTATATTCACTGTCTTGCACAAGCTGTTAGCTGGAGGAGTGCAGCTACGAGATGCAAACACAGAAGAAAAATGGGTCTCTCCTATGAAGCATGGAGTTGCACAGACTTTGCCTGGGTTCCTCAGATGAGTCTATGGCCTGATCTCCTGCGGTGGCCAAAAAAATGGGGAGGTGGGCGGCCAATTGACAAGCCCAGGGCTGAGCTCTTCCTACGATCTGCAGAGCCAACGTAAAGCAGGGAGAGCAGCAATGGCTCTGCTGACCTGGAGAGGGATTAAGTGATTTGCTTAAAACCTCTTAAACCATGGTTCCCAAGCCATTTGGAAGGGATGACCATCTTCACGTCGCATCTGACAAGTGTAAAGGAAGGATGCATCTTGTCTGCAGCAGAACAGACACCAGCCCACAGAGCTTTAGGTAACCCCAAACGGCTTCTTCCTCCTGTAAAATAGTCCCCAGGTCCACCAGGCTGAATGGTTAATGGCCATTAAGTGTCCGTTGTATAATCCTCATAGGAGGACACGTATCTCTGAGGGGAGCCGACCAAGGGAAGCGACCAAGTAAAGAGGGATCTGTGCAAGCCATGACAAACAGCACCGTGCCAAAGCGACACGCGCTGGGCTTTTGTTCTCAGCCTGTGCCGAGGACTTGTGATAATATGGTACTTATGTTCTTTGGGATGTTGTAAAGCCGTGAGCTGATCTGTATTGAACATGTCGTTTGTATTCCCACGCTGTTTTTAAGCAAATCTGTCAAATAAAACCAAAAAAAGAATGAAAAGAGGAATGCAAAGGAGAGATTACATAAGGAATTCGCTGCGCAGGCAGCCGTGGCCACTCCAGGCACTGGTGGCTTCGTGGCTTTGCTGTCCTCCAAGAGGACGTAGAAATGACCCTGAAAAAGAGCTTTGGCCTGGAACAGAGCGCAGCACCCAGACCACCGGCTGGCACCCAGACAGGGGGTCAGGGCCGCCTCCAGCCACCGTGCGACTGCTTTTGTCCTTAGGCTGCTGCTTCCCTCCTGGCCCTCAGCATCCTCCGAGCTTTGGGGCTGCTTTGCAGTGAATCATCTCCCTCTCGACAGACAAGGGCTGAGCTCCTTCTCGCCCTCCCTCTGGCTTTTTGATCTGGCTTTTAAAGACCTCATCACTTTCAGGATGTTTTTTTCATGCCCTGCTCTGCATACGTTCCCAGTTTTGCACTTTCTGAGCACCCGGCTACCAAAAAAAGGTGTCTACAGGCAGATCAGCACCTGCAGCAGCAATGTGGGTCCTTCCTTGAGCACACATAGCAAGCCCCCAGCAACGCGGGCAAGGGACCTTGGGGAAAGGAAACATAAATCTGCCATCTGTGGCAATTTAGCATTTACCAGTCATATTGCACTAGGGCACTGTCACTTTGAATGAATGTTAAAGCGTTTCCTCTCTGTGGCCTGAGCCGTCTCCTTTTCCCATCAAATTGGCCATGGCGTGCCATAATAAAATAGACATACTGTGGCTGCGAAGGGTCACTCAGAGGGGCTGACATTAACTCGGGGAGGTCCCCTTTTGAAGGAGGCGTTCAATTAAAGTTTTATTGCAATTCTGCAATGTGAAGCCGCAAGGGTGAGTCTCAATAGCTGTGCTGGGATTTTAAATTAGCAGCTGAGTACGAATTTGCCAGTGATCCCGGCTGTGAGCACCGGGCAGTCAGCTGTGCTCAGCCGCAGGAGCAAGGTCCAGGGAAAATACACTGGTGGCACCACGCACTCGACTTTGCTTTCCATGACTAGCAGGGTGAGCAAGCACAAGCGTGGGATCACCTGGGAGCAGATGTGGTGCCTGGCTTGTATCAGGAATGATGTGGCCAGCAGGAGCAGGGAGGTGATTGTCCCCCTGTACTCGGCGCTGGTGAGGCCGCACCTGGAATGCTGTGTCCAGTTTTGGGCCCCTCACGACAAGAAGGACATTGGGGTGCTGGAGCGTGTCCAGAGAAGGGCAACGGAGCTGGGGAAGGGTCTGGAGCACAGGGCTGGTGGGGATCGGCTGAGGGAGCTGGGGGTGTTCAGCCTGGAGAAGAGGAGGCTGAGGGGAGACCTCATCGCTCTCTGCAGCTCCTGACAGGAGGGGGCAGGGAGGGGGGTGTTGGTCTCTTCTCCCACGGAGTTAGCGATAGGACAAGAGGAAATGGGCTCAAGCTGCGCCAGGGGAGGTTTAGGTTGGATATTAGGAGAAATTTCTTCACGGAAAGGGTAGTCAAGCATTGGAACAGGCTGCCCAGAGAGGAGGAGTTTGCATGAAGAAAAGGTGTTAGGTTGGGTCCCCTGGCTTTGAGCGCAAATATTTGTGCTCTCAAGCAAGTTTTCCTCCTGCAAACACCGCTCGAGAGCTGGCAGCCTTCAGCTGCTAACGCACAGGCCGCATGGCACATTGAAGAGCTTAGACAGGAGCTGAGAAATGTTTCCAAACTTCTGCATTTCTTCTTTCTTATCATTTCCCCTGAAACAGCAGGAAGAATCAGCCCAAATCACTGACGCAGCAGTGGCCAGATGCATTCAGGACTTGGGGTGAATGGAGCAAACCAGCGCTGCAATCCTCTGCTACAGCTGCGGTGACGGCAGTGGTGATGATGACGATGATATCGGGCCAGCTCTGAGCGCCTGTCTCCTTGATGGACACAGGGCTGGGCGCTGGTTTTCCTCTGTGGATTTTAGGTTCAAAACCCCACTCGTCCTTGGGAAGGAAACCAGCCTCTGGAAACGCAGGGCATTCTGCAGGAGGAGATGCTGAATCTCTGCCGAGCATCCTGAAATACTTAACACGTTACGGACACGTGCACCGCTCAAGTGCAGGTGCTTGGAGCACAGCCGCTGCTGCAGTAAAGACAGAGGAGGGTAAGCTGTTGCAGACGAACAGGGCTCTGTGCCCAGATTTTAGCCATAACACTTTCCTTCAAAAACTCAATAAACCGGTGTTTTGCACAGGAAAAACTGTCAGACTTTTAATTACCAGCTATCGTTACTGTGTTATCATAATGCGAGCGAATAGAAGCTGCTCTGCGACTGCCAGATGTTCACGCTCCCGCTCATTACAGCAGCGATGAGCGCAGCGCTGCCCGGCCCCGGCTGGGAGCCAGGGCGAGGAACCCCGGCCTCGCCGCCCCGGGCACGCACAAAGCTGGGATAAAGAGCTGTAAAATGTTCCAGCCTTCGGCATAAAAATAACCTCTGCAGTTAAACCAGCTGGGATAAAACCTGCGGAAGGGCAATCAACCCTCACGCACCAGAGCGCATGATGGTTGTCAGCTAAGGGTCAGGAAGAAATTTGTCCTAGGGGCGATGCTATCTAATGGACTGTGCTAGGAGTTGTAATGCTGGCTGCTGAAAGCGTGCAGCCGGAGCTGCTGCTGCTGCTGGAAACCGGCTCCCAGACCTGAGAGTCCACAGTGTTGCTGTAAGACGTTTTGCGTTTTAAATACCAAATGCGGTATTAATATTGTAATTCCCAGCTGTTAAATCTATATCGTAAGTACTCCGTTACGTCAAACACCCGCCCCGACCCTTGTAGGAGTCCTCGGGCACTGCGGAAAATGCCGGGGCTCTGCCTGCTCACCGCAGGGGCCCGGACAGCCCGGTGGTTTTGGATGGTTTTGGTTTCAGCCCAGTTGCAGCTGAAAATGCATGAGGGCATAAAACTGGTGGCAGCTAATTAATTCCCTGGAAGCACTAATGAAGGGAATGGAAGGGCAGGGTAGGGACACTCCACGGGACCGCACAGCCGGGCTACCGGTGCCTGGGGAGCGCACCCAAGGGTGTCCTTCAGCGAGGAACGGGAGCTGCGTGTAAGCAGAGGGGAGAAAAAGTACAAAACCGAGGAACTTGGACTACTTTATCCCATAGCAACAAGCCCGTTCAACAGGAGGAGCGTGTTCACAGCAGAGCCCTAAAAAAAGGAGCTGTTAAAATAAACATTGGCATATCTCACACCTCCCTCTTCCCTGAAGGATGCTCTCTGGAAGCACATGTGGACAAACCAGGGAAGGGACGAGAAGGAAAATAGTGATGAAGGGGAAGATTAGAGGTACTCTAATTAAGTGCTGAAATTAATCCTCTGTTGTCTTTCACTATCTAATATGCTTAATCATTACGGCTTCTCTGTTGTTCACTGATGAATCCAGCAGTCTCTTTCAGAGCATCTGGCCCTATTATTCCCTTGCTTAATGATAGCATAAGAAACCCCAAGCGTTTTCTGTGGAGCTTTTGCCCTCCATATCGAATGCCATCTTGTCGGCAGGTAACGAAGAGGCCCTGCAAGCAGAGGCTCGCAGCCTGCAGCGATGCTCAGCCCGTGCCCTTGGGTGTCGAGGCTGTGCACAGGGTAGAGAGCTTGCACCCCTCGCTGCACCCAGAGCACCCCCAGCCCAAGGAAGGAGATGCTGATGTTGGAAGGGAAAATCCTTCCAGGGCTAAGAGGCGCCAGAGGCATTACGGCAGCGTGCTATTAGCACGCTTATAAATGTGGGAATCCATCACTGGCGCAGATAAAAGGCCTCCCTGTGAGTGCCCTTCTAGCTTCGAGGTGGATGGCTGGCTTCAGGGTTTTTTCCCTGCTTTCTGTGTGTCGCCTTGCTATGCGGAGGGATAAAAAAAAAAAAAAATCCCATTTTTCTTCTGCAAACTGGAATAAGATTCCCAGAGCCTTTACAAGCCTGCGTTGCCCTTGTTCTCAGGACCTCCTGGGGTGGATGCTATGAGCAGTGGAGGTCTCTTCTGTGGGTAAGCAATCTCCCTTCATGCTGGGCACGCAGCCCCTAGCACGCAGAGCTGGGAGGGTGTCCGGGCTGTACCAGCCCAGCCTCTGCGATACCCGCAGGCAGCAAAGCCCCCGTTGCCTCCAGCAGCAGGATGCTCCGGGGCCGTGGTGAAGAGCCAGCTTGCAGCTCAGGCGATGGGTTGAACTGCAGCTCTCACCTCAGGCTCACACCCACAGCAGAGCTCGCTGCCCGGCTGCTGCGGATGAGCACGTGCTCCGGCTCCATGTGGTACGGCACATTCCACTCAGAAACCTCCACATTTCCTACGTGCATGCAGATAACATCACACGCTGCCATCACGTCACCTCCAGCGACACCGCAGACCTGAGCAGAGTCACGTATGTGTGTGCTGGTCTTCGAGGAAAGGCCAGGACAATGTTATTTTGGAGTTAGCGTCACACTTGTATTTGCTCCCCTTCCTCTTTTCCCTCTTTTTGTTTTTATCTTTGCATCAGAGCAGACCAGAACGCCAACATGTCACTGTCACTGCAAACAAACTGAAAATGTGACATGATTAGAGATCAGGGCAATAATGAGACAGTTTATCTTCCCTACACATACAGAACTGGATGAGCCACTGGGAAATAAAAAAAAGCTTCAATAAATCATATTGTCTCTGCCGCGGAAGTAATAATGCCAGCAACCCCAGGTACAGGGAGAAGTTTGCTCTGACACCAGCTCCCGATGCATCGCAGCTGCGAGCGAGGCGAGTCCCTGCCAAATCTTCCCAACCGCCTCCAGGCACGGCTGGAGCTGCTCCCGCGGGCAGCAAGGCTCAGTGGCTGGGCTCGGGGTGCAGGGGACATCCAGAGCCATGCAAAGGCCTGGGGAGCCCCATTCCTATTGGATTCGCTCCTGTGCTGGAGCGTGGACTGTTCTCTCATTATTTTAGGAGATTTTTGCCCTGGGGAGCCGTTTAACTCTTTGCAATGGTGTTCTTCGCTTGAGGAAGGCTGGTTCGTAAGGGAAATTCAGCAGGCAGCGTGTGCGATGCAAGGTTAGCCAGGCTTTTGTTCTTTGCTTTTCCTTGCTGAATCGCAGTTTCTCACTGAAAATACAAATGCAAAGAGGCTTTGTCCAGGCAATTGGAGGGGCAAAGTCTGGCAGCAAGCTGGGCGCGACAGGGAGACGGGAGCAGACTACAGCTCCCATGAAGCGCCGAGCAACGCAGGCTCCTGGCAGCGGGGCTGGGGGGAGCAGGGTGGTTTGTCACCTCCAGCCTCGGCCAGGACACCACGTCCCACCAGAAGCTGCTGGGGGGGCGGGTGGCACAGCTCTCCCTGCCCCTCTAACAGACCTGTCACTGCGGGACAGACCTCCAGCCGAACGCTGCAGGTCGGACGCTCCGTCTTCTCTTGCATAATCACTGGGCTGAAGAAAAGCGACACGTAACGACTTCCCACTCACATGTCCAACCCCCTGCAAATGGCTTCTTGCCCCGGTGGAACAGAATATTGTGAGACTGCCATAAATAGGTAGCAATCGAATAATGCTGCAACCCACTCCCATCTGCTAGCGAAAAATCCTGCCCAAGCGAAAGCAAGAGAGAGCTGGGAAGAATCGCTGTACCCTGCACCATACCCTGGCCACCAGCACCCTCTTCATGCTTTGCACCCATTGCGCTGTTGGTGCAGGAATTGGGTGTGCAGCACCTCTCCTGAGCCGGGAGGAACCCGCTGGTTGCAAACGAATGTGCTGGAGCGCAGGCATCTGGCTGACAGAGTCATGCGTTTTCTTTATAATACGATATTGGCAATGTTACATGAAAACATTGATGAAAAATGAAGCCAGATACTGGGGGAAATGTGTAAAACTTTGTAATTCAGACTTGCATCACTTTGAACATGACCGTGTGGGCTTAGCTTATAAAACAGCAAGAGGCCAGTTCTTCTGCTGGAAAAAAATCAGTTCAGCAAAAATCAGTGTAGAAGTCAGGGCCCCTTCACAGCAGCCGCACTGACACGTGCTGGGATGCTCTGCCCACACAGCGGGATGTGGCTGCTCCCGCTGGGTGACGGGCCACCCTCGGCCCTGCCGGGGGTGAGATGGGGCATCCACCTGTGCCCTGCAGCAGATCAGCATTTCTCAGGACCCAGATGTCCCCTGGCTCCATCTCATCCAGGTCCTTAGGGTGGCTTTGCAGGCTGTGACCTGCCCAGCTGGGCTGGCTTGGGGTGAGCAGGGTGCTGATACCCCCACCACACCCCTGCACTTGCAGGTGCTTCTCTGGGTTTGTTAATGGGGTATTGGATAAATTACCTCAGCTCTGCAAAGAGCAGATTCTCTACAGCAGTCTCAGAGGATGCATTGCTTGTGCTGAAAGGTGAGAGCTGATCCCCCAGCACCCAGGGCTTGGGAGTTGGGGCAGGATGGGGTGGGACGGCACTCTGTTCTGGGATAATCAGCAAAGGCAGAAAAAAAAAAAAAAACAAACAAAAAAGGTTAATCACAAGATGCCTTTTCATCTGCTTTCTCTGGCTTTTCTGCCTGACAAGTTGTAGCAACATAAGCTCTGGCTGATCTATGGTGAGGCCCTCAGATGAGAGGGGAGGGAGAGGCAGGACCAGCTCCGCTTGTGCCCCCCACCCTCTGCCGCTGAGCGAGCCCATCATCCCTGGGAAGATGTCAGGCTTGGGTTTCTTCAGCCTGAGATGCAACTGATAGCATGGGGATGCCCTTGCCTTTAACCGCTGGTGCTAGTGCTATCAAAGGCACATTGAGAAAATGCAGCACTGGAGGCTTTGGGCAGGGGTCCTGGGCAAGGGGTGAGAGCAGCCCCCCCTTCCCCTGCTGTGGCTTTTTGGAGGGATGGGGCGCCGGGAGCCGGTCCTGAGCGGAGACCTTGCATGCGTACAGAGAGTGCTGATTCATCTTGCTGCCACTTGAGACAAAAGAACATCTAATTAAGTCACCGGCATATAAATAAATGTACAAGATATAACCTCAGGAGCACAGAACAGCACTGGAAAATCTCAGAATTGCACAATATGCTTTTCCTCCTCTCCAGCAGGACCAGAGCTCACCTCTGGGACTACCCCTTTGTTTAGAAAATGTCAAAGAATGGGAGATTCAGGTGTTTTCTGTTGCAGTATTAGTTTTTACATTAAAATTAGGTAATTTTCTCTTTTCCTGCAGTTCAGCTGTGTCTCGGGTACAGCAGGTCTTTGATAACCCTTCAAATCTGCCTCAGAGTGGAGCCCAGTTTCCAGCTCGATCAAAGGGTATGTGGGGTCTGCATCCCTTCTCAGAAGAGAGTGAAAACCAACAGCAAGTCCAACAAAAACAGTAAACAGGTAATTGCCAGTGCTGTTTAATTGCCAGCACCCTCTGGTACTAATGGCAAAGCTGAGGTGCCTGCAGCTGCAGGACACAGCACGAGTCTCTATGTTTTAATTAAGCCTCATTAAGTGGACTTTGCAGTTTGCTCAGAAAGTGGTCAGATCCTGGCTTAGTCCTGCAGTGGCAGTGAGGAGTGTGCTAACAAAAGCCCAGACCTGGGGCTGGGAGTTATTTGGCTTTTTTTTCTGCAATGCCACAGCTTTGGGATGGGGCTGCGGAGGCTCCCCTGCCCTGTCCCCCAGCATCTTCCCAGGCTTTGCAAATCACTGGTGACTGCTCAGTGTTGTTTTCCCAGCCTGAGCAGGTGGCCAAGGCTGGTTCAAGTCTCCACGGCTGTTGGATGTGCACAAGCATCACCTCTTCCCATCAGTAGTCTCTCCTTACCATAAAACTGTGCATCATTATTTTTATGGCACTTTTCCTCTTTGAGTATTTACCATTAACATCCCAAAAGAGGCCTTTGCTGCATTTGCATAAAAGCTGTGATGCTCCACAGCACCCAGCCCATTTGTTTTGATGGCATAACGAGGTTTATAAATTACCACCTTGGCCAGGAGCTCTGGGTGTTTGTGAGAAAAGAAATCTCTTGGTGTCTCCCTTCTGCACACAGTGCTCATTAGAGCTTTATGGGTGCCACCTCTGTCCTGAGGCTAACACAAGCCAACTAAAATCATAGAATCATAGATGGTTTGGGTTGGAAGGGACCTTTAGAGGTCACCCAGCCCAACCCCCTGCAGTGAGCAGGGACAGCTTTAACCAGCCCACGGTGCTCAGAGCCCCGTCCAACCTGGCCTGGGATGTTTCTAGGGATGGGGCCTCGGCTACCTCTCTGGGCATCCTGTTCCAGTGCTTAAAATAAAGGGAAGAGTCCTCACCCATCCCTGCCCTCCCACGGTGGGGGGACCGGGCTGGTCCTGTCCTGGCACCCCAAGAAGCTGCTCTTCATGGCATGTGTGGCCATGCCCGGTGCCCAGGAGGAGGTGCCTGTCCCTTGCCGGAGGCAGCAAACCGATGCAGCCAGCTCCCGGGATGGACTTTCCTGCCAAGAACCATATTTTTGAGACAGCAAAGCACTAATCACCTCCAGCGGTTTGACTGATTAAAAAAAGAGACAATCTGAAAGTTCTTGCATTGAACGTGAGTAATAATAATGTATCCCTCTGACTGCTCCAAACAGGGGGCTGGGAGATTATAATTAAACCCCTAATCTACGCACACACCCCACTGCTTCCCATCACTTGACGCTTTTCGGAGGTGATGCTGCTCCAGCCCACGTCACGGGCCCATGCTGGCTGTGCAGGAGTTTTCACTGTCCCAGTCTCAGAGGCATCTGCCTAATTGCACCAGCAATATTTTTTTAATGTGCTTTCCTACATTGCCTACATCTGATAAGGTCAAAAGCACCTTGAGGACAGCTGCTCGGCTGTCTATTTTGGCTTTTCATCTTCTGGATGCAGGGAGGACGCAGCTGCTCTGACCTTTTACGTAAACCTAGTTAAAGGTGATCAAGAAACATACATAGACTTCCCAAAGCAGTTTGAAGGAAGTGTCTGGGATGTATTTTATTTGTCATACCAACTCTCTCAGAATCACTCACAGGGTGGCAGGGATCTTGACTGTTTTTCACAGGAACTTAAGATAAGTAGAGAAAGGCTACCTCGGAAAGAACATCCCTGTCTAAAATTGGAATTTTATGGCCAGAAAATGAAGGAGTGAAACAGCACCCAGCGTGCTCTGTGGCCTTCAGCAAAGCTGTTTTTTCTTCTACTTGTTTTTTTGAAAGTTGGAACCAACACTGCTGCTGATATGAAAAATTAAGCCAGATTTTCTAATGGGTCCTTGCAAGGTCTCAGTTCAGAATGCCCACATTGGTGCGACAGGGTGAAGACTCCTGTAGGCTTGGCCATGTTATGGATGTGAGACTGGGAACTACAAAATGCTGCTGAGTCCCCTGTGAGGTCCCTGCTCAGCACCGAGCCTGGCTGCTGGTGCAAACAGTGGCCACCTCCGCCAACGCGACGGGCTCGAATGCTGTTCTATGAGGGAGGAACCAGATCTGGGAACTGGTGACTGCAGAAAGCTACACTGACCCATTTTCCTCTGGATGATGGATACAGGGACTGGTAAAAGCTCCATAGCAACTGGATGTGCACAGTCTAATTATGAAATCCCCATGGTGCTCCCTTGCAAAGATAAATGGATCCAGGATATTTTCACCTCTTGCAGCCATTAAAACCCCTCTATATTTAGAAGGTCCTGTTCCACTTTGTGGCCCGCTAGGCAGTGGCGCAGCTTGAGGAAGGACAACGCTTTGGATGAGTATGTCTAGGACAAAGCATGGTGTGTCCTTCCAGGAAGGTTTGTAAGCCTGAGGAGTCTGGTTGTCACCACATGACACTTAGGGTTGTCACCTCCTCCCAAGCAAAGCTGGTGGTAGGCGTTCTTGATCATAGTGGTGGCATTTCACATCCATCTGGCTCTGGTGCAAATAATAATACTGGGTATAACGGAGAACCCAATAACCTCATCCCAGGCGTTAAGCACAAATGGGGAGACAAATCCAGCAGTGGTGTTGTGTCAGTATGTATCACCCATGAAAGATTTGAGAAAGACAAGGCAATAGCAGAAGAACTGTATTATTGAGACTATTTTTTAGTGTTTGGGTTCTTTCCTAGTTGATTTGTTTAAGCTCTCCACAACAGCTCAGGTCAACCCTTATTACATTCCAGATGTCCCTCCCATCACCTGGCACAGAGTATTGAGTCACAGACAGCAAGAACTTTTAGATGGCACAATAAATAAAATAGATGCTATTATTAAAGCACTGTCCTGTTTTCTGCTGCCATGGTATCTCTTGTCTTGTCTGGCTTATTGCTTATGTCTTCTGTCAGCCCAGCTTGCATTTCTTGGGTGTATGATTTATGGTCCAGGGAGACAGAGCAGAAACATGGGAAAACTGCAAATAAGAGTGCTGGGAGGAACACAGACAAGAAGACAAGAAGTGATTATGATGAGGATGTGCAAATGGGTCCTTCTCCCACTACCCTCTGACAGGGGACAGTGTCGAGACAGTGTGCTCAGACAACCAAGCAGATTGGCTCCAGGGCTCCAGCTTATAACATCCCAGCTGAGAGAAGTAAAACCTGGAGCAGAGACAGCAATCCCTGTTACTGTCCAAGGTGAGCTTTCCAAGCTATGTGTGAATGCCTCCAGCATGGGGTGACATCTGGTCCTAAAGATCCAGGCAACAGCCACCAGTGTCCAGATCCAGCAAGAGCACCAAACCCAGCAGCCAGATCCTCAACTGCTGCAAATGAGTCTTGTTCCTTCCGTTTCAAGGAGTTTGTCGTCTTTCGTATCTGTTCCTCTGCAGCCCAACACGGCTTGCGTGTAGGCAGGGTACGCAGCCACGCAGGAACAAAACCAGAGGCTGCTGCGTGCTTTAGGAAGCTGTCCTCGCTGGTAGCGATTGCAGCTCGGCAGGATGCTATTTTCATTACCATGTCTGAGGCTCGTGATAATTGAAAGCTGTTCCACTCGGTCCTGCAGCCTCCCTAAACTCCCGGTGCCTCTCACACATCCCTCCTCCTGCCAACCCAAAACCCAGGAGGAATGCTGAAGTGGCAAACAAACAGCCCCTGAGTTTTGGTGCCTTTCATTGCACCCTCCATGAGAGCAGGGCTGGGGAAGGGGGCTCGTGTCTCTGGGGTGCGTGGGACCCTGCCTGCCTGCCCACGCTGCAAAGCAAGCCCAGGCGTGCGAGTACGTGTGCTGGGGAGGGAGAGCACGTCCAGAAGATTCCCTGTAATCCCCCCCAAAATTCAGGGAGAAGGTGAGAAATAGGGATTTGGGTTAGTTTAAAACGAAAATTAAACCGGTGAGTCATTTCATTTCCTTGCACTGAATGGCACAGGAATTCTAAAGGCTGTTTTGGGGCAGATGCTGCTCCTTTAATCTGGTATTTTGGCCAGTTACACACACACGTACTAGTCCTGCTTGGATTACGCTTTTGCATCAAGGATTACAGTTCAAATCCAGAAGTGCTTTTAATGCCTGGACCCGGGCAAAGCAGCTGATGTTAATATATTTCAGGAGTGAAAACACAGCTAGAGGGTTAGTCATTATAAAGTATGATGTTGGATTATAATGCAAGTTGGAGAAATCAGCCATACTGGTACGTTTCCAGCTGTGTATTTTTCTTGGGCTATGTCACCCACTCGTTGATCAGGTCGGGATTCTAGATAATTATTCCAGAGAAAATTTGATGAGCGGAGCCACTCTGGAATACTAATGCAGGCTGCTGTGCTTGCCCAGCGGCTCAGCACACCCTGCCAGATTGCTCTGCCACGCAGGGAATCCCAATTAACGGCCTTGTGTTACCTGTTTGTGAACTAGTGGAAACTTCCGCACAGGAGTCACTGCATATGTACCAATAAACACCAATATCCAAAAGTTGTCAAGAGGAACCAGGGAATTCAGTTGCTTTGGGTTCTGGGTGCTCTGTTTAAAGGCAGTTTAGCATCCAGCTGAAGAGACAAAGGTGCTGTCTATAAAGGTATGTGTGTAAATGAGTATACAACTCACATAGAAAGATTAGATGATTCAGGGTGCCTAAAGCATCCCTATGAATGTGAATTGCAACAGTTGCATGGACAGCATTCCTTCCTCTTGGCAGTGCTCGAGATGTAGGTAGATGGTTGCAGGAGACTGAGTTATGGGGGCTTAATGAATTGCCATTTATCAGCAGCCACTATGCAGAATCTTAAACTGTTGGGGTCAAAATAAATGAAAGAAAACAATTCCTTTCTTTGTCCAGTCATCTCAGGTCTGGGTGATCGAGCAATTCCCCCAGCTCCTTCTCCTTGCTACACTGCAAATCCGACAAAGCAGGTAATTCCTCCTGTCGGCTAAACAGAGGGGTGAATCTAAGAAAATAAGCATTGCCTCGAGCAGTGAATGCCATTTGTGAAGTGCATCCACTCAAACTGCTCTGCAGCCGAGGAAGCTATCACCATGAGCAAGGAGGTGCACCCAGTGCCAAAACCACAGGACGCGGGGAGAGACCCACATTTGCCTGGCTGTGGTCTCACACCATCTTTTCTGGCTAGGGAAGGGTTAAATCTGTGCTGGCGAGGCTTGTTCCTCTGCCCTCACCCCCTGCAGAGAGGGTGTTAATTGAACGGGCTGAATGGCCAAGGGATTAGCAAGTGAAACAGGTGAAAATGAAATTGGTGAGCAAGAAGGCTAATTGGCTTCCACCTGCCCAAAGCCCTGAAACAGCCCCAGCTGAGGAGCCCAGCTCCCCTGGGGACGAGTTTGCCTTTGACCGGAGAGCTGGAGCTGTGCCTGGGACCAGGTTGAGGACAGTAATTGCTCAGCCAGATGGAGGAATCCTGCACCGGAGTGAGTACCAGGCATCCTTGCTGTCTGCGTGACCTTGATCCTATTGCTTTGCTTTCCTGCCTCAGTTTCCTTGAAGCAGCCGTGACTTCGTGTGCCACGCAGGAGGCTGGGCAGCCACCGGCGCAGAAATATGGGAGGCCCTTGTCTGAAGGGCACGGCCTCATCGGCATCCGCTCGCCGGAGCCTGGGTTTGGGGTTGGCTTGTGGAGGGAAGAAACAGGACTTTTTTGAAGTTGCCTCTGTCAACCCATCCTTCCCTCCGCTTTTGGTCACTGGCGATGATGTGACAAGGGAGAGGTAAATGTCACCTCCTCAGTGGAAAATTGGGCTGGTTTCTCTCCGGTTTGGGTGTGCGTTAGTCACTGGCGTGGTTAGAGGAGGAACTCACCAGGCGCTGAGCAGCGCTGGCGACGTGAGCAGCGAGGAAGGGTCGTACTTCTGCGCGGTGCCAGGCTTCGAGCCCACAAGTGACAGCCTGTGTTAAACACAACCCGGCTTCCCTTGGCAGCATTAAACTTGGCATGGCTATTAAACCCACTCTTACTTTAATGTGGCTAAATACACATATTTTAACTCTTGCTCAGGACATAGCATTAGGCATTAGCTGTAGTAGATTGCTTTCCCTAAGTGTTTCGGAGAAAAGGTTGCTATTTTCCCAGTGATTATCTAAGACACGCAAAAGCAGCTTGGAGTTTACTTGCAAGTGAGGTTGTACATCCTCCCTGGACCACTAGTTTCTTCTGATAGGCCATGGGATATCGCAAGAATCAGTTGTATGTTTGCACAGAGTAATATTTGGCAAAGCTTCAGCAGTCTCCATGGCTGGGGCCAGGCACCCCGCTGGCAGAGATCAACTGTGCTCAACTGAACCATCAGAGAGTGCAGCCTTTTTATTTTATCTCTACTTGCAAGTAAAAAGCTCAGAATGGCTTTACCATCGGAGAGTGAAATGAGTTCAGTTGAGGACTCTGTCTTAAGTCATCGTGGCTGAAAACCACTCTGGGTAAACTTTCCATTTCAGTAGATTTAGGAAAGCATAAATTAAACTGCTTGGCGATTTTAGGTGGTGGTAGTGGTTAATAAAATATTGACTAGGCATGCCACCTGTAACTCCTGGATGGATGGGGGAACAGAAATACAGCTGGGCAGCTTGCCTATACGCCAAGAGCAGGAGAGACTGCTGTCCTGTTGGGATGGACACCCATCCTACAGCACAGGAGATGTTCCCAGGAAAAGCACACATTTGATGGCCAGGATGACAGAGGATAACGGGGCAGATGGCAGAGCTTGCTAGGGATTTCCATTCCTTTTTTTCTTGTATTTGTGACTGCCATGATCAATAACATGCAGGTCGTTGATATCTAGGAGCCCTAGGAACACCCTGCGGTGGCTGCGTACTTGCACAGGCTGCCATGGAGCAGAGCTGTGTTCTCTTGCTGTAACTATTTAAATAGATTGTTGTTACACACATTCCATTAAAGCAAAGAACCGAAGGGAAGTGTTTCCCTATAGATTTGATGTTGGTGTGGGACAAAAGAAGAAAGTGTAATGAGACTTTACGTTTTGGGATGCTGTAATCCTGCATACCAGGACTGCTCAGGGCTGTGCCATGTAACTGATGACTTCCTGCTCAGATAGACCTTTCCTGGCAGAGGCTCCACCAGCCCTTGATAGCATAGGGCACATGACACTGAGAATGCTATTGGGTCCATCTAGTGGAATAATTAGGCCCAAGCAATCTGAGAAGTCATATAGAAATTAAGTCATTAATTGCAATTTCAGCCTTGGCAGTCGGGCGAAGAGATGCTTCTTCCCATTCTTGCCAAAGAAAGAACTAAAAGCTGAGCCTAGCGCTAGCAAAGCGCGAGGCACTCTCAGTTTTCACATAGGAGGTGGAGAATCCCTGGGAGAATTGGGCTCCTTGTTCCTGCTCAGCTTTAGCTATAGACAGAGTTAAAAGAGCAGCCCTATTTGCAACACAAAGACAGATTTCTTTCAGTTTGTGTGTTTGCTTGATATGGCCTATGGCTAAGAGATCCCGCTACAGCCAAAGGAGCTGCTCAGATCCTCCTGGAGAAGGCAACTATAAATAGGCTGCTTTGATGTATAAAGGTGCTAAATGGATAACAAAGGAAGGAAAACAACAAACATGCCGTTGAAAGCGTTCACAGCTTAGAGTTCCTAAATGCAGAGCTGAGCAGAAGTGAGGCTCCAGTGAAGCTGCATGCTGTGGGAGAGGGCACTGGGTGGGGACCCTGCCAGGGGCAGGGAGCAAATCCCTTCTGGTCCTCACCCAGCTCTGCTGGGATGGGGCTGAATGTGGGGCAGAGGGAAGATCAGCACTGACATGGGAATGAGGTAAGGAAACTTGCTTCTGGGTTGAAGTCTTCACATGAGCAATAAGGCAAGGCTTTAGCAAAAAAATTGGGTTTTCAAGTGCAATTTTTTAAATTTCTTTTTTTCTAAGATGGCTTCTTTCTGTGTAGAAAGCAAAGTTCTTCTCCTGATGTTCTACGTTGTTTTATGCACATGCAGATTTTGCTATGGCAGCGGAATCAAATCCAGGAGCCACAAGGGCTTGGGAGAGGCCAGCTGTCCCAGGAGAGATGAGAGCTGCTCTCCCAGCCTGTGCTGGTCCTCCTGTTGATTCTGGTGACAGTCTTGGCAGCATCCCTTCCAGCTCAGGTGCAATGAAATAATCTCATAGGGCAGGTTTCTGCAGGAAGGAGCTCAGAAGTAGTCTTTTAGCCAAGTTATAATCCAAAACTGCAGGTTGTATTTTATTCTTTTTTTGGTTTTGTCCCCATATTTCCAGTTTGGCAATTAAGACAAATGCCTTCTGCTTTGCTGGGACTCATGCACAGTCCCAGTCTTTCTCTGTCTAAAGTTAATCTGGGTCTAGAAGTAAGTCCAGCCCCAACTGATCAGTTTGGTGCATCCTTTCTTGCACTCTCTGTGAGAAAATCAGTTCAAATGCCATGATGTGTGCAGGCAACCTCCTGCCTGGGGAACTCAAACGTGAGACAATATCCCTTCGTGACTTGCGGAGTTGGTGTTGGCAGCTGCCACATCTGGGACCTTCCATCCTGCAAACATCTGGGGGCAGTGAGGGACTACAAAGCTATAAACCAAGGCCAAATCCTGCGTACAGTCCTCTCCTTCCCCTGAAAAACACGGTATTGAACTGGCTTTGCTGAATGCTCCCATGTCAAGCATGCCTTTTCTCTGCCTCCCTTCCAAGCAGGTGTCTATAACGCATCAAATCTTTGATACAAAATGAGCTTTGCTGTTCTTTTGCCCGAACCTTTTGTTTTCCTGCCGAGCCTGCTGCAGGTGAAAGAATGCATCTTCTCTGCTTGCTTCCAAAAACAAGTCTGGCAGGCTGCGGAGTCCAGGTGTTCTGGTTTCGCCTCTGAAATCGTGCATTTTCTTTCCCGTAGAAGTGGCCACGTGTTTCCCAAATAGCTTGTAGACTTCCTTTAACCTTTTCAAACTCCTCAATAGCGGGGCCTGCCTGTTATTTCCAGATCGGGTTGGCATTTTAACAGGAAAATAGCCTTTCCATAAAAATCATAATTTTCAGCAGCAAAAACAGATTTATTGAATAAAAGAATGGATCTTTCCATTGGGGGAATGGGAATGACAGCTCCCCGGTGCCTACTGGGATGGCTGCTGTCTGCTTTGTTTTCTGCTTGCAGAAGAACCAGCCAGGTGGGCAACTTGCAGCTGAAAACTGGCTCCCTCAAAAGAGATTTAATTTTTCTGGAATGATTTTCTGTAAAATATTCCACCTTTTTATTTTCTGTTCCAATTCAGAGCAAATAAATACAAATAAATCAACTCCAATTATTTCACCCTCTGTATTTCCCCTAGGGCTGTACTGCGATTATGCGCAGATAAATAAATTAGGTAAAACAATGGTAAATTGTCCTGAGCTGCCTTTTATTTTCAGCAAGTTGCGTTGGCAACTAGATAATTTGCTGATGTTATTTTACGTGATCTTAGTTCCTGCATCTATTCATGAGATTATTCCAAATGTTATACTGGTGCATTTAAATTAAGCATGAAAGTGTTTTAGGGCTTTTTGCAATGATTGCTTATTTATTTTATTATCAATAATAAATTTAAAACAAATCTAGGAGTCCCCACTTCTGAGGACAGTGAAACGCAGAGGAGAAGCTGGTGGCATATAAGAACTCCAAGGCTTTAGAAGCAGAGCTGAGTCTGTGGAAAGGCTAAAAAGAAACTGAGCTGGGACATCTGGGTTCTTCTGCTGATTATTTCTGTTTTGAAGCGAATTATTATCTTCTCTTGGCTTCACAGCCATTCATAATGAGAGGAGAAGGATGATCTTTCTCCTTGTTGTAATGCTGTTGCTGTGCTACATGGGGAAGTACTTAAAAGCCTTTGGTAGGACTGGTAGAAAATTTGACCCCGTGGTTAATTTCAATGACAAAATTTTGGTTTTCTGTAGAGAGCAACTTTTAAAGCCACTGCTCTCTTTTTCTCAGATATTTTTATAGTTTTAAAATAATTACGTTTGTGTGGGGGTATTGTTTTGATGTAATTGATTGGTTTCATTTTCCATCCAGGCTTCTCGGGGAAGGACTAGAGAGAAACCACACCTTCCACTTCAGCCCTACCTGTTTTAGAATTGTAAGATATTTTCTTCCCCAAATAAGCCAGCACCCTTGCAGCGCATCTGCCCTGAGAATCAAACAGTGGAGGTGGAGCAGTGGCGGGGCGAGGGCAGTTGATAAAGGGTTTCAGGTGGCCATGGGGAAGGGTTTCCAGCCCTTTCTTCCCTCCTACTTCAACCTAGAAACGCTTTGTCTGCATGCTCGTTTTCTTTGCGTTACAACTGAGCAGCTGGAAAACGTCCATAAAGATGCTCGTTGGGGAAGTCGTGGCTGCGTGAGGCAGCTGGGGAAAGCGGGGTCTGCTGGGTGGCTGGGGTCCGGCTCGCGTGGTGGACGGGTGATCGACTTGCTTAATGAACAAGTCTTGAGCTCATACTCGATCTCCCTGGACTGCCCAGCTCTCTGCCCACCCATCAATGTGCTATCTAATTGAGAAATTGATTAATTGACCAGGGAGATAACAGCCTTTCCTCCTCTACGTCTTAATTAGACTTGCACTGCTGCTTTGGTTCTGGCACAGAGTTTGC
Source organism: Pelecanus crispus (assembly GCF_030463565.1). Lineage (NCBI taxonomy): Eukaryota > Metazoa > Chordata > Aves > Pelecaniformes > Pelecanidae > Pelecanus > Pelecanus crispus. Next base: position 40,779,321 of record NC_134651.1, read on the forward strand.
AGCACCATGAATCTTAGAGCTGCATTACAGCGGTGATGGCTTCAAAGGAAAGCATGTTCTAGTTTCCTCCATAAGATGGAATTAATGTCACGAGAGAAAAATCAATGCACAAAATTAACTCGGATATGGATGGTGCTGATGTGCATCAAGGATTTCACACCTTGTGAGCTGTGTGCAGCTGGGTGAGTGGTTTCCCAGACACCCAAAAAATGACCCTCAAGTTTCCAAGCAGGAGGTGAAGCCAGCCCTTCTGGCAGGCATTTCATTTGAGCAGGACAATATTGACACAACTTTATTTCCCTTGAAGTTGTTGGCCCTTTACATCTTCCCTTCCCGTGTGCTAGCTGGGTTACCATGCGTTTGCAGCTCCGGCAGGATGTGTAATGAAACACCTAATATATTATGACAAGTAAAGGGCTTTGCAGCACGGTCGTTAATGTTCTTTTTCTTTCACGTGTGCGGTTGATAGATCCTCTGCCAGTTTGTTTTTCAATTACTAGGTACAGTTTTAGTGACAAGGATGCCATTTCCAGTGTTTTGTGGTAGAATCCTTATTATAATAATTATTTAAAATTAGAGGGTGAATGGAAATGCTGCTGACAGTGAGGGATTATTAGTGCTGATTAAAGCCAATGGCAGTACAGGCAGGTATTTATAGACTGTTCCCTGCACATTTTTCTTCCAGCCTCTCTCTCCTGGCTTGCATACTTTGTCCTCTTAGTTGTGCTACTTTCCAGGACGTTTAATAGTAATGTCAGGACCCTTGCACTCCCAGCTGTGGGATTATTCCAGAGCAGAAGTCATCAATCTTGCCAAACTGGTCAATATGTCTCCTGCAAGCTACTGGGCTATACTGGTCTTCTGGTACAGTCCCATCAGCTGCAGAAGCTGATGCTCTGAAGAACCATGGGGCAGCTTCACTGCGCTGGCTGCAGCAGCAGCAATCACTGTCCTGTGCTCCTTGCATTTGTGGGTAAACGCTGATCTGGACTGGAGCACTGCGGTGCTTCGGTTCAGGGTTGTTTGGGGTTTTTTGCAAGACTTCCCCAAGATCCCATAGACCCATCACACATCCTTGTCCCATGCAACCACTACCTCCCGCTGTTGCCAGATTTGAAAATGCAATTGCTGAATTAGTGGTTCTGAACATACACTTGCAAGTGTAACTTGCCGATTTGTTCACCTTTTTAATCTAGCTCCTGGGTTTGCTTTCTCTAACTTGAACTAGAGGCATGTCTTAAGTAGTGCTATGTATTGTGGATTGATCTGATGTAGTGACACCTTTTCTGTTATTTTCTCAGGGCAGGAAAGCAGACTCCTTTATTGCATGAAAGGAAAGGCTATAGCCCTGTCAGAGAAGACAGCAGAGCTATAGCCCTCTGGAAGCAGGGGGAAATGTATAATACAGTCACTGCCATAACTGGCTCCTAAATAAAGATCAGGGGACCAAATCATCTTGGTGCAACGTAGAAGAATGTGTCTGAAAATGTGCCTGGTGCGCTGCAGTGCCGGAGGATCAAATGGTGTGTGCAGACAGGGAGGGCTCAGGTGAAAGCTCCTAGTCAATCGTGAGCACAGGTACCCGTCAGACCTGGGGAGCTGGGTGGAGGAGGACAGCAAAAAGCCATTTCACTGATCACGGCGGATTTAATTTACTCTGTGCTGGAAGGACTATGAGAGGTGGGGGATGGCAGGGCCTGGGGCAGTGATGTGGCAGGCACGTGGGAGCCTTTCGGAGAGAACAAAGTGGGCAGGATGGGAGGGGGAATGCTCTTGGGAAATGAAGCAGCTCTTCTGCTGCAAGAAATGGCAATCTTCATGCACTGCTGGGCACAGGAACTTTTTGCCAGTATGATGGGCCGTCAGAGTCAGGGCAAATTTTTGCTTTTAGTATTGACTTCTGCCAAGCAGGCTTGCATTTCCATGCAATCAGGGGAAGAGCTATAGCTTTGTGCCTGCTCTGGGAATCTAGCCTGCATCAGAACTGCAGGTTAGGAAGGACTCCCATCTACCTGGCCATTTCTTGGTCTTGGAGCTGAATGAAAATTTGACACAGAACCAAACTGATAACAAGATGTTCTGATGGCAGTGATGCTTAAGGCAAGCCCTGGGATCTCTCAAGCACCAGGAGCTGCTTCTCAAGAACTTCAGGGCTTTGCCTTAGAGATAAACTCTGTGTGTGTATATGGCATTGTGTAAAAGTCAGGGGATGGGTGAGGAATCGTAGCTGTTGGAGCCTGTAATAGTGACTGAACAAGAGTCCTTGAGTAGTACAATCACACAAGGCTGTATCATTTGAACTGTCCTGCTCTCTATCACTTTAACAAGTCTATAAGCCAAACATCTTGCTTGTATTTGGACAGGGATTTGTTCTAAGCACAGGTGCTGCCTGGTGAGAAGAAACTCAAAAGTGTGGTTAATGAATAACAGAAGATCCTTTTCTTAATTTTCTTTTTTCCTACCCTCTGCCCCCTCAGCCTGTGACCTTGAGGGTCAGCATGAGGGATGGCACCATGCCCTTCCCAACCCAATGAGCATTGCTTTTAAACCAGCTTTCATTTTACAATTTCAGTCTCGTGGAGCTGAGACATGGTTCAGGATGTGTCTCTTTCCTGCCACAGATAGTATGGGCATGCAGGTGTGGAAATGTGCTCTTATTTCTGCAAACTTCTGAAAAAGGGCCATTCTGTGTGTTCCTCACAAGCTATTTACAAGCACAACTTTATCTCTCATGCTGCTGCCTGGGTAATTCAGGGCTTTGGCTGGCTGGGGTCCAGTTGTTTGCTGCTCAATAAGATCCCAGATTTCTGGTGTTTGGTGGCTTTGGTGTACATTGGCAGGGGAGCGCTGCCACTGCTGGAGATCACAAAATAAAGGTGAGATATTGGTTATTGGGAAGAAGTTATTAAGCCTAGATTAAATGGTCATTGTATGGGAAAGCCTCAATGCAGCAAAAACCTATTATGTATCAGTGCAATGAGTTACAGCATTATGAAAACTCAAACTGGTTAATCATAGGAAGTTACTGAAAGTAAAAAAAAGAGTTGATCTCCCAGAAAGGCAAACTAAATCTTACAGCCCACAGCAGTCCTATAAAGAGGAGCATGCTCTGCTGCCTCCATCGTGCAGGAGGTGCGAGGGGGAGAGCAATGGGGAGGAGCAGGAGGGAAGGGGCAGCTCCCCTCCTTCGGGAAGGGATGGGCAGATGCCTGCTGGTGCCTTGTCTTTGGTGGCTTACAGAGTAGGAAAGCAGCCTCTCTGCTTCTGGGTGTTGCTGCCATGGGAAATGCAAGTTTCCATGACTGAGAAAAGCTGATATGATGCTCCTGGAATGAGGGTGACATTTCTCAAAGGTAGGATGCCTCCTCTCCCTAGTGTCAGACTGATTTGTGCTCCTTGGAGACAAACCAGGTCTGAGTGCTCTTTCCATGAAATGTACGTGGGCTTGCCCGTCCTAAGCTGCCTGCCAACCCCTTCACCTTGCAGTGGGTCTGTCCTCCTGCCATGCCCTCAGGGCTTTCCTAAATCTCCTTGGCTTGTCTAGTAGCTTAAAAAAAAAAAAAAAAAGCAGAGCTGACATCAAAGATCTTCCTTAAAGGCTTCCTGAAATCCAAATTAATGATGTCATCTGTGATCATCGAGAGCCTGACCTCCAACATCTGTGGAAAAGAAAACATTAAAAAAGAAAGCCTAAAAATAAACACAGAAGTTAGACTATATGTCTCCAGCCTTCACCTCTCCACTGCTGTTAATGTTTCTGATAATCCCTAAATCCTTCCCTTTTGACTAGTAGTTCTGCACTTAGAATTTCTTGTGGAGGTTCTGGGGTGCCTTGGCTGCCCTAAAACAAATAATTGGCAGGGTGGTGAAGTTTGGTTGAAGCTCACATGCCCAAATCGGGCACCGTGATCCCTGTTGGGGAACGGTGGGCTGAGCAGCCTCTGGGGATGAAACCTCCCTTCTTGACCACACGCTGTGACCCTGTGGACAGCGCAGAGATTCTAGCAGTTCTTTTCATCCTAAAACTCCCCAAACTGGCTTGAATTCTGCAGTTCTGCTTTGGCTGAGTATTTGCTGTCCTAGGAATCGGGTTTCTCCACAAGCTAGGATTAAAAATAAATTATTAAGCAAACAACAAACTTCCCCTTTCTGTCAGTTCCACCTACCAGTGTATATAATGCAAAAGGAATTTTACACATATGTCCTACCACAGTCAATCCACACCACCCTGCACCTTCCTGCTGACCTGCAAACATACCCACAAGAAACCCTCCAGGGCAGCAAGAGCCTCAAGGCTGCAGAAGGCTTAAACAGAAATGTGTCTCTCTCTTCCTCCTCTCAGCACTTTCTGTATGAAAGGAGGAACAGCTTTCCCTTCCCCCAGCCTGGGATATTAATAAAAACCTGGATTCTGGCCAAAAGTCTGCCTCCATATCTTGCTGGAGTAGATTACTTCTAGCTCATCCTTCTGTGCAGAAACGGCCCAGCACTGCCTTCGGATGAGTGCAGCCCTCAGGGAAAGGCTTTGCTGGGCAAGGGAGCCTCCCTGCTGGGGCCAGAGGTGATACAGGAGAGAAGGCAAAGGGATGGCTTGGATGAAAAAGCACAACAAGTGGGTCAGGTCACTGCTTGAGCACCGGCAAGGACATTGCTCTCCCTGCTCAGCCCTGAGCCTTTGAGTCAGTGGTTTACAGTGCTTTGCAGTTTTATTTGTATTGTTCCTGCAGCACCATCTTTTTTCCTCCCAGAGTAAAACATATTGCGCATCTCAAGTTGTCAGTGCTAATGTTTCCCATCTGCAAGAGCAAAAGTAGCAGAAGTCAGCTCCTTCGCCCTTTGAGACTCACCAGTTATTTGCCACTAGGAATGGCAGAGACATTACAAGCCATTAACAGGAGGATTTTTGCCTTGTAAGGGGAAAACCATGTAGGAGAAATTCAGCTCTTGTATATTTTTAGCCACTGAAATGAAGCTTTAGATGGACGCTCTCTACAGCTCTGCTCCAAGTCTGTAGTCCTTCTTTTGGGGTGCAGTCAATTAATAGACTGTAGAGCTGCAGCCAGTGATGCCATGGAGCTGCTGCTCACGTCCTGCTCCTGACTTCCCTCTCCCCACCAATCCATGTGCAACATCTACTGCACAGGGACTTTTCTATATTCAGGAGCAAGAAAGGCCAAACTTTCAACAGCTGGGTGAATGCATTTTACCAATCTAACGTAGGCAGGCTGCAGGGGTTGTCTGAGATGAGATCAAGACCAATTGATTCAGGTCAAAGGTTTCCTCCCTAAGAGACTGGCTGGGCAGGCAGCTGGCGCATGTGGGGTCAGGGATTTGTGATCAAGGACTGGCCTTGCCACAGAGCAGGGTGAGATGGTGGAAGAGGAAACATTTGTCTTTAGTCCTCACCCCAAAGACAGACAGACCCTGGAATGGTGGTGTGGATTGACTGTGGTAGGACATATGTGTAAAATTCCTTTTGCTTTTAGAAAGGCCCATACATCCCACCTGACGCTAGAAGGTGGTTTCCCCACACACATACACTCAGCACCAGGGCTCCTAAATCAGCTTAACATAAGTTTAGCAACTGCGTGTTGTTCATTTCATTGCAAGATGGATTGCATCCTTCCCCAGAGCTGGAAGCTTGCAATTCAAAACTGGCTGTCCTGGCCCTGCACAGCCTGACTTATGAGATGCACCATGGTCTTATCCTCAGATATCATTCCTCCCCACCCGCTTTATCATTACCATCTGGAGATGTTGCGGACAAAAATGTTGACAAGTCCATCTCTCATGATCGTTACAAAGAAACTTTGAGTTTGAACATCCTGAGCCACGTGTTGGGTCAGGAAGAGTTAGGTGTTTCAAGGAGTTTTTCCTGCATCTTTGGAGGAAGTGATGAAGTGGTGGTTATTGCCTGGAGAGGGAGGGCATAAATTGGAAACTGTAGGGTTGACCACTCCTTACAGCAGTGAACAAATTCACAGTAGAATGAGACTTAGATGATGGCAGAGGAGCTTAATGAGAAACATGCTGCAAGAGGAGAGGTTGGGAGAGTGCCATTTACCTTCAGGTTTCTGCTTCGTGTGGTGCATGTTTTCTTTTGGTAATTGATGGGTGGATCTGTTATGAGAGACTGGAGTTAGCAACCCTTACCTGAGGCCAGACATTTTGAAAAGCTTTCCTTTAAAGGTGCTGTCTCAGTTTCCTCTTGGATGATAAGATCAGAGTGAAATCCCACATGAATTCTTCTGCAGCCCTTGCACATCTTGCCAAGAACCACTTGAAGCAAAACCAACACTTCTTTTCTGACCTCCCTCCTAGTTGGATGAGACACTGAGAAATTTCAGATAATTCTTGAAGGAGTCTTGTTACTATGTCTTGTTTTAGGACTCTCGTTTAAACGTGCATGGTTGGAAGGAAGAGCAAGAAAAATGGGCACCTCCCAACAATAAGTCAAGAGCACCTAAGGTGGACAGCAGACAGTAGGAATGGGTGAAAGAAAGCAGCAAGTAGGGCGAGGGGTCCAGAGATCACCTCGACAGAAGAAAACAACAGGATTTGTTTGCTCTGTAGAAGAAAAGGCTGAAGGGAAAGATAGTTCACCAAGTATGTTCAAGTTTTCCACAGAAAGGAAGAGGCTTCAATTGTGGTTTGGTTTTTGGGTTTTGTTTTTAACAAGTTCACTGCTCTCACAAAAAGAAGTGATGGGCTTAAAATAGCAGCAGCAGAAATTGTGGAGGAGAGATCAGACAAACATCTGTCAGGAGTGGTTTTGGTCGAGCTGATCTTGCCTGGAGGCAGGGAAATGGACTCAATAATTTTTCAAGGTCCTTCCACCATGTCCCCTGTGACTAAGAATAGCCCTCTGGAGCCATTTACTCCTCTCTTACCCTACTGTTCTCTGTCTTTAGATGGATACGGTCTTCACACTGAGCCTTTTTAGTTAGATGTTTGCAGTTAGGCAGTATGAAAGGTCCCCAAAAGGCTTTACAACTTCATTTTCCCCATCATGAAAGACCATAGGCCTTGGAGTAAGGTGAAGTCCTGCCTTTCACTCAAAGCATAGGAGGTAGTTTGATTTTATAACCATATATAGGGAGAGAGACATACAGATATTGTATATGTTGGATCTCTGCCTTTCTCCAGGGTTAGATTTGTGACGAGTGAACATACAGGATAGAGACTGGACCACTTCAAAACTCAGGGCGCAGGTCAATTAAAGTGCAGCTGAACTGAAACTTCAGGCAAAGTGGCACATTGTTCATTTGTTTCACTCTTTCATAAGCAAAATGCCCTGAAAGGTTAATGAAAGTGCTAGGCAAACTCAGCCAGAATGAGTGTTGTGAGGCCAGATGACAAAAACAGGAGCTGACACTTCCCAACAAGCTCAACAGCGAGAATTTGTTTAAATGTAATTAGTTGGTATAAAAAAGAACAAAAAATCCCTCTGGAGCTAAGGCCCTGCGACTATTTGCTGTGCCTTTAGATTGAACCAATACATCTTTCTGCATTCAGCTGCAAGGGAGGGGGGGAAAAAAAAAAAAAATCACTCTCATTTCCTCTGAGAGGTGGATGAAGAAGTGTGAGCTGGTAGCTAACGTGAAGGGTCACACCATGATCAACCACTGTCCTACTCTCTGACCTCAAGCAAGTCCTCAAACTCTCAGCATCTGAGGTTGCTCAAGTGTCAAGTGTACAGCGTTAATATTCACAAGGCAAGTTGTGACGTTTCAGTATCGTTTACTGAAGAGCACTTGGGCCCCAAGTACAAATTGCTGTTGTCACCAAGCCCAGTTCTGTGGGGACCTGCAGCTCTACTGGCAAGCCTTGCTCCAGCCTCGCTCCATGGGGGCTTGACATGCTTACAACCACTCTTTCCAACTGAATCTCAACCTGAGTTTTCCAGCCAGATCCTTCTTTCTTCCTTTTTTTTTTATCTCCTCTATTGATTCCCAGCCAACCCACTCAGAAAACAAAATCCTGGTGACTATTCTCAAGCCATTCTCTTCCTTCCCCTTACCTTCTGTTCACCCTGTTTTGTTCATCCTCTCTTTTGGGCAGTAAAATGTCCACATCCTTCTCTGGACACTCCTGTGATATCATTAATGGCACCACGCTGAATGACTGGCATGGTTTTTGGGGTATGCAGCACCCCAATTGGTCTCAGCTTGACTCCAAGCCATGAAGCAGTTTTGAACCAGAGTTAGCCTCGTCTCCAGCTCAGAACCAAATTCTCCACCCCTTGCTCTGTCCCTCCAAGTGAAGGGATGCATGTTGATGTTTCTTTTTCAAGTTGCAAACCTCTTGCAGAGCTCCCTGCACCAGGAAAAGCCCATATGGGATAGAAAAGGCACACAGATTGCTGGGCTTGCCTGCTGCTGCCCAGGACATGGTGTCTGATGGAGTCAAGGAAACAAATTGCCTTGCCAGTGCAGGTGGAAAAGCTTGGAGAGTAGACGGCACAATCATTCTTCTCATTACTTGTATTGACTTCAGAATGGGAGAAAAGTGAGTGCTTCAGGGGCTGAAGCAATCACAGGCTGACGAAGAGGAGTTGGACCCTCCCCAGCACCTTGGCTGATGCTGTAGCTTGGGGAGAAGGGACTGGGGGTGGCACAACACAGAAGGATGGGGTGAGTTGCATCATCAGCTGGTGTCCCCTTGGACATGAAGGGTGAGAGGGGCTTTTGCTTGGAGACCAGGAGGACAGCTCAGAGGGTGCTGTAAGCCAGGGAGGACAGTGGGGTGTGTTAGGAATGACACCCACCAAAGGCTTTGAGGGAAGGCTTGCTGGCTGCATCTGTTGTGAATTTAGAGGGGGTTGAGGAAAGCGCTGTACATCCCCTACAGCATCACTGAACCAGAAGTAGAGTGCTTTTCAGCAATGCTGTTAAACCACGTTTTGTTAAATGTTGAAATATAACCTCCTCTCTCTGTTCCTTGTACTCTCCTCCCCTCCCCTCCCCTCCCTCCCCCACCAAGCAATGGCCTGAAAATTGCGTGTTATGGCCAGAAATTAAAACAATCTCTTTCTGGAGCCTTTCATCATTAACTGTTCATCGCTTTGGAGTGCCTCCTAAGGTCAAGAGCATTTTGTCAGAGCCATTCATCAGCCAAGCGTTTGGTGCATTATCTAGGGCTGTCTCTCAGGGAAGCCAAGGTCAAGCAGTAATACACCAGTGAGGTGACCTGCTCATTACTTTTGGAAACATTTTTTGTCAATGAATGGCCCTTAGTGAGCATTTAATTTAGATTTAATAAGGCATCTAATGTTTGTTTAAAAGGACACTATACCTTCAAGGTATTTGTCATAATTGGAAGGAGGATATTTACCAGCACTGTTTATTAATAAACCCCTTAGAAGAAGGAAATTGAAATTTGCTCCTTTAATGTCTTCTCTGGTACCCAGAGGGATGGTCCTTGCAATTACAAGAATCCCCACTCCCAGCCTGCACCCAGAACTGGGAAAGCTGGAGTCGGACCAGAGCACTGGGTCCAAGTCAGATCCGCTTCACCAGCTGTCCTTGGCGCAGGGAGATGCACAGGCATCGGTACCTGCGAGGGTATCTACATCCCCGGGGTGTGAATGCATTTCCCCTGCTTTAGCCTGAGCCCTCTGTGTGCTGTGGGTTTGCCCTGCCAGGAGGAGAGGGAAAGCCCCGAATTTATTCTGAGTCCCTCTCCCTCCACGCCTTTTTCTAGGCATCTGCGCCAGGGAGCCAAGCTGCCTCTCCCCCCCAGTTCGAACGGCAGGCGGAATATCGTGAGCTGGGTGGTGACACCGCGAAGAAACTAAGTGATCTTTGCACGAGATGTGCCATGGAATATTAAAGACTTGTTGTCTTTTTATTTCTCTTTGGATATGTAAAACTCTAAGACTCGAGCAAATGGAGAAGAAAAAATGCTTTTATGTACTCTCTCAGCCGGTGCCCTTGACAGATTTGTACACCGAAGAAACAGAGTGGTGTCAAGGCTGCAGTTAAAACCGGGACACGATCGTCAATTGAGAGCGCAGGCTGCAATACACAGGAATATAAATTTGGGAATGGCGCAGCCCGCCCGAGCCAGCAGCCCTGCTTGCCTCTGCCTGCTCTGCCGCCCCGGGCCAAACGCTTACCCTCTGTGAGGGGAGATACAGGATGATCTCCCAAATGGGAGCTTCATTTTCCATTGAGCCCCCGACAACCCGTACAAGGCCAGGCTCTGCCCTGCACCTGGGAGCAGAGCGAGGGGCTGCTCACCCCTCTTTGCTAAGAGAGCAATGAAAGCACCAATTCCCCCCCAAGAATTCACTTTGTTTTATTCCGCAAGGCACTGTTGCTAAGCGAATAACCCATCCTGTGTTATCTGTACGTTAAAAAAAAAAAAAAAAATTAGCTCATATTTAACTCTAAAATTATGTTGCCAAATAGCAGGAATTCATTCAGAAGATCATTAGGAAGAGTCTCAAAATGAGATGGGCTAATTTCAGGCTGTGTCTTCGTGTTCTGTTGTTTGGGAAGCCCTGACAGAGAGATAGATGCTGGTGGGAAGCTATTAGAAATGGCAATTCATTTTTAATCCCATTACCTTGACACACATCAGTTTTTAAATCAAGGGATATACCTTTTCAGATCATCCTGCTGTTATTAGGTGCTGTCTATTGCTTGGGGGGGAGAATAGGTAGAATTAATTCTAAATATGTGCTATAATGTTAGATTGATTTCTTTATTAGCACCTTTTATAGTCAGTTCTCTTCGTCGAAGAACCCCATCATGTCTCCTGCTGACATAAAAAGATAGCCATGATGTTTTAAAATGAAGCCAATAAATGTAGAAATTTGTGAATGTGGGCTGTTTAATGGCAAATCGTTATAGATGGTCCACCAAATTGGGGAAGCAGAGACAGAATTAAGCCTCCTGAGATCTGACATCTTATTTGCAAGATAAAAAGCACAAGCAGAGGCCTGGGTTGGGGACTGATGAATAATTTGGAGGTTTTACACTACCCTTCCTGGGTTCATAATAGTTCCTTCAGTCGTGGTCTGCATTGTTCTAAGTTGATGAATCAGCACCGGGTTTCGTGGTGTCTTCCCAGAACAGGCAGCGTCGCCGATTTTAACCTTTCTCCTCCACCAGTTTCCAGCAAAATGCAACAAAAATTGTCTCGCAGATCAGCTGGTATCTGTCCAATATCCCAACGGTGAAAAAAGCAGCTACAATTTATTAGCAGCGTCAGTGTGTTTTACTGCTCATCTAAGAATGTCATTAATATTCTTTCATCACCTTCTCTACAGCTTTAAAACCTGCTTCATAATATTGAACTCACGGCTAACTGGGAATAAGCAAAATTTAAAAATTTTATCGCTCAGAAAATCGCCATGTTTCCACATTTTGGCATTGTGTCATAACATCTCAAAGGATGGTGTGCAAAAAACAAAGCCGGATTTCAGATGGTTTTGGAACATTTCATTTGATATTCTTCCACTAGCACATTTTCTCACTCCAAAGGTGAAATGTTTTGGAGCAGTTGATTAAATTGCCCCGCTGTCACTGGATTCTGAATCAGTTTGAGATTGGTTTAATATTGAAAAATAACATTTCCCTCCATCAGCAGGTTCCTGCTGAGGGTGGTGCCTGGGACCCCGAGGCATTTGTCATCCTTCTGCTCAGCTTAAATTCCCTTTCTCTCTCTTTTGCATTTATGAAAATGGTGACTTCCATGGGAATATTGTTCCAGTGCAGCATTGCCAGCCATGGCTGCTGCTTTCTATGGACTTGTTCCAGCAATGGGAGCACATCAGCAGGTTTCTCCCATGGCTCGGGATGGTCCATGGGGGAGATACCAGTCCCTCTTTTCTTTCCTGCAAGCAGCTCTTTGACTCTGGATCTCATGGCCACCCCTGATTTGTTCTCTGATGAACAAATCCTTTCCCTGCTCTGATCACTGATACTCCCTGGGGCTCCCCCACATCCAACCCCTTCCCTTGGCCTGTGCAGATGGGGCAATGCAGTGACTCTTCAGAGAGGAAGGGGATAAAGACGTGCTCTAGCATCGCTCGTGGTCCATCATGTGCCATGGGGGATGTGGGGTCCTTTGGTGGGATTCCTATATGGTGGAGGCTGGACAGGGGCAGTTCTTCAATGGCCAGACCAACTCTGCAATCCAAAATACCATGTTTTGTAATCTGTGTACTTGTCATGTAAATTAGTGTCCTTACAGAGCTGCAACATGTGTCTGGCTTTTAATTCTGGAAACTAACAGCAACATAGCAGGAAAGGGCATTCATCATCTTGAGTAATGGATTTTCTATGACTAATATACTTGCTCCTGCATTCTTCAAGGGCAATGTCTTGACTCTCTCTCCTCTCTCTTCCTCCCCTTGAGGCATGGAGGAGCACGGTTCTCCAGAGCTAACAGCAGCAAAATGCTTTACATGGAGGGGAAATTGCAGTTGGTTTTCCTCCCAGCAGACCCGAGTGCCGCAGTTACAGTAAAGCTCCAGGTGCTGCTTGTGTTCCTCTGATTAGCTGAGCAAAACACAGACCACATGGGGACAAAGAAATAGGTGAAGGGTTTCCCCGTGTTGTATGGATATTGCCTGCTACCCAACGGAGGTGGAAGGGAACCTGCGAGATCTGGGTTGCTGTCGGCTCTAAATCAGCAGCTAGCAGTGGGGTTGGTTTCAGCAGGAGTGAAATTGAGCTCTGCAGGCTTATTGCAGTAAAAACATCACTTCCATTAAAGCCGGACACCTCCTCCAACAAAACACACGGTGGTGAGAAGTGTTTTAACATCCTCCTTGGAATGGCAGGAGAGGAGAGGGCAGCGGTGGGGTGGGCATCGCCTGGGGATGGTCACCTCGGCGGCTGGAGCCCGGCACCTCCGCCCTGCAGGGCTCTGCTTCTGCCCTTCACTGCATGCAGAAATTCGAGTTTGGTGTTTGGGCAGAGAGAGCTGGGAAGAGGTTTCATCGCTGATACGAGCAGGAGCAGCAGCGGCGCATTGATGGATGAGCGGGGCAAAGAACTGGAAGTCAGGATTTCTGAGACATGGTCCCTGCCTCTGCCTCACTTGGCCAAATGGTTTAATTTATCCACGACTCATTTTCATTCTGTGTAAAACCTGGGGATGTTGATACTCTTTGGCTTCACAAGACACAGTGCAAATGAATTATTATTTGTAAAGTGCTGCAGGTGCTTTGGGTGAAAGGGAATGTTGTAATTGCAAAGCAATGCTATTAAGTGGCAAATTGGATGAAACCTTTTACTAAATGAACTGTGTTTCAAAACACTGCATTTGCGAAGACTGTTCCTTTGTAAAATGAATCCACTTTTTAATGTGTCTTGCTTTAATCTTAGTTCTTAAAGAAGATTTACAGTCTCATCAAGTCCTGAGAGTCAATGTTAAATTATTGTAATTTATTCCACATTATGTTACGTTAGTTTTTGCCACGTATGGTATGTTACATTAATTTAGCTAATGTATGCTAATTTTGTGCTAAATTTATGTCACAGTACCCAGATAGTATGGAGATTGATGCCTTAGAAATTAATGTAATAATAGTAATAATTAATAGTAATAATATGAAGACTTTGGCATTGCTGCTTTGGAATCCCTGAATGCTCAAACCGAGTTTATTGTAGCTTTGTAGCGCGACTGACTAGCTACTCAAAGAGAAAAGAAAGAGATCTTGTCTCTCCTTTATAGAGTCATATATCAGCCCCATAAAACACAATCCCGATTCTTGATAGCCCCATTGCAGCAAAAATTGTTAGTCTCTGTGGCATAGGACCTCCGAGCACAATAATCTTTTATGCCTGTAAACTCCACAACAGCTGGACATTAAATCTCTGGATTAATTCAACAAGTTTCCTTGCTTCTCTCTGCCCAGTAACCAAAGGCTTTTTTTCTTACGGAAAGTATTTAATATTTAACGGCAGGGCAGGACTCTGGCTCTCTCCATCCCCGCGCAGGCGCTCTGAGCGGTGCGATGCCCATGCGTTGCTTTCCAACCTGCCTCCAGATGTGGCCTTTGCATCTGGTCCAGCTCGGCGGCACGATGGCCAACGCCAGCTTCAACCCCCCACCACGTGGGGTGGCAGGTCCCGAGGGGGCTGCGGGGCAGTGGGAAAGCACCCACCCACGCACCCTATTCCCCGTGCTGCCCTTTTCTGGTGTTCATCTTTCACCAGATCAGTTGGGATTTTGCATGGGAAGAATTTAACTGATACAGCGTGGTGCGGGGAGAGTGTGGCCGCTTCCCTGGAGCCCCTCCAGCCCCTGCTCCAGGCTTTCCCCGGGAGCACTGGGATGCAACCGCTCCTGGGTTTGCAAGGGCATACGTACCCCCGTGAAGGCAAGCAAAGACCAGCCCCGCCGCAGAGCAGCAGGCTGCTTGCTCTTCACCCACATTGAGCCCACAGCCAGAAACACCCTGAACTGCATTTTCTGGTTGAAATTCCTTTTGTGCAAACTCTTCCTATTAAATCTGTGCTGCATTTATAGAGTTATTAGTGTGTACGTTAATTACAACAGGCTTTGATTAAAGACATGGACCATAAAAGCAGATTAACCGTCCCCTGATTTTAAGCTTCTATGTGAAACCGTGTATGCACTGGTTTAGAAAAACCCTGTCGTTTCAGGAAAAATAAAACCCACACCTTGATGTGGGCAGAGCCTGACCCCACCCCTTTAATCTCATGTCTCTTCTTAATGGGAGCTCAGAAGAATGTCATCTGTTGCTCTAAGCCTTTTTGGTGTTGTTATTTAAGAATATTTAATCTCAAGGACAACGAATAAATACGAAATCAGCGTCAAGCCATTCGTCCCACTTCAGTGGCTGAAATGCTCTTATTACTGGGGAGGGAGGAAGAATGCTGGATCATGAAATGGAAATATCTTTTAAGAAGGGAAACCACCAGCAAATCTGTGGCTGCAGGAGGGGAGCTGTGCCGAGCCCTCCAGCCCTGCCCCTGGAGAGGACACAGCCCCTCCCAGGCTCGCTTGCAGCAGGGGGTGAGAATTTTAAGGCTGTTCAAGCCCCTCCCCTGATCAAACGATGCTCTGAACTGTTCCCTTGACCTCTCTTTCCCATAAACCTGGTTGTGGCAGGGGAGGAAGAAGCAAGCGGGTGCTTGGCTCCTCTCCCCACCTTCTCCCCAGGGCATCGCTGAGCTTGTCCATCACGAGCCATCCCTGTCCCAGCCTGGTGGGATTCGTGACTTTATGGCAAACCACACATCACTTCGGTGCTTCAGACTTGCTGTTTGCTATTTATAACTGCAGGGCAGCCTGGGGGTTGTTGGGTTTTTTTTTTAGAGACAGCGGAGCTGCTGCGCAGGCAGGCAGGGTTAGCTCCCCTGCGTCTGCGGTGTGTCTGCCAGGATCCTGGCTGGCACCTCCGGAGCATCCAGCACTCCTGTCCGGGGTCTCCCCTGTGTCCTCTGCTGTCACTGCCAGGCAGAAAACCCACAAAGCAGCAAAATCGCTCTTCGGTCTCGTGGCAGGGACCCACTGAGGCCTTTAATGCACTTTCCTTTATTTTTTCTGCAGAAGGGAAATGGCTTTTGTTCTGAATATATTTGCAAAGTATTGGAAATCTGTTTCCTCAAACCCCAGGCTGGTGTGAATAATAGATTTTGAAAATTTGGTGCAGGCAACACAACTGTGCGGGATGATGAATCGAGCGATATAACTTGGCCTGAGGCCTGTGTCTCAGAAGCCCTGGAGAAACTTGCCTGGTGACAATGACAGCGATTTTATAAATGAATCTATTTGTTATTGGCAGGCAGGCAAGCACCGTCACGGGTAGGAAAATCAGACTCCCTTTAGACACAGTCCTCTCTGTTGTACAATGTTGGCTGACAAAATATCACTTGAAATACGTGCATAGATATGCAACATCTTTAGAGAACTGTCTGTGATTCACCTTCTCACCTGCCTTATTTAGGGCTCAGGCTAAAATGTACCTTGAATGTCCAGGCATGCACCCTGGTTTCTCCCTTGCCTGGGTGCTGGGTCTGCGGGCAGCGAGCGCTGGGCGCTGCGGTGGGATGCTGGGGTTTGGTCCTTACCCTCAGATTTCAAGTTATTCATGAGAGGGAACCGTCCCCCAAGAAGCTGTTTGTCTCTCTTTTATAGAGGTATAGACGAGAAAAAGGATCCTTTAACTAGCTAGTCTAGGAGTAGCTGAGTTTTCTGAGCCTTGGCCAGTGCCCCAGACCGTGTAGCACAGACTTGGAGAGACAAAAACCTCTCTGGGTTTGCTCTTCGCTACAGATTTAGGCAGTGACAACATGGTCTCAAGTAAAAGCCTCCTGCTTCCCCAGGCGTTGGTCTCGGAGGCTGCCAGGCAGCGGGAGCTCTGAACGAGCCCTTGCTTTTTGAGAAACCAGCTCCCACCTTCACTTTATATTGCTTGCTGGCAAACCCTTTGATGGAAATGGATTTCAGCTCCTCCTGCCAGATGGTGATGTGAACCAAGGGCTGCAGACAGGGATCGCCTCCAGGCTGAATTTAAAATGCCTCAGTACATTTTATTTTTGTCCAGAATGCCTTTTAAGAGCCACTCAGCTCAGCAGCAGTGAGCCATCCTGCAAGCAGTCTCCAGGACGTGCAAGGGGCTCTTCCAGCAGAGCCTTTCACTGCAGCAGCCATCAGCAATGGCTTGCATTCCCCCCAATGGCTTGTGTTCACTGGGATGGCTTGCATTCACCCAGAATGGCTTGCATTTACCCAGCTGGCTTGTATTCACCCAGCATGGCCCAGTGCAAAAGCTCCCTATATAAAAGGACAGCTTTTTCTGCAGCCACAGCCGCTGTCCTGGGAAGCAGGGGCTGGGTAACAACCCCCTGGTTTCCACCCAGGTCCAGGCTTAGCACAGCTCTACTGTGCTGCGAGTGCCAAGGAAAACTAGAGAAATCCTTTATCTCATCGGAATTATTTAGCTTGTGCAGTCCAATGCTGGAGGCTCCACCAGGGGAGGGCTGGAAATGGGTTAGTACCTGCAAAACCACTTCTCCAAATGCTGTCTATGTGTAGAACCCTCCTTGTAACCACCCGTCTGATGCCTCGGAAAGGAGCGTTCATCCTCAGCACAGCTTGAGGTAAAAGGACATTTATGCAAAACAATGATCTGCTGTTTATTCAGTTTTCTGTATTCCCCACTCTAGTGCAGGTGATATTTACTCTTGAGCAAAAGTTCCTTCCAAACTTGGGTCCTGCCATGAAGTCATGCTCCCGCATTTATGACATCAGTCGTTGCTATGGTGGCGGTGTCAAAAGTTCCTCTTTTATTATTGGTTAAAGGGAATTATTCAGTACATTCCAGATCAAAAGCACCAGGATCTTGAGACACGCCTCTGAGCTGCAAAGAAACTCGAACAAAGCCAAAAATAGCAATATTTGGATAAACTGGATGACAGCCAGATTGTCCTGTGCTCATTTTCCTGTCTACATTATTCACTGCCTTTTCTAAGCTGCAGGGAGCTAATTCAGTGTCTGAGATGCATCTTCCCAGGAGCTTTCCAAGCTGCAAGGCACAGCCTCAGCACGCAGCCACCTCTGCATCGTGCAGGCTGGCTTCAGCCTCCTGCCCCAGCCAGCTGAGCCACGTGCTCATCTGCATGTGTTGAACACCGCTGGTTTCAATGCGAGTCGTTCTTCTGCCTAGTCTCTTCAGTGACAGATGAGAAGTGGAACCCAGGACGTGGCTGACAGCACCTAAATGACCTGGGTTTTGATAGTGGGCAGGAAACTTCAGGAAATTCTATCCATGGGTCCATGGCCATGGGTGGGCTTAGGCATCCTCAGCAGCTGTCTCAAAATCCAGATATGATGCTGTTGAAAGCCTGGAGGTGAGGCTGAGTTTGGCAGGTGATATTAGAATCATAGAATCGTTTAGGTTGGAAAAGACCTTTAAGATCATCCAGTCCAACCATTAACCTAACATTACCAAGTCCACCACTAAACCAATTAA